>NC_086449.1:600116193-600719318 GCF_028390025.1 Pseudophryne corroboree | reverse complement strand
AATCTGTACAGGCCCACTCTACTAGATCGGTGGGTTCTTCCTGGGCGGCTGCCCGGGGTGTCTCGGCTTTACAGCACTGCCGAGCAGCTACTTGGTCAGGTTTGAACACGTTTGCTAAGTTCTACAAGTTTGATAGGACCTTCAGTTTGGTCAATCACTTCTGCAGGAACCTCAGCACTCTCCCACCTGGTTTGGGAGCTTTGGTACATCCCCATGGTACTAATGTGGAACCCAGTATCCTCTAGGACGTTAGAGAAAATAGGATTTTAATTACCTACCGGTAAATCCTTTTCTCGTAGTCTGTAGAGGATACTGGGCGCCCGCCCAGTGCTTTGTTTCTTCCTGCACTGTTACTTGGTTAAGTATTGTTGGTTCAGCGGTTGCTGTTCCTGGTTTAAAGGTTTTGTTAGCTTGGCTTTCCTCTAGTTTGTGTGTGCTGGTTCGGAATCTCACCACTATCCTTTTATATCCTTCTTTCAAAGTATGTCCATCTCCTCGGGCACAGTTTCCTAGACTGAGTCTGGTAGGAGGGGCATAGATGGAGGAGTCAACCCACACTATCAATTTCTTAAAGTGCTCATGGCCCCTAGTGGACCCGTCTTCACCCCATGGTACTAATGTGGACCCCAGTATCCTCTACGGACTACCAGAAAAGGATTTACCGGTAGATAATTAAAATCCTATTTTTTTTTCAAGTGCCGGGGACATGGAGCAAAGCTCCGCTCCCAACACCCGCTAAGCCCCACCCCGGTGTTTTGATTGGCCCGCAGCCCGGCCAGCACCTTTCAGGGATGGCCATCGAGTGGTGCAAACCATCTATGGTTAACCATAGATGGTTTACGTGCCATCGATAGTTATCACCGATGGTGCCATCTATGGACAACCCACCGATGGCCATCCCTTGTCCGCAATTGCCGGAACCGGATGTATCCCAGCGCAACCATATAAGCAGTATTCCCTGTCAGGGAGGCATTATGTCGCATCCTGACCTTGATGCAAGCCTGGACTGGCTCTCCCATGATTCACACTTCCGGGACTGGAAGTGATGCTACAGGACAACCCACACTGACACCGCACCTCCAACAACGGAAATGACGTGGTCCGAGTGGAATATGTATAGCCTTTCCCATGCACTTCCAGCCCGTATCCTTGGTGGACTGCGTGTTTTGCCGCCCCATTGAATGTGAATGAGGCACGGGTGCATCTAAGGCGCGCGCGCACCTTAGATGGGATTGCGGTCATGGCAGATGAGGCACGATTGCGCCTAGATGTAGCCATGATGATCGTGGCTACATCTGTGTATATGTTATATTTTTCTGTGCAGAGATGCATGCGTACAGCAGGACAGTGTTTTTGGACAACCGAAAAGACTGCCTGTGGGGACTTCACATGGACAGCATATTGATGCAACCACTGTCTCTGAAAGGAAAACGTAAGAAAAAATTGGTAATTGCGACAATATAAGCCAAAAATATTTAACACAATATCACGATTATTCCTAAATAGACCCCTTTGTTCTTTAGTGAAGATTAGTGAAGATTAGCCTCAAATGATTGGATACATTTCCTATTGAACACTGCTCAGTTAATGAAAGGTCTTTTGTGTCTGCTCAATTCAGCTGTGATAAATAATATTTAATTCAATAAAAAAAGGTCTTGTGAAGCTGGAGTAATATGCATTGTATACAAATTCTTAGTAGCCATAGAAAGAGCTGTATTTAAGGCTTAGTCATGCTTAGTATGTTTTATTTATATAATACTAATCAGTATTTTCTTTTTGTTAGTTAGGCCAAGTAACTCAAGATGAAAAGCAATGATAATGGCAATACCAAAGCCACTCACAGATGCCCCCATCCTCCAGGGACCGTGCTTCTGGAAGAAAAAGAGGAGAAAAGTATATCCTTACAGACCAAAGTAGTAGAAAAATTAAAGAAAACATGTAGTTGTTCCCCCAATAAAGCTAAAGACATGCTCTTCAGTTTCCTGCCTGTGCTGCAATGGCTGCCCCAATACAAACTAAAAGAAAATATATTGGGCGATGCCATGTCTGGCCTTATTGTTGGCATCCTTTTGGTTCCACAATCTATTGCCTATTCACTTTTGGCTAGCCAGGAACCTATCTATGGCCTTTACACCTCCTTCTTTGCCTGCATTATTTATTTCTTAATGGGAACATCTAAACATATTCATGTTGGAATATTCGGAGTACTATGTTTGATGGTTGGTGAAGTTGTGGACCGGGAACTTCAAGCCGCAGGGTACGACATACTGGAGAACCAAGGAAGCGAGTCTTCAATTGATGCTTTAGTAGGCAACCAAACACTTGATGTTAACCAGACTTTAAGAATGACGTGTGACAGAAGCTGCTATGCAATAACAGTAGGAGTCACCGTTACATTCATGGCCGGAGTTTATCAGGTATGTTTTGGGATAGGTAAAAATCTAATTATATGGGTACTTTTACTCAGACGAAGCATTATAATATAAAAGTGTGTGTGTGCCCTGTCCTACCAGTCTGCAGTATACACAGAGCTATAACTTGTTGCTTGCATTTTACTACATGATGCATTTAATAAACTCATAGACAGACAGTGATATTGGCAAGGTGTTTCCATCACCAAGCCCTGTTAAATATAAATTATAAATTTATGTGGTAGACTCAGGGATTAAATCCATAAATGTCAAATGCCATCCTTTGTCCTCAATGTGTTTTAATAAGGATGATCAGATTAATTGTTCTATCAGGGCATGTGTTAAAGTGCACACAACACTGACACTGAATATCCCTGTAGTTTTACAGTGTAGCAACCAGTGCAGACTCAGTAGAGGAAGTCTTTGTTTGTCTCTGTGATTTGTCACCTAAGCTAGTCATCTGTATAATACTTGGTGGATATACTTACTCCTTGCTTTATAAAAAGATAAGAGTCAAGAACATGGTTATGTCATAAAATTGCTGCAATATAGGCAAGCAAAAACCTGACACCTGACTATTCAATAATTAGAGGGTTCCGTACCTAAAGCAAGGTTATGCATGCCTACCGGCAATATGGTAACACAGAAAACATGTTTATATATGTAAAGCACATACAGATTGTTGCCAAGGATTGGTAACACCATAAAGTAAGGGGAATAGCTTGTACGAACACCAGGTGCATATATCAGGAATTAAAGTAAAGCAGTAAAGATGTAGCAGCAGTTTTCCAAAAGAATGTCATGTAGTTGGCGCCTGGTAGAGAAATGATAGCAGAAGCACTGGCGCATTGTTGTTCCAGGATATCCCGTAATTGTAGATTGTTTACAAATCTGGTAACTGTGGAGGCTCGGGTATATAGATAACACCAGCATCATACTCATTAATCCATTGAACAACCACACTGTGTGGAGGAGGGCATTGACACCCCAGAAAACTTGAAGTGAAGATTATCACTCAGAACCTTTAAGTACAGTTAAAATTGACCTTAAAAGATTGCACTCAGCCCCATGCCAGAAAAATGTTCCCCTTTACATTATGGAAACCCTTCAATGTAGCCAAGCAGGCTGATGTCAATTGTCCAATTCTACAGGTTTGTGCAACACATGCACTTGACTGTTTGTAAAAATAAATAGTGAAGAAGAATTCATATGGCCACAACAACTTCCTCAACTGGAGTATGTGTTCTAGACCACTGTTGCCCTTATGGTAATTTTAAAACTGTCAGGGCCTGCGTAGCAGAGAGATGGACCCACCACTCCACATACTTATTGTCTAATTGTCCACTAAAGAGACATAATTCTGAAATATTCCATATTAGACTCTTCTGAGTTAACTTTAGAGTAAACTACCAAGTATTTTTCAATAAACAACAATATCATCTATATATTGGAATTCCCTCTACTCAAGCTCAGTTGGGTGGGATGTATCAAATAGGGCAGACTAGATGGGACAAATGGTTCTTATTTGCCGTCAAATTCTGTGCTTGAAATTTTTTTTATTTTTCGGATATTTACCACAATACATATGGATTCCCATGTGTATTTAAAAGGTCACCAACAGATATTGGAGATATCTACTGCAGTCCCATGGCACAACAGTCCTCCTAGAATTTTATAGTGCTGTGAAGCGTAACTTTCTGGAGAATTTGCCTATTAGGAATGGTGGAGGCGTTTGATATAGAAGCTTATGAGCTTCTTATTGTAAAATTCTTCAGAGAGGTACCCGATGGCCTTGAATGCACATTTGTACCCCCAGGTCATAAACTATGCATCGTTGGGACAGCTCTATGTTGAAAGAGCTAATCTGGGAGCTGCAGGCTGAGTGGTCGCGTCGGTTGAGAGCTCCACGAAAAAGGGGAAATACAATCTATTCCACTCGACTTTCTTTACAACAGCGCTCCATACCCGCTGGAACAAGCTGCCCTGGTCATTCTGTGTCGTTGGGGCTGAGCTGTGGAGCCGGGGGCTGATTATTCCCGACCCTCCAGGTTGCGACCTCCCCACCCCACTGAAGCCGGGACCTCGAGTCCCCCTGTAGCTGATTTGGCCCACCGGAAGTCCGCGGACGGACCCCTACTGCTCGCGGCTAACACCCGCCTGGCCCGGCTTCATCTCCCCTGCTGAGCACTCACCGAGGGTCTGCACACCGGGAGCCTGTGCGCGCTGCGTGCAGCGGGAGTTCCGGCTGGCGTTGGCGGACGGCGAATGTCTGGGATCGGAAGCTGCTGCAGAGGATCTGGAAGTCGCGGGTCCTCCTCTTAATCACCGCTGTCTCTCCTGCCGCTGTCTGCCCGAGTGGAGATCCCCTCAGCACGGCTCCACACTTAGGTTTGATCAGGGGCTAGTGTCTATTGCACCCTTTACCATCAGAGGTCTCCTGGGCACCCCTGACCGCAGGCTTCCGTCGCGGCTTGCAGTAGGCTCCCTCACAAAAGTGCCTGGGCAATAAAACCTCCTCTAAGTGCGGACGGCAGCCGGAACACTCCTTCGCCCTAACACCTCAGACCGTCGGATCCATCACTGCTCACTGTGGGACCTGCTGGAGGGCGCAGACCGGGAGTAAAGGTACGGTGACAATTTTAGCTATTCCTGATGGTTGGTCCGGTCTCTGCCCATTTACTACGTCCCTGTGACTGGCCTCCAGGGAATACTGTTACACCCGACCCTGGCGGCACTGAGTGAGTGGGCTGGAGCATTGACAACACCGCAGCTCCGGATGGGATTTCTCTTGTTGGCTCTTCTCTCCCTCCCCTGCACTCATCCATGATCTGATAGTGTTGCCTGAGAGAAGATTTCATTTTGTGCCTTCTACCAACATTTTACGTCATTATGCCACCGAAGAAACATAAAGTGTCCAAATCTGTGTCTCAAGTGGCTTTTTTCAAACCTTCGCCTCTCGGTGCTGCCACTGCGATGAAGATTGGAACGAATGCTGGCGCATTGTCCACCCCTCCCCCTGGCTGCAGCTATGTCACTATCCCCTGTCCACTGCGCCGCCGACTCTCCTCAGCTGAGCGAGGGTGATGCCTTAACAGTAGGCACCATGAAACTCCTACTGGCGCAGTTCAAGGACGAAGTTGCGGCGGAGTTTCGTGCAACGTTCCAAGCATGCCAACATGCCATAGACGATCTAGGCGAATGTACCGATCATTTAGAATCTAAAATGGGAGAAGTGGTGGGATCTCATAATGATCTAATTGTTTCCCACGAGACGCTGGAAGTGAAGTATCCTCTCTTCGTGACAAAATGGCTGATATCGAGGACAGATCGCGCCGAAACAACCTCAAGTTGCGGGGTGTCCTGGAAACCATCTCAAACAGTAGTGTCTACATGATGCTATGCTGCCCTTGAGCTATTTCGGAAACTATTGCCGTCGGCCACTGCATCGTATCTCCTTATTGATCGCATCCACAGACTGCCCAAAGTGAGAAATGCCTCGGACGGGGTCCCTCGTGATGTCTTAATTAGGATACATTTTTTCCATATTAAGGAAGCCCTGCTCAAGGCTGCCAGACCATCGTCGCATTCGGAAGAAATATTGGGACGCTATCAACTCTTTGGGGACTTCTCTCAGGCTACTCTACAGAAAAGACGCTCATTTCAGCACGTCACAACTGTTCTTAGAAAAGTAGGCATTCCTTATTGGCCCTCATTCTGAGTTGTTCGCTCGCTAGCTGCTTTTAGCAGCATTGCACACGCCACTAGGCCGCCGCCCTCTGGGAGTGTATCTTAGCTTAGCAGAATTGAGAACGAAAGATTAGCAGAACTGCTACTAAATAATTCTTTGCAGTTTCTGAGTAGCTCCAGACCTACTCACAGATTGCGATCAGCTCAGACCGTTTAGTTCCTGGTTTGACGTCACAAACGCCCTGCGTTCGGCCAGCCACTCCCCCGTTTCTCCAGACACTCCCGCGTTTTTCCCTAACACGCCTGCGTTTTTTAGCACACTCCCGGAAAATGCTCAGTTACCACCCAGAAACGCCCATTTCCTGTCAATCATTCACCGATAAGCAGGGCGACTGAAAATCGTCTTTCGAACACCAGCAAATCTACTAAGTTTTGTGTAAAATAACTTAGCGCATGCGCTCTGCGTACCATGCGCATGCGCAGTTAACAACAAATCATATCATAGCGAAAATCTGCAACGAGCGAACAACTCGGAATGACCCCCATAGATGGGGTTTCCCGACTAAGCTCCTAATCTCCGGGAAGGCTCCACCGTGGCTGTTGCTACGGTTGATGATAGTGTGAAACTTCTTACCAGATGGGGCCTCAGCAGCAATTCGGGGACTTCTCCACCTGACCGCCGCCTTCAACAGGACTGGGCGACGGTTGGGAAGCATACCTAAACGTTCCCGTGGGTTAGGAATTTTTTTGTTTATGCTAACTTCTCAGTATGATAAGGTTGTTTTAGTTCCCACTCCGTAATGTATGTCATTTTTTGATGCTTCCAGGGAATTATTTTTTGTAATATTTTCAGCATTGTTTACTGTTGGTTGGGTTTTTCTCTTTAGCGCCCTTCTTTTTTTCTCTCCCTATTGATAGGTCTGTAGAGCGTTCGTCGAGTTTTCTACTGTTCCCAGTTATGGGCTAATGTGTGTTGTTGAGGTTCATCGGATGAGTGCGGGGGAGGTGGGTCACTACCCCCCCTACACTTTCTGGGTGGGGCGTTTACTACTAGACGCCTCGCTATGACTCCCGTTGGAGTCTGTTCTTTTACTTTCTGTATTTGTTTTGTTTTTATGTCTGCTTCCCCTGATGTGTCTGATGTCTCTTCCCTCCCTCCCCCCATATGAATTAAGTGTCGGTCGGTGAAGTGCACACACAGAAATGGCTTTGCTTTAGCAGCATCTTTACTCCTACACTATGGTTAACTGTATTTCAATCAATGCCACAGGTCTGAACTCGCCTCAGAAGAGGATAGTAGCTTTGTCCTCCTTTCATAAGATGAGAGCGCAGATTGTAGCGGTTCAGGAAACGCATTTCCGCAAAGTAGACCCCCCTTCCCCCCCGCTTCTTTGACAATAGATTCTCTCACTGTTATATGGCCAATGGTCCCACCAAGAAAGCAGGAGTTGCTATTCTCGTTTCACAGCATTGCCCTTTTGTAGTTTCCTCTCAATACGCTGACCCTGAGGGGAGAGTTCTGATTTTAGCTGGGCGACTTGAGGACACTGACGTTACTATAGCCTCCTATTATGGCCCTAATTGTAGACAGCTCCCCTTTTGCAGGAAATTTTGTACGGTTCTCCAAAAATATGTTAATGGGGCTGTTATGGTTCCTGGCGACTTTAACTTGGTCTTAGATCCCCGGGTTGATAGATCTCGTTGTACGGTGTTGAAAACTAAAGCCCCCCCCCCCCCCCCGGCATCTGCCTCGAGTTTCCATACCTTATTAGGTGAATTTGACCTATATGACGCATGACGCTCAAAACATCCGACGGTCAGAGATTACACCTACTACTCACACGTCCATCGTAGATACTCGAGAATCGACTTATTGCTGGCAGACAAATGGACTCTGCCGTCTATAAGCCGAATTGATATACTACCCATGACTTGGTCTGACCATTCCCCTCTATTTGTCCAATGGGACTTTGCGTTGCGTAGAGCGCCCCGGGCCCTTGGAGACTTGGTAGATTCCTTTTAGCTCAGCCAGAGGCCAAGCAGTCCATTCAGAATTCTATTTCCTTGTATCTACAAACCAATTGCCCCGAGGAGACGAACACATTTAATCACTGGTGTTCCCTTAAGTCTGTGGTGCATGGAGCGGCCATACAAACGGCGGCGAGACTTAAAAAGGCTTACAGGTCTAAATTTGTTGAGGCAGAAAAAGAGGCTGCGAGTTTGGACGTTGCACACAAAGCGAACCCCTCCGATAAGGCACTCTATAAGCTTCTTTTGCAGGCACGTGAAAGGGTTAATACTTATGCTCTCCAAGAGGTCCAGCGGAATTTGGCTCGGCTGAATCAGCACTTCTACGTTTTTGGTGACAGGGCTGGTCGTCTTCTCGCCAGGAAACTAAGAGGCCGGCGCGCGAAAGCATGGATGCATCATGTGTATAGCTCCACAGGCTGTAAAGTTTCGGACCCCTATGACATTGCTAATACCTTCGCGGAATATTACTCCCAGCTTTATAATTTACGTACAGACCCCAATACCCCCCAGCCATCTGATTCTGATGTTGCTGCGTTTCTGAGTGGTTTGGACCTGCCTGCCCTGGACACGGCCGCCTGCCGATCCCTATGCGCTCCCTGGTCTCTTTCTGAAGTGGAAGCAGCTATCGATGCTATGCCTGCAGACGAGGCTCCGGGTCCTGACGGTTACCCAGCTAATTTTTACAAATCCTATAAAAGCAGTCTGGCCCCGTTGCTCTTGGCAGTCTTCAATGAGGCATCCGCCTCGGGGAGACTTCCCGGAGAAGTGCAGGAAGCACAGATTGTAGCGATCCCAAAACTGGGTAAACCCCCCTCTTCAGTCCATAACTACCGCCGATTGCCCTACTAAATACAGATATTAAATTATTTGCTAAGGTTATTGCAACACGTCTGGGTTCCCTTCTCCCCTCGTTGATCGCGGCTGACCAGGTTGGGTTTGTCCCGGGCAGGCAGGCCCCGGATAATACACGCAGGGTGCTCAACATCATTGAATATTGTGATCATAACAAAAAACCCTTGTTGGTTTTGTCTTTGGACGCCAAAAAGGTGTTCGATAGACTGCATTGGGGATATCTGAAATCAGTTCTACAGCGCTTTGGCCTTTGTGGCCAGATATTAGACTCCATCCTGGTATTGTATTCTGCTCCTTCTGCAAGGGTATTTGTAAATTGCTGTTTGTCTGCGAAATTTGACATCTTTAATGGCACTAGACAAGGTTGCCCTCTGTCTCCCATTATATTTGCTCTAGCCATAGAGCCATTGGCTGCAAAGATCAGTTCTACTGACAGGGGGTCCTGAAATAGTGGGTTTGACCCATAAAATTAGCTTATTTGCGGATGATATCCTACTTTACCTGCTATGCCCGAAACTTCGCTTCCATCACTTCACCAAGTGCTGAAGGAATACTCCCATATCTCCTACTAGAAAATGTAATACTTCTAAGACTGAGGCTCTCCCCATAAACATCCCGATCGAGGAGGTTAAGATACTTAAGAATAAATACAGATACGCATGGCAACTTAGATCTATTAAATACCTTGGGGTCCACCTGGCTAGGGATAGTGACTTATTTGACTGTAACTACAAGGTATTGCTTCACAACTTTGAGAAGCTGTTGAAAGACTGGCTGAACCATGAAATATCTTGGTTGGGACGCATTGCGGCGGCTAAGATGATTTTACTTCCCAAACTTCTGTATTTATTCCGGGCCATACACAGACCTCTCCCTAAACTACTTAGTAATAAGTTCAATGGGGTGCTTTCCCGATTCATTTGGAAGGGCTCTAAACCGCGCATAGCTAGACAGACTCTTGTTTTGCCTAAACATTCTGGTGGAGTGGCCTACCCCGATCTGGATGGATATCATGCAGCATGCATACTTAGTCAAATACGGAACTGGTTTACTTCTCTAGCTCCTAAGCCTTGGGTGCTGATAGAACTCTCCTTTGTGTCACCGACTATACTTACTGACCTGCTTTGGCTACCCCCCCTGCATTGCCCCTCCCCTACCTGGCCCAGGAGCTGCAATTAAAACAACCCTCTCCATGTGGCATAGAACTATCTCTAAACATGAGGCTACCCGCCCCAGACTTAACACTTTTGACAATAGCGCAACTTATCCCAGATTTGAGGCTTGATTCATGGAAGCTGGTTGGTCTCTCGACTCTGAGAGATGTTTTCCCAAAGGGCCAGATGGCATCTTTTTCCCAATTGCAGACACAGTTCCACATCCCTAAACAAGACTTCCATAAATTTCTTCAATTGCGCCACTGGCTGACTACCTACCTCCCAAGGCCGTATGTTCTACCTCCCTTTCCTAAAATATTACACTCTAGACTGACCTCCCCTCAGCACCGAGGTGGTATAACAAAGTGGTACCAGTTTATAGTAATTAATTTTAAAGTAGGAAAACTACCAGCTCAAGTTAAATGGGAAAGGGACCTTTCTAGAACTCTACGGGAGGAGGAGTGGGATACTATTTCTTTTAATTGTTTTAAGATGTCCAAATGTTTGAGCCACTCAGAGATGTTTTACAAACTGTGTCAGAGGGCGTACTTTACCATGTTTTTTGGGAATGTCCTGTTCTCCGCCCGCTTTGATCTGAGGTATTCTCATTGATAGAAGATGTGCTATTAGTGCCGATTACGGCTGACCCAGTAGTGGCATTATTTCATTACACTACACAAAATCTCTCTAGTAGTGTTACATACCTTCTGGGTCACATACTGATCTCCACTAAGGCCGCCATAGCACAGTTGTGGAAATCCGCTTCTGTGCCGAATATTAGGCATATTGTGAATAAAGTCCATAAACATTATCTGTTCGAGACGGCCGAATGTTCATATACTGCTTTCACCCAATCTGTACATGTGAAGTGGTCTAAGTGGAATGAATACCGATTGAATAATGGGCAGTTCATTATCTATAATGATCTTATTGACTTAAATGTGCTACACTTGCCAAGTGGTAACCTATCCCATGACTTACTCTAAACTAGTTAGTAAGTTTGCTTGATGGTTGTTGTGCACGACACATGATGCAATGTTACTATCCTGTCTACCCCTGAATGTCTCTGTCTAACCCTTTTTTCTCTAACGTCCTAGTGGATGCTGGGGACTCCGTAAGGACCATGGGGAATAGACGGGCTCCGCAGGAGACTGGGCACTCTAAAGAAAGATTTAGTACTACCTGGTGTGCACTGGCTCCTCCCTCTATGCCCCTCCTCCAGACCTCAGTTAGAATCTGTGCCCGGCCAGAGCTGGGTGCTTTTAGTGAGCTCTCCTGAGCTTGCTAAGAAGAAAGTATTTTAGTTAGGTTTTTTATTTTCAGAGAGCTTCTGCTGGCAACAGACTCTCTGCGACGAGGGACTGAGGGGAGAGAAGCAAACCTACTAACTGCGGCTAGGTTGCGCTTCTTAGGCTACTGGACACCATTAGCTCCAGAGGGTTCGAACACAGGATCTTAACCTTGGTCGTCCGTTCCCGGAGCCGCGCCGCCGTCCCCCTCGCAGAGCCAGAAGACAGAAGCCGGCGGAAGCAAGAAGACATCGAAATCTGCGGCAGAAGACTCCTGTCTTCACATGAGGTAGCGCACAGCACTGCAGCTGTGTGCCATTGCGCCCACACTACCCACACACTGTAGGGTGCAGGGCGCAGGGGGGGGGGGGGGCGCCCTGGGCAGCAATTAGGATACCTCTTGGCAAAAAGACACATATATACAGCTGGGCACTGTATATATGTACGAGCCCCCGCCATTTTATTTACACAGACCCGGGACAGAAGCCCGCCGCTGAGGGGGCAGGGCCTTCTTCCTCAGCACTAACCGGCGCCATTTTCTCTCCACAGCTCCGCTGAGAGGAAGCTCCCCAGGCTCTCCCCTGCAGTATCAAGGTAGAAAAAGGGTAAAAAGATAGGGGGGGCACATAAATTTAGGCGCAAATTATCATAAACAGCAGCTACTGGGTAAACACTAAGTTACTGTGTAATCCCTGGGTTATATAGCGCTGGGGTGTGTGCTGGCATACTCTCTCTCTGTCTCCCCAAAAGGCCTTGTGGGGTCCTGTCCTCAATTAGAGCATTCCCTGTGTGTGTGCGGTGTGTCGGTACGTTTGTGTCGACATGTTTGATGAGGACGGTTACGTGGAGACAGAACAAGTGCAAGTGAATGTGGTGTCGCCGCCGACGGCGCCGACACCTGATTGGATGGATATGTGGAAGGTGTTAAATGATAACGTAAGCTCCTTGCATAAAAGGTTGGATAATCAGTCAGGGTCTCAACCCATGTCTGATTCTACAGCTCAGGGGCCGTCAGGGTCTCAAAAGCGCCCACTATCCCAGCTGGTTGACACAGATGTCGATGCGGATTCTGACTCCAGTGTCGATGACGATGATGCAAAGTTGCAGCCTAAAATGACTAAAGCCATCAAATACATGATTATAGCAATGAAGGATGTATTGCACATATCGGAGGAAAACCCTGTCCCTGACAAGAGGGTTTATATGTTTGGGGAAAAAAAGCAAGAAGTGACTTTTCCCCCTTCACATGAATTATGAGTTAAGTGAAAAAGCGTGGGATTCCCCTGATAGGAAAGTACTGGTTTCCAAAAGATTACTTATGGCGTATCCTTTCCCGCCAACGGATAGGTTACGCTGGGAATCCTCCCTTAGGGTAGACAAAGCGTTGACACGCTTATCTAAGAAGGTGGCTCTGCCGTCACAGGATACGGCCGCCCTTAAGGATCCTGCGGATAGGAAGCAGGAAGGTATCCTGAAGTCTGTTTATACACATTCTGGTACTCTTCTGAGGCCAGCAATTGCTTTGGCCTGGATGTGTAGTGCTGTAGCAGCATGGACAGATACTCTGTCTGAGGAGATAGATACCCTGGACAGGGAGACTATGTTATTGACCCTAGGGCATATCAAAGACGCTGTCCTATATATGCGGGATGCCCAGAGGGACATTTGCCTGCTGGGCTCTAGAATAAACGCAATGTCGATTTCTGCCAGAAGGGTCCTATGGACTCGGCAATGGACAGGTGATGCCGACTCTAAAAAACACATGGAGGTGTTACCTTATAAGGGTGAGGAATTATTTGGGGACGGTCTCTCGGACCTAGTTTCCACAGCTACGGCTGGAAAAGTCAAATTTCTTGCCATATATTCCCTCACAGCCAAAGAAAGCACCGTATTACCAAATGCAGTCCTTTCATTCACAAAAGAGCAAGAAAGTCAGAGGTGCATCCTTTCTTGCCAGAGGCAGGGGTAGAGGAAAAAAGCTGCACCATGTAGCTAGTTCCCAGGAACAAAAGTCCTCCCCGGCTTCCACTAAATCCACTGCATGACGCTGGGGCTCCACAGCCGGAGCCAGGAGCGGTGGGGGCGCGTCTCCGAAATTTCAGCCACTAGTGGGTTTGCTCACGGGTGGATCCTTGGGCTATACAAATTGTGTCTCAGGGATACAAGCTGGAATTCGAGGTGACGCCCCCTCACCGTTAACTAAAATCGGCCTTGCCAGCTTCCCCCATGGAAAGGGAGGTAGTGTTGGCAGCAATTCACAAGCTATATCTCCAGCAGGTGGTAGTGAAGGTTCCCCTCCTTCAACAGGGAAGGAGTTACTATTCCACTATGTTTGTGGTACCGAAACCGGACGGTTCGGTCAGACCCATTTTGAATTTAAAATCCCTGGACATTTATCTGAAGAAATTCAAGTTCAAGATGGAATCGCTCAGAGCGGTCATTGCAAGCCTGGAGGAAGGGGATTTTATGGTGTCTCTGGACATCAAGGATGCGTACTTGCATGTCCCCATTTATCCACCTCATCAGGAGTACTTCAGGTTTGTGGTACAGGACTGTCATTACCAATTCCAGACGTTGCCGTTTGGCCTGTCCACGGCACCGAGAATATTTACCAAGGTGATGGCGGAAATGATGGTGCTCCTTCGGAAGCAAGGGGTTACAATTATCCCATACTTGGACGATCTCCTCATAAAGGTGAGGTCCAGGGAGCGGTTGCTGATCAGCGTAGCACACTCTCAGGAGGTGTTGCGACAGCACGGCTGGATTCTGAATATTCCAAAGTCGCAGCTGATGCCTACGACGCGTCTGCCCTTCCTGGGCATGATTCTGGACACAAGCCAGAAAAAGGTGTTTCTCCCTGAGGAAAAGGCTCAGGAGCTCGTGACTCTGGTCAGAGACCTCCTAAAACCAAAACAGGTGTCGGTGCATCACTGCACGCGAGTCCTGGGAAAGATGGTGGCGTCATACGAAGCCATTCCCTTCGGCAGGTTCCATGCGAGGATCTTTCAGTGGGATCTGTTGGACAAGTGGTCCGAATCGCATCTTCAGATGCATCGGCTGATCACCCTGTCCCCAAGGGCCAGGGTGTCTCTTCTGTGGTGGCTGCAAAGTGCTCACCTCCTCGAGGGCCGCAGGTTCGGCATACAGGACTGGGTCCTGGTGACCACGGATGCAAGCCTCCGAGGATGGGGGGCAGTCACTCAGGGAAGAAACTTCCAGGGGCTGTGGTCAAGTCAGGAGACTTGTCTGCACATCAATATCCTGGAACTAAGGGCCGTATACAACGCCCTGAGTCAAGCAGAGCCTCTGCTTCGAAACCAACCAGTGCTGATTCAGTCAGACAACATCACTGCAGTGGCCCATGTAAACCGCCAGGGCGGCACAAGAAGCAGGGTGGCAATGGCAGAAGCCACCAGGATTCTTCGTTGGGCGGAGAATCACGTACTAGCACTGTCAGCAGTGTTCATTCCGGGAGTGGACAACTGGGAAGCAGACTTCCTCAGCAGGCACGACCTCCACCCGGGAGAGTGGGGACTTCATCAAGAAGTCTTCACGCAGATTGCAAATCGATGGGAACTGCCACAGGTGGACATGATGGCGTCCCGTCTCAACAAAAAGCTAAAAAGGTATTGCGCCAGGTCAAGATACCCTCAGGCGATAGCTGTGGATGCACTCGTAACACCGTGGGTGTTCCAGTCGGTCTATGTGTTTCCTCCTCTTCCTCTCATACCAAAGGTGCTGAGAATTGTGAGAAAAAGAGGAGTGAGAACAATACTCATTGTTCCGGATTGGCCAAGAAGGATTTGGTACCCGGAATTGCAAGAAACGCTCACAGAGGACCCATGGCCTCTGCCTCTCAGACAGGACCTGTTGCAACAAGGGCCCTGTCTGTTCCAAGACTTACCGCGGCTGCGTTTGATGGCATGGCGGTTGAACGCCGGATCCTAGCAGAAAACGGCATTCCAGATGAGGTTATTCCTACGCTAATAAAGGCTAGGAAGGACGTGATGGCTAAACATTATCACCGTATATGGCGAAAATATGTTGCTTGGTGTGAGGCCAGGAATGCCCCTACAGAGGAATTCCAGCTGGGCCGTTTCCTTCACTTCCTGCAGTCGGGAGTGACTAAAATTGGGGTCCATTAAGGTCCAGATTTCAGCCCTATCCATTTTCTTTCAAAAGGAACTTGCTTCTCTTCCTGAAGTTCAGACGTTTGTAAAGGGAGTGCTGCATATTCAACCCCCATATTCCCACCAGTGGCACCTTGGGATCTTAACGTGGTGTTGAGTTTCCTGAAATCACACTGGTTTGAGCCACTTAACTCCGTGGAGCTAAAGTATCTCACGTGGAAAGTGGTCATGCTATTGGCCTTAGCTTCGGCTAGGCGTGTGTCAGAATTGGCGGCTTTGTCATGTAAAAGCCCCTATCTGGTTTTCCATATGGACAGGGCAGAATTACGGACTCGTCCGCAATTTCTGCCGAAGGTGGTGTCATCTTTTCATTTAAACCAACCTATTGTGGTGCCTGCGGCTACTCGGGAC
The DNA here is from genome assembly GCF_028390025.1 of Pseudophryne corroboree. Classification (NCBI taxonomy): domain Eukaryota; kingdom Metazoa; phylum Chordata; class Amphibia; order Anura; family Myobatrachidae; genus Pseudophryne; species Pseudophryne corroboree. Next base: position 600,703,353 of record NC_086449.1, on the reverse strand, counting down.
TTGGAGGACTCCAAGTTGCTTGATGTAGTCAGGGCTTTGAAGATTTATGTAGCCAGGACGGCTGGAGTCAGGAAAACTGACTCGCTGTTTATCCTGTATGCATGCAACAAGCTGGGTGCTCCTGCTTCAAAGCAGACTATTGCTCGCTGGATCTGTAACAAGATTCAGCAGGCTCATTCTGCGGCTGGTTTGCCGCATCCAAAATCAGTGAAAGCCCATTCCACAAGGAAAGTGGGTTCTTCTTGGGCGGCTGCCCGAGGGGTCTCGGCATTACAACTTTGCCGAGCAGCTACTTGGTCGGGTTCAAACACCTTTGCAAAGTTCTATAAGTTTGATACCCTGGCTGAGGAGGACCTTGTGTTTGCCCATTCGGTGCTGCAGAGTCATCCGCACTCTCCCGCCCGTTTGGGAGCTTTGGTATAATCCCCATGGTCCTTACGGAGTCCCCAGCATCCACTAGGACGTTAGAGAAAATAAGATTTTACTCACCGGTAAATCTATTTCTCCTAGTCCGTAGTGGATGCTGGGCGCCCGTCCCAAGTGCGGACTTTCTGCAATACGTGTATATAGTTATTGCTTCGTAAAAGGGTTATGTTATGTTGGCATCTATTGTTTGATGCTCTGTTGTTGTTCATACTGTTAACTGGGTAAGTTTATCACGAGTTATACGGTGTGATTGGTGTGGCTGGTATGAGTTTTACCGTGGATTCCAAAATCCTTTCCTTATAATGTCAGCTCTTCCGGGCACAGTTTCCTTAACTGAGGCCTGGAGGAGGGGCATAGAGGGAGTAGCCAGTGCACACCAGGTAGTTCTAAATCTTTCTTTAGAGTGCCCAGTCTCCTGCGGAGCCCGTCTATTCCCCATGGTCCTTACGGAGTCCCCAGCATTCACTACGGACTACGAGAAATAGATTTACCGGTGAGTAAAATCTTATTGTTTCTTTCCCCATTTTACTTACTTGATTGTAAGTTGTTTAACTTATTTTGATGTGTATAGAGGTGGTTACATATTTCTAAATATGAAAATTGTCAGTGGATTAACTGCGGTATTGTTTGTATCACCTCCATGTATTAAGTTACGCTGACTCTTTACTCAATAAAAATCTATTATTTAAAAAAAAAAAAAAAAGAGCTATTCTGTTGGGTTAGTAATCCTGCATACCGATCTAAAATGCAATTGAATATGTGGGAGATGCTTTAAAATGTATTTGTGAAAATTGATACATCTCCTTCATGATCTCTTAACCAAGGAAATACAAAACTGTGTTTGAATAATAAATTATTAGAACACTTTAGTGCCATAATGACTTGGCCCTTTACTACTCATCAAAAATGCACTGTTATAATTTGCCTGTTTGCTGGTGGTGATTTTGCATCTGAATTCCTTGATGCAGTCACCTTGGAACATGTTGCTTGTAGAACATTATTGAGTTGAGCAGTTATGGTCACTGAAGTTCCTTCCAAATGCACCTAAACTTTTACCCCGCTTTTGACTGAAGTCTGCTCTTGCAAGAATTCTAGACATTTATTATAAACAACCAAATCAATCTAGCATTTATATAAAAGTCCTGAGCATGCTTGGATGTTATTTGCTTACCTAATACATAAGTCACATCTGGGTGGAAGCACTAGCTTTCGGTATTCTTGGTGTTCCCCATTTCCCCAGGTATTTCCATACTTTTCTGTACATCTGAACACTCTTACGGTATTAATGAGAGTAGAATATAGAAGTTAGACAAACTGGAATGTTAGCTTGCTAAATGCATCAAAGTTTGTCCCAGAAAACATATTGTAAAAGCAGTAGGTGAGTCATTTGTCCTTAAGGGAAATATTGAAATAAATCTAATAAAAAGCCCAGACATTGACTTTAAAACCACTTTAATAAATATAATTCCCCCAAGTGTCTCTCGTTTCCAGGGGTAGTCCATAGGGATATAAAAAAAAAAAATCATAAACGGTGTAATACAACTACGGCATTACACCGTATATGGGCCCTCATTCCGAGTTGATCGGTCGCAAGGCGATTTTAGCAGAGTTGCTCACGCTAAGCCTACGCCTACTGGGAGTGTATCTTAGCTTCTTAAAATTGCGACCGATGTATTCGCAATATTGCGATTACAAACTACTTAGCAGTTTCAGAGTAGCTTCAGACTTACTCGGCATCTGCGATCAGTACAGTGCTTGTCGTTCCTGTTTTGACGTCACAAACACACCCAGCGTTCGCCCAGACACTCCCCCGTTTCCCCGGCCACTCCTGCGTTTTTTCCGGAAACGGTAGCGTTTTTTCCCGCACGCCCATAAAACGGCCTGTTTCCGCCCAGTAACACCCATTTCCTGTCAATCACATTACGATCGCCGGAGCGATGAAAATGCCGTGAGTAAAAATACTATCTCCATTGTAAAATTACTTGGCGCAGTCGCAGTGCGATTATTGCGCATGCGTACTAAACGGAATTTCACTGCGATGCGATGAAAAATACCGAGCGAACGACTCGGAATGAGGGCCATGGTGTAATACAAGCTTGCACCTTGTTCTGTCCTCACTAATTTCTACTAGATCAAATTTAGACAGACAGCATAACCACCTCTACTTTCCAATAATCCAATCAGATGTGATGGTATGAAACATGGTGTTTATGATGTAGTAGAGGAAATTGGTAAAACTGTGTAAAAATAGTAGAATGTAGTTACAATATGAACTGAATAATGCAATGCAAACATATAAACAATATGAATTAAGTATGCAAACATCAAGAAATCACATATCCAAGAGTATGCTGGAGTATATATGAAAGAATGGCATACAAACAGACATGTCTGACCATATTCAGAGAACCAACAACAGTGTAACATAATACAGCTGGCATACTGTACATACTGTACCTGGCAGTCAGCAGATCTGTGGTGGCAGATTTAAGGTCAAAGTCATTACCATCAAGCTGTGCTATGGGGAGGATATATGTTACCATCTCTAGCTGCGACCATGCGGGAAGTGAAAATGGAGGCTGCCTATGACCAGGGCCGAAACTAGGATTTTCTGCACCCGGGGCAAGGCAGTGAGAGGGAAGCTTTGCCGCGTAGACAGTGAGAGGTAGGCTCTGGTGGAAGGTCAGGGAGAGGGATGCTCTGGTGGGAGGTTGCGCAGATGGATGCGTGGGCGGTGACAGGCGCTGACGACTGTGATGGCACTGTTAACATGACAACGCAACGCGCAGCTCCATAACTCTTTAATGGGCCGGTTGGCCCTGACTACGGGAGGAGATTGCGGTGGGCGGTAGTAGAGGAGCAGCCGGTCGATAGAGTCGGGCACGGTTCTCGGCGCCCCCTCAAACCCAGCGCCCTGGGCACGAGACCCCTTAGCCCCCCCCCCCCCCCCCAGTTACAGCCATACTTACCCAGAATGCAATGGGAAGCGCTCTAAGGACGCATGTGAGTCCAGTTAAACTGATTCTATGCTGTCCACTAGATGGAGCTTACATAGAAATGAGATGGATGTAACAAATATATATTCTGGAAAACATAACACACCTAGGGGTAAATTATAGCGGCACGATCCATTTCCTGCTTTACCTCATTACCAAGGCGAATTATGAAGGGATATTGAAAAGATGTTAGGAAGGGATATTGACAAGATGTATTAACATCTTGTTTGCCGAAGCTGTGGAGTGAAACCCTACCTCCGGCGATGCCCGTCTGAGCTGATGCACTGTGTCTCCCTGCCTGGCCGGCTTCTCTGGGCATGTGCAGGATCTCACTACTCATGATCCCCTGCGCAGTCCGAAGCTGTCACCCGCCATTACCTGCTGTGGCGATAGGGCATCGGCACCTTCAGCTGTCAAAATCAACAGCTGCAGGTATCGGAATGGTCAGGGCTGCTGACCGTTTATATATTGTCAACGCATTTCGGCATGCTATCTTATAGATAGCAGCACCGATATGGACAGGGGCGCATAGTGTCCGCTGATACCGCTGCTCCCCCAAAAACGATGAATGATACATTTACACCCTAGTGGAGCAGCAGTAATTTGTTAATATTATTCCAGTATAGAGGTGTAACTTTAAGTAACCAGAATCCATAGCAAAATGTTATGGAAGGTCTTCATGCGTATCTATTTACTGACAACCCACATGGAGCATCACAGCACATGAGCATGTATGGGGTCCTCCAGAGCAAATTGTCCTCTACTTGCTACTTGTGATAGGTCCCTGTGAGTGCTATCAGCCCCCATGGCAAACACTGGTGCTGGTTACTGCTTGTGCAGGAGGGTCCTATGCTCGTCACCTTGCTTTATTAATCTGTCCAGGACATTGCATGTGTCTGGTAACTCATTTAAGGTGGGTCTGGATGTCACTGTTATTAAAGGAATTAATTTTATTTTAAAACACTTAAGATATGTGCTGATCATCAAAACGTGTCTACACCAGCCCTTAGGAATAGGAAAACAATATGTCTCTAAGGAAGCATATCTGGAATGTCAGCATCTCCAGGAGCCATGTAGGCCTACACATCCCTACTGTACTCAGCGCGCATAGGTGCACCCATGAAAGTCCATATAATGTTGCTTTTTTTTTCTATGTGTGTACAGTATGGGAAAGTGCATTTTGTCTCATTGCAGTTGGGCTTAAGAGCTGCTCGATATCTGGACGACAATGGCAAATACAGCCTGAGATCTGGACAGAATCAGGACGTATTTGGCCACAGAGGTCTCCCAGTGTAGGTTGTGAGCTGCACATATGTTGTTCATATCCAATCCAGGAACACCCACTTTCTGGCCACACCCAGACTGCATCGCTATAAATGTTGGAACGCAGCCAGCAAGTTGCTACCCCATTATCTTTTTTTATTATATCATACTCTATAATATCCTATTAGAATGGTTTAACGCCTGTAATAACGTTTAATATAAATCTAAATATTGACAATACAAAATAAAATAATGTATTTAAATATGTTTAAAGAAAAATATACATAGATATGAACAGAAATAGAAAGGCGTGTATTAGTGGAAAACCCTTTCATAGTTTTGAATAGTGAGGCTCGTTGGCGGTATAAGTAGAATTATGTTGGTTATTCACTAGTGCTAGGAAAATGTCTATGAGTACGTATGTCAAGCATGATCGCATTTGGTAACCAGCACGTGCAGCTGGGGAGGGAGCGTTAGTGGAGAACGCTCTAGTAATGGGGGAACGTTAGTGGTGAATGCTCTAGTAATGGCCCCTTGTGTTCACATATAGTAGGTGCAAAGACGTAGCTCAGACAGCATCCAGAAAACAGTATCTCACCACCCTGCTGTCCCTTAGGTTAACGTTCTTTAACCTTTATTTTGTATTAAAAACCAGTTTGTAAAACCATAAAGAAATTTATTTTTGGTTGTATGACAACATTTTTATGTTTGAATGCAAAATGAAGTACTGTGAAGAAATTGTTTCATTATTTTCTAGTTTTGACAATTGTACAGAAAAATATACAGCATAATATGCAGGTATTACACTTCTGTTTAGTAAATATATACTTCTCTGTACCACAAGGTGGAGCCAAAGTAGGGAAAACAGTAATATAGACTGACTTGTCTTTTCTCCAGAGCATGACGAAATACTGTAGGATAAAGAAAAAATAGTTTCAGAAAGCAATCTAGGAAGGTTTGTAATAAAGATCAGCTATTAAACTCAGTATGAACTCATCTCCTTATCTACAGTATAATACACTTGGGTGTGGTTCATCAAATCGACAGTGTCTAGGTCGACAATGTTTAGGTCGACCACTATAAGTCGACAGTCACTAGGTCGACATGGATGGAAGGTCGACAGGGTTTATAGGTCGACATGTGCTAGGTCGACAGGTCTAAAGGTCGACATGAGGATTTTTATTTTTTTTGGTGTCGTTTTCTTCGTAGAGTGACCGGGATCCCAAATTAGTGCACCGCGTCCCCTCGCATGGCTCGCTTCGCTCGCCATGCTTCGGGCATGGTGCCTTCGCTCCGCTACCGCTTCGCTCGGCACACTTTACCGTTCCAATCGTAGTCCACGTGGATCGTTAAGTCTGAAAAAATTTAAAAAAAGAAAAAAAAACACCCCAATGGTCCATGTTTTAAGTATATCCATGCTTGGCCACAGGTGACTTAATTAGCACCTTAGTCAACCTAATTTAACCATATGTGCTGAGCCATGGATATACCTAAAACCTAGACCATTGGGGTGTCTTGAGGACCAGTGCCTGATTAAGGGCCTGGAGCTGAAATTTATGCAGGGCCTATTGTGTGCTGCCACAGCGTGTCTGACCAGCACACCATGAAGGGGATGCGGTCAACATCTCGCTGGACGGGATCCCGGCGGTCGAAATACCGACACCGGAATCCCGACCGCCACAATCCCGACCGCCACAATCCCGACAAATTCTCCCTCCGTGGGTGTCCACGACACCCATCGAGGGAGAATATAATAGTGTGCCGAGCGTGGCGAGCGAAGCGAGCCCGCAAGGGGCTGCGTTCCGCTCGCCACCCCTGTCGGGATAGTGTGGTCGGGATTCCGGCGTCGGTATTTCGACCGCCGGGATCACGTCCAGCGGGATTACGTACTAATCCCACATGAACAGTGCAATGTGAGTCTATGAATGAACAAACCAAGGCAACAGAATAACCCCTATAAATCCCATTGTCCTGTGTCTGCAATAGTGGTGCAACATCAGCTGGGGTATGCATGGCAATACTAGAAACAAAGATCTTGAAACCAAATAACTATCTACAGAAACAAAATAACAACATATAGAAACAAAATAGCAACATAGTGGTGTGCAGTCCTACAAAAGAAGATAATGTAAACTCTAACAGCACAGAGGCTGTCAGTATGTGCTATCAATAGGGAATCTATTGGAGAAGACTGACAACATAAAGGACAGCATGCAGGTTATAAACAAAAGGACATATGTGGGAGAAGAACTATAATAATACAATAACAACACAGAGGGTATCACCAGTAGAATACGCCAAATAATAGTATAATATCCCACAGCACATGGCATAACAGTAATAGAACAAACAGCACAGTGGCTGATAAAATCCATAACAATACACAAAATTGCAGAATGTGAAATACAAAAGGACTAAAAAATGATGAAAATAGAAAATAAAAAGTAACAAATAAATAAGAAAATATAAATAAATAAAATTAAAATAAAATACACATACAAAATAAACTTAATCCACAAGGGGTTGGGTATGGTTTACCGGTGCTGGGGATCCCGACGGTCAGCATACCAACCGCGAAATCCTGGCAGCAGAATGCCAGTGGGGGCGAACGCAACGAAGCCCCTTGCGGGCTCTGCAGGCTCGGGTTCTATTCCCACACTGTGGGTGTCGTCGACACCCACGAGTGTGAATAGTCCCTGCTAATCGGCATGCCGACTGTCAGGATTTAGAGGGGGGTGGGATGTAGCCGTCGGTATTATAGTGTCAGAGCACATACTAGTGCAGTAACTAGCGGGTACAAAGGGGCAAATCCTAGTAAAGAGCCCAGCATACACAACAATGGCCAAATATATAAAGAGCAAAATCAATGAAATGGTCTGGTAAAGTTCTAAATCTATACATAGAGATAGTGGACATGTGCATGCGGCGATGCCATAATCACTTAAACATCACACACACACACACACACACACACACACACACACACACACACATATATAATGCTGGTACGAACCGTCACTCTGTGCTGGAAAAGTTGCTTCCTGGTGCCTTCAGTGAAGATAATGAATAGCAAACGTGGAGACTGTGGCACTCAAATTTAAATAGAAGTTTTTACTGAAGCATGTAAAAGAATTACAGAATGCCTAAGCAAGGCCTTGCTTAGGCATTCTGTAATTCTTTTACATGCTTCAGTAAAAACGTCTATTTAAATTTGAGTGCCGCAGTCTCCACGTTTGCTATATATATATATATATATATATATATATATATAATGCTATGTAGCAAGTTAAACAGCGCACCCAGTGTCAAGTAGAAAGACAAATCGGTGTGCCCACAGCCTTAGGTAGTTTAAAAATAAGTGCCCTCAAGGCTTGTACTTCTTGCATGTAATACACTCTTTATATCATTCTTCTTCCGTGGTTGTTAGCGGGAGCCCTTAAAGGTAAAATAGTCTTCCAGCAACGGGAAAGAAGCCCATAGTGTAGTAACGTCCCTATATGCAGGCGGGAGCAGCCATGTTGCTGGAAACAAACACCGATTTGTCTTTCTACTTGACACTGGGTGCGCTATTTAACTTGCTACATAGTCGCTAATTACATTGGATTTTCTCTATGAGCACATCTTATTTTATATTTGCAATATTACACTATTATTGCTTTTTCAATTTCCTATGGTCCTTCTACCGGACTTTTGAGAAAGCCAGAAGATTTGACCAGGAGAAGGACAGATTCACATTATAGGCCTGAATACACACGGGATGTGGTACGCATATTATTATTTAATTTGCACTTGAAAACCACCAACACAGAAGGCGCTATGTTCTACCACTGTATACATTTAAATTTATCCGGACTTTGAAATAGAGTCCATACCAGAGGACCTTTTTAGCAGCCCCCCTAAATGGGGAAGTGTTTTTGAACTTCGTCTCTCTCTCTCTCTCTCTCTCTCTCTATATATATATATACATTTATATCCTTCGGTAACTTTAGGTATAAGTCTTGTTACCCAGGTAGCAGCTCTATTTTCACCATTGTAGTATATATATATATATATATATAGATACAAAGTTCCAAAGATACAGCACTCTCAGCTAATATAAATAACAACCAGACCTCAAGGTGCTCTCACCTCGAGATCACCTTGAGGTCTGGTTGTCTATTTATATTAGCTGAGAGTGCCGCATCTTTGGAACTTTTTATACATTATTTATAAGGGCACCCCGCGCCGATGCTGTTTGGTAGTAGGAGAGTGCCGAATCTTGAACTTGCTATAGATATATATATATATATATATATATATATATATATATATATATATATATATAAAAGAGTCCAGAAGCAGCCGGCACTCACATAAAAAAAGTCAACTTGCTCAGATGCCCAGGTCAAATAAATATACAGAAGGCCAGAACAAGACCGGCACTCGGAGACAGTAAGTAGTTCAATATAACAACATGTATTGGTCCAAAGACTGTCAACGTTTCGGGGCCCGTAGCCCTGTCGTCAGGACACACATATTAAGTTGTTTGTGTATCCTGACGACGGGGCTACGGGCCCCGAAACGTTGACAGTCTTTGGACCAATACATGTTGTTATAGTGAACTACTTACTGTCTCCGAGTGCTGGTCTTGTTCTGGACTTATATATATATATATATATATATATAGCGTGAAGGGATGACGGCGGCACTCAATCAGACTTTGTAGCTGAAGTATAATCTTTTATTATGCCAACATGTTTCGGGGGTAGAACCCCGTCCTCAGGGCCAGACAAGCATCACAATGCCACAAAACATACATTTATAGACAAACAGACTGACATTAACATTAACCCTACTCACCTGCTCCACGGCGCGACCGCCCGCCAGTCCGTCCGACCATGCTTCCGCATTGGCGTCCCATGACGTCAACGGTGCGCCGCGTCGCAGGGGAGTTCCCATAGCAACCAGCCAACGCTGGACGGGAACTGAAAAAAACATGCATAACAACAGTTAAAATATGGATCAGTTAAAAACAGCTTCCCCACTGGTCAGTCATTAAGGAATAGGCTGCACGACTATGTTGTTAAATGACAACAATAACAAGTTGGTTCATTAACGGCCCCGGGTGGATTTTCAAATTAGGGACAATATCCCCCAAAGGATTAAATGAAAACTTGGGTATCCAATGTTTTCTATAGACAGTTTGATTCTCTATAATCACCTTTGTTAATGGATAGTGACTGAGTTATCTCCTAGGGGGATCATAATCGTATTGGGATTGTTACTATTTTTGCTTTTGTTATTTAATAGAATGCAGTATGTTATTTCTAGCATATACCTAGGTACCCGGGGCCGTTAATGAACCAACTTGTTATTGTTGTCATTTAACAACATAGTCGTGCAGCCTATTCCTTAATGACTGACCAGTGGGGAAGCTGTTTTTAACTGATCCATATTTTAACTGTTGTTATGCATGTTTTTTTCAGTTCCCGTCCAGCGTTGGCTGGTTGCTATGGGAACTCCCCTGCGACGCGGCGCACCGTTGACGTCATGGGACGCCAATGCGGAAGCATGGTCGGACGGACTGGCGGGCGGTCGCGCCGTGGAGCAGGTGAGTAGGGTTAATGTTAATGTCAGTCTGTTTGTCTATAAATGTATGTTTTGTGGCATTGTGATGCTTGTCTGGCCCTGAGGACGGGGTTCTACCCCCGAAACATGTTGGCATAATAAAAGATTATACTTCAGCTACAAAGTCTGATTGAGTGCCGCCGTCATCCCTTCACGCTGTATTGTGGAAAGCACATTCCACTAGGAGGGCACCGCAGCAGTTTACATCTATCAATCTGGGGAGTGCCGGGACCATTTGTTCGCTATATATATATATATATATATATATATATATATATATATATTTAGGATCTGGTTAGCATACTGCCGTTCGGGATGCCGCCAGTTGGCATACCAATGCTGGAATACCAACACTGGCCAGTAGACTGACGCCGGAATCCCGACATCAGTCACAATTGCGGCGCCGGAATTCAGACTGACAGCATCTCGATCGTAAGTATAGTGGGTAGGGTTAGGGTTAGTCTGTGGGGGAAGGGAGGAGAAGGAAGATTTAGGCACTACAGGAAGGGTTAGGTGTGGGGGGATGCTAGGGTTAGGCTGTGGGGAGGGAGTGTTATGGTTTGGCTGCGGGTACGAGTAGGAAGGGTTAGGGTTAGGAGGGTAGAAGGGGAGGGTTAGAATACTTTCCTAGCAGGTGTTGGGATTCCACGCATTGGGATGCAGCTATTGGTCTTCTCTGAGCGCTGGCATACCAAGCCAGGATTCCGATGCCATCCCATATATAGATGTATATATATATATATATATATATATACAGAAACACATACAAATATATATTTATCTATCTACATGTGAGATGGGACAGCTGAGGAAAGGTTGACTGGCCGCCAGGGTAAGTATGGGAGTGTGGATGAGGGATGGATGAGGGGTTTGTGACTATACCCTGATGAGGGAGGGAAGAAATTGGGATGAATGTGCGGGATCGACCTGGGATGGATTGGGAAGGAGACACGATGGGAGGAAGGAGGGGGATTTGAGCCATGAAAGATAAGGGAAAGGGCTGGGGTAAATAGCAGAGAGAAGGTGGAGCCAAGCAAAGGCAGGCATTGACTGAGGTGTCCTGTATTAAACTAGTATAAACAGTACCAGTCAAAAGTTTGGACACACCTTCTCATTCAATGGTTTTTATGTATTTTAATTGTTTTCTACATAGTAGATTAATACTGAAGACATCAAAACTATGAAAGAACACATATGGAATTATGTTGTAAACAAAAAGGTGTTAAATCAAAATGTTTTATATTTTGGATTCCTCAAAGTAGCCCCCTTTTGCTTTGTTGACAGCTTTGCACACTCTTGGCATTCTCTCAATCAGCTTCATGAGGTAGTCTCCTGGAATGGTTTTGAATTAAGAGGTGTGTCTTGTCAAGAGTCAATCTGTGGAATTACTTGCCTTCTTAATGTGTTTGAGACCATCAGTTGTGTTGTGCAGAGGTAGGGTTAGTACACAGTGGACACCCCTATTTGACTACTGTTGTAATCATTTTATGGCACGAACTACTCAACTCAGCAAAGAGAAACGACAGTCCATCATTACTTTAAGACATGAAGGTCAGTTGTTACGGAAAATTTCAAGAACTTTGAATGTATCCTCAAGTGCAGTTGCAAAAACCATCAAACACTATGATGAAACTGGCTCTCATGAGGACCGCCCCAGCAAAAGAAGACTAAGAGTAACCTCTGCTGCAGAGGATAAGTTCATTAGAGTTACCAGCCTCAGAAACTGGTACTTAACAACACCTCCGATTAGAGCCCACATAAATTCTTCACAGATTTCAAGTAGCAGTCACATCTCAACATCAACTGTTCAGAGGAGATTGTCTGAATCATGGTAGAAATGCTGCGAAGAATCCACTACTGGGGATGAACAACAACAAGAAGATATTTGTTTGGGCCAAGAAACACAAGGAATGGACATTAGACCAGTGGAAATCTGTACTTTGATCTGATGAGTCCAAATTTGAGATTTTTTGATCCAACCGCTGTGTCTTTGTGAGATGCAGAGAAGGTGAGTGGATGGTTTCTGCATATGTGGTTCCCACTGTGAAACATGGAGGAGGAGGTGTGATGGTGTGGGGGTGATTTGCTGGTGACACTGTTTGTGATTTTTTTCAAAAATCAAGGCACACTAAACCAGCATGGCAACCACAGCATTCTACAGCGCCATGCAATCCCATCTGGTTTGCGCTTACTAGGACCATCATTTGTTGTTCAACAAGACAATGACCCCAAACACACCTCCAGGCTATGTAAGGGCTACTTGACCAAGAAGGAAAGTGATGGAGTGCTGCGTCAGATGACCTGGCCTCCACAATCACCCGACCGAAACCCAATTGAGATGGTTTGGGATGAGTTGGACCGCAGAGTAAAGGAAAAGCAGCCAACAGGTGCACAGCACCTCTGGGAACTCCTTCAAGACGTTTGGAAAACCGTTCAAGGAGAATACCTCATGAAGCTGATTGAGAGAATGCCAAGAGTGTGCAAAGCAAAAGAGGGCTACTTTGAGGAATCTAAAATATAAAAAATATTTTGATTTGTTTAACACTTTTTTGTTTACAACATAATTCCATATGTGTTCTTTTATAGCTTTGATGTCTTCAGTATTAATCTACAATGTAGAAAATAATTAAAATAAATAAAAACCATTGAATGAGAAGGTGTGTTCAAACTTGTGACTGGTACTGTACATACAAACAAACAAAGAGATATATACAGTATCAAGTCAATATAATTGCTAAAATCTTTATTGTGGCAGTGCGTACCTTTCTATACAGCACTGCATTACAGCACTTCCCCGATCAGCAGCAACTGTCACATACCGCACAGGACCAGTTCTACACCTTGCGGCGCCCAGTGCGAAAGTTTCCACTGGCGCCCCCCCCCCCCACGCGGCATAACAGTTAGTTCACGAAAAATAGGGGCGTGGCTTCATAGGGGAAGGTCGTGGCCACAGTTATGCCCCCAGTAGCTGTGCCCCCAGATTTGCCCCAAGTAGTTGTGCCCCCCAGTTGATTTGCCCCCTGTAGCTGTGCCCCCAGTAGTTGTGCCCCCTGTAGATCAACCCCCAGTAGCTGTGCCCCTTGTAGCTGTGCCCCCAGTAGCTGTGCCCCCAGTATGTGCCCCCTGTAGATCTGCCCCAGTAGCTGTGCCCACTGTAGCAGTGCCCCCTGTAGTAGTGCCCCCAGTAGATTTGCCCCAGTATGTGCCCTCTGTAGATCTGCCCCCAATAGCTGTGCCCCTTGTAGCTGTGCCCCCAGTTGATTTGCCCCCAGGAGCTGTGCCCCCAGTAGGTGCCCCCTGTAGATCTGCCCCCAGTAGCTGTGCCCCTTATAGCTGTGCCCTCTGTATGTGCCCCCTGTAGTAGTGCCCCCAGTATGTGCCCCTTGTAGCTGTGCCCCCTGTAGTAGTGCCCCCAGTATGTGCCCCCTGTAGTAGCGACACTTTTAAACCCTAAAAAAAAAAAAAAACAATACTTACCAGCCTCGCTCCTGCTTCCGGACCGCTGCTGCTGCTGTCTCTGGGCGCCGGCTCCTCTCTATGGGAGAGACATCATGACGTCTCTCCCATAGCAGCGCCGCACTGACACTAGGGGTCAATTTTGACCTCTAGCGTTAGTCAGGGACGCCGACTGCAGCGGGCGTAAACGGCGCTAGCAGCTGCAGCCGGGGAGCGGGGAGAGAGGGAGGGAGGATTTGTAGTGGCTCTTGCCAATGCGGCGCCTTCAGGGTAGCGGCGCCCCGGGCAAAAAGCCTGCTTGCCCGCGGCATGAGCCGCTGCTGATACGGCAACTCAGTCAGGATCATCAAGCCTGCCTTCACGGACCAGGACCTGAGCTCGGCTACTGCAGCTTTACAGCAGGGCAGCCCATGTTCCAGTCACCCTGCGGGATGTGCGCTGTGATATCACGGAGCGCCGGCAGTGTGGGAGAGGTCCAGGGACAGAAACCAAAAGTGACAGTGAAGCACAGAAAGAGCTTGAGAAGGCTCCTGCTGTGCCGCCATTACCGGATTTACTATGCTCGGTTTTTCACACAGTAAACGGTTCCCCCGAGGGGGAACGGGGGAAGCGTTTTCTTTGTGAGTGGACAGGACTGGATGCCTCCATAGTAAATGCTGTGGGCCTTTTTTGATGGGGGGCCTGGAGCTGCTGCTCCATCTGCCCCATTATTAATCGTGCTCTGTTGGGGACCACTTTTGAGAACCACTGCACTAAACTATCTCCATTTAGGAAACTGTCCTTTCAAGGTATTCATCTAAAACTATCATACAAAAAAATGAGGCTGTGACAAATTTACTGTGAATATGTGACAAAAATAACTCCTAAGTTCTTTATTTTAATGACCAGAATTCCAAATGATGTAAAGGTTTGTACACACGATGAGATTTTTGCGGTGAGATTCAAAATCGCAAGAAAAGTTAGTGCAGATCACAAGGTGAAAGTCACCTTCGATCCCGATGCGATACCGATGCGTGGTCCCGCAAAGTCAGTATCGCAAGCCTAGATAGACTGTGCAGGCAAGTCAATTTTGACTACCTAGTATAAAAGTATAGTCAAAATTAACGCTTTTGGGTATATTCAATTAAAGTCGGATCCATTCCGACATGTATTTGTCGGAATGGATCTGACAACCCCTATTCAATCTCATCTCAATTCGACTTTTTCAAGTTGAATTGAGATGAGGGACGCAGAGGAGGAGAAGGGGGGCGAGCCGCGGGGAGACCAGTGGGGACAGCCGGCGGGCATACAGGGGAGATCAGCGCTACAGTAGCGCTGCAGGAGGATGTCACACAGCCGCCCGACCTCACGGCAACTTCCACCCGGCTGTCCCCCCCCCCCCCCCCCCCCCGTCTCCCTGCGTCTCTCCCCCGTCCCCTCCTCTGGGTCCGCATCTCAGTCCGACATCTTTTGATGTCGGATTGAGATGGTCGAAAAGGCGACACAAGTACGTGGATCGGCAGCTATTCCGCTGATCCATGTGCTCTTCGACAAGTCGAATTTATCGACTTGTCAAAAAATTTAGGGATATATTGAATAGGTCGAATCAGTCGAAAACTGACGGCAATTTTCGACATCAATTGAATATACCCCTTAGCCAAAATCGCACATAGTCAGTATCGCAAGCACACTCATCCAGGCTTGCGATACAGACTACAGTCCATATCGCATAGTGAGAATCAGGTATTGCTGAAATCTCACCATGTGTACACACCTAAAGACTTTTTGGGAAGTTTGGCTGCTGCTTAATGGGATTGTGGATGGGCAGATATTAGCTATGGTTTGCACAAATGAGCGACCAGGATTATTCTATTCTAATATTTTTCTATCAGTTGTTGGGAGGTTTGCTTTGAGTATGAATATATTGGTGTCACGATCACGAAGCACCCCAAAATGAATCCAGGCACTTACAATGCTTTTGGGAATGTCACATATTTCATTGCAAACAGTAACCCCCATTTAGATTGTTTTGTTCCTGCAAGCAAATTTATGGGGGAACTGAGTGCCTGATTCAGCGATGTACGCATATCACACAGCCGTAGCTTCTTTGTACATAGCTGTTGTGTGTGATAATATGCTGGTGTGTATGTAGATGCCTCTGGAGATGTCCCTAGGGGCATGAACATCGGCCAGGAAATTCACGCTGTTGAAGCCAGTGAATCTGAGTCCACGGACGCAGCCACTGGCTTCAGCATGCCCAGAAACAGGACCAGACATCCCCCCAAAGTTTTCTACAATAGTGTCTGTCACCGCCCCTAAATGCCAGCAGATGTCAATCATGCTACGGTATTTGGGACACTGCGAACGACACTGCTGCCTCAGAACTACACTTGTTCCATGTGGTTTCTGCTCATGTGCAGATCCTAAAACATTGCAGATGTACATACAGTAAACATCAGGTTTAGGTAGATCTCTGAATTAGGCCCCGAGAAGAGATTAGTGGTAGAATAAGATGATCGTGGTATTTTTCTAAATATATCCGTCATGGTCTATGCTGAATATGTTTTTTTATGAAACACAGATTAAAATGTGCGGATAGGGGAATAAAAAAGACATGTAAATATAGTAATAATAAACCCATTTTAAAATAAATAAAGTTTGCCCACAGAGAATGCAAGGTAATCACATACTGTACATGCCACCACTAAACAGCAATGACTAAATACATGATTATTCTGTTTCCACATCAGCCAGTGCTGCCTATTTTTGCGAATGTGTGTGATACAGATAATACAGTAACAATAATGTGGCTAGCACATCACACACAGTGTCCTGCTATATTCTCCATAGACACCTGGCGATATTGCTGTAATCTCTTTCTAGCCCCAGATTGACCTTCTAATAAACGCCATACAGCTCAGACCCAGCATCCCCTCTTACCAACAGACACAAATCCCCTGCTTTTTCTATTCAAGTAGCACTTTAATCTGCATAATCCACTAATTACAAAACTGGTCCTTGGGACAGAGACAGAAGGGAATCACTTTTACGTCACTGGCTTTGCAATATACAGTGCAACCAAAGTCATCAGCAGCTTTTGCAGAATTGATTTTGTAATAACAGATTGTTTTTGAATAGTCATGAAGAGGTAATATGACACAGTTATACAGGGTATAATACTTTTGCTTAGTTATTAGAGCTATTTAATTTTCACTGATGTTTAATAAAGTATTTTAAAAGCCTTCATTGGCGTTTGTTAGACAGTCACGAAATGATGAGAAACTTTTTGCTAAACATTTATGCAGGTAATCTATGTAAGACTATAACAACACAAGTGGTTACCATTGACCCCATGGTTAGGTCTAAAACCAAGATAGGGAAGGGACCTCTGATGTCACCAGGGGGAGGAGCCATGGCCAAACAGGGTACTCAAAATGTACCGTCGCAGGCTCGCCACCGGGTTACTAAAGGGAGTAGTTGGTGGCGTGGATAATGACAGAACTATCCCACTGGCCTAGCTCCTCCCCCTGGTGTCGTGGCTTCTCCCCCTGATGTCAGAGGTCCTTTCTCCAACTTGATTCTAGCATCTACCTTGACTTCATCCCTTACATCTTGTGTCTCACAGTATTAAGGACCACACCAATATACTTATATAGCCCTGGTCATTTTACAGCAGGGGTCAGGGAACTTTTTTACCTGTTACCCCAAAATATATTTAGATACGCCAACGTTACCCCCTTGATATGAAAGGAAGGAGATCATATATTATTGTGCATATATACTGGTTATCACTGTTTATATGGCATTTCTGAGATACTGTGTGTGTGTGTGTATATATATATATATATATATATATATATACTATCTTTTTTATTATTATTATTTTTTATTATTTTCGCCAATTATTTTTGGGCAGTGAATGGGTTAATTAACACTTTCTCCCCAAAACACCAGAATGAATATAAGAAAGATGGATGAGGGGGGAAGGCACACGACTTTTAGGAGACAGACGGTCACATCCTCACCTCGGTAATGTCAGTGGGAATTTCCCACTGTTATGTGGGCCACTGTCTGGTCCTGCGGAACTCCTTCAGCGGTCAGCCACAGAACACTTCAGGACAGGACAGGGAGCGCGGTGTGACGTCAGCACGTCACACCGCGGCCAGAAACACAGCACAGGGTGGCCAGGAGCGCAGGGCAGGAAGCGCGGTGTGACATCAGCACGTCACATCACGAGCCGGTCGGTGCTGGACTGGGCTGTGTCTCGGCAGCGCGACCATCCATTACTCCCAGGAATTTCATTTTTACCTCATTTAGGGTAATTTACCCCTGTTCCCGGACCACTGTTTTACAGACTTCACCATTTTGGCTTAGGTGTTGTGTCTCAGATGTGGAAATTGTTGTTCTAGATCCCTTTGTTATTAAGGTAATTCTATTCAGTCATTATGTATGTTTCCTATGTTGTTAAAGTTTACACTGTTTAACATTGTAACATGTTGAATTGTAAAATGTTAGGTTGTTATGCTGTGTTATGAGATGCAGTTACACACCCATCAGCAAATATGAAGGTTAAATGCATTACATTGCTGTCTTTAGGTCCTTAAGATCTAATTTAGATTTGCATGTAAACCCGATCATTTACGTACAAATCCGATGTTTAGGGTTCTGCACATGTGAAAATGGGTCTTGCGATATCGCTCGCAGCACTTTGTCAGCCGCAGCATGATTGATATGTGGCAGCATATGTGGGGCAGAGCAGGGGCAGCATCCGCCACCGTTCTGTTGTAGGACGCAGACTTCCTGGACTCGGGTGTTCGGATCTTACGGCCAGTCTGAGTTAGCTTCAGCACTTGAATCTTGCAGATGCATGCAGGAAGTGTCTATCTCCTACAGACGCCTTTTTCGCTATTTGCATTTTATTTGCACGGAATTGCACAACTGCTTCCCTGTGGCTTTGCAATTCCATACATATCTCAATTAATCCAAAGAGTGCATTGATAGATTCAAGGCCAAGTCAAACAGTTCTATTATGGAATCAGAAGTTAGCTCTTGTTTACATATCGGGGCAGTACGGATGGTGTAATGGTTAGCATTACTGCATCATAGCACTGAGGTCATGGGTTCGATTCCCACCATGGCCCTAACTGCGCGGAGTTTGTATATTCTCCCCGTACTTGCGTGGGTTTCCTCTGGGTACTCCGGTTTCCTCCCACAATCCAAAAATATACTGGTAGGTCAATTGGATCCCAACACAAATTAACCCTAGTATGAATGTGTGCTCGTGTACATGTGGTAGGGAATATACGGGGTCATTCCGAGTTGTTCGCTCATTGCCGATTTTCATAACGGAGCGATTAAGGTGAAAATGCGCATGCGCATGGTACGCAGTGCGCATGCGCTAAGTATTTTAGCACAAAACTTAGTAGATTTACTCACGTCCGAACGAAGAATTTCCATCGTTAAAGTGATCGGAGTGTTATTGAAAGGAAGTGGGTGTTTCTGGGCGGAAACTGAACGTTTTCTGGGAGTGTGCGGAAAAACGCAGGTGTGCCACGATAAAACGCGGGAGTGTCTGGAGAAATGGGGGAGTGGCTGGCCAAACGCAGGGCGTATTTGTGACGTCAAACCAGGAACGAAACGGGCTGAGCTGATCGCAGTGTAGGAGTAAGTCTCGAGCTACTCAGAAACTGCTAAGAATTTTCTATTCGCAATTCTGCTAATCTTTCAGTCACAACTCTGCTATGCTAAGATACACTCCCAGAGGGCGGCGGCCTAGCGTGTGCAATGCTGCTAAAAGCAGCTAGCGAGCGAACAACTCGGAATGGCCCCCATAGATTGTAAGCTCCACTGGGGCAGGGACCGATGTGAATGGGCAAAATAGTCTCTGTAAAGCTCTGCGGAATATGTGTGTGCTATATAAAATAACTGGTAATAATAATATCCACAGCAGTCCCGATTGTTTGAATAGAAATTCCAGTCAGTGATGTTACCTTCAGTTCACTAATACCATATTATCTACAGATGCGTCCTCATACACTGTGGCGCATTGGCGATGCTGAGCATCTTGGCCGCACAAAATGCGTATAAATAAAACAGCTGAAAGCGGCAAAACTACTTTTCTAAATTACACTGATGAATTTGATGTGCAGCATTTGTACATCTGTGTACGACTGAGTCTGAATCAGTGTAAGAAGTGCTATGATGCAGTGGATGTGGCTTTTTCTTATGCCAAGTTCCATTGTGCTTCATTTGCAACTTTCTACCTGTTTAAAATCCATTCCTGTGCAATTAAAGTTGCAGCCCAGCATCTCTAATAATAATAATAATAATAATGATATTTATAAAGCACTTTTCTGTTTTCTCCTAATAGGGCTCAAAGTGCTTTACAATTGTCTTTACAGCTCAAAATATACTGTGAGTGGTGTTTTGCTGCATCTGCGATGCATATAAGATTCAAAATTGAAAGTACAAGATGTTATGCTACACTTCACAGAGCATCTCAGTTGTGCCAGGCGTCTTGCCTCCTATAGTCTATTGTGTAGGACATATCTGTAAGTCTAACAACTTGATTTAGGGGGTTATTCCGAGTTGATCGCTCACTAGCTACTTTGTGCAGCGCTGCGATCAGATAGTTGCCACCTATAGAGCAGTGTATTTTAGCTTTGCAAGTGTGCGAACACCTGTGCAGCCGAGCTTTGCAAAAACATTTGGTGCAGTTTCTGAGTAGGTCTGAACTTACTCAGCCCTTGCGATCACTTCAGCCTATCTGGTCCCGGAATTGACGTCAGACACCCGCCCTGCAAATGCTTGGACATGCCTTCTTCCTGTCCATCTCCTTGCGATCGGCTGTACGAATGGATTCTTCGTTAAATCCATCGCTCAGCAGCGATCCGCTTTGTACCCGTACGATGCGCCTGCGCATTGCAGTGCATACACATGCGCAGTAGTGACCTGATCGCTGCGCTGTGAAAAACGTCAGTGTGTGATCAGGTCGGAATTACCCCCTTAATCATCCCTGCTAGGCCATTGTTTATTATATTCTGTGCCATTTAAGTTGCACTGACCTAGAAAGCCGTAGTTCTGACCTGTAGCCTGAAGCTATGCTACTGTACAGTATGTGTATAAGTAGGGGTAACACAGAGCAGAATATGTTCTGCAAAATACACGGAAATCCAGGCCACTGAGCAGGAGTTTTTGTCACATAAGCTTATGGTATGTGGCTTGGTGTGAGCCAGTACCACAGGTTGAGAGACTCCAGATTGTAGCCACTATTTGCATCCAAAAGGGTCCATGTCTAATACGCTACCTGTTCCAGTTGCCATGCCAAGCTGTTACAGTCATCACGTATCAAGCTGTTTGCTGTGTGGGTATAGTATTAGCAAGGATCTATTTTGTGGTCTCAGTAGGCGATCCTATTATACTGATGTGTTTACCTGAGGGATCCTGACCCCTGTATCTTCACAATGACATTTCAACTTGGCTACCACCAAGGGCACAATGACAAGGGGGTGACACAGCCATTGCACCAGCGCTTCTGCTCCCATTTTCCTTCTCTCAGCTCAAAGTTCCCTTTTATTTTCTTTTTTGTGTAATCTTTTTTTATTAATAAAGTCACAAGAAAAAAGATGAGACAGAAAAAAAACAACAAGAAAAGCAAGAACAGCAAATTCTAATGTGTAGTAATAAACAGCTTACATAGTGCAAGGAAAAAGCGAACATCACTAGGCTAGCATATATGAACATAGGGTATGAAATAAGGGCAAGAATTAACAATGGAGGATGGGGAGGAGCAAAGAGAGTGGGATCACAACGCAAGACTATTGACAGGACAGAATACAGTCACTACCAACGGAACAGAAAAAACACTAGAGTCAGGCTATGGGATCCTGGGCAGACTAATACACTAGTGTTCATGGTGGCACAACAGACATGTAATTTCTATAGGCATCTCTGTATTCCAGCCAAGGAAACCAAGTCCCAGTAAATCTTCCATGGACATAAAATAATCTAATCTATGGAACCAATCTTTACATGCAGAGGGTTTAGTAAAGTTGCAGAATAGAGGAATAACTGCTCTAGCAGTATTAGGTGAAGAATGAAGGGATTTTTTGTATGTGGTCACTGTTCTCGAAGAGTGAGCCAATAACCAAAAAGCTGGGCTACCAGCACCACCTAGGATTTTGGATATGTTAGAGTTTGCCCTACTGCATCTTGCAAGTGCCTCAGTACATTGCACGAATATTAAAAAGACAATGGGCAACTCTGCCTAGTACCACTGTACATTGAGCCAAACCCTAGCTGAAGGTGAATTGTATAACACCGTAATTCTGTGGAAAAGAAGAGAACCCAGTCACATCTGTCCAAGCACAGTTCCCCCCCAAAAAAAATAAAAAATAAAAAAAAATAAACTAAAATAAAGTCCACCTAATCCTGTTGAAAGCCTTCCTGTCATCAGTTGACAGGAGAATGGAGGGCACAGATTGAGAGATGCTGTGTGTATCAAATCTATGAATCTATAGCGATCACTAGAATGGTCCCTGTAATGTATTGCGGTCACTAGAATAGTCCCTAGAGTGTATACCGGTCACTTGCATGGTCCCTGTAGTGTATACTGGTAACTAGCATGGTCCCTGTAGTGTTTAGCAGTCACTAGAATAGTCCCTATAGTGTATACCTGTAACTAGAATAGTCCCTGTAGTGTATACCGGTCACTTGCATGGTCCCTGTAGTGTATACCAGTCACTAGCATGGTCCCTGTAGTGTATACCAGTTAATTGCATGGTCCCTGTAGTGTATAGCGGTCACTAGAATAGTCCCTGTAGTGTATACCAGTCACTAGCATGGTCCCTGTAGTGTATAGCGGTCACTAGAATAGTCCCTGTAGTGTATACCGGTCACTGGCATGGTCCCTGTAGTGTATACCAGTCACTAGCATGGTCCCTGTAGTGTATACCAGTCACTAGCATGGTCCCTGTAGTGTATAGCGGTCACTAGACTAGTCCCTGTAGTGTATAGCGGTCACTAGCATGGTCCCTGTAGTGTAATCCGGTCACTAGCATGGTCCCTGTAACGTATAGCGGTCACTAGAATGGTCCCTGTAGTGCATAGCGGTCACTAGAGTGGTCCCTGTAGTGTATAGCGGTCACTAGAATGGTCTCTGTAGTGCTCAGTGTATTTCGTAGGCATCACTAAAATGGTCTCTGTTTTGTCAGATGGATTTGGTACGCATTGTATCTGGAACAATTTTTTATTGTTCGCCAGTCGATTGTCAATGGCTATCCCTACTGTCATATGCAGTGAAGCCATGTTTGTGTTATCAGTTCCACATTGTTGGTCCCCCAGCAAAATGTTCTGTGTGGGTCACCATTGAGTACTGTGCCCCTATTTCTGAATATGTCTTGTGCAGTGTTGCTCATTTATTCATTTCAATATAGTGTCCGCCATGTATGTCCTTTTCTAATATAGTTGAACTGACAACTGCATGCTGTAATCCTCTTTACAAATGATGAAGAAACAAATGACTACAAGCTTGGAAATTCTGATTAAATAGTGCTTTAAAGACATATTCTATGTAGGGTGAGTAGGTCATCTATTTAAAACTAGACACATTTAAATACATATGCTGCCTAGCTTCACTTGCCATAAAAGACAGAAGAACAGGAATTTAGGTTTTGGGTCCACATAAGGCAATGTCCCTCTTGGTATGGAATGTAACATGTAGCCGAACTAAACATATTGCTACCAGGTAGCATGTATATTTTACAGTATACTGTATGCGTCCAATTGAAAATAGATGAGCAAAGAATGTGACACAGAAATGCTAAAGCTCTGTATATTTCCTTTTTAGTACAGGATGAAAAGGATGGGGGATATGGTAAATGCACATGACACGGTACATATAACCTTCTTCCAGCCACTCACATACAGTAGTTGCATACTTCAGCATAAATTATTCAAACAAACAGTGCACAATAATATAGCTTATTTACTTACATAGACAGATACATCAAAAGATGGGGTGTAGTAGGGTATGCCGGCGGTCGGGCTTCCGGCGACCAGCATACCGGCGCCGGAATCCCGACCGCCGGCATACCGACAGCTGGGCGAGCGCAAATGAGCCCCTTGCGGGCTCGCTGCGGGCACGGTGGCGCGCCACGCTATCTATTCTCCCTCCAGGGGGGTCGTGGACCCCCAAGAGGGAGAAAAGATGTCGGTATGCCGGCGGTCGGGATTCCGGCGCCGGTATGCTGGTCATCGGGAGCCCAGCCGCCGGCAAACAGAAGACCACCCCTAAGGATGCATACTATACGCTTCCGTAATGGCAGCATATGCACCTACAGTGGTTTACAACAAGTTATCACCACTAGTGTGTATATGCACCTGTCTTGTAGTAAAAATATATACTGTACTTAGGGATCGGTTCAAGTAGATGCGAATTACATTTGGCTATATGCTGTACTTACGGTGCCTCTGGACTCAGGAACTTTTGTTCGCAGCCCCATAGGGCTTCATACATCCATAAATCCGGGGCAAAATTGGGCTATGATGGGGGCGATTGGCAGTGCCGCTGGTGGTGTTTCAATGCCGTTACAATGACAACCTTTCCCCCCACTCATCTAATTGAATTTACCCTTTACTGTGGAATACACATTACAGATATAAATATATATATATATATATGGACTGACTTAATGTAATGTGGCAAAACTTGACAAGACATTCCGCTTTGGAACCCCATACAAGGTGAGCTCTGTGACATGGGTGTGGGCCTTAAAAATTTGGCACGTGGGGAGGGGGTGGTGGCTTGATATGGGCCCCTGAATATAAGGTAGATTCATTCACCAGCAGGGTGAGAGTCACGTGGTCTGTTCCTGCGGGAAAAGTGCATTAGGCTATTCAATTACAGGCACATTATCAACCCGTGAGCAGCCGCGGGTTATGGTGTATTTCTGCTCACACCTCCCCTCCGGAAGAAGAAATAAGAAGAAATAAGGGTTGCACACAGGTTGATCGCTTGTCTGTACAGTAGTTGAATAGCTCTGCACATAAGATTATAAAAGGATACATGTGTTTATTGAATACGTAAGAAATTTATGTAGATATATACAATGAAGTAGCAGAGGGGCAAATTTACTAAGGTGCGAGGTTTTTTTTAGAACTGGTGATGTTGCCTATAGCAACCAATCAGATTCTATCTATTATCTGTTAGAAGCAGCTAGATAAATGTTAAGTAGAATCTTATTGGTTGCTATGAGCCACATCACCAGTTCTAAAAAATACTTCCACCTTAGTAAATTTATGTCAATGTATTTTGATATGAATAAGCAAGACATATACTGTATACAGTGTATAGGATATGAACAGGCAAGATATACATTGGATAAACTGATATTTAGCTTCAGTCATGATTAATAATATGTCTGGTGTGCTCGCAGTCTCACAAGACCCCGTTACGCAAGCACAGTGGAATAGCAATACCATCTTCACACAATTCTCATTATCCCAGTCTGAAGCCACAGATAGAATGCCCAAACCCATTTTATAACCCGTATTCTCACACATTATAATCCAGTCTGACCAGTTTCTCAAACTATGCTCAGTTAATAAATACACTCATCTAGTGCTCTGACTAGCATAGTCATCAAATTTAGCAGGTGCAATGTTACAGAACTCCTATCTTCTCTGGGCTTGTAAAAAAAGGTTAATTAACAAATGCAAGTTAACACTAGTAAAACACTCTTCTCCTAGACAATGGGCCCGATTCTGATTTGTACTTTATTGCACAGCCACAGGACTATGCAGTACTGTACAAATAAAATGCAAGTGTATCAGGAGGCATCTGTAGGAAACCGAAGCCTCCTGCATACCTCAGTGATCTGTCAGCTGTGTGCCAAGTCACAGCATCAAATCACCATCATGTCCAGTCACAATGGTTGCAGTACTCCGATTAAGCCGAAGCTTACTCAGACTGCTGACGGAACCAGTCTGCCGGGTTCAGGAAGTCTACGTCTGATGATGTAGACACTGGGCCCAGCATGCCTAAAAAACTGGTCAACATGCCCCCATTTTGTAAACAGAGCTAGACGCCGCCCCTGCTCCACACCCCAAATGCTGCAGCATGTCAGTCATGCTGCGGCTAAGGGAGAACTGTGCATAAGCAGATCCCAACAACTGGATTTCTACAGGTTTGCATAAAATCCGAATCAGGCCTAATGTCCACATAGAGCAAATCCCTCACAGATCATCAATAGTGGGGAGAAGGGGTTGGGTATGCTGTACCGGAGCTGGGGATCCCGGCGGTCAGTATACCAACCGCGGGATCCTGGCTCACTACAGGTTCTATTCCTAGGCTGGGGGAAGTAAGGCTGTGGGAGATGAGGTTAGTGTTCGGCTGGCAGAGGCGGAGGTTATGGTTAGACTGCGGGAGGGGGAGGTTAGGGTTGGACTTCAGGGGTGATGGAGGTTAGTGATAGGCTAGGGGGTTAGGGCTAGGCTGTGGGAGGTTAGGGTTAGGATGGGGGAGGTTAAGGTTTGGCTGGTGGATGGGAGGTTAGGGTTGGACTGCGGGGCTGAGGGAGTCTAGGGCTAGGCTGGGGGGTTAGAGCTAGGCTGTGGGAGGGGGAAGTTAGGGTTTGGCTGGGGGGGTGGAAGAGGTTAGTTTTAGGCTGGGGTTAGAACTAGGTTGTGGGTGTGGAAGATTAGGGTTAGGGTGGGGAATGGGGAAGTTAGGGTTTGGATGGGGGGGGTTGGAGAGGTTAGGGTTAGGCTGGGGAGTTAGGGCTAGGCTGTGGGAGAGGGAAGTTAGGGTTTGGCTGGGGGGGTGGAAGAGGTTAGTTTTAGGCTGGGGTTAGAACTAGGTTGTGGGTGTGGAAGATTAGGGTTAGGGTGGGGGATGGGGAAGTTAGGGTTTGGGCGGGGGGGGTGTGGAGAGGATAGGGTTAGGCTGGGGGGATTAGGGCTAGGCTGTGGGAGGGGGAGGTTAGGGCTAGGCTGGGGGAGGATATGGTTAGGCTGGGAGGGTTAGGGTTAGGCTTGGGATGGGGAGGTTAGAGTTATTCTGCAGTAAGGGTTAGTGTAGGATTTAGAGTTAAGGTAAAAATACTTACCATCCCGCATTGGGATCCCGCTGTCGATCTTCTTACTGTCGGGATCACTGCCGGTATTTCGTACCCAAGCCCACCACTCATTGCATGCAGTTTTCATATCCAAACTACAGCATTTTCTATCTGGCAGCTTGGAGACTGCAAAATAAAGTTGCATTTCATTTGTTTAATTTGATGCTGTGATGCATACGGTGTGATATCGGCTGTTCTGTGATATCTGTTGTGTACTCGGCCTTAGGTAAAACCAGATTTTTATTTAGTTATTATTTTTTAATGTTTCTGGCAGACAAGATAGCATAGATGGCATTTCGCATCTTTGTGAACCACATCTACTTTGATTTATCAGTGGTGGTATGGCATGCAGTTTGGGAATCAGACGCTTAATGCATAGAACAATATTCATACTCACAATTCTAAAATTAAGGATAGGGATTTTGCAATATGATGGTTTAAAAAAATTATCTTTAGTAATTCTTGTGATTTATAGATTGTACATAAAACTGCCTAAAAAGATGTGATGTTGCCCCTTTGTAAGCCCCCCCCCCCCCCATATCCCCTTCATCTTTGTTTTTCGGAGTCAAAACATTGAGTAACAGCCATATTCATGCACAATACCAATAACACATTTTCACGTATTGATTAGAGATAATGGCATACCAGCTCTCAAATCTTATAGCACTATCATACTGTATACTATACTTACGAAATCCGGTCATGCGGTCTCCCAATACCAACACATTCTGTGAAATAATGAAATGTAAGCATAGTATCCTATAAGACTATGCATGTTCTTATCAATGTTATAATTGTTGTGATTAAGATAGAGCTCTCCCATACATGGTCCAATACTCATGCCCAGATTGACATATTGTTATTTTTTCTTTTAGTTTATTTTAAAGTAAACTTACATTTAAATAATATCTGTGCTGCACTGACAATCAAACAAAAACATTTATTATTGAGGGGTTATTATCAAAGCATGGAGAGTGGCGAGAAACAAAGCACTAACCAATCAGATCCTGTAATTTTTCAAACACAGCCTGTAATATTAGAGTTAGAAGCTGATTGGTTAGCGTTTTATAACTCTCCACTTTCATCTCTTTTCTTGCTTTCATAAATACCCCCTTAAATATTATTAACCATAATTTATGTAGCTATTTGAGTTGTAAGTAATGTTTACTTACAGTAGATTGATCAATTATAGCCCACTCTGCGTTGTTATATATGAGGATCAGGTAAAGAACAAGGCAACTTTGCATGCTAATACAGTAATCTGGCTAAGTTACTTTGGTCTTCTATATATAGCCCACAAATCATTTAATCAACACTGCACCTTCCAGCTTCAGTACTGTTACAGTTTGTGTGTATCTGGAGTTCTTAATTTAAGACCACAAGGCACAGTGAATATGCCTTCATGTGAAACCTCTCATTTATTTGCATGTATATTGCTGTTTCAATTAAATTTTAATTAGAAAAATGTCCATAGCCTGTGTGATTTAATAGCAATGTAAGCCTGTATCGGCAGCAATAATAGAGGGAATTCTGTGGAAGATTCTGCTCTTATTTAGCAGTTCAAAACATCTCAGCAGTAAGGAGATTAAACTGGAAAAAAGAAATTGGTTATTGAGTAAGTCCCTATCTATAATTCATTTAGGAATACATTGGGGTATATGCAATTCCGGGTGAATTGCGGCACTTTTTCGCCCGTTTTTAAATTTGACACAATTCGACCGTCGAATTCCGGCAGGTGGGTGCCGGAATTCGACATATTCAATAAAAAACGAATTCGACAGTCCCGCGGTCGAAAAACGGACGATTTGACGGATTTTGATTAGATTTTTAAAAATGTTTAAAAAACGGTAAAAAACCCGAAAAAAATGTGCGTGGGGTTCCCCCTCCTAAGCATAACCAGCCTCGGGCTCTTTGAGCTGGTCCTGGTTGCCAAAATACGGGGGGAAAAATTACAGGGGATCCCCCGTATTTTAACAACCAGCACCGGGCTCTGCGCCTGGTCCTGGTGCAAAAAATACGGGGGACAAAAAGAGTAGGGGTCCCCCGTATTTTTTGTACCAGCACCGGGCTCCACTAGCTGGACAGATAATGCCACAGCCGGGGGTCACTTTTATACAGCGCCCTGCGGCCGTGGCATTAAATACCCAACTAGTCACCCCTGGCCGGGGTACCCTGGAGGAGTGGGGACCCCTTAAATCAAGGGGTCCCCCCCTCCAGCCACCCAAGGGCCAGGGGTGAAACCCGAGGCTGTCCCCCCATCCAAGGGCTGCGGATGGGGGGCTGATAGCCATGTGTAAAAATGAAAGAATATTGTTTTTTGCAGAATAACTACAAGTCCCAGCAGGCCTCCTCCGCAAGCTGGTACTTGGAGAACCACAAGTACCAGCATGCGGGGGGAAACGGGCCCGCTGGTACCTGTAGTTCTACTGCAAAAAAATACCCAAATAAAAACAGGACACAGACACCGTGAAAGTATAACTTTATTACATACATGCCGACACACATACTTACCTATGTTGACACGCCGACTCTGGCCACGTCTCCAATGTCGACGTCCGTGGTACCTGAAAATAAAATTATACTCACCTGATCCAGTGTCCAGTTCTTTTATTGTAATCCACGTACTTGGCAAAACAAAAAAACGCATTTACCCGAACCAGATGGACTGAAAGGGGTCCCATGTTTACACATGGGACCCCTTTCCCCGAATGCAGAGACCCCCCGTGACTCCTGTCACATAAGGTCCCTTCAGCCAATCAGAAAGCGCCACTTCGTGGCACACTCCTGATTGGCTGTATGCGCGTCGGAGCTGTCAGACTCGCATCGCACAGCCCCTTCCATTATCTTCAATGGTGGGAACTTTGCGGTCAGCGGTGAGGTCACCCGCGGTCAGCGGCTGACCGCGGGTAACCCCACCGCTGACCGCAAAGTTCCCACCATTGAAACTAATGGAGGTGCTGTGCGATGCGCTGTCTGCGAGCTCAGACGTGCAAAGCCAATCAGGAGAGTGCCACGAAGTGGCGCTTCCTGATTGGCTGAAGGGTCCTTCTGTGACAGGAGTCACGGGGGGTCTCTGCATTCGGGGAAAGGGGTCCCATGTGTAAACATGGGACCCCTTTCAGTCCGTCTGGTTCGGGTAAATGCGTTTTTTTATTTTGCCAAGTACGTGGATTACAATAAAAGAACTGGACACTGGATCAGGTGAGTATAATTTTATTTTCAGGTACCACGGACGTCGACATTGGAGACGTGGCCAGAGTCGGCGTGTTAACATAGGTAAGTATGTGTGTGTCGGCATGTATGTAATAAAGTTATACTTTCACGGTGTCTTCGTCCTGTTTTTATTTGGGTATTTTTTTTGCAGTAGAACTACAGGTACCAGCGGGCCCGTTTCCCCCCGCATGCTGGTACTTGTGGTTCTCCAAGTACCGGCTTGCGGGGGAGGCTTGCTGGGACTTGGAGCTCTTCTGCAAAAACAATATTCTTACATTTTCAACAAGGCTATCAGCCCCCCATCCGCAGCCCATGGATGGGGGGGACAGCCTCGGGCTTCACCCCTGGCCCTTGGGTGGCTGGGGGGACGACCCCTTGATTGAATGGGTCCCCACTCCTCCAGGGTACCCCGGCCAGGGGTGACTAGTTGGGTATTTAATGCCACGGCCGCAGGGCGCTGTATAAAAGTGACCCCCGGCTGTGGCATTATCTGTCCAGCTAGTGGAGCCCGGTGCTGGTACAAAAAATACGGGGGACCCCTACTCTTTTTGTCCCCCGTATTTTTTGCACCAGGACCAGGCGCAGAGCCCGGTGCTGGTTGTTAAAATACGGGGGATCCCCTGTCATTTTTTTTCCCGTATTTTGGCAACCAGGACCGGCTCAAAGAGCCCGAGGCTGATTATGCTTAGGAGGGGGGACCCCACGCATTTTTTTTTCTGATTTTTACCCCATTCCATAAAAAAATAATAATAATATTTTTCAAAATATATAAATAATACTTGTGCCTCCTAAATAGACAAACCAAGTACCTAATCCCTTCTAATATAAATAGATATGCTATTACCAATAAAAAAAAACACAAAAAAACATGTTTTTTAAATTTTTTATTAGATTCCGCCAGCAAAGTGTGGCGGATTGAAAATGACGAATTTACTGTCTAAAAGCACTGTTGTCGAATTTACAATCTTCAATTGAATATACTTTTGTCGAAATGCCGCATTTGTACCATTGCAGAAATGTCGAATTTGACAAATGTCAAATTTCAAAAAGTCGAATTTGGAATGGCCGTTTTTTTTACGAAAAGTACTGAATTGCATTGTCGATTTTTTTGGGGGGGGGCGAAAATGTCCCGTTTTTCGACATTTTCGGGAATTCGACCGCAATTGCATATACCCCATTGTGTCTTTATATATAATTTGTTTTCTAAGTATGTTCATTAACTCCACACGCTGGTAGTTTTGTTTACTTCTAATTATTTATTTTACTATCTTAGACAAACTAAAAGCGCAAGAGGCCTCTGCTTTTGTGTAGACCAGGCATGGCCAACCTGTGGCTCACCAGCTGTTGTAAAACTACAAGTCTCATCTAGAGATGAGCGGGTTCGGTTTCTCTGAATCCGAACCCGCCCGAACTTCATGTTTTTTTACACGGGTCCGAGCGACTCGGATCTTCCCGCCTTGCTCGGTTAACCCGAGCGCGCCCGAACGTCATCATCACGCTGTCGGATTCTCGCGAGGCTCGGATTCTATCGCGAGACTCGGATTCTATATAAGGAGCCGCGCGTCGCGGCCATTTTCACACGTGCATTGAGATTGATAGGGAGAGGACGTGGCTGGCGTCCTCTCCGTTTAGAAATTAAAATAGATAGGAGAGTGAGAGTGAGACACTTCATTTACTTACTGGAGCTTAGGAGGAGTTATACTAGTGACTGATGACCAGTGACCTGACCCACCAGTGCAGTTTTATAATTTATTATTATTTAATAATCCGTTCTGTTCTTGTTCTCTGCCTGAAAAAAACGATACACAGTGACTCAGTCACACTCACATACCATATCTGTGCTCAGCCCAGTGTGCTGCATCATCTATGTATAATATCTGACTGTGCTCACACAGCTTAATTGTGGGGGAGACTGGGGAGCAGTTATAGGTTATAGCAGGAGCCAGGAGTACATATTAAACAGTGCACACTTTTGCTGCCAGAGTGCCACTGCCAGTGTGACTGACCACTGACCACTGTGACCAGTGACCTGACCACACTGACCACCAGTATAGTATATTGTGATTGTCTGCCTGAAAAAGTACACTCGTCGTGTGACTTGTGTGGTGTTTTTTTATTCTATAAAAATTAAAAAACTCATTCTGCTGACAGACAGTGTCCAGCAGGTCCCTCATTATATAATATATACCTGTCCGGCTGCAGTAGTGATATATATATATTTTTTATATCATTATTTATCATCCAGTCTATACTAGCAGCAGACACAGTACGGTAGTTCACGGCTGTAGCTACCTCTGTGTCGGCACTCGGCAGTCCATCCATAATTGTATACCACCTACCCGTGGTTTTTTTTTTTCTTTCTTCTTTATACATACTACATCTCATTATCATCCAGTCTATATTAGCAGCAGACACAGTACAGTACGGTAGTCCACGGCTGTAGCTACCTCTGTGTCGGCACTCGGCAGTCCATCCATAATTGTATACCACCTACCCGTGGTTTTTTTTTTTTCTTCTTTATACATACTACATCTCATTATCATCCAGTCTATATTAGCAGCAGACACAGTACAGTACGGTAGTCCACGGCTGTAGCTACCTCTGTGTCGGCACTCGGCAGTCCATCCATAATTGTATACCACCTACCCGTGGTTTTTTTTTTCTTTCTTCTTTATACATACTACATCTCATTATCATCCAGTCTTTATTAGCAGCAGACACAGTACAGTACGGTAGTCCATGGCTGTAGCTACCTCTGTGTCGGCACTCGGCAGTCCATCCATAATTGTATACCACCTACCCATGGTTTTTTTTTTCTTTCTTCTTTATACATACTACATCTCATTATCAACCAGTCTATATTAGCAGCAGACACAGTACGGTAGTTCACGGCTGTAGCTACCTCTGTGTCGGCACTCGGCAGTCCATCCATAATTGTATACCACCTACCCATGGTTTTTTTTTCTTTCTTCTTTATACATACTACATCTCATTATCATCCAGTCTATATTAGCAGCAGACACAGTACAGTACGGTAGTCCACGGCTGTAGCTACCTCTGTGTCGGCACTCGGCAGTCCATCCATAATTGTATACCACCTACCCGTGGTTTTTTTTTCTTTCTTCTTTATACATACTACATCTCATTATCATCCAGTCTATATTAGCAGCAGACACAGTACAGTACGGTAGTCCACGGCTGTAGCTACCTCTGTGTCGGCACTCGGCAGTCCATCCATAATTGTATACCACCTACCCGTGGTTTTTTTTTTCTTTCTTCTTTATAGATACTACATCTCATTATCAACCAGTCTATATTAGCAGCAGACACAGTACGGTAGTTCACGGCTGTAGCTACCTCTGTGTCGGCACTCGGCAGTCCATCCATAATTGTATACCACCTACCCGTGGTTTTTTTTTCTTTCTTCTTTATACATACTACATCTCATTATCATCCAGTCTATATTAGCAGCAGACACAGTACAGTACGGTAGTCCATGGCTGTAGCTACCTCTGTGTCGGCACTCGGCAGTCCATCCATAATTGTATACCACCTACCCGTGGATTTTTTTTCTTTCTTCTTTATACATACTACATCTCATTATCATCCAGTCTATATTAGCAGCAGACACAGTACAGTACGGTAGTCCACGGCTGTAGCTACCTCTGTGTCGGCACTCGGCAGTCCATCCATAATTGTATACTAGTATCCATCCATATCCATTGTTTACCTGAGGTGCCTTTTAGTTGTGCCTATTAAAATATGGAGAACAAAAATGTTGAGGTTCCAAAATTAGGGAAAGATCAAGATCCACTTCCACCTCGTGCTGAAGCTGCTGCCACTAGTCATGGCCGAGACAATGAAATGCCAGCAACGTCGTCTGCCAAGGCCGATGCCCAATGTCATAGTACAGAGCATGTCAAATCCAAAACACCAAATATCAGTAAAAAAAGGACTCCAAAACCTAAAATAAAATTGTCGGAGGAGAAGCGTAAACTTGCCAATATGCCATTTACCACACGGAGTGGCAAGGAACGGCTGAGGCCCTGGCCTATGTTCATGGCTAGTGGTTCAGCTTCACATGAGGATGGAAGCACTCAGCCTCTCGCTAGAAAACTGAAAAGACTCAAGCTGGCAAAAGCACCGCAAAGAACTGTGCGTTCTTCGAAATCCCAAATCCACAAGGAGAGTCCAATTGTGTCGGTTGCGATGCCTGACCTTCCCAACACTGGACGTGAAGAGCATGCGCCTTCCACCATTTGCACGCCCCCTGCAAGTGCTGGAAGGAGCACCCGCAGTCCAGTTCCTGATAGTCAGATTGAATATGTCAGTGTTGAAGTACACCAGGATGAGGAGGATATGGGTGTTGCTGGCGCTGGGGAGGAAATTGACCAGGAGGATTCTGATGGTGAGGTGGTTTGTTTAAGTCAGGCACCCGGGGAGACACCTGTTGTCCGTGGGAGGAATATGGCCATTGACATGCCTGGTGAAAATACCAAAAAAATCAGCTCTTCAGTGTGGAGGTATTTCAACAGAAAAGCGGACAACAGGTGTCAAGCCGTGTGTTGCCTTTGTCAAGCTGTAATAAGTAGGGGTAAGGACGTTAACCACCTCGGAACATCCTCCCTTATACGTCACCTGCAGCGCATTCATAATAAGTCAGTGACAAGTTCAAAAACTTTGGGCGACAGCGGCAGCAGTCCACTGACCAGTAAATCCCTTCCTCTTGTAACCAAGCTCACGCAAACCACCCCACCAACTCCCTCAGTGTCAATTTCCTCCTTCCCCAGGAATGCCAATAGTCCTGCAGGCCATGTCACTGGCAATTCTGACGAGTCCTCTCCTGCCTGGGATTCCTCCGATGCATCCTTGCGTGTAACGCCTACTGCTGCTGGTGCTGCTGTTGTTACTGCTGGGAGTCGATGGTCATCCCAGAGGGGAAGTCGTAAGCCCACTTGTACTACTTCCAGTAAGCAATTGACTGTCCAACAGTCCTTTGCGAGGAAGATGAAATATCACAGCAGTCATCCTGCTGCAAAGCGGATAACTGAGGCCTTGACAACTATGTTGGTGTTAGACGTGCGTCCGGTATCCGCCGTTAGTTCACAGGGAACTAGACAATTTATTGAGGCAGTGTGCCCCCGTTACCAAATACCATCTAGGTTCCACTTCTCTAGGCAGGCGATACCGAGAATGTACACGGACGTCAGAAAAAGACTCACCAGTGTCCTAAAAAATGCAGTTGTACCCAATGTCCACTTAACCACGGACATGTGGACAAGTGGAGCAGGGCAGGGTCAGGACTATATGACTGTGACAGCCCACTGGGTAGATGTATGGACTCCCGCCGCAAGAACAGCAGCGGCGGCACCAGTAGCAGCATCTCGCAAACGCCAACTCTTTCCTAGGCAGGCTACGCTTTGTATCACCGCTTTCCAGAATACGCACACAGCTGAAAACCTCTTACGGCAACTGAGGAAGATCATCGCGGAATGGCTTACCCCAATTGGACTCTCCTGTGGATTTGTGGCATCGGACAACGCCAGCAATAGTGTGCGTGCATTAAATATGGGCAAATTCCAGCACGTCCCATGTTTTGCACATACCTTGAATTTGGTGGTGCAGAATTTTTTAAAAAACGACAGGGGCGTGCAAGAGATGCTGTCGGTGGCCAGAAGAATTGCGGGACACTTTCGGCGTACAGGCACCACGTACAGAAGACTGGAGCACCACCAAAAACTACTGAACCTGCCCTGCCATCATCTGAAGCAAGAAGTGGTAACGAGGTGGAATTCAACCCTCTATATGCTTCAGAGGTTGGAGGAGCAGCAAAAGGCCATTCAAGCCTATACAATTGAGCACGATATAGGAGGTGGAATGCACCTGTCTCAAGTGCAGTGGAGAATGATTTCAACGTTGTGCAAGGTTCTGATGCCCTTTGAACTTGCCACACGTGAAGTCAGTTCAGACACTGCCAGCCTGAGTCAGGTCATTCCCCTCATCAGGCTTTTGCAGAAGAAGCTGGAGGCATTGAAGGAGGAGCTAACACGGAGCGATTCCGCTAGGCATGTGGGACTTGTGGATGGAGCCCTTAATTCGCTTAACAAGGATTCACGGGTGGTCAATCTGTTGAAATCAGAGCACTACATTTTGGCCACCGTGCTCGATCCTAGATTTAAAGCCTACCTTGGATCTCTCTTTCCGGCAGACACAAGTCTGCTGGGGTTGAAAGACCTGCTGGTGAGAAAATTGTCAAGTCAAGCGGAACGCGACCTGTCAGCATCTCCTCCTTCACATTCTCCCGCAACTGGGGGTGCGAGGAAAAGGCTCAGAATTCCGAGCCCACCCGCTGGCGGTGATGCAGGGCAGTCTGGAGCGACTGCTGATGCTGACATCTGGTCCGGACTGAAGGACCTGACAACGATTACGGACATGTCGTCTACTGTCACTGCATATGATTCTCTCACCATTGAAAGAATGGTGGAGGATTATATGAGTGACCGCATCCAAGTAGGCACGTCACACAGTCCGTACTACGTCACACAGTCCGTACTTATACTGGCAGGAAAAAGAGGCAATTTGGAGGCCCTTGCACAAACTGGCTTTATTCTACCTAAGTTGCCCTCCCACAAGTGTGTACTCCGAAAGAGTGTTTAGTGCCGCTGCTCACCTTGTCAGCAATCGGCGTACGAGGTTACATCCAGAAAATGTGGAGAAGATGATGTTCATTAAAATGAATTATAATCAATTCCTCCGTGGAGACATTGACCAGCAGCAATTGCCTCCACAAAGTACACAGGGAGCTGAGATGGTGGATTCCAGTGGGGACGAATTGATAATCTGTGAGGAGGGGGATGTACACGGTGATATATCGGAGGATGATGATGAGGTGGACATCTTGCCTCTGTAGAGCCAGTTTGTGCAAGGAGAGATTAATTGCTTCTTTTTTGGTGGGGGTCCAAACCAACCCGTCATTTCAGTCACAGTCGTGTGGCAGACCCTGTCACTGAAATGATGGGTTGGTTAAAGTGTGCATGTCCTGTTTATACAACATAAGGGTGGGTGGGAGGGCCCAAGGACAATTCCATCTTGCACCTCTTTTTTCTTTAATTTTTCTTTGCGTCATGTGCTGTTTGGGGAGGGTTTTTTGGAAGGGACATCCTGCGTGACACTGCAGTGCCACTCCTAGATGGGCCCGGTGTTTGTGTCGGCCACTAGGGTCGCTTATCTTACTCACACAGCTACCTCATTGCGCCTCTTTTTTTCTTTGCGTCATGTGCTGTTTGGGGAGGGTTTTTTGGAAGGGACATCCTGCGTGACACTGCAGTGCCACTCCTAGATGGGCCCGGTGTTTGTGTCGGCCACTAGGGTCGCTTATCTTACTCACACAGCTACCTCATTGCGCCTCTTTTTTTCTTTGCGTCATGTGCTGTTTGGGGAGGGTTTTTTGGAAGGGACATCCTGCGTGACACTGCAGTGACACTCCTAGATGGGCCCGGTGTTTGTGTCGGCCACTAGGGTCGCTTAGCTTAGTCATCCAGCGACCTAGGTGCAAATTTTAGGACTAAAAATAATATTGTGAGGTGTGAGGTATTCAGAATAGACTGAAAATGAGTGTAAATTATGGTTTTTGAGGTTAATAATACTTTGGGATCAAAATGACCCCCAAATTCTATGATTTAAGCTGTTTTTTTGTGTTTTTTGAAAAAAACACCCGAATCCAAAACACACCCGAATCCGACAAAAAAAATTCGGTTAGGTTTTGCCAAAACGCGGTCGAACCCAAAACACGGCCGCGGAACCGAACCCAAAACCAAAACACAAAACCCGAAAAATTTCCGGCGCTCATCTCTAGCTCTCATCATGCCTTGCCACAGTTTTGCTATTAGGGAATGCTAAAACTGTGGCAGGGCATGCTGGGATGTATAGTTTCACAACATCTGGAGAGCCACAGGTTGGTCAGGCCTGGTGTAGAGTCATTAAAGATTTTGAATACAACATAATATAGTAAAGCCATATATAAACATCCAACGTATTGATCTGCATATCTACAAAGACAATATGACACACTTCACCAAAATAAACTGAATTACATGTTTAATAATTAAAATCACTAAGGGTCATGGTCATATGTAGTAATAATTGCAGAACTGCCGCAATTATTAACAGTCTGTATAGCAGTGGATATTTACATTTTTAATGCAAATATTCCCGCTATGTATGTAGGAAAACCCGCAGGGACAGCAGGAGCGTTAACTACTGCCTCTGCGAGTTACTGTAATTCTCCTGCAATTTGGAGTTTTTCACTTTTGTGAAAACCTCTGACACTACGCATGCACACAGTGTCAGTTTTTGGGTCCGGCGCAGATGGAGGCTGCGGGTCGGGGATTGAAATATCTCTCTCCTGCTGCGAAGTCTCCATAGGTTAAAATGAGTTAACTAACGTGGAAAAACTCGGAAAATCTTTGTTAATCAAAGTTTAGTACATAGGGGTCAGTTCGCAGTCCCATCTGTAGTTCTAATTAGATTTCTGTGAAATCTCCTGCATTATGCTATTAGTACATAGCCACAAACCAAGGCCGTAGCTACCATAGGTGAAGGTAGTGCAGCTGCTATTGGGCCCAGAGCTGAGAGGGGCCCACTTTGGGTGACATTTAGGGGCCCTTACAAACCTTTGCCTTGGGGCCTTAAATATATCTAGTTATGCCCCTTGACTTGATCATTGTAATGTGGTATAAAATGAATTGGAAGGCATTATAATGTTTCATAATCTGAACTGGTAATCTGTAATGTGGCACAATATGAAGTGGAGGCACTGTAGTGTGGCATAATATGAAGTGGAGGTGCTGTAGTGTGGCATAATATGAACTGGGCACACTGCATGTCATAATGTGAATTGGGGTCACCGTGTTGTATAACGTGTACTGGTGGCCCTACAATAAACTAGGGCACTACTATGGTTCATAAAATAAACTAAGGCACTACTATGGTTCAGAAAGTGAACTCTGGCACTATTATGGGGCTTAAAATTAACAATTGCTGTGGATAGGTGTCTCTAGAAGCATTAGGACAGGGGCCCTTCAAAAGTTTGCAATGGGTCCCACAAACTTCTGGCTACACCCTTGCCACAAACCATAAAATTGTGCAGAAACTTCAGTTTCTACATAATTTTTTGTGGGAAAAAAGCTTGATACTAAGGGGTACATTTACTAAGCAGTGATAAGAGCGGAGAAGTGAGCCAGTGGAGAAGTTGCCCATGGCAACCAATCAGCACTGAAGTAACATCTATAATTTGCATACTATAAAATGATACAGAGCTGCTGATTGGTCGATGGGGAAATTTCTCCACTGGCTCACTTCTCCATTCTTATCACTGCTTAGTAAATGTACCCCATAGGCCCCTAAGTAAGAGAATGGGTTATGAAAGAAGTGAATAACAGAAAGCAGGTTTATTTTACTCTAATGTCATGATACTCCAGATACTGTCATGGTAGTGATATACCATGAGATCAGGGCCGGTTCTAGGGCTTTTTGTGCCCCGGGCGGGAAATAGGGGTGTGGCTTCATACAGGGGGCGTGGTCAGTTATGCCCCCTGTACAGTAGTAGCGCCGCTGAAATGCTGTGCGGTGAGCGATGACGTCATCGCGCACCGCACAGCAAAGGTCCCCTCCACGAAGGGAAACAAGACGCTACGCGTCTAGTTCCCTTCGTGGAAAGGACCTTTGCTGTGCGGTGCGTGATGACGTCATCGCGCACCGCACAGTAAAGGTCCTCTCCACGAAGGGAAACTAGACGCTACGTGTCTAGTTCCCTTCACAGCGGGCAGCAGCAGCGGGGGGCACAGCAGTAGCGGATCTTGCCAAAGTGCGGCGCCCTCCGGATTGCGCCGGCGCCCTCCGGAAGGCGGCGCCCCGGGCAAAAGTCCTGCTTGCCCGTGGCAAGATCCGCTACTCAGGGCCGGTGCAAGGTTTCTTGGCACCCTAGGCAAAACTTCTGCCTACTGCCCCATTCCCCATACCCACCCTTCAGGTGAAAGGCATGCTGCTGCTCTCCCCAACCCTCAGTCTGTTGCATGACTGCTCTCTTCTCCCCATCCCCCCAGTCTCTGTGGGTGCCTGTTGCTCTCACCTCCCCCCCCCATTAAATGTCTGTTCTATCCCCCACCATCTGTGTGCATGCTGCTGCTTATCCCCCTAAGACTGTGTGCATGCCTGCTGCTCATCCCCCCCCCCCCCCCCCACGCACACACACCCAGACTGCTGCTCTCCCCCTCTTTCCTTATCCTTATCAAATGCAGAGAGTGCACTGTGCAGCCACTTTTACCTGCAGGCTGCATTGCAGAGTAGACTGTGAAAGAGCCTGATATGAAGAGTAGCACCGTATGTCACCCCTAGCCAGGACTCCAGGAGATGTCAAAGTTACTGCCTGTGGCGGGTGAAGGCGGAGCTTGGCAGTCGCGGCTACTCTAAGATGAGTGCTGGGGGGATTGCTGCAGCTGTAAGAGGTAGGACCATGGTACCTTTTTCAGGTAGCTGTAGCAGGCTGCCCCCTCAGGTCCCGGTGCCCCTAGGCAACTGCCTAAAGCTGCCTAGTGGAAGCTCCGGCCCTGCCGCTACTGCGTGAGATGCCAAATAGACTCTACCAACCCACCATAATAATATACGTAAGTACAAAGTAATGCACTCTGTCAGTAAGAAGAGAGATTGTGCTGTTTAAACAGATAACATCATAAATTGCATCTGTAGGTGAAGCTTGTAAAAATATGTAACAACAGACCAACCACTGCCTAGTTTACAAAGTGAGCAAAGAATACGTGTATATGCCACATCTCCCACTTTATTCCTCGTCATTTTATGTTTCTGGGAATTGCTTCCTCTTTAGATACATATAATTTTCTGTTTGTAAGAAAAAATAATTGTGGTGGAAACAAAATTTGTTTTCTTAAGTCAGTATTGAGTTGTAGAAATACTTGTATATGTATAAGCAATTGTGTAATACATTATTTTGTGCTTATGTTTAATAATACCCATATATTATCATTCCTCATTTCTCTGTCTTGATTACTTTGCACGTGTTACACCTCCCACAATATATCCAGGTATAGGGTTCAAGTATACAACATTATACCTAATGGTCGGCTTAACAAGAGATCTCCATTCACAACTGGTACTTTCAGCCCTGTTCTAGCCAACCCCTATGAAAGAGCTGCCACAAACAGACATAAACATATCTGTGCAATGTAATAAGTATACATAACAAAGACGTACAAATGTTTTGAAGTAGTAGTGACATTAGAATGAAATAAACTCTTTTGTAGTGACTGAATGATGTTGTTCTAAGTCAGTGTTTTTCAACCACTGTGCCGTGGCACACTAGTGTGCCCTGAGCAGTCTCCAGGTGTGTCGCCATAGAAGCACAGCCAGGCCCGTCAGTGTTTTTTGCTGCTACTGCGGCCCTGGAGCGATCAATACTGGTGGGTTTAGTGGTTGCAGAGCCAGTTCTAATTTTGGGCCTGGGCAGTGTTGGGCTCTTCTGGCTTTCTCAGATGTGGCTCAGGCGTTACCTAGGGAGAAGTTGCGACATGACATCATAGGACACGCAACTGCACCATGCATCACCATTATATATGAGTGTGCCTTGGCAATATTTAAATCTTGTGTACAGGGTAAAATGGTGGTATCGGATTGCGCCAATCTTTAACGGTAATTAGAGATATCTATCGTCAACTTCTTCCTAAGACTGGTTCATCTGTCTTCACCAGTATGTGGGTTCCTCAGAGAAATGAAAGAAAAACAAAAAGGAAGTCCCAATGTGTAGTAAAGTCTTGATAATGAAAGTCAAAGGGTCAAAGAAATAGTACGAGGGATCTTCAAATCCTCCACATATATAGTGATGCAAAGATGTATAGGGTCACCCAATCTGTGTAGGAATCAGAGAAGGTGATGCTCACTTCAAACCTTACTTTCAAAAAGTCTGGTCCATGCATATAAAGGTATCTTTATCGGGGTCCTGGGAAGCGTTTTCTAAAAGCAATCTTATGTAGGCACCCTCCACAGGATATATATACAGGTGGAGAAAAAAAGAGTATTCCAATGCGTAGTACTGTATTGTATGACCTCTTGGAAAAACGTGTTATAGTGGCCCTCAAAACCGTGTCGCTAAACGTTAAAGGGTCACCCACAACGTGTGTCTCAAAAATACATGATGCTCACTTTTGTGCTTACACTGAAAAGCTGAATCAATACATATAATGGTATCTTTAAATATTCTTAATCGTCCAGTATAGAATCGTACATGTATGCTTACTTGAAGTCAGCGAAGTCCACTCCAATCGCGGTTTCTTTCATGTATCCTTCTTCTGGTGTATGGATAAGAAATGAAGGACCGTTTAAACGTAAAAAACGGACTTTAGGGAGCTCAGCTTTAAGACTCACACAGAGCTGTGTGTGACACGAGGCCAGTTCCTCGTGTCACACACAGCTCTGTGTTAGTCTTAAAGCTGAGCTCCCTAAACTCCGTTATTTACGTTTAAACGGTCCTTCATTTCTTATCCATACACCGGGAAGAAGGATACATGAAAGAAACCGCGATAGGAGTGGACTTCGCTGACTTCAAGTAAGCATACATGTACGATTCTATACCGGACGATTAAGAATATTTAAAGATACCATTATATGTATTGATTCAGCTTTTCAGTGTAAGCACAAAAGTGAGCATCATGTATTTTTGAGACACACGTTGTGGGTGACCCTTTAACGTTTAGCGACACGGTTTTGAGGGCCACTATAACCCGTTTTTCCAAGAGGTCATACAATACAGTATTACACATTGGAATACTCTTTTTGTCTCCACCTGTATATATATCCTGTGGAGGGTGCCTACATAAGATTGCTTTTAGAAAACGCTTCCCAGGACCCCGATAAAGATACCTTTATATGCATGGACCAGACTTTTTGAAAGTAAGGTTTGAAGTGAGCATCACCTTCTCTGATCCCTACACAGATTGGGTGACCCTATACATCTTTGCATCACTATATATGTGGAGGATTTGAATATCCCTCGTACTATTTCTTTGACCCTTTGACTTTCATTATCAAGACTTTACTACACATTGGGACTTCCTTTTTGTTTTTCTTTCATATGAACATTCTTCTCTGAGGAGCCCACATACTGGTGAAGACAGATGAACCAGTCTTAGGAAGAAGTTGACGATAGATATCTCTAATTACCGTTAAAGATTGGCGCAATCCAATACCATCATTTTACCCTGTACACTTGTTTTTCTGGTTTGATAACACCAGTAGGTATTATATTTGCTGCCTTTTGTTGTCCAGCGCAGAGTTGTATTTTCCTTTTCCTTACAATATTTAAATCTTGTTCAGTGTGACGCGAGTTGTAAAAGGTTGAAAATCTCTGTTCTAAGTGCTGTATAAATGAAGGATACAAACAGTACCTGTAAGAATTTCTAAACATGTTAAAAACATCTGGTCATTTATTACGGAGAATAATGCACCTTTAATTAAAAAAACTATAAATAAAAGCGTTAGGAGCTTCTTTCCACACCGTCCTCTCCCTCCTTCCCTCTACCTGTTTCACCCATCCATCTTCTTCCCCAAGCATGTTCTACACTCTTCACTAGTTCTTTTATATATGTTTTTTCTTTCTAGTTTTTCAAGTATTATGATGATTTCCTGCTATTGTCTTGTTTTGAGCTTTATTGTGATGATTGTGTTTATCACTGTTGTTATTATGGCATGTTGTTTTCCGTATTCCTTAATTGCTTTATTGCTGTAAACCAGTAAATATATTTTGCACTAAAAGCATTATGAGAAGCCACCTTGGCCTCCTACAGTATGTATCTCGGCACTCAGACTGCAGTGTCATGCCTTTGTATGGTGATAAAACTCAATGACATCCAAGTAGCCTTGTATTGCACAGCAGAACTACGTTATCCAATATTTCTTATGGCTGCTATGTAATTTGAGTATTAATAAACGGATACATTATGTTAGTACCAAAGGGGTAGAAATAATATCAATGAGCATTATACTGTAGCAAAAGGAAATTGTGTCAAAACAAAAATATTTTTTGAATCCACTCCATGCAGCTATGATATTTTTGGGTTTACTCTTCCAAACCTTTAGGTGTCTCTTCTCTAGACAGTGTGCACATGCCACATGAGGCAAAAAAGGGGGAGTGGTCCTGTTAAATGAGGTCATAGTCTTCCTTTTGTCCTGGAATTGGGACAGAAGTCCACTAATCAGAACTCTAAAGAGGGACAGATGGAAGATAGGAGTTTGGACAAAACCTGCAAAGTAATAATGAGAAACAATAATCACTGTTCTCAAATTCCACTGTCTGCTTTTGTTGGAACATTATTCAAAGTTTCCTTCCCATCTGTTGCTTTCTGAGCACTGTGATTATGTTTTGTTAATGTATTTTTTTATTATCACTGCTTGTTTTATTATCGCGACATGTGTGTTACATTATTGTGGTTCCTGTGTCTGATAATTGTCAAATAATCTCTTCATGTGCAATGAACCTTGTTAATTGTGGTAT
Organism: Pseudophryne corroboree; assembly: GCF_028390025.1. Taxonomy (NCBI): domain Eukaryota; kingdom Metazoa; phylum Chordata; class Amphibia; order Anura; family Myobatrachidae; genus Pseudophryne; species Pseudophryne corroboree. Next base: position 600,658,738 of record NC_086449.1, on the reverse strand, counting down.
AAATATTGTTGTCTAAGATAACTTTGTGTTTGTTTTTAATCTACAGGTGTTAATGGGATTCTTACAAGTTGGCTTTGTTTCCGTGTATCTCTCTGACTCTTTGCTCAGTGGCTTTGCAACAGGTGCGTCTTTCACAATCCTCACATCCCAAATCAAATATCTTTTAGGTTTAAGTATACCACGCGCCAATGGCATTGGCTCTTCCGTCTACACCTGGATCTATATTTTCCAGAAAATTCACTTGACCAACATTTGTGATCTTGTTACCAGCATTGTGTGCCTCCTAGTACTAATCCCAACCAAAGAACTCAATGAATGTTTCAAGTCTAAGCTTAAAGCCCCAATACCTGTTGAACTCTTTGTAGTGGTTGGCGCAACTCTTGCCTCTCACTTTGGCCATCTCAAAGAGAAATATGGCTCCAGTATTGCAGGGGAAATTCCTACTGGGTTTCTTATGCCAAAACCACCAGAATGGAGCCTAATTCCCAACATTGCCTTGGGGGCTTTGTCCATTGCGATTATAGGATTTGCCATCACTGTCTCACTCTCTGAGATGTTTGCCAAGAAACATGGGTATGAGGTGAAGGCCAATCAGGAAATGTATGCCATTGGATTTTGCAACATTATCCCATCATTTTTCCATTGCTTCACCACAAGTGCTGCTCTGGCAAAAACACTAGTGAAGGAATCGACAGGTTGCAAAACTCAAATCTCAGGAATCATGACCTCTCTAGTCATTTTGTTGGTTCTGCTGGTGATTGCTCCTCTCTTTTACTCGCTTCAGAAATGTGTTCTTGGTGTTGTAACCATAGTGAATTTAAGAGGTGCCCTCAGAAAATTTTTAGACCTTCCCAGAATGTGGAGAGTAAATAAAGTAGACACTGCCATTTGGTTGGTTACCATGTTTTCATCAGCATTAATTAGTACAGAACTTGGACTTTTGAGTGGCATAGCTTTTTCTATGTTCTGCGTTATTGTAAGATCTCAAAAACCTGGGTCAACACTGTTAGGAAGAGTGGAGGCCTCAGAGGTGTATGAGTCCATGACTATATATAAGGATCTAAATACCACAAAAGGCATTAAGGTTTTTCGGTTTGAAGCCCCCATCTACTATGTGAATAAGCAATGCTTTAAATCAACCTTGTATAAACTGTCTGGTGTGGACCCAGTATCTGTGGCATCAGCAAAACGAAAGGCAGCAAAGAAGAAAGAGATGCTGCAGAAACAGGAGAGCATCAAAGAAACCAATATCATTGAGCTGGAAACTGTACAGTGGATGTATAAGGAGCCAGTGTCTCTGCATTCCATAGTCATTGACTGCAGTGCCATTCAGTTTATAGATACAGCGGGATTAATTACCTTGAAAGAGATCTTGAAGGATTATAATGACATCGGTATTCGTGTCTTATTGGCTCAGTGCAATAAGTCTGTGAGGAATTCCCTTAGGAATGGGGACTTTTTTAAGAAGGAAGAAGGCACTGTGGTGTTTTATAGCATCCATCAAGCTGTGCAGTTTGCACTATACGAGCAGGAGCAAGAAGATGCTTGTGTTAATGGGTCTGCAGTTTAAAGGATGGAAGTTACAGTTAACCTGATTGCACATGATTATAAATCTACAATTATACAAATGCACTATAGAAGTGTGCAGTCTGGAATTGCTCACAATCCTATAAAACAGATATTTATGTATAAAACAGGATAACATTAATCTATAATGGAAGTTTATTCATGTTCTCAACAGTATAGGACACAAGATGGTATTCTCAGCAGGAAGGGTTTATATACAAATTATGGTAGATTAAGTTATGTGATTTACCGCTCTTTTTATCTGTTAATTTACCAAAAATATGACTGTACATGTTTGATTTCTCTACACACACTACTGTTTGATCCTTCTGCCAGTTTGATGAACTTCCAGATAGGTGGCCAATTGGCAACATTACCAGATTGTTTTGGTCAGGCAGAACTATCATTTGAGAATCACATATGGTATGTTATTATAGCAATTTGTTCAGATGCAACCAAATTGGTCTACAAGATAGTAGTGTATGTGGTTACATTTATTCTGGCTTTTAACTCAGGATTTTATAGATAACAGTATATTTAATATCACTTTATTTTTTATTTATATTGTAAAGTGCACTTAAATTGATTGAATTTCATGAAGAAAATTGTTGTGCCGTACGTTACTTTAGGGATTTTTAAAGAGGCCAGGCATTTTATTATGTAGTATAGCTATAGAAAGATTGCACTAACTGTGTAAATTTAGTACAGCAGCTGCTGTAACGCAATACAGTAAATTCAGCTCAGGAAAGATCACACAACCAGCTTAGACCCAATAATTGTAATTTGTTATCTAACCATACAGTGGTGCTTGAAAGTTTGTGAACCCTTCAGAATTTTCTATATTTCTGATGAAATTTGGCCTAAAACTACCTCAGATTTTTATACAAGTCCTAAAAGTAAATAAAGAGAACCAAATCAAACAAATGAGACAAAAAAATAGACATGTTAATTTTTTTTACTGGGAAAATTAGCTGCGAGTGGCAAAAGTCTGCGAACCTTTAGGCTTAGCAGATATTTTGAAGGTGAAATTAGAGTCAGATATTTTCAATCTATGGGATGACAATCTGGTATGAGTAGACAACCCGTCTTTTAAAAAAAAACAGGGATCTATCAAAGTCTGATGTTTACAACATGTTTGTGGAAGTTTAACATGCAATGAACAAAGGAGATTTCTGAGGACCTCATCAGGCTGGAACAGGTTACAAAACCATATCTAAAGAGTTTAGACTCCAGCAGTGAACAGTCAGACAGATTGTGTAAAAATGGAGTTAATTCCAGACCAGGAAATACCCTCCCCAGCAGTGGTCGACCAACAAAGATCATGCAAAGAGCAAGGTGTCTAATAGTTTGCAATGTCACCTCTAAGCAACTGAAGGCCACTCTAAATGGTGTGCATGGCAGGAATGCAAGAAGAAAACTGCTGCTCTTCAAAAAGAACATCACTGCCCATCTGCAGTTTGCTAAAGATCACCTGGACAAGCTTGAAGGCTATTGGAACAATTTTTTGTGGATAGATGAATCCATAATAGATTTTATTGCAGAGGTTCCCAAACTGTGTGCCATGGCTCCCTGGGGTGCCTCGGGACACTTGCAGGGGTGCCCTGGGTTGGTGGTCCAGGACCAATTCAAATTATTCATGGTCAATATAATAGGCAAAACCAGTGCTGGTGGCTACCAGTCATAACATATGTGGCCAAACAGAAGCAAATCTTGTCCCTCACCACACAACTGACCCTAAGGATGACATATAAACGCGATCTACTTAATGTAATATTTCTTTCTTAATTTCTCAATAAGAAATTTTTGGCCTAGGGGTGCTGTGAAAAAAATTCTGATATTCTAGGGCGCCGTGTTTTAAAAAAGTTTGGAAACCACTGTTTTATTAGATTAAATGAGAAGCGTTATGTTTGGAGAAAGGAGAACACTGCATTCCAGCATAAAAAACCTCATACCATCTGTGAAACACGATGGCGGTGGTATCATAGTTTAGGCCTGTTTTGCTGCTTCTGGACACAGACAACTTGCCATCATTGATGGGAAATGAATTCTGAATTATTCTAGAAAAATGTCAGGACATCAGTATGCGGTTAGCATACCGCTCGTCGGGATCCCGGTTGTCAAAATACCGACCCTGGGATTCCAACGGGGCACCATACGGCCGCCAGTATACCGGCAAGGTAGGTGATTCCCCCTCTATGGTTGTCCATGACACCCATGGAGAGAGAATAGAACCTGTCGCCACCCAGCCCACAAGGGGCTTTGTTGCACTTGCCCCCCTACCAGCATTCTACCGCTCGGGATGCCGATGTCGGTATACTGACATTTGGCATCCCATGCACAGTAGCTCATACCGAACCCAGGACATCTGTTCATGAGCTGCGTCTCAAGAGAACGTGGGTCATGTAACAAGACATCGACCCAAAGCACACAAGTTATTCGACCAAAGAATGGTTAAAGAAGAATAAATGTAATCCAATTGAAATGTTGTTGAAGGACCTGAAGCGAGAAGTTCATAGGATGAAACCCACCAACATAATAGAGTTGAAGCTGTTTTGTACGGAGGAATGGGATAAAGTTCCTCCAAGCTGATGTTCAGGACTAATCAACAATTACAGGAAGAGTTTACATGCAGTTATTGCTGCACAAGGGGGTCATACTAGATACTGAAAGCAAATGTTCACATTCTTACTGTATGCCGCTCACAGATATGTGATATTTGATCATTTTCCTCAATAAAAAAATGAGCATGTCTATTTTTTTTGTCTCACTTGTTTGATTTGGTTCTCTTGTGTGAAAATTTTAGGTAGTTTTAGATCAAATTTCAGTACAAATATAGACAATTCTGAAGAGTTCACAAACTTTCAATCACCACTGTACCTCACAGCTATCCAGATTTAGACGGATGGTCACATTCTGTGACGCTGATATCCCCCTGATAAGGACATTTATTCCAGCTGTTAGAATGTTAGGATGTATCTCTCACTGACTACGGCTACATGCAATAATATGAGGTGTTTCAGGAGTGGGAAGCAGCCTAGCACTTCAGAAGCTCTATGCATAGCCACGGGGAGAGGTGACATACCCCCATCGTGGCATGGCCAGTACCCTTTTTCCATGTTGTCCCAATTCCAAAAACTTATTTTGAGAGGTATGATTAAGGACATTTACTGAATAAGAATGACTACAGTGTGTTTATGAACACTACCACCTGTCTGTGCCTTAAAAATTGAGGTAAATAGAAAATGCGTATAGTTGTGTCCTGTATATATGCTATACTTTATGAACAATGTAAATTAAATCTATCAATTTAAATTTTCAGGCTGGTTATTAATTATGTCTACAAAATGAAAAAGCCACTGTAGATATTCTTTTTAATAGCTGTGACGCTATTAAGAAGACTGGTCAGATGGAATTTGTAGTGGTAAGGGTGCTGTCTGTCATATCTTATATGAGTATTCTTACGGAGAGGACACAAGGTCCAAAAGACACTGCACAGGCATAGAAAAACCAATTAAGGAATATTAATGAAACCAACCATTCAGAAAAAGAATTTATTGTCAGGACCAAAAGGGGTCCTTTTTAAAATAAATGGGGGTTGGAGGTGCTCCACTAAGCTGGGTAGCAGTACTTTTTTTCTAGAGATTATTAGTGTTAGCCACTAGTGGGCCTGTCACTAAAAAAGGGGCTTAGTGTGTGGCGCACTCTTTTGAAATAATTATTCAGTATTTAAAACATATTAACTTTTATTTATATAATTAAAAATGAGCACCATAAACAGGCATAATATTTAATCTGATAGCCTGAAAGTGCAAGAATTAATAAGAATTGCCTATAAGAATAGAACCTCAAAGATTGTATCAACGTCCAGTAATTATTATGTTACTGGGCCAAAATCTGGTATTTACATACATTGCTTATTATGATAGGCAAGACAAATATAATTAATTAAACAAGCCTAAGTGAAATATTATAAGAATTAATCAGTGCAATTTAGCTACCGATAATCTCCCTTAAATTATACTTTCTATAATATTATAGTCCAAATAATCCTCTAAAAGAGGAGTTCATATATTTATAGAGATCATCTATATGTGCCTTACCAAATAATTCCCATGTTGCTTCCAGGAAGTAAAAGGAAAAAGGAGAAAGGAGCCCAATAAATAGTTTCAAAGTTTTGTAACATTAGGTCACCCTTTGCACCAGTCTACTGTTCAAGACTGCTGTAACAGTGTTTATGTAGTTTGATACAATTTGCATCCACCATTCTGCAACAATGTGTGGCTGACAAGACAGTGCATATAGGAGACCAGATATTAAATGAACTGTCTCAAATATTCATGTCCAAAAGGCACTTATCTATGTCACAAAGGGAACTAGAGGTGCAAAAAAAAGGGGGAATGTATAAACACACATGTGAATCTATATGACAAGTTACTACCAATTTGTCATTGCGGCCCACATGCATCTGGTATCAGAACAATGCATATGGGAAACCAGATATTATATAAACTCTCTCAAATATTCTCGTTTAAAGAGCACCTATCTGTGAGAATATTCTAAATATGTATGTCTGGATATCTTATACATCCGTGTCACAAGAAAGGGGCTGAGGGTGCATAAAAAATGTATAAACACATATATCAATTTCTGTGGTAAATGTTATGCCAATTTGTTATTATAGCCCACATGTATCTGGTATCAAAATATATATGTGTGAATATATATGTGTGAACACAGATAGCAATTTTGTGTTCTAACAGAATTAGGACCTGAAAAAAATCGGGAATGATCCTTTCTTCTAGAATAATAATTCCTTCCTATGGATGGTAAGGATTGTATGACTAATATAAATATTGTGCGGAACTATAGGAATTACTCTCCTTGTAGTCTATTTGGTACAAGAGGTATCAGTGACAAATAATCAGCAATTGCAGTTATTCTCTGGTTCTTAGAAATTAGTGTCTTTGGTACAAGAGGTATCTTTGACAAATAATCACCAGTTGCAGTTATTCTCTGGCTCACTTGTTTGAATTAAATATCAACACGCCAGATCTAATTCAATTATCCTTTCACTCTTCCCACCTGACTCATTTCGTTTGAGTGATAAGAAATTCATCAATTGTCCTCGGACTCTTACCAGCCAGTGTAATTAATTATTTTAACTATTAGTCAATTATGACATCCTCAATCCCGGCTTTAAATGAGACGCTCACACCATTTACGTCACTGATGTGAACAAGCCGATTGCGAAATACCACTGATACCTCTTGTACCAAATAGACTACAAGGAGTGGCTGGGCGGCGGATCGCGATCGACTGGTCGCCAGTGTTTGGCCACCCCTGCCCTATTGTATGAAGATGCCCATCCCAGCAATCAGTACAAGTAAAGTGTTTGCATCCATGTTCACTGAACTTTCTGTTTGGGCCAGGTGTGCATGTGCTGGTGTCAGGCAGTGCATGTCTGAGTGGGCTGAGGAGAGTAGGGATTCCTCTTCCGAAAAAAATCTGTGGAGTGTACCCCACAGGCTACAGTGGGCTAACGCTATCTAAAGATGGTGCTGGGGAAAAGCTTCAGAACGCACTGACTGTGGCGGCTATCTACAATGGGGCTGTAGCTGTTTAGAGTTATTCACATGAAAGGTAGTTTACACCTGCCAGCAACAACAGTAAATACTACAATTTGTGCAATAACAGGTCTCTCCTTGCATGTGACAACAATCAAATGTATTTTGCACATGTCTGGGCTATAGGGTATAATGGGAAGATGAAAGATTTTTCTCACAAAATAACCCCATCAAGCTAATTTTTGGGTAAAAAACTACATTCAGAGACCCTTATGGTCTGAAGAGACCAAGGTTGAACTTTTTGGACTTAGGGGGTCATTCCGAGTTGATCGCTCGCTAGCTAGTTTTAGCAGCCGTGCAAACGCTATGCCGCAGCCCACTGGGGAGTGTATTTTAGCTTAGCAGAAGTACGAACGCATGTGCAGCCGAGCTCTGCAAAAACAGTTTGTGCAGTTTCTGAGTAGCTCTGAACCTACTCAGCGCTTGCGATCACTTCAGCCTATTCGTGTCCGGATTTGACATCATACACCCGCCCAGCGAACGCCGAGCCACGACTGCATTTTTTCAGACACGCCTGCGTTTTTGCAAACACTCCCTGAAAACGGTCAGTTGACACCCAGAAACGCCCCCTTCCTGTCAATCTTCTTGTGGCCATCAATGCGACTGAAAACTTTGCTGCAACCTGTGCAAAACAACAAATGCCTTTGTGCCCATACGTCGCGCATGCGCATTGCGGTGCATACGCATGCGCAGTAATGCTGATTTTTAGCCTGCGAACAATGGCAGCTAGCGGTCAACTCGGAATGACCCCCTTAATTCTAAAAGATATGTTTGGCTCAAAGACACCACAGCTCATTAACCAAAGTTCGCCATACAGTACCTACTGTCATGAATAGTGATGACAGCAATGTCTCCAAAGAACTAGAAACAGATGTGTCCTTATACTCTTAGCATCTTTTCACCATATGGGGAGTCATTCAGGTGTGGTTGTAAAAGCACCATCATGCGCAAAGTACCAATGTTCAGTATTTTGCTCTTGCGAAAGGCTTTTTCTGCATGTGCGCAAACAGGTACTGTGACATCGTAAGCAGGGGACAACAGATAACAACAGATTGGTGTGGCTATTTGGCACGATTAGAGCAAAGGTGTATGAGAACACATCTTTATTTGGCTCAACCTACTGGCATCTGCAGATGAGGAATTTCACGTTAAAACATAATAATGATCCAAAGCGCACATAAAACTCAAGCAAGTAAAGACTTTCAAAAAGGAGGATGGAAAAGCCATTGCCCACTCAAAGCCCAGACCTCAAGAGATGGCTGTGCATAGGAGATCCCCCCAAAATTTGATACAGTATATCTTGAATGGTTTTGCAGTGAAGAGTGGGATGGAATTGAAAAGCCCGACTTAGCTCTAAAAACAAAAGGCGCTTCCACAAAGTATTAGTTTAGGGGTGTTCACCAGCTTATTGCAGTTTTCTATTTTCAGTTCTTCATGAATATTATCAGTTTTTCAATTAAATTTTGTTGGTTTCAAAGTCCCATTACAGGTGGGAAAAAATGTGGACATGCTTGTTCTTAATTTCAGACTTTACTTTACATCATGCAAATGTGCAATTTCTACTCTATAAGGGCGTGTATACTATTTATATACACTGTATAAACACATACAAGCATAGGGGATCTCCAAATGCTAGTAGCAGTGACTTTTTGTTAATAGTCAGAATTTCAGATATTTTAATATATAATTAACAGAAACTATATATCTGAAAGCAGAATATTTAATTTTTGCAATAACTTTATGTATTGAACAATACACATTTTTAGATCTAGAGTTGTATACAGCAGACAGGGTGTGGTATGATAAGTCGACAGTCGTCAGGTCATAACGAGAATATCGATATGGTCGAACTGTCAACATGCACAATGTCCACATTCATCATGTGTACCCAGATGATATGTCAACATGATGAACAGTCACCAAACCATCTCTGGTGGTCTAGTGGGTCCTTACCTTCTCTCTGCGGCAGTGGTGGCTCCTTCTTTTGGGTCCTGATGGCCATATGACAGTCACTTCTGGTGCTGAACTGCTAAGCCCTGGCGCTCCAGTATTTCAGCCCCTATTCCTAATCCCTACCCCTATCCCTGGCCCTCTCGCTGTGGCAAAATCAAAAGGCTCATACGTTGAAAGGGTCAGCATTGCAGAATAGGAATGAAGATTATTTGTAGGCTAATTAAAAATGAGAGGTTGTAAATATCATAGACATCTTCTATATATACAGTAGCACAAGCTACACAATTCTATTGCGGTTTAGCACTGCAAATGCTTTACCACGAATATGCAATAATATATTATGCGTGGCATCCTTATCATTTTTTATTTATTTTTTTCAATCCAGAATATCAATGTGATTATTGTTCCCTTAGTTTAAACCCCCCCCCCCAAAAAAAAAAAAAAAACAGAATAAATTGACACAAGACTAATTGCAGGATTACAAATAAAGTGCACAATGCTATTTCACCACAATGGCGAAGTTAAAAGTACTTAAAAATTGTATTGAACCAATACTTAATTTGTTTGAAATGTACCTGAATTTGCTTATCTTTATTATAGTGTGATATTTGTTCCAGTTTGCATTTCACTTGTGCCTTAAAAGTAATAAAGATCTTTTCTACCTAAGTGTATTGTTTTTCTATTTGTTATGTTGTGTTATTAGGATAAATACTGTATATTGAAGAATGTTTATGCAGCTTAAAAATGTCCTGTTTGCTATACAGTACATACCATTCTGTCCCTGACAGACAGAAAAGCAAAGTATCCTGCCATTACACAACTGGAACTGCCAGCTGCAGAATCATAGATTGACTAACCTTAGTATGGGTACACACAACGGAATTGGCTGCCCAGTCAATCCATCGATAGATCTATTAATTGGTGGGATGTATGTGTGGAATACCTAACCCCTATTGGTACTGGTAGTTTCACAGATTTGTTACACTGGATGTGTGGTGGGTTTACAATAAGGTTTTCCTCACACCATACCCTCCTTTCCCCAATTTTTCTCAATTTCCCTTACTAATCTTTCCTGCACTTGACAGGTTCCTGTTGATTCAAAATGATACCCTTGTCTATATTACTTGTGTACCCTGTTTGCTGACAGGGCCGGATTAAGGCTGGTGGGGGCCCAGGGTCAACGAATTGTGGGGGTCCCCACCAGTTAAATTGCTGGTAAACCATGAGACCACCCACCCTCCGTGTGACTGCTGTGCAGTAAGACTACCTGGGTGCAGCAGTGCAGCAGCAGGGACAGCACGGCGCTGCACTAGACGTGACCACTCAGGATAAGTATCATACTGTAGCTCCTCAAAGGAAGCTGGCAGCGGAGCTTCCGGAGATAAAGTACTCCACTTGCAATGTGTGTGGGCCCCGGGACTTCAGGCCCTGTCACCCCTCCCTTAATACAGCGCTGGTGTTACATATTAGATACACCTCCTCACACCAGACCTTAGACTTATGGTAATTACAATCAGTGCAAACAAGCTATATAACAGCAACGGTTCAGAAAAATTCTCCACTGTACATTGCTTTCCACAAAACAGGTACATTCATGCAAAACACAATGGTCAGTGATGTGCGGTTAGGGTAGACGGGTGGCAGATCTTAACCTGTCATACTTCAGTATACTGAAGAGGTTTTACTATACATTTATTAGAATAATACATAGAAGATATTTATAATTTATATTATCTTTGTATCATTCTACTAATTTTTAGTCAAAACTCACCAAATTTGCAGCACTCCAGAGGGAGAGACCAGAGATGAGGCAGCTATGAGCTCAGCCTCCCCTCTGTCTTAGATATAAACTGCCTGTAGCTGGGGATGGGCCTGCCCTCTGGCCAATAATATTGCAAGACTAAACATACTTGGAGGCAGCTTTCAGATCTGCCTCACTGAGGGTGCAGTGTCAGCTGACCTATCCAGGAAGTTCCCCAGCACATAATCATGAGCAGCCAGCATGAAAGAGAAGATGATGACCAAGTTGGCCAAAATGCAAGGGAAGATGCTGCTGAGTGGCTGCTAGGGCTGGTCAAGGGGGGCACAGAGACCTGTTTGACACGACTAGTCTCATCATAAATGATACAAAGGGCAAATTATTTATTTTCAAACAGTAAGGTATCTGCAATTTACTGCATATTTAGAAAGGTCACTGGAACCCATTGTACAATTTGCATAAGTTATGAACTATAGAGCAACCTGATTGCAGAAGTAATAAAGACTGTCTTCATTACAGAGCTAATACTGGTCTTACCTGCCTATAGCACACAAGGGGTTTCTGCATTTGCAAGATGTTTAAAAATATACTCAAGTTTCCTGTGCATACCTATAGGCTTTATAATGGGTTTTCAAAATATGGTTACAATTGCTTGAAGCATAAGATCTGTTGTTGTATTGACCTGTTTCTGTTTGCTAGCAGAGGGTTTAAGTTGGCCAAGGGGTTGGCATTCTTATAAATAGAGACTTGCTCTTAGGGCAAGTGTGAGATTTCAATGGTATGATCATCAGTAAGAACATAGAGGACAAAAGGGTTAGTGCCGTATACTGGGATTTAAAAACCTTTTAGCGCTTTCTGCCAACCTTTTGTGGCCAGTTTCATTTTTTACTTACAACTTTATGCAAACAAACTGTTTTCATGTTATTAGTTGATTATTAGCAATTATCTATATGCTGTGGCAAACATGGTATTAAATGATGCCACACAGGTCTTGCTGAACCAGTGCACTGAGATTTATTGGGATGTCAAGATGTTAAAATCGGCATAAGCTTCTCGTCCAGCTGTAACACTAACAAAAGTATTTCCGTTACCCTGACTAGACACTGTTGTCACCTCTCAAGTCACCGTCCAACTAACAGCGTCAGTTGTCCCCCCCCAACACAAGACTAGCTACTTATGCCTCCTCCCAAGCACTGACTAGCTGAACAATCACACCCATGTGGTCCACCTATGAAGCTGTATTGTGTGTGCAGAGAGATGTGGAGGATTAAGCCTGTCTGCAGCATAAGCCTGCAGACTCTCAGAGGAAGCCTTACACTCTTCTATACCAGTCAGTGGCAAACTACCCTTTTTTGACACATACTCCCAGAGAGCTTCTTCCAACTCAGACTAGTTAAGCTTGTCTGGACAGGTTTTCTATAGAAGCTCTGTGAGTGGAGTGTCCTGAGTGTCACCCACGAATCAGCTGTTGTATCCTACCAAGGTGAGGAACATCCTTAGTTTGGTCTTTGTCTATGGCTTGGTCCAGTTCTTTCTGGCTTCCACCTTATCAACCCTCGGTTTGACCTTCCCCCATCCAACTATATAGCCCAGGTATTTTGCCTCTGATCATGGCCAGTGAACATTTTTCCATATAGACAGTAAGGCCATGCACCCTAAGGATTCCAATGCAGCTTCCACTTTGGGAAGATGTGACTCTTAATCCTGTGTATAGATGACTATGCCACCTAAATATGCATTAGCAAAGGCCCTATCCAGTTTTAAAAGCTTATACATAGCCCTCTGGAATGTGGCAGATACACCATGCAGGCCAAAAGGCAACACCTTATACTGGTTAAGCTCTGGGGTGTAGAGAATGCAGTCTTGTGCTTGACAGAGACAATGGTATCTGCCAATATTCCTTTGTTAAGTCTAAAGTGGACAGATATTTACAGTTTCTAGCAACCATTTATACCACCTGTTGCCTGAGATGCGGTGCCAAGCAGGACTCAATAGGTGCTACTGTTTTAATGGCTAGCATTGAAGGCACAGGGACTTCCTCCTGTCAAGGCTTTAGTAGGTTGACATGATACATGTGTTCTTCCTGCCTTTTATTCTACCCACCTGGTGGATTCTATACTTTACAGGCCCCACCACTTCTATGAACTCACATTCCATGCCAGTGGCAAAGAATTTACTTTCCTGGGTAGGGAACAAGGACTAACACCTTTTCCCATGGGTTGAAAGAACGGACTGCACCCTGAATGTCATGTTGCTTTTTCTGCTGCTCCTGTTTTAACAGAGAACCTATTTGTCTCATCCTTTTATATAGTTGTGCAACAAATTGAACTACATTTGGTTCCTTGGGCATTTGGTGCACTAGCCTTCCTAAGGATGTTCAAGATGCCCCTAGGTAACCTTCCATACAAGAGCTCAAATGGACTAAACCCCATTGAGGCTTGTGGTGCTTCCTGTACCTCGAATTTTAGTAAAGGAAGGAAAGTATCCTAGCCTTTTCTTTTTGTGGGCCTCCACCCAACTAATCAGTTGCTATGATTCAATCGCTCCACCAGTCCATCCATTTGTGGTGTGGTAGACCAAGGTGCAAATAGCCTTTATGCCAAGTAATTGACTTAACTCTTTCATCAGTATCGACATAAAATGCATGCCATGGTCAGTGAAAATCTGTATTGGAATCCCCAGCCTCATATAAAAGTAGTAGATCCTTAGCTATAGTATTTGATTTTCTATTACGCAGTGAAATAGCTTGCAGATGGCATAATCAAGTATTACCAAAATGTATTGGTATCCCTGAGCTTATTTTTAAAATTTTATCCAAAAGGTCCATGCCTATTCCGTCAAAGAGAACTTGAATCAGGGGGGCCATGTAATCAGGTTTTGGGAACATGTTCTGACATACAGTATTGGTCAGGTATTTTTTTCACCCAAATGTCTGACACAAGTGTGTGCAGCTTTCAAATCTATAGGAACTTGTACCTGTGGTATCAACAATTGTTCAACATTTTTCCCTTGAACATCCTTGGAAGCAGCAGTGATAGTGCTGTATGGAAAATGCTGCAGGAGGTGACTATTACAAGCAGATGCCTTCTACTGCAGTGGTGATCTGACCTGCATCCTAGGATGCAGCATCGGGTCTCTCTCCCACCATCAGGTGTCTTATTGCACCCATGGTGCCACGTAAGCTGCCTATCGCAGAGGCCAGGAAATATGACTCCTACAACGCGATCCCTGGCATCTTCCCACCCCATTTTTGCAAAAATATGTTAACGTTGGACCCTTCCTGCTGCCCAGACGGCAGCAGACTGTCAATCACTGTCACAGGACCCACTGGTGCACCTGCAGAATGAGTACTGCGCATGTCCAATATACTGAAAATCAGTACTTTGCAGCTATGGGCATCTGAATGAGGCCCAATGTAAGAGAATGGTCTATTTGCTCCCAGCTGTTCTCACTGTCTCTCTTTGTATTGGAGTATGCTACTGTCACTTCAGTCTTCATTCCAGATCAAACCTCCTCTGACCCCAGCAATTCTTGGAGGGGATATTGCTCTGTCACTCAGAGCACCTCCCGCAGCTCCAATCAATAGCTCCGCAGAAGTAGCCCAAGAACGACTCCTCTTCGGGTAATACAAGCCCTCTGACACCTGGGACCAGAGCAATGATGAGTCTCTCCACATCTATACAGGTCCCTGCAGCCCAACTGCCCCTTTCCTTCCTCCAACAGACAGCAACCCTTGCGACTCTTATATGTGCCAGCACGCTCTCAGTCCCAGCTCAGTAGCTGTCCTTGTGAGTCTTTTTCTTACAGTCACAGACACCTGGGCAGTATCTGTGTGAGCTCCCTGCATTCCGCAATTATGGATCAGTATTAGGCTGCATCATTTATCCCCCACCACTAGAGTCCCTTCTTCACACCAAATTTACTTTTGCAGGCACAATAAAACATTTTACAACTAGTGTTGAATTTTACATTATTACAACAATTTTCCTATTACTGTGATACCTTGCTCTGGCAGGGTATCACATGTACGCAAACAAACTTATGCATACACACTTGCAAATCCACCAGTCTACCAATTCATTTATATATGCCTGCCCACTTGAGACGCCATATTCAATGGCTGCTGCTGCCAACTTATGGTGTGTTGGCCATACACACAACCAGATGTACCAATATATCTGGATCAGTGCTCGAAGTAGGCGGTATATAACAGTATGGCATACCACCACTTCGAGCACTGTACAGGGCCGACGTAAAGGAGCTGAGCTTCCGGTCTCCAGCCACGCAGACAAGCTCTGTCTGCAGCGGCTGCTCTGCATACTTGTGGTGCTGGAGGGTACTGGGAGCTAAACTCCCAGACCTCAGTGCCTAGCACTGCTCAGGGAGCCTGGTCCCCCTTGTGTGTGGCACAACCGGGCTGCAGTGGGTCCGTCCTTCCCCTGCCGCCGCACCGGGAGCCCTGGTCCCAGACTCCCAGCTGCAGCAGGGTGCAGCTCCCTCCACCCCTGACATACCGGGGGTTAACAGGCTGTCCTGCCGCCTTGTGAGCTTTACAGCCAGGGACAGCTCTCCTGGCTGCAGCAGCTTCTCACCCCCCAGTTTTCCTGGTGCAGCGCACTAGGGGTTAACACTACACCCTTTTGTTTCAAAAACTGTGCAGGAAATGGGAAAACTGAATACTCCAGTAAGGTATGGGGAGGTGAGCTATCTTTTAGGGTATGTACCGAACATGGGCGCCATTTTGAAATTGACCATCTTGAATCTAAGTTTTTTCAAATTGAAAGGGGGTCGTGTAACAAATCAAACAACATCAGAATTTGTTGAAAAGTTTATTGCTGCAAACAGATCTGAAATAGCAGTTATGGTTCAAAAGTTGCAACACTTTTTTTGTTGCAGGTAACTGAAGACGGCTTTGAGAAAAGAGGAGAGAATTGAGGATTCACTTGGATCTGAATCAGGATCTATTATAACTTTCCACAATATTTTACGCTTCACTTGCATTTCCATAGCAAATTCTAAGTTTTAGAATTCTCTGCATCTTTTAGTCTGATAAATCCTATTATATGTGTAGTTCCTGTATTCATGCTTATTACAGACATAACTGTTCAGTTTCTGTACACATACGTCTCTACTAACACACTGCGCTGCATTGACTGCTGTTCTCACTCTTCTGTGTTCTATGCAGCTTCTGTGTGTGGACTATAGTAGCTTCTGTGCTGACACACTGCACTGGAAACACTTTAGGCGGGATGTACTGAAGTGAAAATGCGGTAAACCCGCGGGGGTTTTACCGCATTTTCATATGTACTAACCCCCGGCCACCGCATCTTCGCAACTGAGGGTCAGATAATCTATAGAAGCCTATGGGCCATCTCCGCCGTCCCGCGCCACTGAGCGTGCAGCGGACACCGGCGTGGAGGAAGCTGGATGTAATTTGAAGTAACCGTCAGGACAGCGGGGGTTGCGAGGCTGGGTTTCGCCGTCAGCAGGATGTGTGGGGTGCGGGCACAGCTGTCGAGTCCTCCCCCACCTCTCTCTCCTGTCCCGGCGGTATCTGTCATCTGCCAGTCCCATCTCCCGCACAGTTCCATGTACTTTGCTGCTGACCTCGTCTGCCCCCTCCTCCATTCTGCCACTGAGCATAATATACTGCTGCCCCGCCACCGCCTGCCGGGCACCTCCGGGGCTCTGTGGCCAGGACCGAGCTCCCTGCTATGTTATTACCGGGAAGTTGTGCCAGGCTCCCCCACCAGCCGCCGCAGTGCGCAGGGAGTGGGGGAGGGGCTGGAGGCCTGGCATGAAAGTGAAAGCACTCAGCCATGTAATGCTGCCCGGCTGCAGAGAGGAGGAGGAGGTGCCCGGAACAGCCTGTGAGGAGACGGCGATCCCAGGGAGGTGATGGAGACCCCCCGCACACCTTCTCACAGGTATCGCGGGGGGCCTCCGTCACCACATTGCGATGTTAATTGCATATATTAGTAAATATGCGAATAGCATCGCTGCGGGAGGCAGCGAGAGGCGGTGATTTATTTTAATACATCACGCCCTCAGGGCGGTATTCAATTCTTTACTCCCCCTTCCACACCCGTTTTGTTTCTGCTGACAGGCGTGGTATCATCATTTCAGCAGCTAAATCTGATTACTAAGGGTGCGATATGCGTGATAATGTGGATCACTTTAGAAAGGAGTTTGGGCATGATATATCATTTGAATACCGCGCTTTATGATGTCTTACATAGTAACATAGTATCTAAGGTTGAAAAGACAATTTGTCCATCGAGTTCAACCTATTTGTGGTCTCCTATGCAGTATTATTTTTGGACTAAATTTTGTCTGGTGCTGATGTCAGCCGTTGTGTTTTATTCCTCTTTTTTTTAATATCTATAGTGCGTGACTACGTACCATAACCCTGGTTATCCTCATCCATTAGGAATTTATCTAACCCATTCTTAAAGGTGTTGACTGAGTCTGCCATTACTACTCTCTCAGGCAGGGAATTCCAAACACGTATTGTCCTTACTGTGAAAAAAACTTTTTGCCACTTTGTGCGGAATCTCCTCTCCTCTAACCTAAGCGAGTGTCCACGTGTCCTCTGTGCTGATCTTACCAAAAACAGGTCCCGTGCAAGCTCTGTACAGTATATTGTCCCCTTATATATTTGTAGATGTTGATCATGTCCCCTCTTAGTCTCCTCTTTTCCAGTGTAAACATGCATAGCCTTGCAAGCCTTTGCTCATATTCCAGCATCTCCATGCCCTTAATTAGTTAGTTTGGTCACCCGCCTCTGAACCTTTTCTAGCTCCAGGTTATCCTTTTTATAGTATGGTGCCCAAAATTGTACACAGTATTCAAGATGTGGCCTCACTAGTGATTTATATAATGGGAGTATAACACTCTCGTCCCTTGCATAAATTCTCAATTTCATGCTAGTATCTTATTAGCCTTCTTTGCAGCAATTCTACTTTGGGTACTGCTGCTTAATTTGCTATCTATGCGTAGACCTAAGTCTTTTCCCAGTACAGAATCCCCTAATATTACCCCATTTAGTATGTAGGTGTTATTTTTGTTCTTATTACCACAGTTCATTACCTTACACTTGTCTGTATTGAAGCTCATTCTCCATTTTGCTGCCCATGCTTCTAGTTTAACTAAGTCGTTCTGAAGAGACTCAGCATCCCCCTCCATATTTGTAACCTTACACAATTTGGTATTGTCTGCAAAAATTTACACCATGCTCTCTAGACCTACTGTTAAATCGTTAATGAAAATGTTGAACAATAGTGGTCCAAGTACAGACCCTTGTGGCACACCACTTAGCACTTCAGTCCAATTTGAAAATGATCCATTAACCACAACGCGGTGCTCCCTATTATATTACCAATTTCTGATTCAAGTGCATATTGTGCTCCCTAGCCCTATTTCTTGTAGCTTATAGATAAGTCGCATGTGTGGTACTGTGTCGAAAGCTTTGGCAAAGTCTAAAAAGATTACATCCACCTCCTTACCCTGATAAAGGTTCACACTTACTGTTTCATAAAAGCCAAATAAGTTGGTTTGACATGATCTGTCCTTCACAAATCCATGTTGATTCCTTTTAATTACCTTATTGGCTTCAAGGAACTTCTGAATACTATCCCTTAGAATACCTTTCAATACTTTCTCCACTGTAGATGTAAGACTAACTGGTCTATAATTACCCGGATCAGCTTTACTTCCTTTTTTGAATATTGGCACTACTTCCGCTATACGCCAGACTTTGGAACCATACCTGATATAACTGAATCTTTGAAGATCAAAAATAGCGGTCTTGCTAGTTAAGAGTGAAGCTCCATAAGAACCCTTGGGTGAATTCCATAAGGACCAGGTGACTTATTAATCTTTACATTTTTTAATCGGTCACAGACTACCTCCTCACTTAAATAAGCACTTAGCAGTGGGACATTATGTTTGTTAAGATTGTGTTAGTCCCTTCATTTGGTCCTGTCTTGTAAATACCATTGAAAAAAACTCATTTAGTTTGTGCGCTGTCATTATTATTTTTTATTAAGACTCCCAACGTGTCTTTTAAAAGGCCTATACTCTAATTCTTTATTCTCTTGCTGTTGATGTATTTAAAAAAAATTGGGGGGGATTTGCTTTGCTTTCCTTTGCTACTAGTTTATCAGTTTTTACTTTATCCTCTGTTATTTCTTTTTTGCTTATTTTATTACAATCCTTATAGTGCTGAAATGACTCCGCATTCCCGTCAGATTTGTATTTTTTTAATGCTCGCCCTTTTTTGCCCATTAGTTTCTTTATATTTTTGTTAAGCCACATTGGTTTGGGATTTTTATTCCTTTTTTTGCTGCTCATGGGAATAAATTTGCAAGTATTTTTTACTAGCAGTGATTTTAATACATCCCATTTCTCCATAGTATTTTTTTCTTGAAACAAAATTTCCCATTCAATGTCCCTTAAAGCTTCCCTCATCATGTCAACAGAAACAATACAGAGGCCAGCGCTGGCTGTGCAGATATAAATAATCTGGACGGTTTGTTAAATTAAAAAATAAACAATTAATTTACCAATGAACATTAAAAAAAAACATATATATATAAAAGGCTGTGCATATGGATAAAAGCTAATAAAATGTAAACAATACAATAGAAATGGTTTGAATTAAGCTGCCAACCAATTGAAATATTTTTGAATTCAGCCGATCCACCAAAAAGGTTCCTGTAAATGAGTCCTCATAGGCTAGGACCTCCACCAAATAATAACAGTCAGCAATAAACACTGGATATTACCAGAACAGTTGGAATCATCCCTTGATGTGCTGTCAGCCTTATGAATTGTCCATTTATGGCCAAGGGGGAGTCCAGACAGTAGGAGCTTAAGCTGATATTCCAGTGGTGGAGTGCAGTGTCCAATAAATGCCAAAGGTCGATATCAGGAATCCAAGATCGCTGGTGTGGTGTCGGCTATCAGATTCAGACTGTACGCGTTTTGCTGGCTACAGGACATCCAGCTTCATCAGTAGCATAATGATATGATATGCCTAATAGATAGGAAAAAACAGACACCCAACTGACTTTTCAAACAACTGAATATCCCCCTATGTCTCTGTTAGGATCTCCTGCTCTGTGCTGCCACGTCGCCATGGCAACCGGGAGGCAAGTGTTAGCGAAGTAACCTGAGCGCAGCTGATACTCCGGTCCGGGTTTTTACTGTGTAGTGGTTACAGGCTCTGTGCACGGCAGGGAATCCGGCGCTGGTTTTGTGCTCACAGTCTGTGAGGTCTGAGTGGGGCGTGGACAGCACCTGCTATATAAACCATCCTCTCAGGCTAGGCAAATGCTGCTGAATCTTTGTTTGTTAGTCAGTTCCAGAGAGTTAGCTAGTACTGTGTGACTTTATATTTACTTGTTGCTTACTGCGAATAGGCCTTGGGATTCGGTACTTCATTCTGCCAATCCGGACCTAGCAGTAAGACTGGAGTCAGTTGTTTGACCTGCTGGGGTTCTTTTGCTATTCTGTGAACCCAGCAGGTTTGCGGCTGTACTCTCAGACCTGCTTGCTTAATCCTCCCTCACTGTGCAGGGCGTCCAGGTGTCAGTTTAGTGGCAGTAAGCTGAACCTGTGCCCTGCAAGTGGGGGTTAGGATTGTGGATACTCTCCTTGTGTCTATATTTCTATCTCTGACCAAGGAGTTTATTCCCACACCCGTTGGTAACCCTTTGGGGTTTTTTCTGTTGCTCTTAGCAACATCATTTCAGGTGCTCCACATGTTAAATCACTACACCTCGCTTCATTGTCCGCTCTATTCCATCTGAGCATTCCTGACACTAGGGAGACACCCAATTCCTGAGCCTTTGGGCTTCTCTGTTCACTTTGTGTTTATTAGTTATTCCATCACCTCCTGTGTATGTTATGTTATACTGTCTGTGAGTTCGTTTGCTTCGCTTCCCTCTCTGTTCATACACCGGTATACTCCTGTAAGTACTGGTGTGCGTAACATATTCAGCAGCCCTACTCCTGTTGAAATTTTGTGGGAATATGGAGCATACCCCTCAAAATACTTTGCAACAGGTGGTCGATCAGGTGCAGGTCCTGACTCGACAATTTAATGAGATGTCCATTAAAATGAACACCCCGCAGGCCGCTAGCGGAGCTCCCGCAGCAGCAGCGGCAAGTTCAGGGGTTAAGGAGCCGAAAGTAAATCTCCCGGATCGTTTTTCTGGAGATCGCTCGCAGTTCTTTTGTTTCAAGGAGAGCTGTAAGCTATATTTCAGGCTTAGGCCCCAGTCTTCTGGGTCGGAGATTCAGCGGGTGGGCATGGTGATTTCCTTGCTACAAGGAGACCCACAGGTCTGGGCATATGGGTTACAGTCTGACTGTCCGTCGCTTAAAAGTGTTGATGCTTTTTTTACGGCACTGGGCATTTTGTATGATGACCCTGACAAGATGGCTTCAGCCGAGGCTCAGGTTACGGTCCTTAAGCAAGGGCGACGGCCAGCTGAGGTTTATAGTACAGAGTTTCGGAGGTTGGCTCATGATATCCAGTGGAATGACCCAGCCCTGAGAAACCAGTACCGAAGGGGCCTTTCTGACCAGATAGGGGCTACCCGCCTCTCCTCGCGTGAGAAGACGCGGAGGAGACAGCAGGGTTTGTGTTTGTACTGTGGGAATAAAGGTCATGTTGTAGTATCATGCCCAGAAAAACCGGAAAACTTCAGGGCCTGAGGGTGATGGGAAATATCCTGTCAGGCCAGAAGTCAGAATTTCCCAAAAAGACTTTTCTCATTCCGGTGACTTTGGAGATCCTCGGTCAAACTGTCAAGACTGAGGCCTTTGTTGACAGTGGGGCCGATGGGGTTTTCATGGACCGTCAATTCGCCCTGGAACACTCTGTTCCCTCAGTACCTTTGGCATCAGAGATTGAGATCTGTGGGTTAAACGGGGAACCATTGTCCCAGGGTAAAATTACCTCCTGCACCAGCCAAATTCCTTTGTTTATTGTAGCCACACACTCTGAAAAATTGTCTTTTTATGTGACTGTCTGTTCTTTTGCCCCATTGGTTTTGGGGTTACCCTGGTTAAGGGCCCATAACCCTCAATTTGACTGGGTCTCTGGGGAGATTCTTAGTTGGGGTAGTGATTGTTTCAGGAGTTGCTTGAGCCTTCCAGTCAGGCTCTCGCAGCTAAGTTTGCCAGGATTGCCAGGATGATATGCAGATTTTGCGGATGTGTTCTCCAAAAAAGTTGCGGAGGTACTACCTCCCCATCGCCCCTATGACTGTGCCATTGATTTGTTGCCTGATGCTAAGCTTCCCAAGAGCAGGTTGTACTCCCTGTCACGTCCTGAGACTCAGGCTATGGCAGAGTACATTCAGGAGAACTTGGCTAAGGGATTTATCAGACCCTCACAGTCCCCAGTTGGGTCGGGGTTCTTCTTCGTGGGTAAAAAGGACGGTTCGTTGCGACCCTGCATCGACTTCAGGGAATTGAACCGTATCACGATTAAAAACTCGTACCCACTGCCTCTCATTTCGGTTTTGTTTGACCAGCTTCGTACTGCCACCATTTTTTCTAAGATTGACCTACGCGGTGCTTACAATCTAATCCGAATAAGAGAGGGGGATGAATGGAAGACTGCCTTTAATACCCACTCAGGGCATTATGAATATTTGGTGATGCCTTTTGAGTTCTCTAATGCCCCGGCAGTCTTCCAGGAATTCAGGAACGATGTGTTCAGGGAATATTTGGATAGATTCTTAGTTGTTTATCTAGATGACATCCTAATCTTCTCTCATTCCCTGGAGGAACATCGGAAGCATGTACGCTTGGTCCTCCAGAAACTCAGAGACCACCAGCTTGGGGCGAAGCTGGAGAAGTGCGAGTTTGAAGTCCAGCAAATCACATTTCTAGGGTATATTATCTCCTCAGAAGGTTTCCAAATGGAGGGTTCTAAGGTACAGGCAGTCCTGGATTGGGTGCAGCCCACTAGTTTGAAGGTGCTTCAGCGTTTTCTGAGCTTTGCGAATTTTTATAGACGATTTATCGCTGGATTTTCATCTATAGTGGCCCCCTTGGTGGCACTCACTAAGAAAGGGGCGGATGTTGCTCACTGGTCTTGTGAGGCCAAAGCGGCCTTTGCCCGTCTCAAAAGGGCATTTGTCTCGGCCAAGGTGCTGCGACACCCAGATCCAGAGCGTCCTTTTGTGGTAGAAGTGGATGCCTCTGAGATAGGTATTGGGGCAGTGCTCTCTCAGATGGGGTGTCTGATAATCGCCTTCATCCCTGTGCTTACTTTTCCCGTAAATTTTCGTCTGCCGAGATGAATTATGATGTGGGTAACCGGGAATTGTTGGCTATAAAGGATGCACTCGGGGAGTGGAGACACTGGCTTGAGGGGGCTAAGTTTGTGGTCTCAATTCTCACCGACCATAAGAATCTGGCATATTTAGAGTCAGCGAAGTGGCTCAATGCCAGGCAGGCACGATGGGCTTTGTTTTTTGCTCACTTTAATTTTTTGATAACATATCGCCCTGGGTCAAAAAACATCAAGGCTGATGCGCTCTCGCTGAGTTTTGCTCCAGTTCAAGAGACCACCGAGGACCCATTGCCCATTGTGTCCCCATCATGTATTAAAGTGGGCATTACCCAGGACCTCTTGTCATTAGTCCTTAGAGCACAGGAGCAGGCTCCTCCAGACCTTCCGGTAGGTCTCTTGTTTGTGCCTCCTAGGTTAAGACAGCGAGTGTTCCTGGAATTCCATGCCAAGAGGTCGGCAGTGCATCCGGGTATTGCCAGAACTCGGGAGTTGCTGTCTAAGGCTGTGTGGTGGCCCTCGGTGGCTAGGGATGTGGATCAGTGGGTTTGGGCATGTGGCGTTTGTGCCCGAAATAAAACTCCTAGAGGGGTTCCTGTCGGCCCATTACATCCACTCTCTATTCCGTCTAAGCCATGGACCCACATTTCCATGGATTTTGTGGTGGACTTGCCCAAATCCTCGGGGATGACAGCCATTTGGGTTGTCGTTGACAGGTTTTCGAAGAAGGCGCATTTCGTTCCACTGGTTGGGTTGCCATCGGCCAGACGCCTGTCTGAGTTATTTATGCAGCATGTTGTGCTCCTCCACGGGTTGCCACTTGATGTGGTCTCTGACCGTGGATCCCAGTTTGTGGCCAAATTCTGGAGGGCATTTTGTTCTGATCTCCAGATTTCTGTGAGCTTGTCGTCAGGCTACCACCCACAGTCTAATGGGGAGACTGAGAGGGTGAACCAGTCCTTGGAGCAGTTCCTCAGGTGTTATGTCTCCAAGTGTCATACTGACTGGGTTGCTCATCTGTCCATGGCGGAGTTTGCCTATAACAACGCGGCTCACTCTGTTACAGGGATCTCTCCCTTCCTTTGTGTGTATGGGCATCATCCTAAGGCCAATTCTTTTGACCCCCTGGATTCCACGCCTGGTGGTTCCTCTGTTGTTTCGGTCCTTAGGGGTATTTGGAGGAAAGTGAAGAAAGCCCTTGTGTCTGTGTCATTAGTGACCAAAAGGGTTTTTGATAAGCGGAGAAGACCCTGCAGCTTCAAATTAGGAGACTTCGTCTGGTTGTCCACCAAGAATTTGAAGTTGAGACAGCCATCTCATAAGTTAGGCCCCCGGTTCATCGGCCCTTATAAGATCACCAGGGTTATCAATCCGGTGGCATTTCAGTTAGATCTGCCCCGTTCATTGGGTATCAATAAAACATTTCATTGTTCCCTTTTAAAACTGGCGGTTAGTAATCCTTCTTCCAGTGGAAGACCTTCTCCTCTTCTGATACGGGGTCAGAGGGAGTTTGTGGTTGAAAGGGTTCTTGACTCCAAGATGGTTTGGGGTCGGCTGTCATTTTTGGTGCACTGGAAGGGGTATGGCCCGGAGGAGCGGTCGTGGGTGCGCAGTTGTGATCTTCATGCCCCCAGACTGATACGCTCTTTCTTCTCGCAGTTCCCCGATAAACCCGGTGGTAGGGGTTCTTTGACCCCTCATCAGAGGGGGGGTACTGTTAGGATCTCCTGCTCTGTGCTGCCACGTTGCCATGGCAACCGGGAGGCATGTGTTAGCGAAGTAACCTGAGCGCAGCTGATACTCCGGTCCGGGTTTTTACTGTGTAGTGGTTACAGGCTCTGTGCACGGCAGGGAATCCGGCGCTGGTTTTGTGCTCACAGTCTGTGAGGTCTGAGTGGGGCGTGGACAGCACCTGCTATATAAACCATCCTCTCAGGCTAGGCAAATGCTGCTGAATCTTTGTTTGTTAGTCAGTTCCAGAGAGTTAGCTAGTACTGTGTGACTTTGTATTTACTTGTTGCTTACTGTGAATAGGCCTTGGGATTCGGTACTTCATTCTGCCAATCCGGACCTAGCAGTAAGACTGGAGTCAGTTGTTTGACCTGCTGGGGTTCTTTTGCTATTCTGTGAACCCAGCAGGTTTGCGGCTGTACTCTCAGACCTGCTTGCTTAATCCTCCCTCACTGTGCAGGGCGTCCAGGTGTCAGTTTAGTGGCAGTAAGCTGAACCTGTGCCCTGCAAGTGGGGGTTAGGATGGTGGATACTCTCCTTGTGTCTATATTTCTATCTCTGACCAAGGAGTTTATTCCCACACCCGTTGGTAACCCTTTGGGGTTTTTTCTGTTGCTCTTAGCAACATCATTTCAGGTGCTCCACATGTTAAATTACTACACCTCACTTCATTGTCCGCTCTATTCCATCTGAGCATTCCTGACACTAGGGAGACACCCAATTCCTGAGCCTTTGGGCTTCTCCGTTCACTTTGTGTTTATTAGTTATTCCATCACCTCCTGTGTATGTTATGTTATACTGTCTGTGAGTTCGTTTGCTTCGCTTCCCTCTCTGTTCATACACCGGTATACTCCTGTAAGCAGTGCACTGGTGTGCGTAACAGTCTCCTACTCCTTCTGCTCTTTCAATTTGCTTCAGTAACAATTCCTCATCAGACACATTAATACCAGGCATTAATATTCCTTTACCCCCGCATGCAATTTCTACCCATAACGTCTCAACAGTATTTACAGTCCCCTCTTGAATATCTTCCTGTATATCAGGTTTTAAAAATAGTATTACGTAAAGACATACCCCTCCACCCCGTTTATTTAATCTGTCTCTCCTGAACAGCGTATAACCCTTTAGATTGACTGTCCAATCATGAGATTCGTCCCACCAAGTTTCAGTAATGTCTATAATAGCATACTGTCTGCTTGCTGCAAGGATTTCTAGTTCCCCCTTTTTACCTGTAAGGCTTCTAGCGTTTACATACATACAATTAAGATAAGTATTTCCCCTTGTGCTAGGGACATCATTCTCTTTATGCAGCAACGATGACCCATAATCGTAGTTAGTTAGTGTTTTGCTAAAACCTTTTTTAATACCCATGTTAATACCCTTGCCGGCTGCTCTTCCCCTCCCCCTACTCCTCCCCCATTTCATTCACTATCGCCATCCTTACTATTCTCACTGCATGACCCGTAGTTTCTAGCTAAACTCTACCCCCAGCCACCTAGTTTAAAATCTCCAACCTTCTATCCATCCTTCCCCCCAGCACCACTGCCCCCTCCTCATTCAGGTGCAATCCATTGCAACAAAAAAGATGGCGCCTGACTGAGAATACCGCCGAGTGTTCCAGGAACACAAACTCATCTTTGCTGCACCATTCCCTAAGCCACACATTTACCTCCCTAATCTCCCTCTGCCTCTCTGGGCTGGTGCGTGGCACAGGTAATATTTTGGAGAATATTACCTTAGATGTCCTTGCCTTAAGTTTCTTGCCTAAGTCCCTATAGTCTTTCTTAAGGACATCCCACCTTCTGCTAACTTTGTCGTTGGTGCCAACATGCACCAAGACCGCTGGGTCATTCCCAGCCCCTCCCAACAATCTATCTCCCCGTTCCATGATGTGCTGCATCCGAGCACCCGGGAGACAGCAGACTGTACGGCGATCACGGTCCCGGTAGCAGATTGCCCTATCTGTCTTCCTGTTAATGGAATCCCCTACCATCACAATCTGACTAGGTACTTCACTATCTTTTATCCCAACTGCGCCAGAGGGACCGCTCCTCTGGTTGCTAGAGGAATAGTCTCCTCCGGTACCGTCATTTCCTCACTACCATCCACCGAATCCTCGTCCAATTGGGTGAATTTGTTGGGGTTTGGCAGTTCAGAGATGTCGAACCTCCCCCTCTTTTTCTTCCTTCTAACTGTGACCCAGCTAGCTGCCTGGTCATCCTCATCTTCCGTTGACCCCTCCTGCAACTCCTCCACCATTCTATCTAAGCCTTGCTCGAGATTGTGAATCTCCCTCAGCCACGTAACGGTTTGCTCTAGATCAGTTACCTGGGCTTCCAGGGCAACCGTTTGCACACACTTCGTGCAGATGTAATCACACTGGGACGGTTGCTTCAGGTGCGCGTACATCTTGCACAACATACACTGAGTGAGGTCCCCAATCACAGCCCCACCCATATTGTTTGTAAGGTCTAAAGGACCGTACTGACGGGGAGATTTCCCCTGAGATGTGTGCTGAGCGGTCTAACACAGACCGCTCAGCACACATCTCTCCCCTCGCTCAGCACAGCACGAGGGACGGACGATCATGGGCGGTGCTCATTTCACCCAGCCGTGAAATGAGCAACCTGCTAGATTGTGCCTACATGTAGGCCAATCTAGCACTGGCGATAGCGACGCGAGGGACCGCGCATCGCTGTCGCCAGCACCCATACACACGAAGCGATGTTCAGCTAATTTCTAAGCAATCTAGTCATATTGTTTAGAAATTAGCTGAACATCGCTCCGTGTGTACCCCCTTTAACTCCGTTACATTCAGAAGAAAAAAAGCAAAAGCAAAACAATCTGTGTAATGCAATACAGTACTGTAGCCTAGCTGTGACGAGAAACAATATACACCAGTAGGACAGTAATTGATAATACAAAATAAACAAGGACAAGGGGAGAAAAAGAGAGAACAGGAGAAAAAAAACAACAAAAATAAAAAAACACTCACTTCTACAATAATGAAGTTGGGCTTATACTTATCTATCCTTGTGCGTTCCCTGATCCTTCTCTTTTATGCAGCAGTAGTCCCCGGCTCCTCCAGTGGCAGCAGCAGCAATGGCAGCAGTCTCCGGCCCCCTCCGTCCGCTCCTCTGATGGCTGCAGCAGCAATCTCTGGCCCCCTTGTGCAGCTCCTACTGGCAGCAGTAGGCCCTGAACCCACAGGCAAGCTGTGGCAGCAGCAATTCGTATCTCGGCCGCAGCAGCGTCACCGGGCAGTACCTAGTACACTCTAGTGATGTGCACCGGACATTTTTCGGGTTTTGTGTTTTGGTTTTGGATTCGGTTCCGCGGCCGTGTTTTGGATTCGGACGCATTTGGCAAAACCTCACCGAAATTTTTTTGTCGGATTCGGGTGTGTTTTGGATTTGGGTGTTTTTTTCAAAAAACCCTAAAAAACAGCTTAAATCATAGAATTTGGGGGTCATTTTGATCCCATAGTATTATTAATTTCAATAACCATAATTTCCACTCATTTCCAGTCTATTCTGAATACCTCACACCTCACAATATTATTTTTAGTCCTAAAATTTGCACCGAGGTCGCTGGATGGATGGCTAAGCTAAGCGACACAAGTGGCCGACACAAACACCTGGCCCATCTAGGAGTGGCACTGCAGTGTCAGGCAGGATGGCACTTCAAAAAAATAGTCCCCAAACAGCACATGATGCAAAGAAAAAAAGAGGCGCAATGAGGTAGCTGTGTGACTAAGCTAAGCGACCCAAGTGGCCGACACAAACACCTGGCCCATCTAGGAGTGGCACTGCAGTGTCAGGCAGGATGGTACTTCAAAAAAATAGTCCCCAAACAGCACATGATGCAAAGAAAAAAGGAGGCGCACCAAGGTCGCTGTGTGACTAAGCTAAGCGACACAAGTGGCCGACACAAACACCTGGCCCATCTAGGAGTGGCACTGCAGTGTCAGGCAGGATGGCACTTCAAAAAAATAGTCCCCAAACAGCACATTATGCAAAGAAAAAAAGAGGCGCAATGAGGTAGCTGTGTGACTAAGCAAAGCGACCCAAGTGGCCGACACAAACACCTGGCCCATCTAGGAGTGGCACTGCAGTGTCAGACAGGATGGCACTTCAAAAAAATTGTCCCCAAACAGCACATAATGCAAAGAAAAAAAGAGGCGCACCAAGGTCGCTGTGTGACTAAGCTAAGCGACACAAGTGGCCGACACAAACACCTGGCCCATCTAGGAGTGGCACTGCAGTGTCAGGCAGGATGGCACTTCAAAAAAATAGTCTCCAAACAGCACATGATGCAAAGAAAAAAAGAGGCGCACCAAGGTCGCTGTGTGACTAAGCTAAGCGACACAAGTGGCCGACACAAACACCTGGCCCATCTAGGAGTGGCACTGCAGTGTCAGGCAGGATGGCACTTCAAAAAAATTGTCCCCAAACAGCACATGATGCAAAGAAAAATGAAAGAAAAAAGAGGTGCAAGATGGAATTGTCCTTGGGCCCTCCCACCCACCCTTATGTTGTATAAACAGGACATGCACACTTTAACGAACCCATCATTTCAGCGACAGGGTCTGCCACACGACTGTGACTGAAATGACTGGTTGGTTTGGGCCCCCACCAAAAAAAGAAGCAATCAATCTCTCCTTGCACAAACTGGCTCTACAGAGGCAAGATGTCCACCTCATCATCATCCTCCGATTCCTCACCCCTTTCACTGTGTACATCCCCCTCCTCACAGATTATTCATTCGTCCCCATTGGAATCCACCATCTCAGGTCCCTGTGTACATTCTGGAGGCAATTGCTGCTGGTGAATGTCTCCACGGAGGAATTGATTATAATTCATTTTGATGAACATCATCTTCTCCACATTTTCTGGAAGTAACCTCGTACGCCGATTGCTGACAAGGTGAGCGGCTGCACTAAACACTCTTTCGGAGTACACACTGGAGGGAGGGCAACTTAGGTAGAATAAAGCCAGTTTGTGCAAGGGCCTCCAAATTGCCTCTTTTTCCTGCCAGTATACGTACGGACTGTCTGACGTGCCTACTTGGATGCGGTCACTCATATAATCCTCCACCATTCTTTCAATGGTGAGAGAATCATATGCAGTGACAGTAGACGACATGTCAGTAATCGTTGGCAGGTCCTTCAGTCCGGACCAGATGTCAGCACTCGCTCCAGCCTGCCCTGCATCACCTCCAGCGGGTGGGCTCGGAATTCTTTGCCTTTTCCTCGCACCCCCAGTTGCGGGAGAATGTGAAGGAGGAGATGTTGACGGGTCACGTTCCGCTTGACTTGACAATTTTCTCACCAGCAGGTCTTTGAACCTCTGCAGACTTGTGTCTGCCGGAAAGAGAGATACAACGTAGGTTTTAAATCTAGGATCGAGCACGGTGGCCAAAATGTAGTGCTCTGATTTCAACAGATTGACCACCCGTGAATCCTGGTTAAGCAAATTAAGGGCTCCATCCACAAGTCCCACATGCCTAGCGGAATCGCTCTGTTTTAGCTCCTCCTTCAATGTCTCCAGCTTCTTCTGCAAAAGCCTGATGAGGGGAATGACCTGAGTCAGGCTGGCAGTGTCTGAACTGACTTCACGTGTGGCAAGTTCAAAGGGTTGCAGAACCTTGCACAACGTTGAAATCATTCTCCACTGCGCTTGAGTCAGGTGCATTCCCTTCCTTTGCCTATATCGTGGGCAAATGTATAGGCTTGAATGGCCTTTTGCTGCTCCTCCATCGTCTGAAGCATAAAGAGGGTTGAATTCCACCTCGTTACCACCTCTTGCTTCAGATGATGGCAGGGCAGGTTCAGGAATGTTTGGTGGTGCTCCAGTCTTCGGCACGCGGTGGCTGAATGCCGAAAGTGGCCCGCAATTCTTCGGGCCACCGACAGCATCTCTTGCACGCCCCTGTCATTTTTTAAATAATTCTGCACCACCAAATTCAATGTATGTGCAAAACATGGGACGTGCTGGAATTTGCCCAGATGTAATGCACGCACAATATTGCTGGCGTTGTCCGATGTCACAAATCCCGAGGAGAGTCCAATTGGGGTAAGCCATTTTGCGATGATCTTCCTCAGTTTCCTTAAGAGGTTGTCAGCTGTGTGCCTTTTCTGGAAAGCGGTGATACAAAGCGTAGCCTGCCTAGGAACGAGTTGGCGTTTGCGAGATGCTGCTACTGGTGCCGCCGCTGCTCTTCTTTCTGCGGGAGGCAATAAATCTACCCAGTGGGCTGTCACAGTCATATAGTCCTGAGTCTGCCCTGCTCCACTTGTCCACATGTCCGTGGTTAAGTGGACATTGGGTACAACTGCATTTTTTAGGACACTGGTGACTCTTTTTCTGAGGTCTGTGTACATTTTCGGTATCGCCTGCCTAGAGAAATGGAACCTAGATGGTATTTGGTACCGGGGACACAGTACCTCAATCAAGTCCTAGTTGCCTCTGAATTAACGGTGGATACCGGAACCACGTTTCTCACCGCCCAGGCTGCCAAGGCCTGAGTTATCTGCTTTGCAGCAGGATGACTGCTGTGATATTTCATCTTCCTCGCAAAGGACTGTTGGACAGTCAATTGCTTACTGGAAGTAGTACAAGTGGTCTTCCGACTTCCCCTCTGGGATGACGATCGACTCCCAGCAGCAACAACAGCAGCGCCAGCAGCAGTAGGCGTTACACTCAAGGAAGCATCGGAGGAATTCCAGGCAGGAGAGAACTCGTCAGACTTGCCAGTGACATGGCCTGCAGGACTATTGGCTTTCCTGGGTAAGGAGGAAATTGACACTGAGGGAGTTGGTGGTGTGGTTTGCAGGAGCTTGGTTACAAGAGGAAGGGATTTAGTGGTCAGTGGACTGCTTCCGCTGTCATCCATAGTTTTTGAACTTGTCACTGACTTATGATGAATGCGCTGCAGGTGACGTATAAGGGAGGATATTCCGAGGTGGTTAACGTCCTTACCCCTACTTATTACAGCTTGACAAAGGCAACACACGGCTTGACACCTGTTGTCCGCATTTGTGTTGAAATAATTCCACACCGAAGAGCTGATTTTTTTTTGTATTTTGACCAGGCATGTCAATGGCCATATTCGTCTCATGGACAACAGGTGTCTCCCCGGGTGCCTGACTTAAACAAACCACCTCACCATCAGAATCCTCCTGGTCAATTTCCTCCCCAGCGCCAGCAACACCCATATGCTCATCCTGGTGTACTTCAACAGTGACATCTTCAATTTGACTATCAGGAACTGGACTGCGGGTACTCCTTCCAGCACTTGCAGGGGGCGTGCAAATGGTGGAAGGCGCAATCTCTTACCGTCCAGTGTTGGGAAGGTCAGGCATCGCAACCAACACAATTGAACTCTCCATGGGGATTTGTGATTTAGAAGAACGCACAGTTCTTTGCTGTGCTTTTGCCAGCTTAAGTCTTTTCATTTTTCTACCGAGAGGATGAGTGCTTCCATCCTCATGTGAATCTGAACCACTAGCCATGAACATAGGCCAGGGCCTCAGCCGTTCCTTGCCACTCCGTGTCGTAAATGGCATATTGGCAAGTTTACGCTTCTCATCAGACGCTTTCAATTTTGATTTTTGGGTCATTTTACTGAACTTTTGTTTCTTGGATTTTACATGCTCTCTACTATGACATTGGGCATCGGCCTTGGCAGACGACGTTGATGGCATATCATCGTCTCGGCCATGACTAGTGGCAGCAGCTTCAGCACGAGGTGGAAGTGGATCTTGATCTTTCCCTATTTTAACCTCCACATTTTTGTTCTCCATTTTTTAATGTGTGGAATTATATGCCAGTATCAATAGCAATGGCCTACTACTATATATACTGCGCACAACTGAAATGCACCACAGGTATAGAATGTAGATGGATAGTATACTTGACGACACAGAGGTAGGTACAGCAGTGGCCTACCGTACCGCTATATATACTGGTGGTCACTGTCAGCAAACTGCAAAACTAAAATGCACCACAGGTATAGAATGTAGATGGTTAGTATACTTGACGACACAGAGGTAGGTACAGCAGTGGCCTTCCGTACCGTACTGCTAAATATACTGGTGGTCACTGTCAGCAAACTGCACAACTAAAATGCACCACAGGTATAGAATCTAGATGGATAGTATACCTGATGACACAGAGGTAGGTACAGCAGTGCCCTTCCGTACCGTACTGCTATATATACTGGTGGTCACTGTGTCAGCAAACTGCACAACTGAAATGCACCACAGGTATAGAATGTAGATGGATAGTATACTTGACGACACAGAGGTAGGTACAGCAGTGGCCTTCCGTACCGTACTGCTATATATACTGGTGGTCACTGTGTCAGCAAACTGCAAAACTAAAATGCACCACAGGTATAGAATGTAGATGAATAGTATACTTGACGACACAGAGGTAGGTACAGCAGTGGCCTTCCGTACCATACTGCTATATATACTGGTGGTCACTGTGTCAGCAAACTGCACAACTGAAATGCACCACGGGTAAAGAATGTAGATGGATAGTATACTTGACGACACAGATGTAGGTACTGCAGTGGCCTTCTGTACCGTACTGCTATATATACTGGTGGTCACTGTGTCAGCAAACTGCACAACTGAAATGCACCACAGGTATAGAATGTAGATGGATAGTATACTTGACGACACAGAGGTAGGTACAGCAGTGGCCTTCCGTACCGTACTGCTATATATACTGGTGGTCACTGTGTCAGCAAACTGCACAACTGAAATGCATCACAGGTATAGAATCTAGATGGATAGTATACTTGATGACACAGAGGTAGGTACAGCAGTGGCCTTCCGTACCGTACTGCTATATATACTGGTGGTCACTGTGTCAGCAAACTGCACAACTGAAATGCACCACAGGTATAGAATCTAGATGGATAGTATACTTGATGACACAGAGGTAGGTACAGCAGTGGCCTTCCGTACCGTACTGCTATATATACTGGTGGTCACTGTGTCAGCAAACTGCAAAACTAAAATGCACCACAGGTATAGAATCTAGATGGATAGTATACTTGACGACACAGAGGTAGGTACAGCAGTGGCCTTCCGTACCGTACTGCTATATATACTGGTGGTCACTGTGTCAGCAAACTGCAAAACTAAAATTCACCACAGGTATAGAATCTAGATGGATAGTATACTTGACGACACAGAGGTAGGTACAGCAGTGGATTTCTGTACCGTACTGCTATATATACTGGTGGTCACTGTCAGCAAACTGCAAAACTAAAATGCACCACTGGTATAGAATGTAGATGGATAGTACACTTGACGACACAGAGGTAGGTACAGCAGTGGCCTTCCGTACCGTACTGCTATATATACTGGTGGTCACTGTCAGCAAACTGCAAAACTAAAATGCACCACAGGTATAGAATCTAGATGGATAGTATACTTGACGACACAGAGGTAGGTACAGCAGTGGCCTTCTGTACCGTACTGCTATATATACTGGTGGTCACTGTCAGCAAACTGCACAACTAAAATGCACCACAGGTATATAATCTAGATGGATAGTATACTTGACGACACAGAGGTAGGTATAGCAGTAGCCTTCCGTACCGTACTGCTATATATACTGGTGGTCACTGTATCAGCAAACTGCACAACTGAAATGCACCACAGGTATAGAATGTAGATGGATAGTATACTTGACGACACAGATGTAGGTACCGCAGTGGCCTTCTGTACCGTACTGCTATATATACTGGTGGTCACTGTCAGCAAACTGCAAAACTAAAATGCACCACAGGTATAGAATGTAGATGGATAGTATACTTAATGACGACACAGAGGTAGGTACAGCAGTGGCCTTCCGTACCGTACTGCTATATATACTGGTGGTCACTGTGTCAGCAAACTGCACAACTGAAATGCACCACAGGTATAGAATGTAGATGGATAGTATACTTGACGACACAGAGGTAGGTACAGCAGTGGCCTTCCGTACCGTACTGCTATATATACTGGTGGTCACTGTGTCAGCAAACTGCACAACTGAAATGGACCACAGGTATAGAATCTAGATGGATAGTATACTTGATGACACAGAGGTAGGTACAGCAGTGGCCTTCCGTACCGTACTGCTATATATACTGGAGGTCACTGTGTCAGCAAACTGCAAAACTAAAATGCACCACAGGTACAGAATCTAGATGGATAGTATACTTGACGACACAGAGGTAAGTACAGCAGTGGCCTTCCGTACCGTACTGCTATATATACTGGTGGTCACTGTGTCAGCAAACTGCAAAACTAAAATGCACCACAGGTATAGAATGTAGATGGATAGTATACTTGACGACACAGAGGTAGGTACAGCAGTGGCTTTCCGTACCGTACTGCTATATATACTGGTGGTCACTGTGTCAGCAAACTGCACAACTGAAATGCACAATAGGTATAGAATGTAGATGGATAGTATACTTGATGACACAGATGTAGGTACCGCAGTGGCCTTCTGTACCGTACTGCTATATATACTGGTGGTCACTGTCAGCTAACTGCAAAACTAAAATGCACCACAGGTATAGAATGTAGATGGATAGTATACTTAATGACGACACAGAGGTAGGTACAGCAGTGGCCTTCCGTACCGTACTGCTATATATACTGGTGGTCACTGTGTCAGCAAACTGCACAACTGATATGCACCACAGGTATAGAATCTAGAGGGATAGTATACTTGATGATACAGAGGTAGGTACAGCAGTGGCCTTCCGTACCGTACTGCTATATATACTGGTGGTCACTGTGTCAGCAAACTGCACAACTGAAATGCACCACAGGTATAGAATCTAGATGGATAGTATACTTGATGACACAGAGGT
The DNA here is from genome assembly GCF_028390025.1 of Pseudophryne corroboree. Lineage (NCBI taxonomy): Eukaryota > Metazoa > Chordata > Amphibia > Anura > Myobatrachidae > Pseudophryne > Pseudophryne corroboree. Next base: position 600,622,911 of record NC_086449.1, on the reverse strand, counting down.
AGGTACAGCAGTGGCCTTCCGTACCGTACTGCTATATATACTGGTGGTCACTGTGTCAGCAAACTGCAAAACTAAAATGCACCACAGGTATAGAATCTAGATGGATAGTATACTTGACGACACAGAGGTAGGTACAGCAGTGGCCTTCCGTACCTTACTGCTATATATACTTGTGGTCACTGTCAGCAAACTGCAAAACTAAAATGCACCACAGGTATAGAATGTAGATGGATAGTACACTTGACGACACAGAGGTAGGTACAGCAGTGGCCTTCCGTACCGTACTGCTATATATACTGGTGGTCACTGTCAGCAAACTGCAAAACTAAAATGCACCACAGGTATAGAATCTAGATGGATAGTATACTTGACGACACAGAGGTAGGTACAGCAGTGGCCTTCTGTACCATACTGCTATATATACTGGTGGTCACTGTCAGCAAACTGCACAACTAAAATGCACCACAGGTATAGAATCTAGATGGATAGTATACTTGACGACACAGAGGTAGGTACAGCAGTGGCCTTCCGTACCGTACTGCTATATATACAGGTGGTCACTGTGTCAGCAAACTGCACAACTGAAATGCGCCACAGGTATAGAATGTAGATGGATAGTATACTTGATGACACAGAGGTAGGTACAGCAGTCGCCTTCCGTACCGTACTGCTATATATACTGGTGGACACTGTGTCAGCAAACTGCACAACTGAAATGCACCACAGGTATAGAATGTAGATGGATAGTATACTTGACGACACAGAGGTAGGTACAGCAGTGGCCTTCCGTACCGTACTGCTATATATACTGGTGGTCACTGTCAGCAAACTGCAAAACTAAAATGCACCACAGGTATAGAATCTAGATGGATAGTATACTTGACGACACAGAGGTAGGTACAGCAGTGGCCTACCGTACCGTACTGCTATATATACTGGTGGTCACTGTCAGCAAACTGCAAAACTAAAATGCACCACAGGTATAGAATGTAGATGGATAGTATACTTGACGACACAGAGGTAGGTACAGCAGTGGCCTTCCGTACCATACTGCTATATATACTATAACCTAACCACTCAGTCCTGAACTCTCCATAGTGGTTAATCAGTGCTGCGCTCCCCCTGTCAGTCTCGCGCATGCGCACTTGTGTCTGCTATGTGTGCCATAGCCAGTGTGCACATGTGGGCAGCGGGAGGCGATCCAGTTAACGAGGAGAACACACAGGATGTGCAGAGATAAGCCAGATACAGCAGAGGGAGGTTAGTACATGCCGCCCTTTGATGATGGAGATGTGCATATAGAGAACTTTTGCACTTCAGTGTGGTTACAGTGGCGCCCCACTTTGTAAAGGAAGTGGTTATGAAAAAGTTATCTTCCCTATAGCAGCTCATGCTATTGATTTATCCAGATCTATTTGTTAATGTAACTATCTGTGTTCTTGCAATCATTGTAGAGTTTAGATTCAGAGGGTGTTGTCCACTTCTAGTATTCTTTTTTTTTTTTAAATTCAATAGTTTTTATTGAAAGTTTTTTGTTTATCAAACATACAAACCCCCCAACAAACAAGAAACAATACAAATATGGCAGATATACGACAATTTGACCGTAACAAAATGGAAAGGCAGGCAAAAGAATCATGGACATATATATTAATGGCATGTCTCAAATATGCCAGAATGTATGCCATGTCACACAAGATAGACGTTCATGATATGGGCTCATAGGCTCCATATGAGCCCCTTCCGGAGATTAACAAGGACATGTGAGATGGCAAACAGATTGAGCATAAAAAGTATATAGCACACAGACCTCAAATATATCACAGCAGAATAAAAAGCAAAGCCAATAATACCTTCCCCAATTGCCTCAATTTAAAATAAAAAATATATATATAAAAAACAAAAAGCAGAAAAACCCCTCCAAAATTAGAGATGAGCGGGTTCGGTTTCTCTGAATCCGAACCCGCCAGAACTTCATGTTTTTTTTCACGGGTCCGAGCGACTCGGATCTTCCCGCCTTGCTCGGTTAACCCGAGCGCGCCCGAACGTCATCATGACGCTGTCGGATTCTCGCGAGGCTCGGATTCTATCGCGAGACTCGGATTCTATATAAGGAGCCGCGCGTCGCCGCCATTTTCACACGTGCATTGAGATTGATAGGGAGAGGACGTGGCTGGCGTCCTCTCCGTTTAGACACTTGATTTACTAATTTTGGGGAGCATTAGGAGTACTCAGTAGTGTACAGTGCAGAGTTTTGCTGATAGTGACCAGTGACTGACCACCACTTTTATTTATAATCCGTTCTCTGCCTGAAAAAAGCGATACACAGCACACAGTGACTCAGTCACATACCATATCTGTGTGCACTGCTCAGGCTCAGGCCAGTGTGCTGCATCATCTATTATCTATATATAATATTATATATCTGTCTGACTGCTCAGCTCACACAGCTTATAATTGTGGGGGAGACTGGGGAGCACTACTGCAGTGCCAGTTATAGGTTATAGCAGGAGCCAGGAGTACATAATATATTATATAGTGAGTGACCACCAGACACACAGTGCAGTTTATTTAATATATCCGTTCTCTGCCTGAAAAAAGCGATACACACAGTGACTCAGTCACATACCATATCTGTGTGCACTGCTCAGGCTCAGGCCAGTGTGCTGCATCATCTATATATATTATATATCTGTCTGACTGCTCAGCTCACACAGCTTATAATTGTGGGGGAGACTGGGGAGCACTACTGCAGTGCCAGTTATAGGTTATAGCAGGAGCCAGGAGTACATAATATTATATTAAAATTAAACAGTGCACACTTTTGCTGCAGGAGTGCCAGTGCCAGTGTGACTAGTGACCAGTGACCTGACCACCAGTATATATAATATTAGTAGTATACTATCTCTTTATCAACCAGTCTATATTAGCAGCAGACACAGTACAGTGCGGTAGTTCACGGCTGTGGCTACCTCTGTGTCGGCACTCGGCAGCCCGTCCATAATTGTATATACCACCTAACCGTGGTTTTTTTTTCTTTCTTTATACATACATACATACTAGTTACGAGTATACTATCTCTTTATCAACCAGTCTATATATTAGCAGCAGACACAGTACAGTGCGGTAGTTCACGGCTGTGGCTACCTCTGTGTCGGCACTCGGCAGCCCGTCCATAATTGTATACTAGTATCCAATCCATCCATCTCCATTGTTTACCTGAGGTGCCTTTTAGTTGTGCCTATTAAAATATGGAGAACAAAAATGTTGAGGTTCCAAAATTAGGGAAAGATCAAGATCCACTTCCACCTCGTGCTGAAGCTGCTGCCACTAGTCATGGCCGAGACGATGAAATGCCAGCAACGTCGTCTGCCAAGGCCGATGCCCAATGTCATAGTACAGAGCATGTCAAATCCAAAACACCAAATATCAGTAAAAAGCCTCTTTTTTTCTTTGCGTCATGTGCTGTTTGGGGAGGGTTTTTTGGAAGGGACATCCTGCGTGACACTGCAGTGCCACTCCTAGATGGGCCCGGTGTTTGTGTCGGCCACTAGGGTCGCTAATCTTACTCACACAGCTACCTCATTGCGCCTCTTTTTTTCTTTGCGTCATGTGCTGTTTGGGGAGGGTTTTTTGGAAGGGCCATCCTGCGTGACACTGCAGTGCCACTCCTAGATGGGCCCGGTGTTTGTGTCGGCCACTAGGGTCGCTAATCTTACTCACACAGCTACCTCATTGCGCCTCTTTTTTTCTTTGCGTCATGTGCTGTTTGGGGAGGGTTTTTTGGAAGGGACATCCTGCGTGACACTGCAGTGCCACTCCTAGATGGGCCCGGTGTTTGTGTCGGCCACTAGGGTCGCTTATCTTACTCACACAGCGACCTCGGTGCAAATTTTAGGACTAAAAATAATATTGTGAGGTGTGAGGTATTCAGAATAGACTGAAAATGAGTGTAAATTATGGTTTTTGAGGTTAATAATACTTTGGGATCAAAATGACCCCCAAATTCTATGATTTAAGCTGTTTTTTAGTGTTTTTTGAAAAAAACACCCGAATCCAAAACACACCCGAATCCGACAAAAAAAATTCGGTGAGGTTTTGCCAAAACGCGTTCGAACCCAAAACACGGCCGCGGAACCGAACCCAAAACCAAAACACAAAACCCGAAAAATTTCAGGCGCTCATCTCTATCCAAAATAAACAACCCCCAAAACCCCCCACCCTGTATAACCTAACCCCAACCCAGGCATACTTGGATCCCTAAACTCCTGCAACTAAGCTACCCTAACTAAACTAAGTAACCCCCCCCCCCCCCCCCCCCCGAAACTTGGGGACAAAGGATTAAATGGCCATAAGCTGGAGTAAAATGGTTCCAGCTCTCCCGCTAAAGAAGATTAGAGATGGGATACACTACAAGAAGTTGAGTACAGGATATACAGAAAAGTTTAACTGAAAACACACTGGCACAGTACAAAACAAAAAAACAAACAAACACACAATATGACCACTAATACGAATAATATTTAAAAAAGCAGAATAAAATAAATAGAGGAAGAGAAAGAAAGGGAAAAAAAACCACAGGACTGACAAATAAGAGCATCTTAGCTAAGCAGCAAACTGGCATATTGAAACTTGTCAGTCCGGGCATGATGTAGCTTTGGGAAATAGTCCGATGGATCAGCAGCCCGGCTCCAACAGAGCGTTATAGGAAAGCGATCCCAAGGAAAAAGCACCATAACCCACAGGTCTAGGACAACATCAGGGGTTTTTGAGCAAGATCCCAGGGACAATGCAGTAAGTTCAGCATATCCAAAAGGCAAGTGACCCGAAGCAATGGAAACGATCCCAGCAGAGGGAGGCAGGAAATCCATAACTTGATCAGCAGCCGGTACCATAATGAGGTGACGCTCCGCAGAAAGCCCTTTACCGCCAGGGTGCACAGGAGATAAAGTAACATTCAGCATAAGAGGATCCTCAGCAGCAGGGGCTAAAATGGTTGTAATATTGGAGAGCGATGCGGGAAGAGCCACAGAAAGCGAACGGGTATTCAAACGCCCACCGAACATATCCAGTAGTCTCTGGGTTGAGTCAGCAATAGCGAACACAATGTGCTGCAAGGAGCCGGCCATCATATTAGCACAAGCATGCTGCAGATTAGCGGCAAGTCAGCAGCGGCTAGCACACCACCGGAGCTCCCCGCCAACAGCAGCAGCAGCAGGAGGTAGATTAAAAGTCCGGAGGTAGAAGAAGACAAAACGGCTGCTGGGTGCTTCCACCGGCCAGGCACGCCAGCGGGTATGGAAGAAATAAATTCAAGCAGAAGGGCCTTCACAGCGCACCAACAGTAATGCAATCACCGGAGTAGCAGGAGACAGAAGAACTACGGACCGGATGCCAAACTGTGTCAGAGCCGCCAACACCCTGATCAGCATGTGGAAGAGACCCCGCCAAGAACGATGCAGGCACACAGCGGAATAATTCACAACGGAGTCTGCCAGCATGTACTAGGATAGATGAGATTCTGTTGTAAATGCTCCAAATGCAAATAAAGTCCCAAAACAGGATAGTTTATCAGGATAGATGCGGGAGAGTTGAAAAACACGTCCTTCACCCAGCTACTCCAGGCCACGCCCCCACTTCTAGTATTCTTGGTTGTCTGGATGGACATGATAGGCTCCAGAATAATGAGACTAAAGGGCCCTGCAGACTCGGTGACCCGCTGCCGAGCTGCCCGACCACCGATACGGCAGACGGACGACCCGCGGAAGGGGGACGTGACGGGGGGAGTGAAGTTTCTTCACTGCCCCCGTAACCCGGCTCCATAGCAATGCATGCTAATATGGACGATATTGTCCATATTGGCCTGCATGTTTAAATGAGTCGGCACCAGCGATAAATGAATGCGGGGCAATATGTCGGGTCAGGTCTCTGTCTGAAACAGTGGCGTAACTTCATCTCAGTTACCCGGAGGCAAGATAAATGTTGTGTGCCCCCCTCCCCACAAAAAATTATTAGTATTTTAACTGACCCTTCTATACCCGCCACTACATCACTGACCCCATCCCTCTATACCCTACACTAAATCACTGACACCTCTATACCCACACTAAATCACTGACACCTCTATACCCTACACTAAATCACTGACTAAATCAGTGTCCATTATTTTAATTACACAGCACGGTAGCATCCGTTACTCACATTACACCGCACAGTAGCATCCATTATTAGCATTAAGCTGCACAGTAGCAGCCATTATTCGCATTACACCGTACAGTAGCGTCCACTATTCGCATTACACCGCACAGTGGCGTCCATTACTCACATTACACCACACAGTACTGTCCGTTACTCACCCACCGCGTCCGTTTCTCACAATGCACCGCACAGTAGTGTCCGTTACTCACATTGCACCGCACAGTAGCGTCCGTTAGTCACATTGCACCGCACAGTAACGTCTGTTACTCACATTGCACCGCACAGTAGCGTCCGTTACTCACATTACACTGCACAGTAGCATCCATTATTTGCATTACGCTGTACAGTTGCAGCCATTATTCGCATTACACTGTACAGTAGCGTCTACTATTCGCATTACACCGCACAGTAGCATCCATTACTTACATTACACCGCACAGTAGTGTTCGTTACTCACCCACCGTGTCCGTTACATTGCACCGCACAGTAGTGTCCGTTACTCACATTGCACCGCACAGTAGCGTCCGTTATTCACATTACACCGCACAGTAGCGTCCGTTACTCACATTGCACCGCACAGTAACATCCGTTACTCACATTGCGCCACACAGTACCGTCCGTTACTCACATTGCACTGCACAGTAGCGTCCTTTACTCACATTGCACCGCACAGTAACATCCGTTACTCACATTGCGCCACACAGTAGCGTCCGTTACTCACATTGCACCGTGCAGTTGCATCTGTTAGTCCCTAATATATGTTGCACCACAGTAAAGCCACTTATTAGGCAACAGTCTTAAATTAGTTGAGGAGTTAAAGACAGCAGAGAAGAGTAACCTTAGATTTGTACAGAAAACAAAATTTTCAAGACAGTAACGTAGAATAATCAGTTTAACTAAGACTGCTTTTATTCTAAAATAATTGGTCGCACCTGGCAGCTGTACACCGGTGCCTCCCGGGTGCAACCTGGCAAGAGACACCTTTCAGACCAGGGGCGGAACTCCCGGAGGCAGCGGAATCAGTTGCCACCGGGCTCCAGTGCTGAAGGGGGCACCTAGATCCAGCCTCCTCCATTGCACCCCGACCGCAGGGCCATAACTAGGGTAGCGCGGATGGTGCTCAGACCACATTTGCACTGTGGGCACACCATCCGCAGGCACCCGCCTATGCATGCGGTACCACGGTAATGACAGTCTACTGTCCTCGCCATGCGAGGGGACGCGGTGTCCCCTCGCATGGCTCGCTTCGCTCGCCATGCTTCGGGCATAATGCCTTCGCTCCGCTCCGCATCGCTCGGCACAGATTACCGTTCCAATCGTAGTCCACGTGGATCGTTAAGTATGAAAATGTTCCAAAAAACAAAAAAATTGTGAAAAACTCATGTCGACCTTTTTCCATGTCGACCTTGTTCCTGTCGACCTTTTGTCCATGTCAACCCAAGGTGTGTCGACCAATTGCCGTCGACCCAAGGTGTGTCGACCTTTTTGTTGTCGACCTGGAGTCCGGATACCGGTGCATTTAAGTTGTGCGCAGTATACATAGTAGGTGGACAGTGCATAATTTTGCTGACCACCAGTATATAATATATAGCAGTACGGTACAGTAGTCCACTGCTCTACCTACCTCTGTGTCATCAAGTATACTATCCATCCATACCTGTGGTTCATTTAAGTTGTGCGCAGTATATATAGTAGGAGGACAGTGCATAATTTTGCTGACCACCAGTATATAATATATAGCAGTACAGTACAGTAGTCCACTGCTCTACCTACCTCTGTGTCGTCAAGTATACTATCCATCCATACCTGTGGTGCATTTAAGTTGTGCGCAGTATATATAGTAGGAGGACAGTGCATAATTGTGCTGACCACCAGTATATAATATATAGCAGTACGGTACAGTAGTCCACTGCTCTACCTACCTCTGTGTCGTCAAGTATACTATCCATCCATACCTGTGGTGCATTTAAGTAAAGCGCAGTACATATAGTAGGAGGACAGTGCATAATTTTGCTGACCACCAGTATATAATATATAGCAGTATGGTACAGTAGGCCACTGCTCTACCTACCTCTGTGTTGTCAAGTATACTATCCATCCAAACCTGTGATGCATTTAAGTTGAGCGCAGTACATATAGTAGGAGGACAGTGCATAATTTTGCTGACCACCAGTATATAATATATAGCAGTACGGTACAGTAGGCCACTGCTCTACCTACCTCTGTGTTGTCAAGTATACTATCCATCCATACCTGTGATGCATTTAAGTTGTGCGCAGTATATATAGTAGGAGGACAGTGCATAATTTTGCTGACCACCAGTATATAATATATAGCAGTACGATACAGTAGTCCACTACTCTACCTACCTCTGTGTCGTCAAGTATACTATCCATCCATGCCTGTGGTTCATTTAAGTTGTGCGCAGTATATATAGTAGGAGGACAGTGCATAATTGTGCTCACCACCAGTATATAATATATAGCAGTACGATACAGTAGTCCACTGCTCTACCTACTTCTGTGTCGTCAAGTATACTATCCATCCATGCCTGTGGTGCATTTAAGTTGTGCACAGTATATATAGTAGGAGGACAGTGCATAATTGTGCTGACCACCAGTATATAATATATAGCAGTACGGTACAGTAGGCCACTGCACTACCTACCTCTGTGTCATCAAGTATACTATGCATCCATACCTGTGGTGCATTTAAGTTGTGCGCAGTATATATAGTAGGAGGACAGTGCATAATTGTGCTCACCACCAGTATATAATATATAGCAGTACGATACAGTAGTCCACTGCTCTACCTACCTCTGTGTCGTCAAGTATACTATCCATCCATGCCTGTGGTGCATTTAAGTTGTGCGCAGTATATATAGTAGGAGGACAGTGCATAATTGTGCTGACCACCAGTATATAATATATAGCAGTACGGTACAGTAGGCCACTGCACTACCTACCTCTGTGTCGTCAAGTATACTATTCATCCATACCTGGGGTGCATTTAAGTTGTGCGCAGTATATATAGTAGGAGGACAGTGCATAATTGTGCTGACCACCAGTATATAATATATAGCAGTACGGTACAGTAGTCCACTGCTCTACCTACCTTTGTGTCGGTCGTCAAGTATACTATCCATCCATACCTGTGGTGCATTTTAGTTGTGCGCAGTATATATAGTAGGAGGACAATATATAATTGTGCTGACCACCAGTATATAATATATAGCAGTACGGTACAGTTGTCCACTGCTCTACCTACCTCTGTGTCGTCAAGTATACTATCCATCCATATCTGTGGTGCATTTAAGTTGTGCGCAGTATATATAGTAGGAGGACAGTGCATAATTTTGCTGACCACCAGTATATAATATATAGCATTACGATACAGTAGGCCACTGCTCTACCTACCTCTGTGTCATCAAGTATACTATCCATCCATACCTGTGATGCATTTAAATTGTGCGCAGTATATATAATAGGAGGACAGTGCATAATTGTGCTGACCACCAGTATATAATATATAGCAGTACGATACAGTAGTCCACTGCTCTACCTACCTCTCTGTCGTCAAGTATACTATCCTTCCATTCCTGTGGTGCATTTAAGTTGAGCGCAGTATATATAGTAGGAGGACAGTGCATAATTTTGCTGACCACCAGTATATAATATATAGCAGTACGGTACAGTAGTCCACTGCTCTACCTACCTCTGTGTCGTCAAGTATACTATCCATCCATACCTGTGGTGCATTTAAGTTGTGCGCAGTAGTTATAGTAGGAGGACAGTGCATAATTTTTCTGACCACCAGTATATAATATATAGCAGTACAATACAGTAGTCCACTGCTCTACCTACCTCTGTTTTGTTAAGTATACTATCCATCCATATCTGTGGTGCATTTAAGTTGAGCGCAGTACATATAGTAGGAGGACAGTGCATAATTTTGCTGACCACCAGTATATAATATATAGCAGTACGGTACAGTAGGCCACTGCTCTACCTACCTCTGTGTTGTCAAGTATACTATCCATCCATACCTGTGATGCATTTAAGTTGTGCGCAGTATATATAGTAGGAGGACAGTGCATAATTTTGCTGACCACCAGTATATAATATATAGCAGTACGATACAGTAGTCCACTGCTCTACCTACCTCTGTGTCGTCAAGTATACTATCCATCCATGCCTGTGGTTCATTTAAGTTGTGCGCAGTATATATAGTAGGAGGACAGTGCATAATTGTGCTCACCACCAGTATATAATATATAGCAGTACGATACAGTAGTCCACTGCTCTACCTACTTCTGTGTCGTCAAGTATACTATCCATCCATACCTGTGGTGCATTTAAGTTGTGCGCAATATATATAGTAGGAGGACAGTGCATAATTTTGCTGACCACCAGTATATAATATATAGCAGTACGGTACAGTAGTCCACTGCTCTACCTACCTCTGTGTCGTCAAGTATACTATCCATCCATACCTGTGGTGCATTTAAGTTGTGCGCAGTATATATAGTAGGAGGACAGTGCATAATTTTGCTGACCACCAGTATATAATATATAGCAGTACGATACAGTAGTCCACTGCTCTACCTACCTCTGTGTCGTCAAGTATACTATCCATCCATGCCTGTGGTGCATTTAAGTTGTGCACAGTATATATAGTAGGAGGACAGTGCATAATTGTGCTGACCACCAGTATATAATATATAGCAGTACGGTACAGTAGGCCACTGCACTACCTACCTCTGTGTCATCAAGTATACTATGCATCCATACCTGTGGTGCATTTAAGTTGTACGCAGTATATATAGTAGGAGGACAGTGCATAATTGTGCTCACCACCAGTATATAATATATAGCAGTACGATACAGTAGTCCACTGCTCTACCTACCTCTGTGTCGTCAAGTATACTATCCATCCATGCCTGTGGTGCATTTAAGTTGTGCGCAGTATATATAGTAGGAGGACAGTGCATAATTGTGCTGACCACCAGTATATAATATATAGCAGTACGGTACAGTAGGCCACTGCACTACCTACCTCTGTGTCGTCAAGTATACTATTCATCCATACCTGGGGTGCATTTAAGTTGTGCGCAGTATATATAGTAGGAGGACAGTGCATAATTGTGCTGACCACCAGTATATAATATATAGCAGTACGGTACAGTAGTCCACTGCTCTACCTACCTTTGTGTCGGTCGTCAAGTATACTATCCATCCATACCTGTGGTGCATTTTAGTTGTGCGCAGTATATATAGTAGGAGGACAATATATAATTGTGCTGACCACCAGTATATAATATATAGCAGTACGGTACAGTTGTCCACTGCTCTACCTACCTCTGTGTCGTCAAGTATACTATCCATCCATATCTGTGGTGCATTTAAGTTGTGCGCAGTATATATAGTAGGAGGACAGTGCATAATTTTGCTGACCACCAGTATATAATATATAGCATTACGATACAGTAGGCCACTGCTCTACCTACCTCTGTGTCATCAAGTATACTATCCATCCATACCTGTGATGCATTTAAATTGTGCGCAGTATATATAGTAGGAGGACAGTGCATAATTGTGCTGACCACCAGTATATAATATATAGCAGTACGATACAGTAGTCCACTGCTCTACCTACCTCTCTGTCGTCAAGTATACTATCCTTCCATTCCTGTGGTGCATTTAAGTTGAGCGCAGTATATATAGTAGGAGGACAGTGCATAATTTTGCTGACCACCAGTATATAATATATAGCAGTACGGTACAGTAGTCCACTGCTCTACCTACCTCTGTGTCGTCAAGTATACTATCCATCCATACCTGTGGTGCATTTAAGTTGTGCGCAGTAGTTATAGTAGGAGGACAGTGCATAATTTTGCTGACCACCAGTATATAATATATAGCAGTACAATACAGTAGTCCACTGCTCTACCTACCTCTGTTTTGTCAAGTATACTATCCATCCATATCTGTGGTGCATTTAAGTTGTGCGCAGTATATATAGTAGGAGGACAGTGCATAATTTTGCTGACCCCAGTATATAATATATAGCAGTACGGTACAGTAGGCCACTGCACTACCTACAACTGTGTCATCAAGTATACTATGCATCCATACCTGTGGTGCATTTAAGTTGTGCGCAGTATATATAATAGGAGGACAGTGCATAATTGTGCTGACCACCAGTATATAATATATAGCAGTACGGTACAGTAGTCCACTGCTCTACCTACCTCTGTGTCGTCAAGTATACTATTCATCCATACCTGTGGTGCATTTAAGTTGTGCGCAGTATATATAGTAGGAGGACAGTGCATAATTGTGCTGACCACAAGTATATAATATATAGCAGTATGGTACAGTAGTCCACTGCTCTACCTACCTTTGTGTCATCAGGTATACTATCCATCCATACCTGTGGTGCATTTAAGTTGTGCGTAGTATATATAGTAGGAGGACAGTGCATAATTTTGCTGACCATCAGTATATAATATATTGCATTACGATACAGTAGGCCACTGCTCTACCTACCTCTGTGTCGTCAAGTATACTATCCATCCATACCTGTGATGCATTCAAATTGTGCGCAGTATATATAGTAGGAGGACAGTGCATAATTGTGCTGACCACCAGTATATAATATATAGCAGTACGGTACAGTAGTCCACTGCTCTACCTACCTCTGTGTCGTCAAGTATACTATCCATCCATACCTGTGGTGCATTTAAGTTGTGCGCAGTATATATAGTAGGAGGATAGTGCATAATTTTGCTGACCACCAGTATATAATATATAGCAGTACAATACAGTAGTCCACTGCTCTACCTACCTCTTTGTCGTCAAGTATACTATCCATCCATATCTGTGGTGCATTTAAGTTGTGCGCAGTATATATAGTAGGAGGACAGTGCATAATTTTGCTGACCACCAGTATCTAATATATAGCAGTACGGTACAGTAGGCCACTGCACTACCTACCACTGTGTCATCAAGTATACTATGCATCCATACCTTTGGTGCATTTAAGTTGTGCGCAGTATATATAGTAGGAGGACAGTGCATAATTGTGCTGACCACCAGTATATAATATATAGCAGTACGGTACAGTAGTTCACTGCTCTACCTACCTCTGTGTCGTCAAGTATACTATTCATCCATACCTGTGGTGCATTTAAGTTGTGCGCAGTATATATAGTAGGAGGACAGTGCATAATTGTGCTGACCACCAGTATATAATATATAGCAGTACGGTACAGTAGTTCACTGCTCTACCTACCTCTGTGTCGTCAAGTATACTATCCATCCATACCTGGGGTGCATTTTAGTTGTGCGCAGTATATATAGTAGGAGGACAGTGCATAATTTTGCTGACCACCAGTATATAATATATAGCATTACGGTACAGTAGGCCATTGCTTTTGATATGTTACTGGCATATATTTCCACACATTAAAAAATGGAGAACAAAAATATGGAGGGTAAAATAGGGAAAGATCAAGATCCACTTCCACCTCGTGCTGAAGCTGCTGCCACTAGTCATGGCCGAGATGATGAAATGCCATCAACGTCATCTGCCAAGGCCGATGCCCAATGTCATAGTAGAGAGCATGTAAAATCCAAAGAACAAAAATTCAGTAAAATGACCCAAAAATCAAAATTAAAAGTGTCTGATGAGAAGCGTAAACTTGCCAATATGCCATTTACGACAGAGTGGCAAGGAACGCCTGAGGCCCTGGCCTGTGTTCATGGCTAGTGGTTCAGATTCACATGAGGATGGAAGCACTCATCCTCTCGCTAGAAAAATGAAAAGACTTAAGCTGGCAAAAGCACAGCAAAGAACTGTGCGTTCTTCTAAATCACAAATCCCCATGGAGAGTCCAATTGTGTCGGTTGCGATGCCTGACCTTCCCAACACTGGACGGGAAGAGGTGGCACCTTCCACCATTTGCACGCCCCCTGCAAGTGCTGGAAGGAGCACCCGCAGTCCAGTTCCTGATAGTCATATTGAAGATGTCACTGTTGAAGTACACCAGGATGAGGATGTGGGTGTTGCTGGCGCTGAGGAGGAAATTGACAAGGAGGATTCTGATGGTGAGGTGGTTTGTTTAAGTCAGGCACTCAGGGAGACACCTGTTGTCCGTGGGACGAATATGGCCATTGACATGCCTGGTCAAATTACAAAAAAAATCACCTCTTCGGTGTGGAATTATTTTAACAGAAATGCGGACAACAGGTGTCAAGCCGTGTGTTGCCTTTGTCAAGCTGTAATAAGTAGGGGTAAGGACGTTAACCACTTAGGAACATCCTCCCTTATACGTCACCTGGAGCGCATTCATCAGAAGTCATTGACAACTTCAAAAACTTTGGGTGACAGCGGAAGCAGTCCACTGACCACTAAATCCCTTCCTCTTGTAACCAAGCTCCTGCAAACCACAACACCAACTCCCACAGTGTCAATTTCCTCCTTAGACAGGAAAGCCAATAGTCCTGCAGGCCATGTCACTGGCAAGTCTGATGAGTCCTCTCCTGCCTGGGATTCCTCCGATGCATCCTTGAGTGTAATGCCTACTGCTGCTGGCGCTGCTGTTGTTGCAGCTGGGAGTCGATCGTCATCCCAGAGGGGAAGTCGGAAGACCACTTGCACTACTTCCATTAAGCAATTGATTGTCCAACAGTCCTTTGCGAGGAAGATGAAATATCACAGCAGTCATACTGCTGCAAAGCGGATAACTCAGGCCTTGGCAGCCTGGGCGGTGTTAAACGTGTTTCCGGTATCCACCGTTAATTCACAGGGAACTAGATTATTGCTTGAGGTACTGTGTCCCCGGTACCAAATACCATCTAGGTTCCACTACTCCAGGCAGGCGATACCGAGAATGTACACAGACGTCAGAAAAAGAGTCACCAGTGTCCTAAAAAATGCAGTTGTATCCAATGTCCACTTAACCACGGACATGTGGACAAGTGGAGCAGGGCAGACTCAGGACTATATGACTGTGACAGCCCACTGGGTAGATGTATTGCCTCCCGCAGCAAGAACAGCAGCGGCGGCACCAGTAGCAGCATCTCGCAAACGCCAACTCGGTCCTACGCAGGCTACGCTTTGTATCACCGCTTTCCAGAAGAGGCACACAGCTGACAACCTCTTACAGAAACTGAGGAACATCATCGCAGAATGGCTTACCCCAATTGGACTCTCCTGGGGATTTGTGACATCGGACAATGCCACCAATATTGTGCATGCATTACATGTAGGCAAATTCCAGCACGTCCCATGTTTTGCACATACATTGAATTTGGTGGTGCAGAATTATTTAAAAAACGACAGAGGCATGCAAGAGATGCTGTCGGTGTGCGTGCCGAAGACTGGAGCACCAGCAAACACTCCTGAACCTGACCCGCCATCATCTGAAGCAAGAGGTGGTATTGAGGTGGAATTCAACCCTCTATATGCTTCAGAGGATGGAGGAGCAGCAAAAGGCCATTCAAGCCTATACAGCTACCTTCGATATAGGCAAAGGAGGGGGAAGGCACCTGACTCAAGCGCAGTGGAGAATGATTTCAACGTTGTGCAAGGTTCTGCAACCCTTTGAACTTGCCACACGTGAAGTCAGTTCAGACACTGCCAGCCTAAGTCAGGTCATTCCCCTCATCAGGCTTTTGCAGAAGAAGCTGGAGACATTGAAGGAGGAGCTAAAACAGAGCAATTCCGCTTGGCATGTGGGACTTGTGGATGGAGCCCTTAATTCGCTTAACCAGGATTCACGGGTGGTCAATCTGTTGAAATCAGAGCACTACATTTTGGCCACCGTGCTCGAACCTAGGTTTAAAGCCTACGTTGGATCTCTCTTTCCGGCAGACACAAGTCTGCAGAGGTTCAAAGACCTGCTGGTGAGACACTTGACAAGTGAAGTGGAACGTGACCCGTCAACAGCTCCTCCTTCACATTCTCCCGCAACTGGGGCTGCGAGGAAAAGGCTAAGAATTCCGAGCCCATCCGCTGGCGGTGATGCAGGGCAGTCTGGAGTGAGTGCTGACATCTGGTCCGGACTGAAGGACCTGCCAACGAATACTGACATGTCGTCTACTGTCACTGCATATGATTCTGTCACCATTGAAAGAATGGTGGAGGATTATATGAGTGACCGCATCCAAGTAGGCACGTCAGACAGTCCGTACGTATACTGGCAGGAAAAAGAGGCAATTTGGAGGCCCTTGCACAAACTGGCTTTATTCTACCTAAGTTGCCCCCCCTCCAGTGTGTACTCCGAAAGAGTGTTTAGTGCAGCCGCTCACCTTGTCAGCAATCGGCGTACGAGGTTACTTCCAGAAAATGTGGAGAAGATGATGTTCATCAAAATGAATTAGAATCAATTCCTCCGTGGAGACATTCACCAGCAATTGCCTCCAGAAAGTACACAGGAACCTGAGATGGTGGATTCCAGTGGGGACGAATTAATAATCTGTGAGGAGGGGGATGTACACAGTGAAAGGGGTGAGGAATCAGACGATGAGGAGGAGGTAGACATCTTGCCTCTGTAGAGCCAGTTTGTGCAAGGAGAGATTGCTTCTTTTTTGGTGGGGGCCCAAACCAACCAGTGATTTCAGTCACAGTCGTGTGGCAGACCCTGTCGCTGAAATGATGGGTTTGTTAAAGTGTGCATGTCCTGTTTATACAACATAAGGGTGGGTGGGAGGGCCCAAGGACAATTCCATCTTGCACCTCTTTTTTCTTTCATTTTTCTTTGCAACATGTGCTGTTTGGGGACTATTTTTTAAATCTGCCATCCTGTCTGACACTGCAGTGCCACTCCTAGATGGGCCAGGTGTTTGTGTCGGCCACTTGGGTCGCTTAGCTTAGCCATCCAGCGACCTTGGTGCACTTCTTTTTTTCTTTGCATCATGTGCTGTGTGGGGACTATTTTTTGAAGTGCCATCCTGTCTGACACTGCAGTGCCACTCCTAGATGGGCCAGGTGTTTGTGTCGGCCACTTGGGTCGCTTAGCTTAGCCACACAGCAACCTTGGTGCACCTCTTTTTTTTTTTTGCATCGTGCTGTTTGGGGACTATTTTTTGAAGTGCCATCCTGTCTGACACTGCAGTGCCACTCCTAGATGGGCCAGGTGTTTGTGTCGGCCACTTGGGTCGCTTAGCTTAGTCATCCAACGACCTTGGTGCAAATATTAGGACTAAAAATAATATTGTGAGGTGTGAGGTGTTCAGAATAGACTGGAAATGAGTGAAAATTATGGTTATTGAGGTTAATAATACTATGGGATCAAAATGACCCCCAAATTCTGTGATTTAAGCGGTTTTTGAGGGGTTTTTGTAAAAAAACACCCGAATCCGACAAAAAATTTTCAGGGAGGTTTTGCCAAAACGCGTCCGAATACAAAACACGGCCGCGGAACCGAATCCAAAACCAAAACACAAAACCCGAAAAATGTCCAGTGCACATCACTAGTATAGAGGTGTCAGTGATTTAGTGTAGGGTATAGAGGTGTCAGTGATTTAGTGTGGGTATAGAGGTGTCAGTGATTTAGTGTGGGTATAGAGGTGTCAGTGATTTAGTGTAGGGTATAGATGTGTCATTGATTTAGTGTAGGGTATAGAGGTGTCAGTGGTTTAGTGTAGGGTATAGAGAGGTGTCAGTGATTTAGTGTAGGGTATAGAGGTGTCAGTGATTTAGTGTAGGGTATAGAGGTGTCAGTGATTTAGTGTAGGGTATAGAGGGACGGGGTCAGTGATGTAGTGGCGGGTATAGAAGGGTCAGTTAAAATTAGTGATGTGCACCGGACATTTTTCGGGTTTTGTGTTTTGGTTTTGGATTCGGTTCTGCGGCCGTGTTTTGGATTCATACGCGTTTTGGCAAAACCTCACCGAAAATTTTTTGTCGGATTCGGGTGTGTTTGGGATTCGGGTGTTTTTTTCAAAAAACCCTAAAAAACAGCTTAAATCATAGAATTTAGGGGTCATTTTGATCCCATAGTATTATTAACCTCAATAACCATAATTTCCACTCATTTCCAGTCTATTCTGAACACCTCACACCTCACAATATTATTTTTAGTCCTAAAATTTGCAACGAGGTCGCTGGATGGCTAAGCTAAGCGACCCAAGTGGCCGACACAAACACCTGGCCCATCTAGGAGTGGCACTGCAGTGTCAGCCAGGATGGCACTTCAAAAAAATAGTCCCCAAACAGCACATGATGCAAAGAAAAAAAGAGGCGCACAAAGGTTGCTGTGTGACTAAGATAAGCGACACAAGTGGCCGACACAAACACCTGGCCCATCTAGGAGTGGCACTGCAGTGTCAGACAGGATGGCACTTCAAAAAAATTGTCCCCAAACAGCACATGATGCAAAGAAAAAAAGGCGCACCAAGGTCGCTGTGTGACTAAGCTAAGCGACACAAGTGGCCGACACAAACACCTGGCCCATCTAGGAGTGGCACTGCAGTGTCAGACAGGATGGCACTTCAAAAAAATTGTCCCCAAACAGCACATGATGCAAAGAAAAATGAAAGAAAAAAGAGGTGCAAGATGGAATTGTCCTTGGGCCCTCACACCCACCCTTATGTTGTATAAACAGGACATGCACACTTTAACGAACCCATCATTTCAGCGACAGGGTCTGCCACACGACTGTGACTGAAATGACTGGTTGGTTTGGGCCCCCACCAAAAAAGAAGAGATCAATCTCTCCTTGCACAAACTGGCTCTACAGAGGCAAGATGTCCTCCTCATCGTCATCATCCTCCTATTCCTCACCCCTTTCACTGTGTACATCCCCCTCCTCACAGATTATTAATTCGTCCTCACTGGAATCCACCATATTAGATCCCTGTGTACTTTCTGGAGGCAATTGCTGGTGAATGTCTCCACGGAGGAATTGATTATAATTCATTTTGATGAACATCATCTTCTCCACATTTTCTGGAAGTAACCTCGTACGCCGATTGCTGACAAGGTGAGCGGCTGCACTAAACACTCTTTCGGAGTACACACTGGAGGGAGGGCAACTTAGGTAGAATAAAGCCAGTTTGTGCAAGGGCCTCCAAATCGCTTCTTTTTCCTGCCAGTATACGTACGGACTGTCTGACGTGCCTACTTGGATGCGGTCACTCATATAATCCTCCACCATTCTTTCAATGGTGAGAGAATCATATGCAGTGACAGTAGACGACATGTCAGTAATCGTTTGCAGGTCCTTCAGTCCGGACCAGATGTCAGCACTCGCTCCAGACTGCCCTGCATCACCGCCAGCGGGTGGGCTCGGAATTCTTAGCCTTTTCCTCGCACCCCCAGTTGCGGGAGAATGTGAAG
Organism: Pseudophryne corroboree; assembly: GCF_028390025.1. NCBI lineage: Eukaryota > Metazoa > Chordata > Amphibia > Anura > Myobatrachidae > Pseudophryne > Pseudophryne corroboree. The sequence continues at coordinate 600,603,369 of NC_086449.1, read as the reverse complement.
GAGGAGCTGTTGACGGGTCACGTTCCGCTTGACTTGACAATTTTCTCACCAGCAGGTCTTTGAACCTCTGCAGACTTGTGTCTGCCGGAAAGAGAGATCCAACGTAGGTTTTAAATCTAGGATCGAGCACGGTGGCCAAAATGTAGTGCTCTGATTTCAACAGATTGACCACCCATGAATCCTGGTTAAGCGAATTAAGGGCTCCATCCACAGGTCCCACATGCCTAGTGGAATCGTTCTGTTTTAGCTCCTCCTTCAATGTCTCCAGCTTCTTCTGCAAAAGCCTGATGAGGGAATGACCTGACTTAGGCTGGCAGTGTCTGAACTGACTTCACGTGTGGCAAGTTCAAAGGGTTGCAGAACCTTGCACAACGTTGAAATCATTCTCCACTGCGCTTAAGTCAGGTGCATTCCCCCTCCTTTGCCTATATCGTGGGCAGATGTATAGGCTTGAATGGCCTTTTGCTGCTCCTCCATCCTCTGAAGCATATAGAGGGTTGAATTCCACCTCGTTACCACCTCTTGCTTCAGATGATGGCAGGGCAGGTTCAGGACTATTTGGTGGTGCTCCAGTCTTCTGTACGCGGTGGCTGAATGCCGAAAGTGGCCCGCAATTCTTCGGGCCACCGACAGCATCTCTTGCACGCCCCTGTCGTTTTTTAAATAATTCTGCACCACCAAATTCAATGCATGTGCAAAACATGGGACGTGCTGGAAATTGCCCAGATGTAATGCACGCACAATATTGCTGGCATTGTCCGATGTCACAAATCCCCAGGAGAGTCCAATTGGGGTATGCCATTCTGTGATGATCTTCCTCAGTTTCCGTAAGAGGTTGTCAGCTGTGTGCCTCTTCTGGAAAGCGGTGATACAAAGCGTAGCCTGCCTAGGAACGAGTTGGCGTTTGCGAGATGCTGCTACTGGTGCCACCGCTGCTGTTCTTGCTGCGGGAGGCAATACATCTACCCAGTGGGCTGTCACAGTCATATAGTCCTGAGTCTGCCCTGCTCCACTTGTCCACATGTCCGTGGTTAAGTGGACATTGGGTACAACTGCATTTTTTAGGACACTGGTGACTCTTTTTCTGAGGTCTGTGTACATTTTCGGTATCGCCTGCCTAGAGAAATGGAACCTAGATGGTATTTGGTACCGGGGACACAGTACCTCAATCAAGTCTCTAGTTGCCTCTGAATTAACGGTGGATACCGGAACCACGTTTCTCACCGCCCAGGCTGCCAAGGCCTGAGTTATCTGCTTTGCAGCAGGATGACTGCTGTGATATTTCATCTTCCTCGCAAAGGACTGTTGGACAGTCAATTGCTTACTGGAAGTAGTACAAGTGGTCTTCCGACTTCCCCTCTGGGATAACGATCGACTCCCAGCAGCTACAACAGCAGCGCCAGCAGCAGTAGGCGTTACACTCAAGGATGCATCGGAGGAATCCCAGGCAGGAGAGGACTCGTCAGACTTGCCAGTGACATGGCCTGCAGGATTATTGGCTTTCCTGGGTAAGGAGGAAATTGACACTGAGGGAGTTGGTGGTGTGGTTTGCAGGAGCTTGGTTACAAGAGGAAGGGATTTAGTGGTCAGTGGACTGCTTCCGCTGTCACCCAAAGTTTTTGAACTTGTCACTGACTTATGATGAATGCGCTGCAGGTGACGTATAAGGGAAGAAGTTCCGAGGTGGTTAACGTCCTTACCCCTACTTATTACAGCTTGACAAAGGCAACACATGGCTTGACACCTGTTGTCCGCATTTGTGTTGAAATAATTCCACACCGAAGAGCTGATTTTTTTTGTATTTTGACCAGGCATGTCAATGGCCATATTCGTCCCACGGACAACAGGTGTCTCCCCGGGGTGCCTGACTTAAACAAACCACCTCACTATCAGAATCCTCCTTGTCAATTTCCTACCCAGCGCCAGCAACACCCATATCCTCATCCTGGTGTACTTCAACAGTGACATCTTAAATTTGACTATCAGGAACTGGACTGCGGGTGCTCCTTCCAGCACTTGCAGGGGGCGTGTAAATGGTGGAAGGCGCAAGCTCTTCCCGTCCAGTGTTGGGAAGGTCAGGCATCGCAACCGACACAATTGGACTCTCCTTGGGGATTTGTGATTTAGAAGAACGCACAGTTCTTTGCTGTGCTTTTGCCAGCTTAAGTCTTTTCATTTTTCTAGCGAGAGGATGAGTGCTTCCATCCTCATGTGAATCTGAACCACTAGCCATGAACATAGGCCAGGGCCTCAGCCGTTCCTTGCCACTCCGTGTCGTAAATGGCATATTGGCAAGTTTACGCTTCTCATCAGATGCTTTCAATTTTGATTTTTGGGTCATTTTACTGAACTTTTGTTTTTTGGATTTTACATGCTCTCTACTATGACATTGGGCATCGGCCTTGGCAGACGACGTTGATGGCATTTCATCGTCTCGGCCATGACTAGTGGCAGCAGCTTCAGCACGAGGTGGAAGTGGATCTTGATCTTTCCCTATTTTAACCTCCACATTTTTGTTCTCCATTTTTTAATGTGTGGAATTATGTGCCAGTATCAATAGCAATGGCCTACTACTATATATACTGCGCACAACTGAAATGCACCACAGGTATGGATGGATAGTATACTTGACGACACAGAGGTAGGTAGAGCAGTGGCCTTCCGTACCGTACTGCTATATATAGTATACTGGTGGTCACTGTGTCAGCAAACTGCAAAACTAAAATGCACCACAGGTATAGAATGTAGATGGATAGTATACTTAATGATGAAACAGAGGTAGGTACAGCAGTGGCCTTCCGTACCGTACTGCTATATATAGTATACTGGTGGTCACTGTGTCAGCAAACTGCAAAACTAAAATGCACCACAGGTATAGAATGTAGATGGATAGTATACTTAATGACGACACAGAGGTAGGTACAGCAGTGGCCTTCCGTACCGTACTGCTATATATAGTATACTGGTGGTCACTGTGTCAGAAAACTGCAAAACTAAAATGCACCACAGGTATAGAATGTAGATGGATAGTATACTTAATGACGACACAGAGGTAGGTACAGCAGTGGCCTTCCGTACCGTACTGCTATATATAGTATACTGGTGGTCACTGTGTCAGCAAACTGCAAAACTAAAATGCACCACAGGTATATAATGTAGATGGATAGTATACTTAATGACGACACAGAGGTAGGTACAGCAGTGGCCTTCCGTACCGTACTGCTATATATACTGGTGGTCACTGTGTCAGCAAACTGCAAAACTAAAATGCACCACAGGTATAGAATGTAGATGGATAGTATACTTAATGACGACACAGAGGTAGGTACAGCAGTGGCCTTCCGTACCGTACTGCTATATATAGTATACTGGTGGTCACTGTGTCAGCAAACTGCAAAACTAAAATGCACCACAGGTATAGAATGTAGATGGATAGTATACTTAATGACGACACAGAGGTAGGTACAGCAGTGGCCTTCCATACCGTACTGCTATATATAGTATACTGGTGGTCACTGTGTCAGCAAACTGAAAAACTAAAATGCACCACAGGTATAGAATGTAGATGGATAGTATACTTAATGATGACACAGAGGTAGGTACAGCAGTGGCCTTCCGTACCGTACTGCTATATATAGTATACTGGTGGTCACTGTGTCAGCAAACTGCAAAACTAAAATGCACTACAGGTATAGAATGTAGATGGATAGTATACTTAATGACGACACAGAGGTAGGTACAGCAGTGTCCTTCCATACCATACTGCTATATATAGTATACTGGTGGTCACTGTGTCAGCAAACTGCAAAACTAAAATGCACCACAGGTATAGAATGTAGATGGATAGTATACTTAATGACGACACAGAGGTAGATACAGCAGTGGCCTTCCGTACCGTACTGCTATATATAGTATACTGGTGGTCACTGTGTCAGCAAACTGCAAAACTAAAATGCACCACAGGTATAGAATGTAGATGGATAGTATACTTAATGACGACACAGAGGTAGGTACAGCAGTGGCCTTCCGTACCGTACTGCTATATATACTGGTGGTCACTGTGTCAGCAAACTGCAAAACTAAAATGCACCACAGGTATAGAATGTAGATGGATAGTATACTTAATGACGACACAGAGGTAGGTACAGCAGTGGCCTTCCGTACCGTACTGCTATATATAGTATACTGGTGGTCACTGTGTCAGCAAACTGCAAAACTAAAATGCACCACAGGTATAGAATGTAGATGGATAGTATACTTAATGACGACACAGAGGTAGGTACAGCAGTGGCCTTTCGTACCGTACTGCTATATATAGTATACTGGGGGTCACTGTGTCAGCAAACTGCAAAACTAAAATGCACCACAGGTATAGAATGTAGATGGATAGTATACTTAATGACGACACAGAGGTAGGTACAGCAGTGGCCTTCTGTACCGTACTGCTATATATAGTATACTGGTGGTCACTGTGTCAGCAAACTGCAAAACTAAAATGCACCACAGGTATAGAATGTAGATGGATAGTATACTTAATGACGACACAGAGGTAGGTACAGCAGTGGCCTTCCGTACCGTACTGCTATATATAGTATACTGGTGGTCAATGTGTCAGCAAACTGCAAAACTAAAATGCACCACAGGTATAGAATGTAGATGGATAGTATACTTAATGACGACACAGAGGTAGGTACAGCAGTGGCCTTCCGTACCGTACTGCTATATATAGTATACTGGTGGTCACTGTGTCAGCAAACTGCAAAACTAAAATGCACCACAGGTATAGAATGTAGATGGATAGTATATTTAATGACGACACAGAGGTAGGTACAGCAGTGGCCTTCCGTACCGTACTGCTATATATAGTATACTGGTGGTCACTGTGTCAGCAAACTGCAAAACTAAAATGCACCACAGGTATAGAATGTAGATGGATAGTATACTTAATGATGACACAGAGGTAGGTACAGCAGTGGCCTTCCGTACCGTACTGCTATATATAGTATACTGGTGGTCACTGTGTCAGCAAACTGCAAAACTAAAATGCACCACAGGTATAGAATGTAGATGGATAGTATACTTAATGACGACACAGAGGTAGGTACAGCAGTGGCCTTCCGTACCGTACTGCTATATATAGTATACTGGTGGTCACTGTGTCAGCAAACTGCAAAACTAAAATGCACCACAGGTATAGAATTTAGATGGATAGTATACTTAATGACGACACAGAGGTAGGTACAGCAGTGTCCTTCCGTACCATACTGCTATATATAGTATACTGGTGGTCACTGTGTCAGCAAACTGCAAAACTAAAATGCACCACAGGTATAGAATGTAGATGGATAGTATACTTAAGGATGACACAGAGGTAGGTACAGCAGTGGCCTTCCGTACCGTACTGCTATATATAGTATACTGGTGGTCACTGTGTCAGCAAACTGCAAAACTAAAATGCACCACAGGTATAGAATGTAGATGGATAGTATACTTAATGACAACACAGAGGTAGGTACAGCAGTGGCCTTCCGTACCGTACTGCTATATATAGTATACTGGTGGTCACTGTGTCAGCAAACTGCAAAACTAAAATGCACCACAGGTATGGAATGTAGATGGATAGTATACTTAATGACGACACAGAGGTAGGTACAGCAGTGGCCTTCCGTACCGTACTGCTATATATAGTATACTGGTGGTCACTGTGTCAACAAACTGCAAAACTAAAATGCACCACAGGTATAGAATGTAGATGGATAGTATACTTAATGACGACACAGAGGTAGGTACAGCAGTGGCCTTCCGTACCGTACTGCTATATATAGTATACTGGTGGTCACTGTGTCAGCAAACTGCAAAACTAAAATGCACCACAGGTATAGAATGTAGATGGATAGTATACTTAATGACGACACAGAGGTAGGTACAGCAGTGGCCTTCCGTACCGTACTGCTATATATAGTATACTGGTGGTCACTGTGTCAGCAAACTGCAAAACTAAAATGCACTACAGGTATAGAATGTAGATGGATAGTATACTTAATGACGACACAGAGGTAGGTACAGCAGTGGCCTTCCGTACCGTACTGCTATATATACTGGTGGTCACTGTGTCAGCAAACTGCAAAACTAAAATGCACCGTAGGTATAGAATGTAGATGGATAGTATACTTAATGACGACACAGAGGTAGGTACAGCAGTGGCCTTCCGTACCGTACTGCTATATATAGTATACTGGTGGTCACTGTGTCAGCAAACTTCAAAACTAAAATGCACCACAGGTATAGAATGTAGATGGATAGTATACTTAATGACGACACAGAGGCAGGTACAGCAGTGGCCTTCCGTACCGTACTGCTATATATAGTATACTGGTGGTCACTGTGTCAGCAAACTGCAAAACTAAAATGCACCACAGGTATTGAATGTAGATGGATAGTATACTTAATGACGACACAGAGGTAGGTACAGCAGTGGCCTTCCGTACCGTACTGCTAAATATAGTATACTGGTGGTCACTGTGTCATCAAACTGCAAAACTAAAATGCACCACAGGTATAGAATGTAGATGGATAGTATACTTAATGACGACACAGAGGTAGGTACAGCAGTGGCCTTCCGTACCGTACTGCTATATATACTGGTGGTCACTGTGTCAGCAAACTGCACAACTGAAATGCACCACAGGTATAGAATCTAGATGTATAGTATACTTAATGACGACACAGAGGAAGGTACAGCAGTGGCCTACTGTACCGTAATGCTATATATTATATACTGGTGGTCACTGGTCAGCAAAACTCTGCACTGTACTCCTCCTATATAATATTATACTGGTGGTCCCCAGTCCCCACAATAAAGCAGCACACTGAGCACAGATATGGAGTGCTTTTCAGGCAGACAACGTATACTGGTGGTCACTGTCAGCAAAACTCTGCACTGTACTCCTGCTATATAATACAGCTGCTCCCCAGTCCCCACAATTAAGCAGTGTGAGCACAGATATATGCAGCACACTGAGCAAAGATATGGAGTGTTTTTCAGGCAGAGAACGGATAATACTGGTGGTCACTGTCAGCAAAACTCTGCACTGTACTCCTCCTATAATATACAGCTGCTCCCCAGTCCCCACAATTAAGTAATAAGCAAGCACAAAATATTTGCAATGCATCAACATAAACGGAGAGGACGCCAGCCACGTCCTCTCCCTAACATTTCCAATGCACGAGTGAAAATGGCGGCGACGCGCGGCTGCTTATATAGAATCCGAATCTCGCGAGAATCCGACAGCGGGATGATGACGTTCGGGCACGCTCGGTTTAACCGAGCCATACGAAAGAATCCGAGTATGGCTCGGACACGTGTAAAAAGGGTGAAGTTCGGGGGGGTTCGGTTTCCGAGAAACCGAACCCGCTCATCACTAGTTAAAATACTAATAATTTTTTGTGGGGAGGGGGGCACACAACATTTATCTTGCCTCTGGTTAACTGAGATGAAGTTACGCCACTGGAGACACAGCCCACAGCCAGAGTCTACTAGCTGCCACAGAGGAGGAAGCCCGCAACGGAGACTGCATGGGGGGTCTCCTCCGCTCTTAAAATGCCTCTGGGTGAGTCCTAATATACCTACCCCTCGCACCATTCATAGACATTATTCTGTGGAACTGTTCCTGACCGTACCTACTCCCTAAAGTATTTCAGTTATTTCATTCTCCATTATAATAGTTATTATTATTCACTCTCCTACTAAGACACTGCCATCTGGTGGTTAGAACTGGAATTACCAGGACACTAATCTAAATTTTGTGTTCAATGAACAATTTACCCTTTAAAATTACCTTTGGGGCCCAATGTGATGGTGTCATTATACGGTTTACTTTTTGATGTGTAATGTAATATTAGCAAGTGAATGTACTGAGAAGTATCCTATGTTGCATAACCATTCACAAAGCTGTGAGGTTTACAGTTCTTGCTCTGCAGAAGAAAACTACTTATACAACAATCTGTGTGGACCCATCCTCCTTGCTTCACTGAATCCATCAAAAGAACCTGGTACTGGCATCCAGCCCACAAGGTAAACTGCACCACATTTCCCAGAAAGTTCCAGATGTAACATAAACAGTGCAGGAACTATTAAACTTCATTAGGGGTATTCGATTGGGCAAAAGGTTTATACTGCAAAAAACTTTGCGGACCTCGCCCCCAATTTTTTATTACTGCTGGTATGCATGCTCCCGATACCGATGGTATCCAATAAATAAAAAAAAAACATGCAGGGTTTTCTGCTTATTATTATGACATTTTATTTATAAGGTGCCACAAGTGGTCTGCAGCGCTGTATACCTGGCAACAGTACAGGGTACACAGAACATTACATTACAGTAGGCAGAACATAAACAGAGCATTGGTAACAATTAGCACCACAATTCTCAGTACACAATAGAGCTGGGAAGGAAGCTGAGTGAGGGAGCAATCGGCGAAGGGTAGTACCTGTCTCCAATAGTGATGACATGACTGACAGGAGTAAAGCCGCTGGACTGAGGAATTCTGGGCTAAATGGCCACTGAGTAGGTTAAGGCTGTCATTGAAGTTCCAGAGAGGAGGGCTGTAATAACAGGAGGCAAGAAGACCTACTGTACTTAGAAAATCCTATGGTGCGAGAGAAAAAATAGGATTTTGGTACCTACCGGTAAATCCTTTTCTCGTAGTCCGTAGAGGATGCTGGGGTCCACATTAGTACCATGGGGTATAGATGGGTCCACCAGGAACCATTGGCACTTTAAGAGTTTAAGAGTGTGGGCTGGCTTCTCCCTCTATGCCCCTCCTACCAGACTCAGTCTAGTAACAGTGCCCGAGGAGATGACATACTTCGAGAGAAGGACTTAACACAGATAGTGGTGAGATTCATACCAGCTTACACATACAAGGCACGTCAAGTCAACTAGCTTGAACTAATCAGCAAACGGCTGAAACATTACTTACCCAGTAACTATGCAGTACGCAACTAAACAAAGTGGTACTGAACCAAATAACATGCAGGAAAACGAAGCGCTGGGCGGGCGCCCAGCATCCTCTGCGGACTACGAAAAAAGGATTTACCGGTAGGTACCAAAATCCTATTTTCTCTAACGTCCTAGAGGATGCTGGGGTCCACATTATTACCATGGGGATGTACCAAAGCTCCCAGAACGGGAGGGAGAGCGCGGAGGCTCCTGCAGAACTGATTGACCGAACTTCAGATCATCAGAGGCCAAAGTATCGAACTTGTAGAACATTGCAAACGTGTTCGACCCAGACCAAGTTGCCGCTCGTCAAAGCTGCGTTGCCGAGACACTCCGGGAAGCCGCCCAGGAAGACCCCACCTTACGAGTAGAGTGGGCCTTAATAGATTTTGGACACGGAAGTCCTGCCGTAGAATAGGCATGCTGGATAGTGAACCTAATCCAGCGACAAATATACTGCTTAGTAGCAGGACTTTCAATTTTCTGGGATCGTATAGGACAAAGAGTCCGACTTCCTGTGACGAGAAGTTCTCTTCACATAAATCTTCAGAGCCCTCACGTCATCCAAGGACTATGAAGTAATTGAGGAGTCAGTAGTCACTGGCACCACAATAGGTTGGTTGATATGAAATGCCGACACAACCTTTGGAAGGAACTGCTGATGAGTCCGGAGCTCAGCTCTATCCTCATGGAAGATCAAGTAAGGGCTTTGCATGACAAAGCACCCAGCTCAGAGACACACCTAGCAGAAGCTAAGGCAAACAAAGGGACCGTCTTCCATGTAAGAAATTTGAGCTCCACCTCCTGTAGAGGCTCAAACCAATCCGACTGGAGAAACTGCAACACCACATTAAGGTCCCAATGCGCCGTAGGCGGTATAAAGGGAGGTTGGATATGCAGAACTCCCTTCAAAAAGGTCTGAACCTCAGGGAGGGCAGCAAATTGTTTCTGAAAGAAAATGGACAGGGCTGAAATCTGGACCTTCACAGATCCCAATCTCAGCCCCATATCCACTCCTGCCTGCAAGAAGAGGAGGAAACGTCCCAGTTAAAATTTCAAAGCAGGAAACTTCTTGGACTCACACCAAGAGACATATTTCTTACAAATACGATGGTAATGTGTAGACGTTACCCCTTACCTAGCCTGTATGAGGGTAGGAATCACTTCTTTCGGAATACCCTTCCGAGCAAGAATCAGACGCTCAACTTCCATGCCGTCAAACGTAGCCGCGGTAAGTCTTGATAGGCGAATGGACCCTGCTGCAGCAGGACCTCCCGAAGAGGAAGTGGCCTCGGCTCTTCTTGCAGTAGATCCAGAAGGTCCGCTTACCAAGCCCGTCTTGGCCAGTCTGGGGCAATGAGGATCAATTGAACCCTTGTTCTCCTTATGAGCTTTAGGATTCTTGGGATGAGTGGGAGTGGTGGAAACACGTACACTGACTGGAATACCCACGGAGACACCAGGGCGTCCACCGCCACTGCCTGAGGGTCCCTCGACCTGGAACAATAACACAGAAGCTTCTTTTTGAGACGAGAGGCCATCATGTCTATTTGGGGTAGACCCCAAAGATCTGTTACCTCCTTGAACACCACCGGATGGAGGCCCCACTCTCACGGATGGAGATCGTGTCTGCTGAGGAAGTCTACTTCCCAGTTGTCTACTCCCGGAATGAAAATGGCTGACAGCGCCAACGCATGCTTTTCCGTCCAGAGGAGTATTCTTGTGACCTCTGACATCGCCGCTCTGCTCTTCTTTCCGCCCTGTCAGTTTATGTAAGTCACTGTTGTTATGTTGTCCGACTGTACTTGAATGGCCCTCTTTTTTAGAAGAGGGGCTGTCTGAAGAAGACTGTTGTAGATGGCTCTTAGTTCAAGAATGTTGATGGGCAGGCTGGCTTCCAGGCTCAACCATCTTCCTTGGAAGGTCTCCCCTTGAGTGACTGCTCCCCAGCCCCGGAGGCTCACATCCATCGTTAACAGGACCCAGTCCTGAATTCCGAACCTGCGACCTTCCAGGAGGTGAGGCAATTGGAGCCACCAGAGGAGAGAGATCCTTGCCCTTGGTGACAGACAAATTCTCTGATGCATGTGGAAGTGAGATCCCGACCACTTGTCCAGGAGGTCCATTGGAAGGTCCGAGCGTGAAACCTCCCGTACTGGAGAGCCTTGTAAGATGCCACCATCTTTCCCAATAGGCGAATGCATTGATGAACCGACACCCGGGGTGGCTTCAAGACACCCCGGACCATGGATTGGATCACCAACACCTTGTCCCATGGAAGGAACACCCGCTGTACTTCCGTATCCAGGATCATTCCCAGAAACGACAATCTCCAGGTCGGTTCCAAATGTGACTTTGAAAAATTTAGAATCCACCCATGACTTTGAAGCAGCTGTGTTGTGAGAACAATGGATTGCAACAACCTTTCCCTGGACGATGCCTTTATCAGGAGATTGTCCAGATAAGGAATGATGTTCACGCCTTGTTTTCGGAGTAGCATCATCATCTTTTCCATCACTTTGGTAAACACCCTCGGTGCTGTGGAGAGGCCGAACGGCAGAGCCTGGAACTGAAAATGACAGTCCAGCAACACAAATTGGATATAAGCCTGATGCGGTAGCCAGATCGGAATGTGAAGGTATCCAGGGATACCAGGAATTCCCCCTCTTCCAGACCTGATATCACCTGTCTGAGTCTCGCTCCCTCTTGGCCCCACCACCGGGCCATCCCATCCAACGTCATGCGGAGAACTTAGCGGTACCTGGAGCAGGCTTTTGTTCTTGGGAACCTGCAGCGGCAGGTTTCTTGGACTTAACCTTACCTCCCCTGAAGAAGGTACCGGATGATTTGGCCTTTCTGGACTTGCTGGGCCAAAAGGACTGCTGCGAAGCTGAGGAGAAGGACGTCTTCGGAGCAGGAGCTGCTGAGGGAAGATACGGAGACTTACCCGCTGTAGCGGTAGATTTCCACGCGTCTAGGGCTTCCTCAAAGAGAGCTTGACCTGTATAGGGCAGCGACTGCACGCTTTTTCTGGATTCCGCGTCAGCCGACCACTGGCGGAGCACCAGTCCCCGACGAGCTGAAACAGACATGGAAAAAATTCCCGCAGCTATGGAACCCAGGTCTTTCATAGATTCAACCATGAAACCTGCAGAATGATGAATGTTGCGTAAATACAATGCAACGTCATCCCTATCCATCGTATCCAAATCCTCCATCAAGGCAGCCGACCACTTCACTATAACCTTAGAAATCCATGCACTAGCAATAGTGGGTTGTAATATAGCCCCTGAAGCAGTGTACACTGATTTCAGAGTATTATCAATTTTTCTATCCGCCGGCTCCTTTAAGGCGATAGATCCAGGTACCGGTAAAACCACCTTTTTTGAGAGTCTAGATAGAGATGCGTCAACAATTGGTGGGTTTTCCCACTTTTTCCTATCCTCCTCGGGGAAAGGAAAAGCTACCAGAATCCTCTTAGGGATCTGAAACTTCTTTTCAGGATTCACCCAGGCCTTTTCAAATATAACATTCAGCTCTTTTGACGCAGGGAAGGTTAGCGAGGCTTTCTTGTTTTCCGCGAAGAAAGCCTCCTCAACCTGCTCAGGTGTGGTATTATTAACATTTAACACATCCCTGATAGCCTCTATCAACAACTGCACCCCCCTTGCAAGAGATGCGAACCCCCGCAATACATCCCCATCACCATCTGTAGTGTCAGAATCGGTATCAGTGTCATCTGGTGTTACCTGCACAAGAGCACGTTTGTGGGGGTATATAGAGGGGTGACCTGAGGTACCTGACAAGGGCCACACAGCCATAGAGGACTGCAATACCTGAGTTGCCGACTCATTACTGGTAACCCTGTCAGAAATCTGAGTAATCCAAGTCCTGATAGAGAAAAACCACTCTGGTTCCCTTACTGGAATCTGTGCTTAACCATTGCTAACCTGACTACATGGAATGGGATCATCCTGGGAGGATAAATCCTCTGCAGCATTTGACACTGTATCCCTGGACATTGCTGCTGGTGACCACCAAACACACCACACACACACACACACACACACACACACACACACACGATGGGGTAAGACAGAGAGAGACAGAGATTGGAGCCAACTCACACCAGCGCTTAACAACAGGAGAAAACCCCCTTACCAGTGCTGACTTGTGCACCCTAATAGGACACAGTCAAACAATTAGCCTCCCCTCCCTTCTACAACCCCCTGGTACCGTTACAGTAATCTGGAGCTGCTGTGGAGGGACCAGGATCTTCCTTCAGCAAACAGCATGCAGGAAAATGGTGCTGGAACACTGCAGGGTCCGCTCTGAGGAGAAGCTCCGCCCCCTTCATGGCGCTGTCTTCCCGCTCATCTGAGTTTGAAAAGGGTCTGAAGAGTTGTGCTGGCTGGGATCCCTGGGGCCCGACAGGCTTGCTGACCAATTGTGAGGGGTAGGCGCTGGCCCAGGGCGCCCCTCACAGCGCCGCACAGTGTGCCTCTGGAACCATCCTGAACCTCTGTTGCTGCCATCTTCACACCGCCCCCCTGCTTGCTAGGGGAGTTGGTGACTAACTCACCACTTGCTTCAGCTCTGTAAGGGGTCGGCGGCATGCTGCTGGGGTGAGCGGTTCCCCTCCGGTAGAGACCGAACAGCCCCTCTGGAGCTCAGTGTCCAGTTAGCGGAGTCAGTGGCTCAGACAATGCAGGGCGGACACTGCTCCCCCCCTTAGTCCCACGCTGCAGGGAGGCTGTTGCCAGCAGCCTCCCTGTAAAATAAAAAAACTCTAAAACTAAACTTTATTAGGAAAGCTCAGGAGAGCTCCCCTAGCTGTGACTGGCTCCTCCAGGCACATTTTCTAAACTGAGTCTGGTAGGAGGGGCATAGGGGGAGGAGCCAGCCCACACTCTTAAACTCTTAAAGTGACAATGGCTCCGGGTGGACCCGTCTATACCCCATGGTACTAATGTGGACCCCAGTAACCTCTAGGACATTAGAGAAAAAAGATACCTGCCTGGTGGTCTCTGCAGCTCCCAGTGGACTCCCCTCCATCTTTGCACAGGGGAAATAGCTGCTAGAGGGTGATGGGGCTGCTGGGAAAGGACATGGCTTCTGGGACATGTAGTTACACCTGCTGATGCCTCTGGGGGGGGGGGTTACACACACATGGGGGGGATGTCACACACTGATAATTACACATACTTACACACACACTCACACACATAGTTACATTCACACATGTTTACAAACACTCACTCACACTTTATACTCGCTGCTGCTGCTGCAGGAGGAGTCTGGTTCTGAAGTGAAGCCTTCAGAATTTTCTATATTTTTGCTGAAATTTGGCCTAAAACTATCTCAGATTTTCACACAAGTCCTAAAAGTAGATAAAGAGAGTCAAATCAAACAAATGATATAAAAAAAAAAGAGATGTGCTGAGAGGGAGAAGACTGGATGAGGGCTTTGAAAGTGAACGTGAGAAGCTTGAGTTGGATTCTGAATGGGATGGGAAGCCAGTGAAGTGCTTTTAAGAGAGGAGAAGTGGACATAGTGCATTTGGTGAGAAAGTTGGGACAGGCAGCAGCACTGAGGATAGATTGGAGTGAAGAGAGGCATATGTGAAGGAGGCCAGAAAGGAGGAGATTACTGTAGTCCACTCTGGAAATGACAAGTGAGTGGATGAGTGTCTTAGTAGCATCCAGAGTGAGAAAGGGTCTGATCCTGGAAATGTTTTTGAGATGGAAAAGGCAGTTTGTTAGAAGTACTGAATGTGTGGTTTGAAGCAGAGGCTGGCTGGGCAGGGGGGCAGGGTGCCATCTGCCCACCAGGCCAGTGCAATTTAAGCATTCCAGGGACACCTGACTACAGATTCCCGGTCGAAGATGGGCTACTTGCTTGAGTCTGCCCCAAGGCTGAAAGTTGCCAGCCAGCCCCTGGTTTGAAGGAGAGGATGGAGTCAAGGATTACTTGCACAGTGCACTTAGGGGCTAGATGAGATAGTGCCATCAATAAATAATGAAATTGTGGGAGGTGAAGTTATGTGAAAGGGAGGGAAGATGATCAGCTCAGTCTTAGACATGTTAAGTTTAAGAAAGTGCTGGGACATCCAGGGAGAGATAGCAGAGAGACAGTTGGAGGCACGAGTAAGGAGAGTGGGGCAGAGTTCAGGGTTAAAAATGTAAATTTGAGGATCATCAGCATAGAGATGATATTATAAGTCAAAAGAGCTAATGAAAAAGGAGAGGCCCAAGAACAGAACCTTGGGGGACACCTACTGGTAGAGGAAGTGGATGGGGAGGTGGAGCCATGAGAGAAGACAGAGAAGGAACAGTTGGAAAGGTAGGAAGACAGCCAGGAGAGGGCAGACCAATAGATTACAGGATTTGCAGGAGGAGATGGTGGTCCACAGTGTCAAATGAAGCAGGGAGGTCAGGGAGAATAAGCAGAGAGTAGTGGCCCTTGGATTTAGCAGCAAGGAGGTCATTGCAGACGTATATGAGGGCAGTTTCAGTGTAGAGGAGAGTATCAAAGCCAGACTGGAATGGGTCAAGCAGTGAGCTGAAGGTAGAAAAGACAGTGAGGCAGTTGTAGACTCTATGCTCCAAGAGTTTGGAGGCACAATGGAGTAGAGAGAAGGGTCGGTAGCTGGAGAGAGTTGTTGGATCAAGGTTAGGTTTTATAAGAATAGGGGCATTCTAGAAGGCTGAGGGAACAATGCCTTATGAGCAGGAGGAATTGAGGAGATGGGCAAGATGGCAACATGCAGAAGTAGATAGGTAATGGAGGAGAAGGGAGGAGATAGGGTCAAGTGGGGAGGTGGAGGGGGTGAGGAACAGATGAAAGCTTTGACTTCCTCCCCAGATACAGGGAAGAAAGATGTCAGAGTTGGTTTGAAGGAAGTGGGAAGGGGTCACGGAATGGAAGAGGGGGGTTGCTCAGGGTCTGGTGAAATGTGATGTCCTGTTGTATGGAGTAAATTTTGGTTGTGAAGTAGGTGTCAAAGTCAAGAGCAGAGAGTCAAGAGGAGAATTGAGGCATGGGTGGACAGAGTAGTGAGTTGATAGTGGCAAAGAGGCATTGGGGGATTGAGGACTGGGAGCTGAGGTTCTGTAAGTATGATTGTTTAGAGAGGGAAAGGGCAGCACAGTAGGATGAGAGGATAAATATGTAATGGAGGAAGCCTGCCTTAGAGCGTGGTTTCCTCCATTGTCGCTCGGCAGTACGTGAGCATTTTTGCAGATATCTTGTAGGGATGTAGCTATGTGACCAGCGATCAGGAGACCGCCGGTGCCAATACCAATGGCTACATCCCAGCCCCTCTAAATCCTGACAGTCGGAATGCCGACTAATAGACTATTCCACTCCATGGCAAGTGCAGCAAGCCTGCACTAGGCTTTGTTGCACTCGTCCCGTGCCGGCATTCTGCTGTCGGGATCCCCAGTGCCGGTCAAACATACCCAACCCATCTTGTGCATTTGGAGTACCAGGGTTGAGGTGTCAATTTGCGAGGGTGTATATTGGCTGGTAGAATGACAAAGTTAAGAGCAGAAGTAAGTGATGCATTGTATAGGAAGGTAGCTTTGTTCAGGGCATGAGAGAGAGAACAGGAGAGAGAAGTGAGTCAGACAGGGAGGAAAGGGAAGTGGTGTCGATAGCCTTAATGTTACGCTTAGTGATGGTAGCCTTAGGAGGTAGAGATGGAGAAGCAAAGAGAGCTAAGTTAAAAGAGAGCAGATGATGGTCAGAGAGGGGAAACACGCAGTTGGAGAAATCAGAAGTATCACAGTGGTGGGTGAAGATAAAATTCAAGTAAGTTCCCATTAACATGGGATGGAGGAGGTCCACTGGGAAAGACCAAGTGACAGTGTGAGGTTAAGAAGTTTAGAAGCAGGATATTTTGTGGGGGTGTCGATAGGGATGTTGAAATCACCTAGGATAATGGAGGGAATGTCTTAGGAAAGGAAGTAAGGAAGACAAGAAGCATAGTAGTTGAGGAATTTGGTGGCAAAGCCAGGAGGGCAGTAAATGACAGCTACTTGAAAGTGAACAGATTGGGCGAGGTGTATAGGATGGACCTTAAATGTAGAGAATGTAAGGGAAGGTTCTGGGGGTATGAGTTGGTATGAGTAACTAGAGGGTAGTAGAACACCAACACAATCACCATGTCGTCCCCTGGGTTGGGGTGTCTGTGAGAAAGTGTCAAAGGGGGTAATCCAAGTTTCAGTGATGGCTAGGAATGCAGGAACTTGGAGATGGGTGGGGACCAGTTTGTTACAAACAGATCTGACATTCCAGACGGCACAGGAGAGAGGGAGAGAGTGAGGGGGTGATGTGAATATACACATAAGTACACTGTTTTGATCTACATAATCAGAGGCAGCAGCAGGATGAATACTGTGAGGAGAGGTATGGGATAGAGAAGGAAAGAAAATGGGAGATAGGAGAGGAGGGTCCAGCTACTGTAAACAGTGAGCATAGCTAAAAGGGGCTGCCCAGAGTACCTTCATAATAATCTTGGAGGACTGAGCAGTGCTGGGCAGTGACAGGCTACAGGATGCTGCAATCCATATCTTGCTCCTCACAACCCTTATGCCAGCAGCAGCAGTGGCATAAGGGACTTACTAGCTGTGACCCGTAGCTCTGGCCACCGAAACTCCACCCCATGTGGCCACAGATCTGTGCTGTGTGTGTCTTAACACTCTGCATATATCCCGGCAGCAATATATGTACATTCTGTGCCCACAAACAGCATTAGACTTCCGGCCTGATGGGCAGCTGTCACCCAGGCACAGACTGCCACTGGCTTAGTCCCCATTCAGTGCGGAGCAGACCCTGGCATGTACCACTCCACCACACTCCTGCCCAATCAAACCTCACTTCTGGTTAAAGATAAACAATATTGTGTGATAAAAACTATAAAACACATTCAATATAACTTTTATAAAATAAGCTTCTGCCGGAAGTCCTGAACTCCGTACCTCCGGTACAATGATTTGGGTAATCCGTCCTTTATGTGCTTTCTAATTTTGAGATCTTATAGTTTTAATTAATAAAGCATTGGTGGTACTTGTGGATTCTTTGTTTAAAACAGTTTTACACGTACAACCTGGGAAGGGGTCGCACGCTTCCGATCCGTGGAACGCACCGCGGACCGCATCCCGGTTTCCGATGACGTGTTTCCTGTGCAGCGGCCGCGTGCTTCCGGATATATTGTGTGAAGAAAAAGAGGTGCTCATAGGAACCACTTCAGTTCAAAGTCTGCGTTTAACCCATTCGGAATCAGGCTTTTTAGTTTATGGCTCCATCTCATGTCAGTTCTTGCTAGTCTCGTTGTTTCGTCTCTATGCCTCCAAGTGTTTCTCACATTTTCAATGGCCAGAAATTGTAAAATGTGTTTGGTTAATGACTGATGTTTTTCTTTGAAATGGCTGGATAATGGATGAGTCATAACTCCTTTCTTTATATTCCTTACATGCTCACCCAGGCGTGTCTTTAAAGCTCTACTCATTTTTCCTACATAAATTTTGTGGCAACTACACTCTATCATGTAAATTACGTTGGTAGTGTGGCAGGTCATAAAGTCAAGTCGTGTCTTTGAGTAGTTGGTCTCTTTGTAATAAATGCCAGTGTTTCTTCACTATAGATTCAATTCTTTTATGTTGATGCGTAAATGTGTGATAAAGGTGAATTTGTGGGCATCATCTTCAGAGGTTTTCTTATTTTGTACTTTAAGAAGTTCTTCTTGGTCTTTATTCATAACCTCCTCTTTGAATCTTCCTAATCTTTCCTTGTCGTAACCCTTGTCCTCGAATCCTTTTCTCATTTGATCGATTTGTACTTCACAAACCGTTTTCTTGCTACAGTTTCTTCTTAATCTGAGGAACTGGCTCTTCGGTACACTATTTAACCAGTTTGCATGATGTTCGCTTGACATCTCGATATAGTTGTTGGCATCCGTGGGTTTCTTGTAGCATTTGGTCTTTATTTGGCCATCTTCTATGTAGATGTTGAGATCCAGGAAGTGCAATTCTTTTTGACTGATTGTAAAATTGAGAGTCAGATTGAAGTTGTTATTGTTCAATGATTGGCAATATCGTTCTAGTTCCTCCTTTGGGCTTTCCCAGAAAAATATAATGTCATCTATGTATCTATACCATATTTTCAATTTACTCTTGTAGTTGCAGTCTGTTTTGACCTGTTTCTCTTCCCAAAATGTCATGTATAAATTTGCGAAACTTGGCGCAAATTTTGTGCCCATCGTTGTGCCGACCAGTTGGTTATAATTAGAGATGAGCGGGTTCGGTTCTCAGAGATCCGAACAACCCCCACAATTGATGAAGTTACTGTGTCCCCGGTACAAAATTCCATCTAGATTCCACTTCACTAGGCAGGCGATAGCGAGATTTTACCAATTAATATCAGTGATTAATAATGAATTATTAATTACAGTGATCTTGCCAATTGATTCCAGTGATTTTGTCATTTTCTTCCAGTGATTTGGACCAATAATACCATTGATTAGAATGAATAATTCCTGTGATTTTGTCATTTTCTTCCAGTGATTTGGACCAATAATACCATTGATTAGAACGAATAATTCCTGCGATATTGAGGTGTTTGTGTCGCTTTGCTTAGCCGTCCAGTGACTACAGTGCACCTCTTTTTCTCTTTTCTTTGCATCATGTGCTGTTTGGGGCCAATGTTTTTAAGTGCCATCCTGTCTGACCCTTCCGTATATGTCCAGTGGTACTGCCATTTGATATAATTCCCGACATTACTGCCATTTAATTCCAGTGATTTTGTCATTTAATTCTAGTGATTTGGACCAATAATACCATTGATTAGAATGAATAATTCCTGTGATTTTGTCATTTTCTTCCAGTGATTTGGACCAATAATACCATTGATTAGAATGAATAATTCCTGTGATTTTGTCATTTTCTTCCAGTGATTTGGACCAATAATACCATTGATTAGAATGAATAATTCCTGTGATTTTGTCATTTTCTTCCAGTGATTTGGACCAATAATACCATTGATTAAAACAAATAATTCCTGTGATATTGAGGTGTTTGTGTTGCTTAGCTTAGCTGTCCAGCGACCACAGTGCACCTCTTTTTCTCTTTTCTTTGCATCATGTGCTGTTTGGGGCCAATTTTTTGAAGTACCATCCTGTCTAACACTGCAGTGCCACACCTAGATGGGCCAGGTGTTTGTGCTGCCCTCTTGGGTCACTTAGCTTAGTCATCCAGCGACCTTGGTGCAAATTCTAGGACTAAAAATAATATTTTGAGGTGTGAGGTGTTCAGAATAGACTGGAAATGAGTGGAAATTGTGTTTATTGAGGTTAATAATACTATAGGATCAAAATGACCCCCGAATTCTATGATTTAAGCTGTTTTTGAGGGGTTTTTGAAAAAAAACACCCGAATCCAAAACACACCCGAATCCGACAAAAAATTTTCAGGGAGGTTTTGCCAAAGCATGCCCGAATCCAAAACACGGCCATGGAACCGAATCCAAAACCAAAACACAAAACCCGAAAAATTTCCGGTGCACATCTCTAGTTATAATACGTGCCATTGAAGTGAAAATAGTTATTTTTCAGTATGAATGTGATACCTTGCAGGAGTAATTATTTTTTGTTTTCAGTGTAGTCCGTCTTGTCTAGGTAGTATTTGACTGCCTCTAGACCCTTTTCGTGGGAATGTTCGTATACAGGGCTTCCACATCTGCCATTGCCATGTGCATGTTATTGTTCCAATTGATATCCTTGATTCTTTGTAATGAGTCTGTCGTATCCTTTAAGTGGAAATCTGTCTTGCTGACCAGAGGTTGTAGGTGGGCATCAATATAATCAGATAGATTAGCGGTTAGACTTCCAATCCCTGCCACTATAGGTCTACCTGGGGGTTTGTTATGCTCTTGTGAATTTTTAGTAAGACATATATTGCCGGTATTGATGGTTCAGAGACATTTAGATATTCAAATTCCTTTTCAGTCAGTGTCTTTTTGTCGAGATGGATTTGTAGTAGTTTGCTGAGGTCAGTTTTAATTCTTGATGTTGGGTATTTTTGAGTTTAATATATGTTTTACCATCTTCCAATTGCCGGTTAATTTCTTTAATGTAGTCTTCTTTATTCATAATGACCACTCCTCCTTTATCACTTGGTTTAATGATATTTGTTTCATCACTCTGTAGTGCTTTCAACGCCTGCCGTTCTTTCTTGGTTAGATTCCATTTGATGTTTTTGATGTTACTCAATTTACCTAGATCTTCTAAGACTGCTTTCTGGAAGCTATCCACCAGGCTTCCTTCGAGGTGTTTCGGATAAAAGGTGGATTTGTTCTTAAAACCACCTTCACTGGTTGTTTCGACAATTTCACCTTCCTGCTCTTTCTTTGTAAAAATTTTTTATGGTGAGTTTTCTTACAAATTTTTCTACATCAATGAATATACTGAATTGGTCTATTTTGTTTGTTGGGGCAAATTTTAAACCCTTAAGAAGCAATTCTTCCTCTGTTTTGGTTAATATTTTATCGCTCAAATTGTAGATTTTGCCATGGTTTGTTTCATTTTGAGGTTTTTCTTCTTCTTGAGGTTTTTCCTCTGGTCCCTTTCTCACTTCTCGTTTTGGCTTCTTTTTTCTGTGTTTGACTCCCCACCTTTCCCCCCTTTTTCTTTTGTTTACCGGTCGTTCCCCCAGTCTCTTCTCCCTAAAAAAGGGGTCCTTTCAGTTTCAGTCTTATTCAAGTTGGTGGGAAAATTCAATGATGGTCTCCTTTCTAAGTGCCTCCCGGATCGGGTGTATCCATCTCTCTCCTTCCAATCTTGGTACATCTCTCTCCTATCTCTCCTCTCAATCCTTCCTTCGGGACTGTGGTACCTCGTATACTGTGTATCCCTGAGATATTGATTTCCATTGTTCCATCTTCAGTTAAAATGTTGTTGGTATGGTTTTCTTTTATATTGTTCCACTTGTCGGGTCACCCATCCTTTATAATTTCTGCTATCCTCATATCTTTGTGGTGATGCATCGTCTCTTCTTTGGGAATAGGAGGGGGGAGATTGTTTCCTCCTTTGTATCCTTTCATTCCTGCTGATCCTGGATACAGTGGAATGTGGTCTTTCTCTTTTGTACCTTGGGCAGTCCTCATTATGTTGTACTAAAGATGATGGTTCTGGAATTTGTGTGTCCATTGTGTCGTCACGTTCTTCTCCTGCAAGCGAGCAAATGGATATAGATGTTCCTTCCTCCCTCATATGTTTGAAAGGATCTTTTCCTTCCTTTTTATAAAATTCATGATCTCTTCTTAGTTTTGTTTGTTTTTATGTATGATTTCTTTCGTATTCTGGGCAATTTTGTGTTGGATTTCTGTCTCCTTATTTTTAAATTCCATTAAGTCTTGAAATGGTTCTAAGCTTGTTTGTATGAGGTTGATTTGTTCCTTCAGTATCTACAATTTTTCCCGTCATTCTTTCATAATTAATTCTAGGAGAGTAAACAAACAAATTTCCAAAGTTCTCATCCAATCATCTTTGAATTTTTCACTGGCATCTTCAAAGGATGGTAGTTTCTTTATTCTTAAACCCTTTGGTAAGATTTGGTCTGCGACGTATTTTTCCAATGTTGCAAATTTTCACCATAGACGATTTTCGTGTAACAGTAATTTCTCAAGACGACCCATGGTGAACCATCAATACCGACAATATATGTCTTACCAAAAATTCACAAGAGCATAACAAAAGCCCCAGGCAGACCTATAGTGGCAGGGATTGGAAGTCTAACCGCTAATCTATCTGAATAAATTGATGCCCACCTACAACCTCTGGTCAGCAAGACAGATTTCCACTTAAAGGATACGACAGACACATTACAAAAAATCAAGGATATCAATTGGAACAATAACATGCACATGGCAACGGCAGATGTGGAAGCCCTGTATACGAACATTCCGCACAAAAAGGGTCTAGAGGCAGTCAAATACAACCTAGATAAGACGGACTACACTGAAAACAAAAAAGAATTACTCCTGAAAGGTATCACATTTATACTGAAAAATAACTATTTTCACTTCAATGGCACGTATTATAACCAACTGGCCAGCACAGCGATGGGCACAAAATTTGCGCCAAGTTTCGCAAATTTATACATGTCATTTTGGGAAGAGAAACAGGTCAAAATAGACTGCAACTACAAGAGTAAATTGAAAATATGGTATAGATACATAGATGATATTATCTTTTTCTGGGAAGGCCTAAAGGAGGAACTAGAACGATATTGCCAATCATTGAACAATAACAACTTCAATCTGGCTCTCAGTTTTACAATCAGTCAAAAAGAATTACACTTCCTGGATCTCAACATCTACATAGAAGACGGCCAAATAGAGACCAAATGCTACAAGAAACCCACAGATGCCAACAACTATATCGAGATGTTAAGCGAACATCATGCAAACTGGTTAAATAGTGTACCGAAGAGCCAGTTCCTCAGATTAAGAAGAAACTGTAGCAAGAAAACTGTTTATGAAGTACAAATCGATCAAATGAGAAAAGGATTCGAGGACAAGGGTTACGACAAGGAAAGATTAGGAAGATTCAAAGAGGAGGTTATGAATAAAGACCAAGAAGAACTTCTTAAAGTACAAAATAAGAAAACCTCTTAAGATGATGCCCACAAATTCACCTTTATCACACATTTACGCATCAACATAAAAGAATTGAATCTATAGTGAAGAAACACTGGCATTTATTACAAAGAGACCAACTACTCAAAGACACAATACCTGCAAAGCCCAAATTCATCTATCATAAGGCACCAAATTTGAAAAGTAAGCTTACTAACAGTGCACTACCGTCAAAAGATCACCATCCAATTAGGAGTAAGGGCTTCTATAGATGTGGGACCTAACAAGCTTGCCGTGAAATCCAAACCGCTAAATCCAAATATGAAGAGTTCAGCGTAAATAGCGTCACGTACAAACTCCATGACTTTATGACCTGCCACACTACGAACGTAATTTACATGATAGAGTGTAGTTGTCACAAAATTTATGTAGGAAAAACGATTAGAGCTTTAAAGACACGCCTGGGTGAGCATGTAAGGAATATAAAGAAAGGAGTTATTACTCAGCCATTATCCAGCCATTTCAAAGAAAAACATCATTCATTAACCAAACACATTTTACAATTTCTGGCCACTGAAAATGTGAGAAACACTTGGAGGCATAGAGACAAAACAACGAGACTAGCAAGAACTGAGATGAGATGGAGCCATAAACTAAAAAGCCTGATTCCGAATGGGTTAAACGCAGACTTTGAACTGAAGTGGTTCCTATGAGCACCTCTTTTTCTTCACACAATATATCCTGACTATTCATATTTCTTCCAACACTCTGATCCCACCCCCCCTCCCCACTCTCTTTAATAAGTTTTCAATTATATTCTAAATTCATTTCATATTCAATATTTTATGGACCATTATTAATTGTCATTAATAGCTTAGCCATCCTTATTTTTTATTTCTTATTTTTTATTCTATAGTTCCGCATACGTATTCATACCTATAGGCTAAGCCCATTGTATACTTTTATTTCTATATTTTTATTTAATTTTTATCTACGGGAATAGTAGTGATGTGGTTTCTTCTTTCAGAATATTATGTGCCGCAAAAACTATGTTCCAGGGATGCTTACATTAATTACAAAAGCAGGAAGCAGGGATGCGGTCTGCAGTGCGTTCCACGGACCGGAAGCACGCGGCCGCCCACTGGCAGAGCATCAAGAAAGGGGAACACGTCAGAGAAGACCTTCATGCGGTCCACAGTGCGTTCCATGGACTGGAAGCACACGGCCGCTGCACAGGAAACACGTCATCGGAAACCGGGATGCAGTCCGCGGTACGTTCCATGGACCGGAAGCGCGCGGCTGCTTCCCAGTTGTACGTGTAAAACTGTTTTAAACAAAGAATCCACGAGTACCACCAACGCTTCATTAAATAAAACTATAAGATCTCAAAATTAGAAAGCACATAAAGGACGATTACCCAAATCATTGTACCGGAGGTACGTAGTTCAGGACTTCCGGCAGAAGCTTATTTTATAAAAGTTATATTGAATTTGTTTAATAGTTTTTATCACACAATATTGTTATGTGCAGACAACTTAACAATTTAATATTAGGAGATAAAGCCTTTATTCTGATCACACAGATGACCCCAATGACCCGGAAGTGATTTCCATTCAGAACATAAATAGCTCAGGTATAGCTTAGCTCCTGTCATGCAGCCTTGATGAAGGGAGAGATCCTGAATCCGGTTGGCACTGTATGACAGGAGAACCTTTCGTGTTAAAGAGCTTCACCGGATGGACGGAATTGTGTGCTACTTTGGAGACGGGTTCCGGAGCCAGCTTCTCCTTGATTTGACATCATAAGGGCACATATTTCTTAAAAATCCGGTAAACCTCCAACTTTACTTTTTTATTTCCATCAGGGGATATTTGAGCTGCGTCTGTATCAGTGAGACTCATTATAAAGGCATTATTCAACGCTGTTTGAAATATTTATCTGTGGTAATTTTCCATCTATTACCTTTTATATGCATTTGCAACCTTTTTACTTGATTATTTGATTATATAAAAAATTACTTTTATTCTGAACATACTACACATTATTTGGAATTTTGTTTTCCCTATATGAACTTCGTTTCTTGGAAGTGTTTGTGGCAAAAGTCGACGACAGAGGGGATTTATGTATGATCAGCATACCTGGGAGACACATTTGAAGGCATTTATTGAGGCCTGTATTGCACCCAGTTCTGGTAATTCTCCATCCATTATCATTTGCACCATCCGTGCAACAAATATATGATTAATTTTATATTTGCCTATAATTTGTTGCATTTTTCAAATATACTACACTATATTTGGCATTCTGTTTCTCCCCACATATGGATTCCATTTGTATGAAGTGTATGACAGAAGATTTGTGAGGGAAGTATCTTTTTCTATATTATCTGATTAAGCGCACGACATCTGGTCTAACTTCACCTTATCTACATTTGTCTTTGGTATTGGGGATACCTTTCTGACCAGCTCGTTTGCAGCTGATCTGTTGTGGCGCCAAGGCACTTTTCTGTATTCATTAGCACTGGCGTAGTCACTCTGACTATATACATGCAGCACTATAGTGCTGGTGCTACAGTGGAACTAACAGAGGGTACTTACCTCTGTAACTCCATCTCTATATGTGTGTAATGCAGGAGACTATCAGGGGCATGTCATTCTAGCATGGAGGGCAGAGTTGAAGATGTGCAATGTGGCTAAACATGAACAGTAAGTTTGGAGGTCAAGCCTCCTGCTATCCAGGGTACTAGTGACAGAAACAGTGCATGGAACTCTCGCCTAATACCCCCCTGTCTCTATTGACACTTACAATGCAAGTCATGCCACATCTTGGATCCTTTATCTGTAACGAAAAACACAAGAGTTTATAAACAAGCATAATACATCACCATTTCAAACACATTCCAGACCACATTTTCCTAGAAAGTCATTCAGTGCATGTGATGTCAAAACTTTAGCTAACATATCAGCAAGATTCTCCTCACAAACTACATATCTCACACTTACCAAACTGCTATCGACCCACTCTCTTATGAAATGGTGTCTTATAGCAATATGCTTACAGTGATCATGGTGTTTGGTGCTGTAAAACAAGTCCATTGTACCTTTATTGTCACATGCAATGCAGTTGGTAGTTGTGCCCTAGTAAATATTGCCCATAGTGACCAAGTTCATTGTATGCATTATATTAGTGCTCTACAGTTCATTGTATGTCACATTGGCCTATAGAAATGCCCCCATATATAGTATTATATAGTATGCACCACAGTAATGCCCTAGTTCATGTTGAGCTCCATTGTGTTGCCCATAGTATGTAACTCCACCCATGCTGTCTCCAAACTCACATGGTCCTAACCTTACCTTATGGTATGGTCACATCACTGTAATACTGGGAAAGTCTCAATGCACCCACTATAGTTTTTCCAATCTTCCTATCTTCTCTAGTCACAATTCACAAAATTATGAATAGCCGTTTCAAAAGCCAGAATTATGTAATGTTTTCTATCTACCCCCACTAAACTATTAATAGATGGATCAATTGAACATTTCTAGAATCTAAGCTATAGTACTCTTACAACATTTTTTAAACCGTACAATATAAAATGAGTGTGACTTTTGTTTTGTTTATTTAAACTGTTTTTATTGAAAAATGTTCATACAGATAGATCGATAAACACATTCTTTGAAATATGATAAAAATTAATAAGACAAAGCTTCAATTATATCAATATTTCGTATTGTTTCTTCTAGAAATAGTGGCATACATGTACGACATTCTAAAATTATCAACCTTTGTAACTCAATGTCGTAACAGTCGATAGATGAGAAAGTAAAAAGCAGAGAATGGAAAGAAAGGGGAGAAATGTGTAAGAAAGGCAAGAGAAAAAGAATAACCCTAGTGAAACCTGCCTGAAAACAACCAAAAATAAATGCAGAAAACTCTTCAGGAGCTTCCCTTAGCGTGACCGGCTCCTCCGGGCACATTTTCTAAACTGAGTCTGGTAGGAGGGACATAGAGGGAGGAGCCAGTGCTCACTATTGATTTCTTAAAGTGCCCAAGGCTCCTAGTGGACCCGTATATACCCCATGGTACTAATGTGGACCACAGTATCCTCTAGGTGTAGAGATGTGCGGCGGCCACTTTTCGTGTTTTGGTTTTGGTTCTAATTCCCCGCTCGTGTTTTGGTTTTGGGTTGGTTTTGCCAAAACCACCCTTTCGTGTTTTGGTTTTGGATCTGGATGATTTTTGAAAAAAAGTAAAAACAGCTTAAATCACAGAATTTGGGGGTAATTTTGATCCTACGGTATTCTTAACCTCAATAACATTAATTTCCACTCATTTCCAGTCTAATCTGAACACCTTATACATCACAATATTGTTTTTAGGCCAAAAGGTTGCACTGAGGTGGCTGTATGACTAAGCTAAGCGAAACAAGTGTGCGGCACAAACACCTGGCCATTCTAAGAGTGGCACTGCAGTGTCAGACAAGATGTCACTATTCAAAAACTAGGCCCCACACAGCACATGATGCAAAGAAGAAAAAGAGGTGCAATAAGGTAGCTGGATGGCTAAGCTAAGCGACACAAGTGTGCGGCGCAAACACCTGGCCCATCTAGGAGTGGAACTGCAGTGGCAGACAGGATGGCACTTAAAAAAACTAGGCCCCAAACAGCACATGATGCAAAGAAGAAAAAGAGGTGCTCCCACCCACCCTTATGTTATATAAACAGAACATGCACACTTTAACAAACCAATAATTTCAGCGACAGGGTCTGCCACACGACTGTAGCTGAAATGACTGGTTTGTTTGGGCCCCCACCAAAAAAGAAGCAATCAATCTCTCCTTGCACAAACTGGCTCTACAGAGGCAAGATATCGACCTCATCCTCTAATTCCTCACGCCTTTCACTGTGTACATCCTCCTCCTCACAGAGTATTAATTCGTCCCCACTGGAATCCACCATCACAGGTCTCTCTCTACTTTCTGGAGGCAATTGCTGGTCAAGGTCTTCCTGGAGGAATTTACAGTTTATTTAGATGAACATCATCTTCTCCACATTTTGTGGAAGTAACCTCCTATGCCGATCGCTGACAATGTTACCGGCTGCACTAAACACTCTTTCGGAGTACACACTGGAGGGGGGGGGCAACTTAGGTAAAATAAATCCAGTTTGTGCAAGGGTATCCAAATTTCCTCTTTTTCCTGCCAGTATACTTACTGACTGTCTGACATGCCTACTTGAATGCTGTCACTCATATAATCGTCCACCATTCTTTCAATGGTGACAGAATCATATGCCGTGACAGTAGACATAGTCAGTAATTGTTGGCAGGTCCTTCAGTCCAGACCAGATGTCAGTACTCGCTCCTGACTGCCCTGAATCACCGCCAGCGGGTGGGCTAGGAAATCTTATCCAGCCCCAGTTGTGGGAGAAAATGAAGGAGGAGCTGTTGACAATTTTCTCACCAGCAGGTCTTTGAAACTCTGCAGACTTGTGTCTGCCGGAAAGAGAGATACAGTGTATGCTTTAAACCTAGGATCAAACACGGTGGTCAAAATGTAGTGCTCTGATTTAAACAGATTAACCACCCTTGAATCCTGGCAAAGCGAATGACGGGCTCCATCCACAAGTCCCACTTACTTTGCAGAATCGCTCTGTCTTAGCTACTCCTTCAATTTCTCCAGCTGCTTATGCAAAAGCCTGATGAGGGGAATGACCTGACTCAAGCTGGCAGTGTCTGAACTTACTTCACGTGTGGCAGGTTTGATGGGTCGGAGAACCTTGCACAGGATGGAAATCATTCTCCACTGCGCTTGAGTCAGGTGCATTCACCCTCATTTGCCTATATTGTAGATGGATGTATAGGCTTGAATGGCCTTTTGCTGCTCCTCCATCCTCTGAGTGTTGAATTCCACCTCGTTACTACCTCTTTCTTCAGGTGATGGCAGGGCAGGTTCAGGAGCGCTTGATGGCGCTCCAGTCTTCGGCACGCAGTGGCTGAATGTCGAAAGTGGCCCGCAATTTTTCGGACCACTGATAGCATCTCCTGCACGCCCGTGTCATTTTGAAAAAAATTCTGCACCACCAAATTAATTGTATGTGCAAAACATGTGACGTGCTGGAATTTGCCCAGATGTAATGCACGCACAATATTGGTGGCGCTGTCCGATATCACAAATCCCCAGGAGAGTCTAATTGGGGTAAGCCATTGTGCAATGATATCACTCAGTTTCCGTAAGAGGTTGTCAGTGGTGTGCCTCTTATGGAAAGCGGTGATACATAGCGTAGCCGGCCTAGGAACAAGTTGGCATTCGCGAGATGCTGCTACTGTTGCCACTGCTGCTGTTGTAGCTGCAGGAAGCCATACATCTACCCAGTGGGCTGTCACAGTCATATAGTCCTTAGTCTGCGCTGTTCCACATGTCCGTGGTTAAGTGGACAGTGGGTACAACTTCATTTTTTAGGACAATGAGGACACTTTTTTTGACGTTTCTGTACATTCTCTGTATCGCCTACCTAGTGAAGTGGAACCTAGATGGGATTTGATACCGGGGACACAGTACCTCAAACAATTCTCTAACTCCCACTGAACTAATGGTGGATACCGGATGCACGTCTAACACCAACATAGCTGTCAAGGCCTCAGTAATCCACTTTGCAAAAGGATGACTGCTGTCATATTTCATCTTCCTCACAAAAGACTGTTGTACAGTCAATTGCTTAGTTGAAGTAGTTCAAGTGGTCTTCAGACTTCCCCTCTGGATGACGATCAACTCACAGCAGCAACAACAGCAGCGGCAGTAGCAACAGCAGGCGTACCACTTAAGGATCCTCTAGAGGATTCCTGGTTAGGAGAGAACTCCTCAGTCTTGCCAGTGACATGGCCTGCAGGACTATTGATGTTCCTGACTGAGGAGGAAGTTGACGTTGAGGGAGTTGTTGGTGTGGCTTGCAGGAGCTTGGGTACAAGAGGAAGAAGGGATTTAGGTGTCAGTGGACTGCTTACACTCTTACCCAAAGTTTCACAACTTGACACTGACTTCTGATGAATGCGCAGCAGGTGACATATAAGGGAGGATGTTCCTAGGTGGTTAACATCCTTACCCCTACTTATTACAGATTGACAGAGGCAACACTCAGCTTGACACCTGTTGTCCGGATTTGTGGAGAAATAATTCCACACCGAAGAGGTGGCTTTTTTGGTATTTTGCCCAGGCATCACAATGGGCTTCTTCATCCCACGGACAACAGGTGTCCCCCCCGGTGCCTGATTTAAACAAACCACATCACCATCAGAATCCTCATCTTCAGCTTCCTCCTCAGCGCCAGCAACACCCATATCCTCATCCTGGTGTACTTCTACAGTGACATCTTCAATTTGAATATCAGAAACTGGACTGTGGGTGCTCCTTCCAGCACTTGCAGGGGGCGTGCAAATGGTGGAAGAAGCCACCTCTTCCCATTCTGTGTTAGGAAGGTCAGGCATCGCAACCGCAGACACACTTGGACTCTCCTTGGGGATTTGTGATATGATCTTAAACGCACAGTTGTTTTCTGTGCTTTTTCCACCTTAACTCTTACCATTTTTCTAGTGGGAGGATGAGGTCTTCCATCGTCATGTGAAGCTGAACCACTAGTCATGAACATAGGCCAGGGCCTTAGCCATTTCTTGCCACACCGTGTCGTAAATGGGAAATTGGCAAGTTTACGTTTCTCCTCAGACCATTTAAATTTTTGGGGGTGTCTTTTTACTGAACTTTGGCTTTTTGGATTTTACATGCCCTCTATTATCACATTGGGCATCGGCCTAGCAGACAAAGTTAATAGGATTTAATTGTCTATGTCATGACTAATGGCAGCAGCTTCAGCACTAGGAGAAAGTGGTTCTTGATCTTTCCCTATTTTATCCTCCAAATTTTTGTTCTCCATTATTTTTTTTGGAGTTATATAACAATATGCGGTACAGGAGAGCGTACCTCTACACCAAAAAGGGCAAACCCTGTGAAAATGATTTGGATTAAATGTTAATAACCCCTTTATTTGGAGTAAATAATATACAGCAAAGGACAGCACCACTGAATTTATATGGCAGCACCACTGGACTGAATTTATACGGAATTATATGGATTTGTCTGGAATTATACGGCAGGATCACTGGATTTATATGGCAGTACCACTTGACATATACGGCAGTATCAATAGTCATATACGGCAGTATCACTGGATATATACAGCAGTATTACTGGACTGGATTTATACGCCAGTACCACTGGAATTATACGGCAGGATCACTGGATTTATACGGCAGTACCGCTGGACATATATGGCAGTATCATTGGACATATACGGCAGTATCACTGGACATATATACGTCAATATCACTGGACTGGACTGGACTTATACGCCAATACCACTGGAATTATACGGCAGGATCACTGGATTTATACGCCAGCACCACTGGAATTATACAGTAGGATCACTGGAATTATACGGCATGATCACTGGATTTATACGGCAGCACCACTTGACATATACAGCAGTATCAATGGACATATACAGCAGTATCACTGGACATACTGTATACGGCAGTATCACTGGACTGGATCTCTACGCCAGTACCACTGGAATTATACAGCAGGATCACTGGATTTATACGCCAGTACCACTGGAATTATACTGCAGGATCACCGGATTTAAACGGCAGTACAGCTTGACATATACGGCAGTATCAATAGACATATACGGCAGTATCACTGGACATATACGGCAGTACCACTGAACATATACAGCAGCACAGGGACACCACCACTGGACTGATGCAGGACAAAACAGCACCACTGCAATGGACTGGATTTATACAGCAGCACTGGACATATGGCAGCAGAGGACACCACCACTGTGACTGGACTGATGCAACACAACACACCACCACTGGACCGATGCAGCACAACATAGCACCACTGGACTGGACTTATACAGCAGCACTGGACATATGGCAGCAGAGGACACCACCACTGTGACTGGACTGTTGCAGCACAAGACACCACCACTGAGGACACCGAGGATGGAGACACACCCTCTCTCTACACTCTACAATGCCGGAGTGAAAATGGCGGGGACGTGCGGCTCCTTATATGGAATCCAAACCCCACGAGAATCTGACAGCGGGATGATGACGTTTTGCCTTGTTCTGGTTTCCGAGTCAGGGAGGAAAACCCAAGCCTGACTCGGATCCGGGCTTGTGATGTGAAGTCCAGGGGGGTTCAGTTCTCCAGAACCAAACCCGCTCATCTCTATCTAGGACATAAGAGAAATTGGTGATGAGTGGGGACCAGTTTGTTACAAACAGATCTGACATTCCAGAGGGCACAGGAGAGAGGGAGAGAGTGAGTGAGGGGGTGATGTGACTATACACATAAGTACACAGTTTTGATATACATAAACATATTTTTTTCTTTTTTCATGTAACTCCCCCTTCCCCAACAAGCCACATACCTGAAGGCAGTCATGAGCGCAGAGATGAGGACTTGAAAAACAAAGCCTGAGGCAGCAGCAGTATGAATACTGGGGGTAATTCCAAGTTGATCGCAGCAGGAAATTTTTTAGCAGTTGGGCAAAACCATGTGTAGTGCAGGAGAGGCAGATATAACATGTGCAGAGAGAGTTAGATTTGGGTGTGGTGTATTCAAACTGAAATCTAAATTGCAGTGTAAAAATAAAACAGCCAGTATTTACCCTGCACAGAAACAAAATAACCCACCCAAATCTAACTCTCTCTGCAAATGTTATATCTGCCCACCCTGCAGTGCACATGGTATTGCCCAACTGCTAACAAACTTGCTGCTGCGATCAACTCAGAATTACCCCCA
Organism: Pseudophryne corroboree; assembly: GCF_028390025.1. Classification (NCBI taxonomy): domain Eukaryota; kingdom Metazoa; phylum Chordata; class Amphibia; order Anura; family Myobatrachidae; genus Pseudophryne; species Pseudophryne corroboree. The sequence goes on along the minus strand of NC_086449.1, from coordinate 600,569,865 downwards.
CTGTGAGGAGAGGTATGGGATAGAGAAGGAAAGAAAATGGGAGACAGGAGAGGAGGGTCCAGCTACTGTAAACAGTGAGCACAGCTAAAAGGGGCTGCCCAGAGTACCTTCATAATAATCCTGGAGGACTTAGCAGTGCTGGGCAGTGACAGGCTACAGGATGCTGCAATCCATATCTTGCTCCTCACAACTCTTATGCCAGCAGCAGTGGCATCAGGGACTTACTAGCTGTGACCCATGGCTCTGGCCACCGAAACTCCACCCCATGTGGCCACAGATCTGTGCTGTGTGTGTCTTAACACTCTGCATATCTCCCGGCAGCAATATATGTGCATTCGCACCTGTGCCCACAAACAGCATTAGACTTCCAGCCTGATGGGCAGCTGGCAACCTGGCACAGGCCGCCACTGGCTTAGTCCCCATTCACTGCTGAGCAGACCCTGGCATGTACCACTCCACCACACTCCTACCCAATCAAACCTCACTTCTGGTTTAAGATAAAACAAAAATCATCCACCAAAGTTATCATTATTTATTATTTTATGAAGCATTATTTTTAAAGCTCTTTACATTGGGATCCAGTCAGTGGGGTTAGGTTTATGCACCACTGGGGAGGGTTATTGTTAGGCTGGTGGTGGTGGGGTTTAGGGTTAGGCTGGGGGTAGGGAAGGTTAGGTATGGAGATTTGGGGACTAGGGATAGCACACTTACCAAGTAGGTGTCGGGATCATGAGCGTCAGGATGTTGCTGTCGGTTTTCTGACCGCCAGCATCCCAAGCACCGGGATCCCGATACTGTCCCCTTTTTATCATGCCAGCAGCCTAATGGGAAAAGTCCCAGTAAACCTTATGGCCAATCCACCAAATAGTAGTGTTCCTTGTCCTGTTTATATACAATAAACACGAGTACCAACCTCAAGTCTCTTTATAATCTTCACATCCCCTCATTTCACTATTATCTTCTTCCATTATAGTCTTTACCACACATTATAATATCCAACAACCACTTTCAATGATATTAGTCAAATGAATAACCAAGTAATTTAATTTTGAGAAATTCATTATTTTTGGCAGATTCTACAGTTTATATAGGTGGCACTGATGTGTTGTGGAGGTTAGTCCACATGGAAGATAACTTAACCAGATCTTAGGTTTATTAAACAGGCAGATCAGGTTTACAGGATGACACAGAGTTAATGCAGCAGGTAGGTATAACAGGTACACAGTGCTGATAGTATGTATGTACCAGATCCAGTCAGGGACATACAGGGGAGCACAGGTGGTGTGTATGTACAGACTCAGGTGGGAGCACACACCTGTGTCTGTACATACAGTGGTGGCAGTGGCGTAGTCACACTGACTATATACTAGTGATGTGCACCGGAAATTTTTCGGGTTTTGTGTTTTGGTTTTGGATTCGGTTCCGCGGCCGTGTTTTGGATTCGGACGCGTTTTGCCAAAACCTCCCTGAAATTTTTTTGTCGGATTCGGGTGTGTTTTGGATTCGGGTGTTTTTAAAACAAACAAACTCAAAAACAGCTTAAATCATAGAATTTGGGGGTCATTTTGATCCCATAGTATTATTAACCTCAATAACCATAATTTACACTCATTTTCAGTCTATTCTGAACACCTCACACCACACAATATTATTTTTAGTCCTAAAATTTGCACCGAGGTCACTGGATAGCTAAGCTAAGCGACACAAGTGGCCGACACAAACACCTGGCCCATCTAGGAGTGGCACTGCAGTGTCAGGCAGGATGGCACTTCAAAAAAATAGTCCCCAAACAGCACATGATGCAAAGAAAAAAAGAGGCGCACCAAGGTCGCTGTGTGACTAAGCTAAGCGACACAAGTGGCCGACACAAACACCTGGCCCATCTAGGAGTGGCACTGCAGTGTCAGACAGGATGGCACTTCAAAAAAATAGTCCCCAAACAGCACATGATGCAAAGAAAAAAAGAGGCGCACCAAGGTCGCTGTGTGACTAAGCTAAGCGACACAAGTGGCCGACACAAACACCTGGCCCATCTAGGAGTGGCACTGCAGTATCAGACAGGATGGCACTTCAAAAAAATTGTCCCCAAACAGCACATGATGCAAAGAAAAAAAGAGGTGCACCAAGGTCGCTGTGTGACTAAGCTAAGCGACACAAGTGGCCGACACAAACACTGACTTCACGTGTGGCAAGTTCAAAGGGTTGCAGAACCTTGCACAACGTGAGTCAGGTGCATTCCCCCTCCTTTGCCTATATCGTGGGCAGATGTATAGGCTTGAATGGCCTTTTGCTGCTCCTCCATCCTCTGAAGCATATAGAGGGTTGAATTCCACCTCGTTACCACCTCTTGCTTCAGATGATGGCAGGACAGGTTCAGGACTGTTTGCTGGTGCTCCAGTCTTCGGCACGCGGTGGCTGAATGCCGAAAGTGGCCCGCAATTCTTCGGGCCACCGACAGCATCTCTTGCACGCCCCTGTCATTTTTTAAATAATTCTGCACCATCAAATTCAATGTATGTGCAAAACATGGGACGTGCTGGAATTTGCCCAGATGTAATGCACGCACAATATTGGTGGCGTTGTCCGATGTCACAAATGCCCAGGAGAGTCCAATTGGGGTAAGCCATTCTGCGATGATGTTCCTCAGTTTCCGTAAGAGGTTGTCAGCTGTGTGCCTCTTATGGAAAATGGTGATACAAAGCGTAGCCTGCCTAGGAACGAGTTGGGATTTGCGAGATGCTGCTACTGGTGCCGCCGCTGCTGTTCTTGCTGCGGGAGGCAATACATCCACCCAGTGGGCTGTCACAGTCATATAGTCCTGAGTCTGCCCTGCTCCACATGTCCGTGGTTAAGTGGACATTGGGTACAACTGCATTTTTTAGGACACTGGTGACTCTTTTTCTGATGTCTGTGTACATTTTCGGTATTGCCTGCCTAGAGAAATGGAACCTAGATGGTATTTGGTACCGGGGACACAGTACTTCAATCAACTCTCTAGTTGCCTGTGAATTAACGGTCGATACCGGACACACGTTTCTCACCACCCAGGCTGACAAGACCTGAGTTATCCGCTTTGCAGCAGGATGACTGCTGTGATATTTCATCTTCCTCGCAAAGGACTGTTGGACAGTCAATTGCTTACTGGAAGTAGTACAAGTGGTCTTCCGACTTCCCCTCTGGGATGACGATCGACTCCCAGCAGCAACAACAGCAGCGCCAGCAGCAGTAGGCGTTACACTCAGGGATGCATCGGAGGAATCCCAGGCAGGAGAGGACTCGTCAGACTTGCCAGTGACATGGCCTGCAGGACTATTGGCTTTCCTGTGTAAGGTGGAAATTGACACTGAGGGAGTTGGTGGTGTGGTTTGCAGGAGCTTGGTTACAAGAGGAAGGGATTTAGTGGTCAGTGGACTGCTTCTGCTGTCATCCAAAGTTTTTGAACTTGTCACTGACTTCTGATGAATGCGGTCCAGGTGACGTATAAGGGAGGATGTTCCTAGGTGGTTAACGTCCTTACCCCTACTTATTACAGCTTGACAAAGGCAACACACGGCTTGACACCTGTTGTCCGCATTTGTGTTGAAATAATTCCACACCGAAGAGGTGATTTTTTTTGTATTTTGACCAGGCATGTCAATGGCCATATTCGTCCCACGGACAACAGGTGTCTCCCCGGGTGCCTGATTTAAACAAACCACCTCACCATCAGAATCCTCCTTGTCAATTTCCTCCCCAGCGCCAGCAACACCCATATCCTCATCCTGGTGTACTTCAACAGTGACATCTTCAATTTGACTATCAGGAACTGGACTGCGGGTGCTCCTTCCAGCACTTGCAGGGGGCGTGCAAATGGTGGAAGGCGCAAGCTCTTCCCGTCCAGTGTTGGGAAGGTCAGGCATCGCAACCGACAGAATTGGACTCTCCTTGGGGATTTGTGATTTAGAAGAATGCACAGTTCTTTGCTGTGCTTTTGCCAGCTTAAGTCTTTTAATTTTTCTAGCGAGAAGATGAGTGCTTCCATCCTCATGTGAATCTGAACCACTAGCCATGAACATAGGCCAGGGCCTCAGCCGTTCCTTGCCACTCCGTGTCGTAAATGGCATATTGGCAAGTTTACGCTTCTCATCAGACGCTTTAAATTTTGATTTTTGGGTCATTTTACTGAACTTTTGTTTTTTGGATTTTACATGCTCTCTACTATGACATTGGGCATCGGCCTTGGCAGACGACGTTGATGGCATTTCATCGTCTAGGCCATGACTAGTAGCAGCAGCTTCAGCACGAGGTGGAAGTGGATCTTGATCTTTCCCTATTTTAACCTCCACATTTTTGTTCTCCATTTTTTAATGTGTGGAATTATATGCCAGTATCAATAGCAATATCCTACTACTATATATTCTGCGCACAACTGAAATGCACCACACGTATGGATGGATAGTATACTTGACGACACAGAGGTAGGTAGAGCAGTGGCCTTCCGTACCGTACTGCTATATATACTGGTGGTCACTGTCAGCAAACTGCAAAACTAAAATCCACCACAGGTATAGAATCTAGATGGATAGTATACTTGACGACACAGAGGTAGGTAGAGCAGTGGCCTTCCGTACCGTACTGCTATATATACTGGTGGTCACTGTCAGCAAAATTCTGCACTGTACTCCTCCTATATAATACTGCTGGTCCCCAGTCCCCACAATAAAGCAGTGTGAGCACAGATATATGCAGCACACTGAGCACAGATATGGAGCGTTTTTCAGGCAGAGAACGGATAAAACTGGTGGTCACTGATAAGCAAAACTCTGCACTGTACTCCTCCTATATAATACAGCTGCTCCCCAGTCCCCACAATTAAGCAATAAGCACAAATATTTGCAGCAACATTAATAAATGGAGAGGACGCCAGCCACGTCCTCTCCCTAACATATCCAATGCACGAATGAAAATGGCGGCGACGCGCGGCTCCGTATATAGAATACGAATCTTGCGAGAATCCGGCCGCGGGATGATGACGTTCGGGCGCGCTCGGGTAAACCGAGCCATACGGGAGAATCCGAGTATGCCTCGGACCCGTGTAAAATGGGTGAAGTTCGGGGGGGTTCGGTTTCCGAGGAACCTAACCCGCTCATCACTACTATATACATGCAGCACTATAGTGCTGGTGCTGCAGTGGAACTAACAGAGGATACTTGGCTTTGTAACTCCATCTCTATATAAGTGTAATACAGGAGAATATCAGGGGCATGTCATTCTAGCATGGAGGGCAGAGTTGAAGATGTGCAATGTGGCTAAACATGAACAGTAAGGTTGGAGGTCACGCCACCTGCAGTCCAGGGTCCTAGTTACAGAGACAGTGCATGAAACTCCCACCTAATACCCCCCTGTCTCTATTTACACTTACAATGCAAGTCATGCCACATCTTGGATGCTTTATATGTAACCAAAAACACGAGTTTATAAACAAGCATAATACATCACACATTCCAGCCCACATTTTCCTAGAAAGTCATTCAGTGCATGTGATGTCAAAACTTTAGCTAACATATCAGCAAGATTCTCCTCACAAACTACATATCTCACACTGACCAAACTGCTATCGACCCACTCTCTTATGAAATGGTGTCTTATAGCAATATGCTTACAGTGATCATGGTATTTGGTGCTGTAAAACAAGTTCATCGTACCCTTATTGTCACATGCAATGCAGTTGGTAGTTGTGCCCTAGTAAATATTATGCCCCATAGTGACCAAGCTCATTTTATGCATCATATTAGTGCTCTACAGTTCATTGTATGTCCCGGTGGCCCATAGAAATGCCCCCATATATAGTATGCACCACAGTAATGCCCTAGTTCATGTTGAGCTCCATTGTGTTGCCCATAGTCTGTAACTCCACCCATGCTGTCTCCAAACTCACATGGTTCTAACCATACCTTATGGTATGGTCACTGTGCTGTAATACTGGGAGAGTCTCAATGCACCCACTATAGTTTTTCCAATCTTCCTATTTTCTGTAGTCACAATTCACAAAACTATGAATAGCCATTTCAAAAGCCAGAATTATGTAATGTTTTCTCTTATCTATACCCCCCCTAAACTATTAATAGATGGATAAATTGAACATATTTCTAGAATCTAAGCTATAGTACTCTTACAACATTTTTGAAACCGTACAATATAAAATGAGTGTGACTTTTGTTTTGTTTATTTAAACTGTTTTTATTGAAAAATGTTCATACAGATAGATTGATAAACACATTCATAGAAATATTATAAAAATGAATAAGACAAAGCTTCAATTATATCAATATTTTGTATTGTTTCTTCCAGAAATAGCGGCATACATGTACGACATTCTAAAACTATCAACCTTTGTAACTCAATGTCGTAACAGTCGATAGAAGAGAAAGTAAAAAGGAGAGAAAGGAAAAAAGGGGAGAAATGTGTAAGAAAGGCAAGAGAAAAATAATAACCCTAGTGAAAATAAGATATTGGGTTGTGGAGGCATAAAGTGAATATGGTATAGACGTCTCTAATTCTCTCAATCTTAGTTCGGAAGGGACGGGAAGTAATATTTATTTTATGAGTTGTTTAAATAGTAATTTATAATCTTCGGGAACCAAGTTACGAACTCATCTAAGTTTGGTATGTGTTTCCTTAAATTCAAGCCATGATAGCCAGATAGCGGCAAAGTTAGAGATTTGTCTTGAAGAGAAAGAAAGAAGATCCTCCATCCTCATAAAGTAATCAATCTTTTTGAGCCAGTCTGTTATCAAGGGAGATTTTGTTTATCTCCAAAATGTAGGGATTATTGCCTTAGGGATTACTGTCTAAGCAGCAAGTTTTTATAAGTGTTTCTACTAACAGAGGTTAAATTAAGTAACCAGAATCCTGGGTCTTTGGACACCTCACCTTTAAGAATTAACTGCAAACAATTAAATACCTCAGACCAAAACTGGGTTGTAAGGCGTAGTCTTACCATATATGGAAGAAACTCCCTGGATCGGATTTGCATCTCCAACATTGGTTAGATATATGAGGATACATCTTATTTCGAATTAGGGGTATCCTATCCGAAATGTTATTTCCCAATTGAATCGTGTAACTAGACCATGAAGATCTTTTTCCCAAGAGATTGTAAATTGTGGAGGCTGGGTAAAAAGATTTTCTATAATAATAGCATATATCTGGGAAATAGTGTGAGTAGGAGATTGAGGAGAAACACATAGACGTTTAAAAATGGTTAAATTTCTTGTTATATTAGAGAAATTTGTAAGATGATGAATAAAGTGGCATAATTGGAGATCTTTCCAGAATTCAGAGCCCGGGAGGTTCCATAGTGATTGGATATCTGATAAGGAATGCACCCTGCCCGAAATCACTAGCTAACCAAGTCCGAAGACCCCAGTGTCTGACCACTGTTTACAAGCAGAACTATGAAGACCTGAAATAAACTCTGGGTATAAAAGGAAAGAAGTTAGGGGAAATTTTGGACAAAATATGGCTAAGGGGGACATTTACTAAGCAGTGATAAGAGCGGAGAAGTGAGCCAGTGGAGAAGTTGCCCCATCAACCAATCAGCAGCGCTGTATATTTTTATAGTATGTAAATGATAGATGTTACTTCAGTGCTTATTGGTTGCCATGGGCACTACTCCACTGGCTCACTTATCTGCTCTTATCACTGCTTAGTAAATGTCCCCATAAGTTTCTGAAGTTTACCCCATAGTTTAAGAGTTGGGGAGACGGTTGGGTAAGTAACCTTTGGGAGAGATGGCAACCAAGGAACTACTTCAATATATTGTAGAAAACAACCTTCTTCTAATGTCACCCTTTGCTTCAGGTCTTTTGCGTGAGACCATTCTAGAATTCTATTCAACACCACTGCTTGATAGTAGCTAGTGATGTGTGGGAGTTGTAAACCTCCTTTATGTTTCCGCATAAATAGTATATCATGTTTACAACGTGGTGTGGTATGCCCCCAAACGAATTTGTGAATAAGGCTCTGAATTGAGTGGAACTAAGTAGGCGGAATATATATAGGAAGAATTTGTGAAAGAAATAGTATTTTGGGCAAAGAGTCCATTTTAATTACATTTATACTGCCAAACCAGGACAGGCATAGAGCCAACCACTTTCGATAGTCTAAATGGGGTGATTTTAGTAATGGGATGAGGTTTAAAGAAAATAGTTTAGTTAAATCATTTGAAATTTGAACACCCAAATATTTCAGCTTATGATCATCCCAAGTAAAGGGGACTGATTGCTTCATGTTATCAATCACGTTGGGGGAAGCTATTTGGTTAATTGCTATTGATTTTGAATAATTTATTTTACAGTTTGAGAGATTTACAAATCTGTGAAATTCAGAAATTAAATTTGGGAGAGAAATTGTTGGGTTTAAAATCAGGGCAAGTAAATCGTCGGCATATAGAGCTAATTTGTATTTTTGCCCTCTTAATCTTAAACCTGAAATATTTGGGTTAGATCGAATAGCCCTAGCTAGATCTTCTAAACATAAAACAAATTGTAAGGGAGTTAAGGGGGCACCCCTCTCTTGTGCCATTGGATATTTTGGATGAGTCCGATAAAGAGCCGTTAATTCAAATTTTAACAGATGGATAATCATACAGAGCCACAATTCTGCAGAGACATGTGTGGCGCAGTCCTAAGTGCCTTGAAACACCAGTCATTAATCCCCAATCCACCCTATCATATGCTTTTTCTGCATCTGTTAATAATACAATAGAGGATGATGATAGGGATGCATAATGAATCATATTAATCACTTTTGAGGTGTTGTCCCTGGCTTTCCAACCTAAGGCAAAGCCCACCTGATCTCCATGAATCAGCTTTAGCAGCAAAGTCTATGTTCAGTAATGAAATTGGCCTGTAGCTTGAACACAAACTGGGGTCTTTACCTTCTTTAGGTAGTACCGTTGTGTGTGCTTCGAGCGATTGTTTAGAAAAATGTGATTTATTCGAAATGTTATTAAGTGTCCATGTGAGGAGAGGTGCCAGTTTCTCTTTAAAAGCCTTATCGTAGACAATAGAAAAACCGTCTGGTCCAGGACTTTTGCCTGTAGGTGAAGATTCAATAACCTTAGTGATTTCCTCAGTGGCTTATTCAAAAAAGGAATGGAAAGAATTGGTCTTTGAGTGGCGCACAAAAGGAAGGTAAGTAGAATAAAGGTAAATACTCTAAAATGTAACTTTTATTCAAATCATCATAAAATGCCTACTGTGACATATAAAAAAAGAACATTTAAAATCATAGTGTAATAGATGATACATGAAACAAATTGTTAATGAAAATGCAAAAACTCACAGTCTACGACTGTGTGTGTGTATTATCAATTCAAAAATGTGTTGAATATTCATATTCATCATCAAAGTCGAGAGGAGACCCTAGCGATTGAGGGCACCATTCCCCCTATGATCCCTGATTCCCCTTTTTCTATACAAGACCAGGCTATATTGAACATGCTGAAAGAATTGGAATGTGATGGGCCTGAACTGGACAATTTAGATCCTTTACCCTATGATAATTCCAAAATAAAGAAAAAATCCACTTTTTTCGCAGATTTCAAAATTGCAGCATCCGCAAAAGTATATTTTGATCTTGTTTCTAAAGATTTGGACCATCTGTTTAAACACGACTATTCAATCCAAATATGCACAGACAACCTGACTAAAGGGGAACGAGATGCCCTATACGAAATTATGGAGTGGCATGATATTATCTTGAAACCATCAGACAAAGGAGGGAATGTAGTGTTGTGGCCCGTCCAAATGTATAAGACCGAATAAAAAAAAAACAGCTGGATGACCCAAAATGTTATAAACCACTTATGTTTAATCCCACAAGCAATTTCCTAAGTATTTATAATTCTATTATTTCCAGAGCATATACAAATGGCATTATAAAGAAGAAGGGCTTTGAATTCTTGAAAACAGACAAACCTAAAATAGCAACTCTATTTCTGCTTCCGAAGGTGCACAAGAATGATAAGAACCCCCAGGGAGACCAATTGTCTCTGGGATAGGCAGCCTAATGGAACAGGGAAACATTTTTGTAAATCAGTATCTCAGACATCATGTATTGACAATACCCTCCTATATTAGGGACACCATGGATGTCCTTAAAAAATTGCAAGACATGGTGGTGAACACCAATACTTGGCTTGCCACATATGATGTGGAAAGCCTATATACCAGCATCGATCACCAGAGGGGGATAGCAGCTGTTACATATTTTTTAGACATGGGACGCCAACATGACTTTCATGACTTCTTAATCATCTTGTTAGAATTCATACTCACCAAAAACTACTTTGTCTGTGAAGACTGATTCTACATCCAGGTTAGAGGGACGGCAATGGGAACTACATATGCCCCTACGTACGCCAACCTCTACCTGGGTTGGTGGGAAAAAGAGATTGTTTTCAAAGAAATCCATGAAAAATACACTCAACACATTTTACTCTATCTCTGATACATAGACTGATCGTGTGGGAGGCAGAAGTTGAGTTATTAGATGAATTTGTCTCCATTCTTAACAATAACAACTTGAATCTGAAACTTACAGGAGAGAGAGAGAAATCAGAAAGAAATACATTTTTTGGACCTTACAATCCAAATAGAATCAGATGGTCAAATTAGTACGGACTTCTTCCACAAAAAAACTACAACTAATAGTGTACTACATTCAGCAAGTTCACACCATCTGCCATCAGGGCTATCCCCAAAGGAGAACTATTATATACAAAAAGGAATTGCTCCAATGCAGATACATACAGAATTCGAGAAAAGGAGGTCTGTGAGAGATTAAAAAGGAGAGGGTATAGCAATTGAACAATTAAAATGGCAACACATAGTGGTAAAACATATTCTAGGGATTCCCTTCTGACCCCAAAAGCTAAATCTCAAAATGAGGAAACGATCAGGTTTATTGGCACCTTTAACCCACAATGGAAACAAATAAACTCTATTCTGCAGAAGCACTGCACAGTGTTACAGACAGATGAGACTTTGAAACAGATCATACCTGATAAAGTTCAAACAAGTTGGAGAAGATCCAAAAATCTTCGGGATCTATTAAGTAAGAAGTAATTTTACATCAGTTCCTAAAGCCAGATTTTACAATAAGAAAGGATCTTACCATTGTAGACATTGTAAGGCTTTTCAATATATAGAAACGACACAATTTTATTTGGATAAATTTGGCAAAAAATGGACAATTCAAGAATATATCAGCTGTACGACTATGCAGGTTGTGTACCATCTGAAATGCCCATGTGGCAAAATATATATTGGGAAGACCATAAGACCCCTCAATGTGAGGATCCTTGAACACGCCAACAGTATCAGAAATGCCAGACAAGACACACAAAGATTTAAGACACTGACCCCAGTTGCCAAATAATTTTTACATCACCATGGATGCAGCACAAGTGGACTCAAAGCATTTGGAATGCAGCGAGTTTAAATGGGGATAAGAGGTGGTGGTCTGGACAAAGAATTACTGAAACTGGAAACCAGATTAATATATTTCTAATGGACAGCCTGTACCCACATGGTATGAACGAATGTAACAGCTATTTACCAGTTGTATAAATCATATGTGCAGTATAAGTTGTGCATTCTATATAAGCTATACGTATCTTATATGAAGTAACATTTTTCTAGTCAGAAGAACATGGACCAAGTTGAATGCACATCTTTCGGACTCCCAAACCATATACAGTATAAATGGAAAAATCTTTGAATATGTGTAAGACCGCATGGAATATTGTATTTACCAGATATATTAAAAACAACAGAAAATGGGGCATATTCTACACGCTATGAAAATATGTATATGCAGATGATTGTCAATGTCTGTGTGATAGATATGCCCCAAAATATGAAGAAGGGTCTATGATATTTTATTATAAGGGTGCATATTCTAGTCTCAATTTATTGGGAAATATATTAAATTAATTTCACCTAAATTTAATATGAATATTAAAAAAAACCTAAATAGTAGGGCATTACATCCCCATGGCTGTAAAATAAAAAGGAATATCTAGAATAATATATAATATGTACAGATTAGAGTATCTTAATGTTTGAACTCCCTAGCTCACATTTTTATGGGTTTTTTTTATAATGGTAGGCACGCTAATTTATTCACTAGTCTTACACACATCCATAGAGTTCACTATACGTTAACTCATATCACCTAGATATTTCACGGGTATGTTAATATCTCTTTTTTATTGTTTTTAAGATATATTTAACTCACATACTTATACACCTAAATGAGAAGACACGATTTATATATGTATTACCACATACACATTTTATACTTGTTAATATGCACTTTTGTCACACTAATCAATTGCAGTGTTTTATTGTTTTTTCATGTTTTGTTTATTTTTATTTTTTATTCACTTTATCATGACATGTATAAATACAGATCAACAAATAGTTTTTAACCTTTTTAGTACACGGGGTTATGAATTTATAATATACTCATACATTATTTCAATCTTTTCATGAAAAGACACATTAAATATAATTAATACATTCTCTGGTCCTGGAGACCATTTTTCAGTAGACATTATTCCCTCCATCAGATAAAATATCATGGGTTCCATTGGTGGGATGAAATCACGTGACTGCAAATCCCGGGCACTAGATCCCAAGCATTACAATAGAGTACCTGTGAATGGTCATGGCAATCACATGACAGGCATAGGTGAAGAATATAGATCTTATTGGTGAAACATAATCATGTGACCACAAATCCCAGAATTAGACCATAAGCATTGAAATACAGCACCGGCGATTGGTTGCGGTAATCATATGTTGGGCAAAAAGCCCCGTGATTGGTCCGGACGTATGGTTAAAGTCCAGTAAATGGATACATTCGGGTTAGCCCTGACGAAACTGTCCTGTGAAACGCGCGCCGGCGGTTCACAGTTTATGCAGTGTGTGTGTATTATTAATAACCTTTGTGTGGTGCAAATTATCAGTTTGTAAAATACTTTGTGATGCTATAGGGGAGAGTGGAATACAGGGTTACCAGACAGGGGCCACTTAGAATGTGCACCCAGCGAATGCAGTTAACCCTATGACAACTGTAAAGATATATTAACAAAAGAACTGTAATACTGCCAGTGGCGCATTGAATAATGAATATAGAGTGATAAGCTCCAATTCACACCATATCCATGCCCTGAAACATGCTCAATAGTATATGGAGATCTAAGAATACAATGTATAATGCTTGAACTAGCCATACAGTGTATCAAAGATAGCAATACACACTGAACGTAACAAAATTAATTTCCAAGAACTAGGTGTCTATAGCACACCCTCTCCCCTAATATAGTGGTTAATACTATTTGAGAGGAGCAATACATTGTTGCAAGCACAAGTACGGTAATATAAAAAATATATATAACGTAATGGCATCTGCTTATTCTAAATCTCCCAGCCACTGTATTAATCTGCCTTATTAAATAATAGGGCAGAATTAGGTGCTATAAGGTCTCATATATAATATATAGTGACTACTTCATGTGTATAAGAGTGATATTTAATGATGATGAACCCTTGAATAAATAGGGTACATAACCCTCATTCTAAAATTAGTACCACAATATTCTTATTAAGCATACAGATGGACAAACATCTTCTACAAATTCACCCTTTTTTTTACAGATATATAAGAAGTGGATGTGTTATATGCATGTAGAACAGGACATTATAAGTCCTATATGACACACTGCCAATATAGTGCATGGTTAACCATTTAGGGTTAGGCCAGGAAACTCCACAAATGTGATAACACTGCTTTGTTATAGGACCTATGTAATGACTTGGACAATTATTTGACTCTTCGAGACAGTCTAGCTGATGTGCCTGCTGATATAAAGCCAGGTTACCTTAGCCAGCAGTGATCCAGTGGGAGGCATCCTTGGATATCTGGGTGCAATCTCACAGCATTATATTTAAGATAATTGATAACCACAGATCCACTAATATTTCTTCTATTTTGCATCAATTATCGGTATGGGGAAATATTAGATTCTATGGAACGGTACATATTTATATGATTTCATTAGTCATAAAAATACTGGATGGAGGAGAGGGAATTTGTACCCTATATATAATTCATACAGTGGAAGTGGATAGGACTCATACAGTGGAAGTAAGATCTATACTTTATAATAGAGCAACTCTAATAATACACAGGAGACGAGAGTGTGTCTTAAAACGGAGGCATTTTATTAACAAAGGTAAAAAATTACATATAATACAATATTGAAAAGAGGATTTACAATATCCCATGAATAAACACATTTTTTAATTGATAATACACACACACAGTCATAGACTGATTTTTTGCATTTTAATTCACAATTTATGTTTCTTGTATCATCTATTACACTGTCTTTAAATGTTCTTTTTAATATTTTACAGTAGGCATTTTATGATGATATGAATAAAAGTTACATTTTAGAGTACTTACCTTTATTCTACTTACCTTCCTTTTGTGCACCACTCAAAGACCAATTCTTTCCTTTCCTTTTTTGAATAATCAGTATTCATATTGCCAACAATATTGTCTATGGAAACGCCCTCAATCTTGATTGGATTGAAAATGATTGTAATATGGGGTATTTGAGATAAAGTATAAAGATAAAACTAGTGCAGTAGACTCCTTTTCCCCTTTCCCTGATTAATACTTCCTCAGTGGCAAAAGGGTCATCTAAGGAATCCGCATATTCTTGGGACAGGACAGGGAAATTTAAAGATATTAAATAAGCAGATACAGCAGACTGATGTGATGATGCATCTACTCTCCCATTTTTTCCTGAAAGGTTATATAATTTAGAATAATAAAATTTAAAGGCCTCAGCTATTTTGTTTGTTTCATGGTGAGTTTGGCTTTGTGCGTCCTTAATTGCTTGAATAAAAGTGATTGCCCATTGTTCCCTAAGAGCCTTAGCCACTAAGTTACCAGGTTTATTGCCCCCTTGGTAATAACAGCTTCTGCATTTAGGGTATGAAAATGTAATATTGTCAGAAAGAAGTTTGTTTAGTGAAGCATGGGCTATGTAGTGTTGAGGAGACTGATTCTTTATGTGAGGTTTCTAGTAATTTAATTTTGGTTAGCAAGTCATCTCTCCTTTGCATCTTTTGTCTTTTCATATAAGAACCTAATTGAATACATGTGCCCCTTTACACACACTCCCCATATCCAAACCTTAGATGTCTTTTCACAGTCATTACTGCTATTATAGGAATCTATGGCAGATTCTAATTGAGATTTGCAAAAGACATCTTGAAGAAAGGTGTCATTAAAACACAGGGTCGGACTGGCCCACAGGGATACAGGGGAAACCACCGGTGGGCCCCACTGCCTGGGGGCCCCACCCCCTCCTCTAGGGATCATATTTTGCACTTGAATTACAGATTATGCATATGTTACATATACTGCACAGGGCTATGGTGTACTTTCTATAGTGTTATTAACCTGGTACATTATCATGCATGCACTAGAGGTATTTGTTATATATCAAGGGGCCCAGAACATGCACTACTGGTTAGCCAAGCCTCTAAACATAGGCCCCTATCACTGCATTTCCCCGGTGGGTCCTCCATGCCCCAGTCCGACACTGTTAAAACACCATGTCAAAGATTTCCTTGGCTGATTGGGAAGTTTGAACTTAAGGTTAACATGAGCATGGGCAGACCATATCATTTGTCCTATAGAAGTATCTGATAGTAGATGGAGGTGCAGATGATTTAAAAATAAATAATCTATTCTGGAGTATGTTTAGTGTGGCTGTGGAAAATAGTAATAATCAAATCAGAGGGATGGGATAATCTCCAAGTGTCCATCTGCTGGTGGGAGTGTGACTTTTGTTTGACTAAAGAGGGGACAGATGTGATTATGATGACCTTAAGGATGACTCTTATATTGTCACTGGCTGACTTTTGTTATTACCATCTCTGGAAAATCTTAAATATGACAAGATGTAAATATTGTGTGAAGCTTCGTTTGTTGTTGAGTGAGTTTAGTCGGTTTCTGCTGACTTTCATATCTGTAATTATTACAATCAATACATAACAGAACATTCCATTCAGAATTGTTTCCTATAATCATGTTTTTAGTGTGAACACGTTAAAATAACTTGTCACTTCAAACAATTTTACTGTTTTGTGATTGCTTTAACCCTAACGCTTGAATGTGAAGCTAAGATCTACATACTGGACTGTATGTAAGTAATCAAAAGTGTGTGGAATGAAACAACTGTGTGTCATAAATCAGATCTCAGCAATTAATTATAAGTGCCTGATACAGAGATGGATGTAGTTTAACAGCAGTAGTGTCATGGATGCAGCTGCTGTGCTAAAATATGTTAATGCTGCAGGAGGCGTCTTGTGTACATATATGCATCCTGCATACTTCTCTGGTCCGAAGATGCAGCTTCTGCTCATCTGCATGAACATCGGTCACCTGAGCTTCAGAGATGTACATACCGTAGATATATATGTTTAGCTGTTTTAGTCACTTTGTCTGAAATTACACAAATTGAATAAATGTTGTATAAGATTTATATCCTCTATGGGGTATATGCAATTGCGGTCGAATTCGCGGCAATTTTCGCCGTTTTTTAATTCGACTCAATTCGACAGGTGAATCCCGGAAGGTGGCTTCCGGAATTCACCATATTCAATGAAAAACGGATTCGCCAGAGTCGCGGGCGAAAATCGGCCGATTTGGCGGATTTTGCCGCGATTTAAAAAAACGGTAAAAAAACGTGAAAAACCCGAAAAAAAAATGGCGTGGGGTCCCCCCTCCAAAGCATAACCAGCCTCGGGCTCATCGAGCTGGTCCTGGTTCTAAAAATGCAGGGGAAAAATTGGCCAGGGATCCCCCGTATTTTTAAAACCAGCACCGGGCTCTGCGCCTGGTGCCAAAAATACGGGGGACAAAAAGAGTAGGGGTCCCCCGTATTTTTAACACCAGCATCGGGCTCCACTAGCTGGACAGATAATGCCACAGCCGGGGGTCACTTTTATGCCGTGCCCTGCGGCCGTGGCATTAAATATCCAACTAGTCACCCCTGGCCGGGGTACCCTGGGGGAGTGGGGACCCCTACAATCAAGAGGTCCCCCCCCCCAGCCACCCAAGGGCCAGGGGTGAAGCCCGAGGCTGTCCCCCCCATCCAATGGGCTGCGGATGGGGGGGCTGATAGCCTTTTGTGATAATAAAAAGATATTGTTTTTTCCATTAGTACTACAAGTCCCAGCAAGCCTCCCCGCAAGCTGGTACTTGGAGAACCACAAGTACCAGCATGCGGGAGAAAAACGGGTCCGCTGGTACCTGTAGTACTACAGGGAAAAAAATACCCAAATAAAAACAGGACACACACACCTTGATAGTAAAACTTTATTACACACTACCGACACACACATACTTACCTATGTTGACACGCCGACTGCCACGGTCTCCGACAATCCGAGGGTACCTGTGAAAAAATTATACTCACCTTCCAGCGTCCAGAGATAAATCCACGTCCAGAGAGTAAAATCCACGTACTTGTTTTAAAAAAAAAAAACGCAAAAACCCGCTCCATACCGGACTAGAAAGGGGTCCAATGCTTTCACATCAGACCCCTTTCTCCCGAATGCCGGGACATCACGTGACTCCTGTCACTGACGTCCCTTCAGCCAATCAGGAAGCGCTACTTCCGTGGCGCTCACCTGATTGGCTGTGCGCTGTCTGTATTGTGACAGCGCATCGCAAAGCCGCTCCATTACTTTCAATGGTGGGAACTTTGCGGGTAGCGGTGGGGTCACCCGCCGGTCAGCCGCTGACCGACGGGTGACCTCACCGCTAGCCGCTAAGTTCCCACCATTGAATATAATGGAGGGAGCTGTGCGATGCGCTGTCACAGTACAGACAGCGCTCAGCCAATCAGGTGAGCGCAACGAAGTTGCGCTTCCTGATTAGCTTAGAGACCTTTCTGTGACAGCTGTCACTGACAGGTCTCATTCGTGGAAAGGTGTCCCATGTGTCAGCATGGGACCCCTTTCAGTCCGTTATGGAGCGGGTATTTGCGTTTTTTTATTTTTAACAAGTACGTGGATTTATCTCTGGACCATGGCTGAGGTGAGTATATTGATCTTTTTTTTCAGGTATCCGTGGATTCTACATGGAGAAGAGGACCGATGTCGGCGTGTGAACATAGGTAAGTATGTGTGTGTCGGTAGTGTGTAATAAAGTTTTACTGTCGACGGTGTGTGTCCCCTGTTTTTATTTGGGTATTTTTTTCCCAGTTGTACTACAGGTACCAGCGGGCCCGTTTTTCTCCCGCATGCTGGTACTTGTGGTTCTCCAAGTACCAGCTTGCGGGGGAGGCTTGCTGGGACTTGTAGTACTACTGGAAAAAACAATATCTTTTTATTATCACAAAAGGCTATCAGCCCCCCCATCCGCAGCCCATTGGATGGGGGGGACAGCCTCGGGCTTCACCCCTGGCCCTTGGGTGGCTGGGGGGGGGACCCCTTGATTGAAGGGGTCCCCACTCCCCCAGGGTACCCCGGCCAGGGGTGACTAGTTGGATATTTGATGCCACGGCCGCAGGGCACGGCATAAAAGTGACCCCCGGCTGTGGCATTATCTGTCCAGCTAGTGGAGCCCGATGCTGGTGTTAAAAATACGGGGAACCCCTACTCTTTTTGTCCCCCGTATTTTTGGCACCAGCACCAGGCGCAGAGCCCGGTGCTGGTTTTAAAAATACGGGGGAACCCCTGTCAATTTTCCCCCCGCATTTTTAGAGCCAGGCCAGCTCGAAGAGCCCGAGGCTGGTTATGCTTTGGAGGGGGGACCCCACGCCATTTTTTTTTATGATTTCACCGTTCCAGCATAAAAAAATAATTAAAAAAAAATAATATTTTAAAAAATATATAAATAATATTTGTGCCTCCAAAAAAAAAAAAAAAAAAGTACCTAATCCCTTCTAATATAAATAGATCTGCTATTCCCCCAAAAAAAAACACAAAAAAAAACATGTTTAAATTTTTTTTATTTGTTTTCACCCTCCAAAGTGTGGCGGATTGAAAATGACGAATTTGCTGTCTAAAAGCACTGCTGTCGAATTTCCAAACTTGAATTGAATATGCTTTGGTCGAATTGCAGCACTTATATCATTGCAGAAAAGTCGAATTTGCAAAAATTCGAATTTCAAAAAGTCGAATTTTGAAAGTCCGTTTTTTGGTCGGAAAGCACTGAATTGCATAGGCGATTTTTTTTTTGGGTCGAAAATGACCCGAAATTCGACAATTTCGGGAATTCGACCACAATTGCATATACCCCTTATATATCTTATTTAAGAGGATGGCACGTCCAACTGCTGCTGCTGACTACAAACAATCACCATGTACAAAATTGTAAAATTGTCAATATTAATAACCAAGTAAATGCTCCAAAATTTGTTATGAATCATGCAATAATGCTTTATACATTCTTAGAAGCAGCACCTTTGATTAAACAGATGCCTTCCAATAAACATTTATACACAAGTTTCCAGTAATTTAATACACATGTAGCACCATTGGGATGGCGGGGATGTGGTATGGTATGCCGGCGGCCGGGCTCCCGGCAACCAGCATACCGGCTCGGAAGCCCGACCGCCGGCATACCGACAGCGTGACGAGCGCAAATGAGCCCCTTGCGGGTATGCTGCGCTCACCACGCTGCGGGCATGGTGGCGCGCTACACGTGCCACGCTATTTATTCTCCCTCCAGGGGGGTCATGGACCTCCACGAGGGAGAAAAACTGTCGGTATGCCAGCTGTTGGGATTCCGGTGCCAGTATAATGTGCACCGGAATCCCGACAGTCGGCAACCTGAAGACCACTCGGATGGCGGGTATGTCTAAGTGGTTGAGAGAGGTATCACAGGTGTTGGGTGGCCATGTGACAGACCTTTTCCCTGAAATGTTTCTCCCTATACCTTGTCCTGTAGTACCATGCTCAGAGAGGTAGGATAGATTGATACAAAACAGGAGTGAGTTAGCAATTCCAACAGGATGTCTTTTTATTAAGCCGCAATGAACTTTGGATTGAGGATGATGTTTGGACAATTAGCATAAAATATTGAATAATCACAAGAAGAATTGGGCATCAAAGGAAGATAAAGAGAAGACAATTGGCTACAGTTCACATCACAATGGATCATTCAAAAATGCAAAAGACAATTAAATCACAGATATTGGCATACTATAATCACAATCTATAATGTGGTAATAAGAAGAGTAATGAAAGACACACCTTTCAATAACAATTAAACATTTCTAGCTTTAATTAGCTAAGGTGAAATGATCTTTGACCAGCAAATAAAATTGGAGCTCTTGTAGAATTATGTGGTGCCACAGCGTTGCAATGGGGGAATTGGCACACAGATACTGTATACAAAGAATCCTTGGTTGTAATAATGTCAATGTAACTCAGTCTTATTTTACAAGAAGATGTAGCTAGCAAAGGGAGCAACTTCTCCACTGGCTCACTTCTCTACTTTTATCACTGCTTAGTACATCTCCCCCTAAGTAACTCACTTGCACAAAAAACTCAGTCTCTGGTGTCCCAACAGTGTTAAAGCAGAGGGTGGTTGCCTTTATTGACCCTTCAACAGGGACTAACTTGTGGAAATGGCGCTATGATGTCTGTGCTCTTTACACTGCACCGTATGTGACAACTTAGATACTTGTGCTGTGTGTCTGGTCTTCTTGTGGTTTAGGTCACACTCAGTCTCAATGTACTCACTCAAAACTCCAGGACAGAAGTATTCACTTGCTGGACCAATTTCAACTGCTCCTCACTGTTACAAGATGGC
Organism: Pseudophryne corroboree; assembly: GCF_028390025.1. Classification (NCBI taxonomy): domain Eukaryota; kingdom Metazoa; phylum Chordata; class Amphibia; order Anura; family Myobatrachidae; genus Pseudophryne; species Pseudophryne corroboree. The sequence continues at coordinate 600,548,967 of NC_086449.1, read as the reverse complement.
TGCAGTGTCCACACCTTTCACTATGCCTGGCGGTGTCCGGTCTATGGCTGTGATGTCTTACACTCGCTCACTGGGCTCTTGTTTTCCCGGTAGCACCCCGCTATTACTACTCTACAGCGCTGCTCTCACCGCCCAGCGTGACCCTGCTGTAGGCATCTTAGCTCCCACTATGCTCCTCGCTCAGCATGCGTCCAGCACCTCCAGTCACTCCTGCCAACTCCTCCTTCCTCTTCCCACAAGGCTCCTCTGCTCCGAAACTGGCGTGTCCAATCAGCCATCAGTATCCAGACCATGGGATCGGCCCATGGTCTACATTTAAGTCCTGCTGTGGACCTGTAAATAAACTTTAAAGGGGTACCCACACAATTTTCCCAGTGGTAAATGAGTCAGTGGATGTGACAGACAAGCACACACAATAGTTAGTTGTAATACAATGTTTGGGAGAGACTGATTGTCTGATATTATCAGATACTCCTCTACACAGTAACCAATATAATTATGTTTTGTTTACAACCAATAGTGATAAAGATACACAAGAAAAATGCAAAATATAAAGGTAAATGAGATATAATATAATATATCAACATTTACAATGTCGACAAGCATAATGCCAACACCACAATGTCGACAGTTATGATGTTGACAATGTTGAAATGTCATCATGGAACATACTGTATGTTGGCTAGTTGGCTGGTTAGAGTGAAATTCTAATAATGTATGGGAGCAAATGACAACAGGCCATTTGCTTTCTAACACTGGAAAATGGACAAAAAAGGTTATTCAGAGAGTTTGGTTAAATTAATTTGATCAACTGTTTTTGTCCAATTTCTTGCATTTGGGAGCAAAAAAATCCTCCCCTTTTGTGCCTATTGCTACAGTGCATGGCCCCAGCCACCTCTTTGGTAGCCTCTACCCCCAAGGTCCACAGTCTGATTCCTGCAGTCATAACTGTTCTCATTCCACCTCAGCTGCCATGGGACCTTTTTCAGTGAGGTTAGTGAGGAATCAAGGATCTCTCTTTTTTTTTTTTTAAACCACTAAGGGAGGATTTTTTCTCTCTCTTTTGTTGCCTGTTCCCATCTTGCCCATCTTTTCAATATTTCCCTCTTATTAGGCACTGTCCTGATTGCATTCAGGCATGGCCTTGTCATTCCTAAAATCCCACCCTTCATACTGACACTGTCTGTAACTACCGCCCCAATCTCTCCCCTTCACTTTTCCTCCAAACTCCTTCAGTGTATTTATAACCGTCTCACCACCTTTTTTTCTTCCTACTCCTTGCTTGACCCATTTCAATCTGGCTTTCATCCTCTACACTCCACAGAAACTGTCTTTGTTAAAATCAGCAATGACCTTCTTGCTTCCAAATCCAAGGGTGCTTAGCCTCACCTCTCTCAATTTCATTATCTATTGACAGCATCACCACTTTTTCTAGCCAGATCGCTGTCCCACTCTTCAGAGCTGGATTAACAACACATGGGGCCTAGGCAAGTAACTGGTTTGGGGCCACCCCACCATGTGGCTGGAAAAAAACCATGACATTTTACATCATTGGTTTCGACAACTATAGCAGGGTTATATGGTAAAATTTATTAAGATTAGAAGTTTGCACTTACCTGACATACAGTCACCTTCAGCAGAAGAGGATCAGAAAAGTAAGGTTTGTAGAAATCAGAAGTAGAAGAAAGGGGTGGCAGGTTAGAGGAAAAGTTGTTTGTGAAGGGGAAAGGTGGGTAATGGGGAATACAGGTGAAATGTGGTTTGTGGGAGTAATCAATAATTGTAGGTGGAGTTTTAGACAATGTTGCTTAAGACAAGTTATTGGAGACATAGGCAAAAGAGGAAGAATAAAGGACAGGCATACAGATTATACACAGACACTTTGGGTGGGCATAGAGGCATATACACTGGTGGGATTAATACATACACACTGGTTGACGGGGAACATAGTGCATACAGCTAAATACTAAACAGTGATCTAAAGTAAGCAGGGAGTGGAGCAGAAGTCCTCAGACAGGAGCTGAGTACATAGTGGAGGGAGAACTATAGACAGATAGAGGCAGTTGTTGATTATCAATAGGGGTGGCACCCATGTATTTTTGTGACACATACTGATACGTTTGGGGAAAAAAATGATGGGCCATATGTTCCTACCTGATCCAACTCCCCACCCGGTGTCAGCACCAAGACATAAAGTACTTGCCTACTTTTAAGAAGATTGGTGTTTTAACCTAAATGCATGTCTAGCTCCACCCATGAGGCATACCTGGTGCTGTGAGGGGTAAATCCAGCAGCAAACCAGCATGGTCACAGGTTGCCACCAAACTTGCACCTGAGACTAATGCTGCCAAACACAAATAAGTGGGGGAGGGTGTCAGAACAAAGGGTAGGCAGACATGGAGACATTGGTATACAAATGACATTTGAGACTGTCATATACTATACACAGGGTACAAACAAGAAGGAGGTGGGATATAAGAGGCATTTAAAAATTGGAGACAAAAACAGAGGAAAGAGACACAGTGGTTGGTAGAAACAGGTGAGGAAAATGAGGTGTCAGAGACACAGGAGACAAACTGGTATCTGAACACTTACCTACTCTTCTACTGTTACTGACTATTTTCATCACAGTTTACAAGTCTCCACATTACACTTCAGCTGGGTGGTCCAGACAAAGTCTGTGGCCAGGCTGCAGCTGCAGTGCTTGAATCAGGAGGGGCTGGGGAGAAGAGAGGCAAGTGTACAGTCAGGGGAGGGGGCCACACATGTGCACCACAAAAACTATGCTGTGGCTGCTGTTTAACCAAAGGCTATGTCTCACTATTTCAAAAGGCAGCATGTAAAATAAATTCCTTAGATTCAACGATTTGTGAATGGTGAGCATTTGGCACTGGAATCACAGAGTAGTAGGGTGTGAGAATCAGAAATTGAGAGATTTTGGTAAAATTCTTCTGTTTTTTTTTTTAAATGTCAATCATTTAAATGGCAAAATCAACCTGGTTTTGCCATGTTAATGATTGCCACTTTAAAAAAACAGGAGAATTTTACAAAAATCTCTCACTTTCTGATTCTCTCACCCTATTACGTTCCCCCCAGAGCTTCCACTCCATCAACATTGCACCTCCAATTGCTGCAACATTGTTTGTCCTCTCTAGCATATCCCACTGTCTGCCAGGCTTGACATATAGCTGCTGATATGGATAATTGAATAAACAATTTAAGATTTATGTCATTTTGCCTTAGTGCTAAAAGAAAACTGTTGCTTTAAAAGTAATTTATATGTTTGCAAAGAAACTTTGATTTTACTAGCAATTAAGAAAGTTATTCTACTTGCACAGTATTTCATTGACTGTAGTTAGTATCCTATAGAAAAGGGAAGTCAAAAGTACAGTATGGTAAAAGGTTAAAATGTATTTTAATGTTAAAGTCATAAATATAAGATGTTGAGATAATGGATTGTAAATCACCCATAAAGGGAGTACAGTATATCAATTATAATATATTCCAATATTTGATATGTAATTGGTCTATGTATATAATTTGGCCTGTTAATTTGCTTGGTCTATGTAATACTGTCATTACGGTACAGTGGGGCAAAAAAGTATTTGGACAGCAACCGATTGTGCAAGTTGACCCACTTAAAAAGACGAGAGAGGTCTGTAATTTCCATCATAGGTACACTTCAACTGTGATGGACAGAATCTGAACCCCCCCCCCCCCCAGGAAATCACATTGTATGATTTTTAAACAATTTACTTTTTTATTCTTGTAGAAAATAAATATTTGGACACCTACCAAGCAGCAAGATTTCTGGCTCTCACAGACCTGTTACTTCTTCTTTAAGAAGCTCTTCTATCCTCCACTCGTTACCTGTATTGATGGCACCTGTTTGAACTGGTTATCTGAATAAAACACACAACCTCAAACTGTCAGACTGCTACCTCTCCACCATGGCCAGGACCAGTATGCTGTCTAAGGACACCAGGGACAAAATTGTAGAGCTGCACAAGGCTGGGATGAGCTACTCAACAATAGGCAAGCAGTTTGGTGAGAAGAGATCAACTGTTGGCGCAATTATAAAAAAATGGAAGAAATACAAGATCACTGACAATCTCCCTTGACCTGGGGCTCCATGCAAGATCTCACCTCATGGGGTATCAATGATCTTGAGAACGGTGAGGAATCAGCACAGAACTACACGGGGGGACCTGGTCAATAAACTCAAGAGAGCTGGGAACACAGTCACAAAGGTTACCATTAGTAACACACTATGTCGTCATGGATTGAAATCCTGCAGCACCCGAAAGGTCCCCCTGCTTAAGCCAGCACATGTCCAGCCCATCTAAAGTTTTCCAGTGACCATCTAGATGATCCAGAGGAGGATTGGGAGAATGTAATGTGGTCTGATGAGAGCAAAATCAAACCTTTTGGTATAAACTCCACTCGCCATGTTTGGAGGGAGAAGAATGATGAATGGCATCCCAAGAACACCATACCCACTGTGAAGCATGGGGGTGGAAACATCATGCTTTGGGGCTGCTTTTCTGCAAAGGGGACAGGACGACTGATCCATATTAAGGAGAGGATGAATGGGGCCATGTATTGTGAGATTTGGGGCAAAAACCTTCTTCCCTCAGTAAGAGCATTGAAGATGGAACGTGGCTGGGTCTTCCAGCATGACAATGACCCCAAACACACCGCCCGGGCAACTAAGGAGTGACTCCGTAAGTAGCATTTCAAGGTCCTGGAGTGGCCTAGCCAGTCTCCAGACCTCAACCCAATAGAAAATCTGTGGAGGGAGTTGAAAGATCAGTGTTGCCCAGCGACAGCCCCAAAACATGACAGATCTAGAGAAGATCTGCATGGAAGAGTGGGCCAAAATAACTGCTACAGTGTGTGCAAACCTGGTCAAGAACTACAGGAAACATTTGACCTCTGTAATTTCCAACTGAGGTTATATTACAAAGTATTGAGTTAAACTTTTTGATTGTCCAAATATTTATTTTCTGCAAGAATATACAAATAGTTTAAAAATCATACAATGTGATTTCCTAGTTTTTCTCAGATTCTGTCTCTCACAGTTGAAGTGTACCTATGATGGAAATTACAGACCTCTCTCATCTTTTTAAGTGGGTCAACTTGCACAATTGGTGGCTGTCCAAATACTTTTTTGCCCCACTGTATATAAGATTGAATCATTATGCATGTCAGCAGTTCACAATAAATCTTACTGAGTTCTCCTGTGTATATTACATGAAAATAAATCTACAAAGAGACTTCATAGTTTTTAAAATTAGTCACCATTCCTTATCATTTTGTAGGTCCCACCAAGATCAACCCACCATTGATACACGAAGAAGGAAGGTTGCCTAGGGCCAGGATATCTAAATCAACTGTGGCCTCAGGTGAGAGCTTGTTCTTTTACCATCCTTCTCTGTGTTTTCCTGCCATGGTCTGCTGCATTTGTGTGTCATTGTTGGTTTGTATTTATTGAAGTTTTCTTGGAGATTGTAAGTATGGAACCAGATGTGTAAACAAATGCTACAGTCTTGTTAAGATTGCAATTTATGACATTACTAAGTTTAAAATTGTGTGTGATATTTTATCTGCCATATCTTGCTAAATTGAGAGTAAGGTCTGTGAGTGATTGTGAGTGTGATTTGAGGGCCTTGACGGCAGCAGCCTCTGGATAGTTACCAGGTATGGGGAGGCTCCGGTTAAACCTTACACTGGATAGTATCTGGGATACTCTTTCACTGTGAAAAGCACCTTATACACTATAAGGCCAAGCTTAGCAGAGTGTGGAACATGTGTGTCCGTCCAGGGCCATGGCATCTGACCAGGTGGTAAGGTTTCCCACAAGTGGAGTAATTTGTCTTTAATATTATTATTACCATTGTATTGGACACTGAGGCTGTAATTTAAAATAAAGATTAGCCTTTACAATGGAACAAGAAAATTCCTTACCAATGGACTCTCTAATGTTTTTGATCCTGCTCGGCGCCCAGCGAGTGTGATGTATCAGAAACATGGGAGTGTGGCTGTGAAATTTCTCAGGAGATGGCATGCAAAATAATCTGATATACCATTGACAGGAACCTTTAGCATAGACAAATGAAGGCAGTAAGAGATAAATTTAGGGGGAAAAGGATGAATAATGGAAGGTATATACATTATGGCTAGAAACATCTCATTATGTTCTCCCTTCAGCCTATTTAGCACAGATACCATTGTTTAGAAAAAAATGTTCTCCCTTCAGCCTATTTAGCACAGATACCATTGTTTAGAAAAAATGAAGACAATAAATGTGTTCCACTTGAAGAGAATACTAGGGGTGAAAAAGGCACTGAAGGTGACACACCTTAGGTTGACACCTGAAATAGATCGACATGGACAAAAGGTCAAAATGAACAAGGTTGACATGGAAAAAGGTAGACATGAGTTTTTCACATTTTTTTCCCATTTTTTGAACTTTTTCATACTTTACAATCCATGTGGACTACAATTGGGAATGGTAACCTTGCCTGAAGCATGGTGAGTGAAGCGGGGCACTAATTTGGGTTCCCTGTCACATTACGGAGAAAACGACACCAAAAAAACATAAAAAACTAATGTCAACCTTTTTCCATGTCGACCTTGTTCATATCAACATTTTATCCATGTCGACCTATTTCAGGTGTCAACCTAAGGTGTGTTGACCAATTGGTGTTGACCTAAGTGGTGTCGACCTAATTGGTGTTGACCCTCAGTCCTAGACCCCCCTGGACCAGAGAAGAATTAAACCAGATTTGTACTTAATGTGCTGATTATAGGAGAATACAAAATGAAGTTAAAATCAAGCTAGAATGGCTGTATAAGCATTACTCACCTACACATGGTGATATGGAAGCAATTGCTGGTTTATTAACAACTGAAGAATAAAAGGCAATCACTAAATAAGCAATCAACAGCAAGATACAGACAGTATGCTAAAATACTGAGTGGAATAAATTAATGAGATACTATTTGGAAGATCGCCCAATGTTACTATTGCACCCGCATATGAACTCAGTAAAACAAATTACTTAACTGATAATTATCTTATTTCATTAAGCAAGCAGCTGAAGAAAATACATGTTGCTGTGACCAGCTCACAACCACCTCCTATAGAAGGTGCTTGTCATGAACTACAACCTGGTGATGAAGTAATGATAAGTACCTTATCAAGTCTTGCTGACAACTCTAACTGCTGTTAAGATAAAGGAAGAAAAAGTCACATCTCCTTAGACAGCTCAAGCGGAATTGAATTCTTTAAAACACAGGGGCAGATTTATTAAGCCTGGTGAAGTGATAAAGTGGAAGGTGATAATGCACCAGCCAGTCAGCTCCTTACAGTCACTTTTCAAACCCAACCTGTAACATGGAAGTTAGGAGCTGATTGGCTGGTGCGTTAGCACCTTCCACTTTATCACTTCACCAGGCTTAATAAATCTGCCCAACAGTCTCTTCACTTCTCCCCCCAAAAAAGCAGCAATTGAGTGGTCCGGGCATAATAATCTTTTGAGCCACTTGCAAATGCAATATCTCTGTGTAGGGAACATAACTCCTAGATAAGTACTGTGAATATCAAAGACTATGTTGAACAGAATGATGTTAATGGTCAAAATACCAGACTATGGACACCAGGGGTGCATTCTCTCATGGGCATTTTTAATTACAATAATATTTGTATTGATTGAGATTGGTATATACACTCCAAAAACTACGAAAAGCATGATGGAGAATACAGATAATAAATCTATATTATACAAAAATTGTATACTAGAAAGAAAACGTGTATGCAGAACCTTGCAGAGGGATGACCATAAAAATTATTTTACAGGCAAATCCATAATAGAAATACATAGAAAAATTGCAACAACTCTCCTATGTAGTCCTCTTTGCGAAAGCCACTAATTATTTGGATCAATACCCAAGAAACATACCAATAGAACACGATTTGGTACCACGTGATATGACATACTGTACTGTACTTAAAACATCACACTATGGGCCAGATGTAATAAGCTTTGAAAAGTAATAGTTTACACAGTGATAAAGTACCAACCAACCAGCTCCAAACTGTCATTTTTTCAAACCCAGCCTGTGACAAGGCAGTTAGGAAGCTGATTGGATGGTACTTTATTACCATGATATGTATCACTTTTCAGAGAATAGTACATCTGGCTGTAAGAGGGAAGTGAAAAGAGGAGACATACTGTATCTTTTAGATTTTCTGATGGTGAATGAACTGTTGGGACTGTGTTCCCATTATCCGCTTTTTATCTTGCAGAAAATGGTGTATCCCTGATATTAATGGTATTAGATCAGATGGTAGGGGAATTGGTGGTTTCTATTAACCAGTGGAATAACTTGCTCAGGTGAGAAAAGTGGCTTTGCAGAACAGGATGGCAGCTGATGGTGGCACATGTGCTGTAGTGGAACAAGAATGTTGTATGTACTATGAGGATTATATGGTGGAAATTAGTGTCCACTTAAGAAAGGTGGGAGAGTTGCCGAAGGAACTGAGACAGATAGGTGTTGGTGAAGGCTGGTATCCCCTTTAATGGTTAGGTGGTGGAATTGCAAAACTGTTCTCTGGAATAATGCAATTTGCTGCTGCTGTTCTTGTAGGAATCATATACCTAACCATTAAGTGTGGGCCCATAGATTGTGTGCAATGTTGTAAGGGATTCAGAAAGTTAAAAATCACTATTGTAATGATAGATTAGGAGGGTCAAAATGACCAGGTAACCCAGGAAAACAGTCAGGAACAGCAGGAAAGACATGTGGTATATGCTGACATGAAAAAGTTATATGAAAGTTTGCAGCTCATGGAGGTAGACCCCATATATCAAGTCCTAGAAGGAAGTCAGTGAGGTAGGGAGGGTGTCCAACATTTAAATTTGATCTCTCAAGTGGGAAAATAACCGGGAAAATGGAGAGGTTGAAAAGGTTAAACATGAGTTACAGGCAAGTTTCAATTAACTGTATCAACACCCTCACAGCCAACACCAGAAAATTCAAGTAAAGAGATAGGGGTCTCCCGTCCGGTGCAGTGCTTATTGGTGCTAAACCCAATCCCAGTGGATAGACCCTTTCTCTTTGTTGTATGTTCTCCTAAGCCTCACTAGGGATTGCCATGAGAACCTTTCTGATTTGTGTAAGTAGCGTGCCAAGTATATTGGCAGAGAGAGGAATGATATGGATAATTAAATAAACAATGGAAGCTGTATGTCATTTTGTCTTAGTGCTAATACAAAACTGTTGCTTTAAAGGTACATTTCCCAGACCTGACCTATCCATCTTAGAAATATGTTCTGTAATGTTTCTCCAGCCACTCCTGCGTTTTAGCCTGACATTCCTGCGTTTTTTAGCACACTTCCGGAAAACGGTCAGTTTCCGCCCAGAAACACCCACTTCCTGTCAATCACTCACCGATCAGCAGAGCGACTGAAAAGCGTTGCTCGCCCCTGTGTAAAATTGCTTAGTTTTGTGTGAAATTACTTGGCGCATGCGCCCTGCGGCCCATATGCATGCGCAGAACAGCCGATTTTTAGCCTGATCGCTATGCTGCGAAAAACGGAAGAGCGATCAACTCGGAATGACCCCCTATGTGTATTATGGGTGCTACTACTGTGGGCTTTGTGTATAAGGGGCACTAATGTGCGTCATAACATCAATAAGGGAAACTACTATGTGGTGTAATGTAAATAAGATTGTTCTACTGTGCAGCATAATTTGAAATGGGGATACTATTGCATGACCACGCCCCTTTCTTTTTGAAACCCTTTTTGGGCAATCCTTTTGTTACATAGGTGCTGGGGTGGGGGTGTGGGTCAGGTGGGAGTGAGTTCTACCACCTCTCTTAAGCCTCTTTAAGCAATGGTTTTAACAAAGTCCAGTAGGGAAACAGTCTTCAAATGAAGAGAAGTATTAGTACACAAGGACATGCACTGAAAGTGGAAAATTTGAGGACAAATTACTTCACAGAAAGGGTAGTGGACAAGTGGAATATCCTCCTCAGAGGTGGTAGAGGCTAAGAGAGTAGAGACATTTAAACATGCATGGGATAGACAAGGATATCCTCATAAAGAAATAAGGATCAAATAAGTGCTGACTAGATGGGCCAAGTGATTCTTATCTGCCGTCAAATTCTATGTTTCTGTGGGGCAGATGTATTAACCTGGAGAAGGCATAAGGAAGTGATAAACCAGTGATCTGTGCAAGGTGATAAAGGCACCAGCCAATCAGTTCCATTATGTAAATTAACAGTTAGGATCTGATTGGCTGGTGCCTTTATCACCTTGCACATATCACTGGTTTATCACTTCCTTATGCCATCTCCAGGTTAATACATCTGCCCCAATGTTTTTTACACAGCACTGCTAAAAAAGGATATCTACTAGTTTTGTAGTAGTAGTTACATTTATATTTAAAAATGTAATCTTTCTTAAAAGTAGAACCCAACACTATATAATCATGTTATGTAAAGTCCTTTTAGTAAAGGGATGTGTTAGTTCGGGTGTGATACATTTTACCAGTGGGCGGGATGCCAGCAGTCACATGACTAACACTGGCACCCTGACAATGAGAATACAGACAGGGGCATGGTAATTATTTTCCCCTCCCCTGTTCCCTACTCTAACCCTAACCTGCCTGGGATAAGATTGGGAGGGGGGGGGGGGGGGGTGGCTAGAGATAAGACTGTAGGGGTGGCAGCTATGGTTAAGACTAGTTGGGTGGCAGCTATGGCTAACACCCCTCTAGTGCCTATCCCCCCTGGACCCTAACCATAACAATGACCCCGATACTTACTTTTGGGATGTTGGCGCTTGGTGTTCCGGCGACGGGATTCCAAATACAGTTAAGCTGTTCGGATTCCCAGGAATCCGATCTGCTCAGAACACAGCCCCCCGAGCCATTCGGCTCACAAAGTTCCATGGAAGAGGCCGAACGTCCTCATCCCACATTGGATTCTCGCAAGACTTCGATTCTATAAAGGCGCGGCATCCCGTGGCTCATTGCCATTTCCCTGCATGAATCCACGCTGCGAGGAGCTCTGCTGTTGTGCGCTGTCAGTCTTTGTCCTTTTAAGGGCAGCTATCAGAGTGTCCATCAGGGGCTGTGTCAGAGTGTTCATTAGGTGCTGTAGTGTGGGGCTGTCAGTCAGAGTGTCCATCAGGGGCTGTACTGTGGGGCTGTCAGTCAGAGTGTCCATCTGGGGCTGTCAGTCAAGAGTGTCCATCAGGGGCTGTCTGTGGGGCTGTCAGTCAGAGTGTCCATCAGGGACTGTCAGTCAGAGTGTCCACCAGGGGCTGTCTGTGGGGCTGTCAGTCAGAGTGTCCATCAGGGGCTGTCAGTCAGAGTGTCCATCAGGGGATGTACTGTGGGGCTGTCAGTCAGAGTGTCCATCAGGGGCTGTCAGTCAGAGTGTCCATCAGGGACTGTCAGTCAGAGTGTCCATCAGGGGCTGTCTGTGGGGCTGTCAGTCAGAGTGTCCATCAGGGGCTGTCAGTCAGAGTGTCCATCAGGGACTGTCTGTGGGGCTGTCAGTCAGAGTGTCCATCAGGGACTGTCAGTCAGTGTCCATCAGGGGCTGTCTATGGGGCTGTGTCAGTCAGTGGTATAATGGCCCAGGGCTTTGTCAGTCAGTGTAGTAGTATACATAAAATGCTGTCAGTCAGTAGTGTACATCTAAGGGGCTGTCAGTCATTGTGTCCAACACAGCTAGTGGGTTTTTCTGGTGCTGTCACTGTCCATTAAAGGGGCTGTGGTGCTATCACTGTGTCCAGTGACCAGTCCCCTAAGTCCATCACAGTGTTACTGCAGTGACTACACAGGCAAAACCCTCTGCGTTCACAGTGCATGTGTGAAAGCTGTCTGACTCCACACAGTCTGGGCAGGCACGGCGACGGGGGGGTGGTCAAAGGGGACAGCTATACCGGGTCCAATGGTTCAGAGGGGCCCCCGAGGCAGAGGGGCACAAAAACAGGTGCTAGAGCATCTGTTAATACTCCACTCCCCAAAGTGTACTCCCCTGTAGCCAGCCTCCATACCCCCTCCCCATAGTGTGCTCCCCTGTAGCCAGCCTCCATACCCCCTCCCCATTGTGTGCTCCCCTGTAGCTAGCCTCCATACCCCCATCCCCATAGTATGCTCCCCTGTAGCCAGCCTCCATACCCCCTCCCCATAGTGTGCTCTCCTGTAGCCAGCCTCCATACCCCCTCTCCATAGTGTGCTCTCCTGTAGCCAGCCTCCATACCCCCTCCCCATAGTGTGCTCTCCTGTAGCCAGCCTCCATACCCCCATCCCCATAGTGTGCTCCCCTGTAGCCAGCCTCCATACCCTCTCCCCATAGTGTGCTCCCCTGTAGCCAGGCTCCATACCCCCTCCCTATAGTGTGCTCCCTTGTAGCCAGCCTCCATACCCCCTCCCCATAGTGTACTCCCCTGTATCCAGCCTCCATACCCCCTCATCATAGTGTGCTCCCCTGTAGCCAACCTCCATACCCCATCAGCTCCCCTGTAGCCAGCCTCCATATCCCTCCATAGTATGATATTCTGTAGCTAGCCACCAAACCCCCTTCCCATAGTGTTCTCTCCTGTAGCCAGCCTCTAAACCCTCCTTCCCATAGTGTTCTCTCCTCTAGCCAGCCTCTAAACCCTCCTTCCCATAGTGTTCTCTCCTCTAGCCAGCATCCAAACTCCCCACCCCATAGTATGCTCCCATGTAGCCAGCCTCCAGCCACCCCCCCCCCACAGTGGCCACCCCTGCAGCCAGCCTCCAAGCCCCCCACATATATAACACATAAATATATATGTATGTTTGTATATTATGTGTGTGTGTGCAAGTGTATAGGGGGGTTGATGGGGGGCCCCAGGGAAATACATGTGCTGGGCCCCAAAATTTCTGTTGCCGGCCCTGAGTGTCAGACAAGCTGCATTCCCCCCCAAAATAAAAAAAAATTGTTTGCTGTTTACATTGTTGTGTGCACTGTACCCTAGTACACCATAGTTATATAGTACCGTGTGTGAAATCGGTAGAACTCCACGCAGTGTGGGACAAGCTGCATCCCAAAAAAATTAAAAAAATTGTTTGCTGTTTACGATGTTTGTTGTGTGCACTGTATCCTAGTACACCATAGTTATATAGTACCGTGTGTGAAAGCGGTAGGACTCCACGCAGTGTGGGACAAGCTGCATCCCAAATTTTTTTTACAAATTGTTTGCTGTTTACGTTGTTTGTTGTGTGCACTGCACCCTAGTACACTATAGTTGTATAGTACCATGTGTGAAAGCGGTCTGACTCCAAGCAGTGTGGGACAAGCTGCGTCGCCAAATTTTTTTTAAAAATCTTTGCTTTTTACATTGTTTGTTGTGTGCACTGCACTCCTAATTTGTGAATTGTGATCTGTGAATTGAAAAATGGATAACAATCAGTTTACAGAACCAAATACTACAGCTGCTGCCACCAGTCATGATGCCGATTTAATGTCATCTAGTACTAACGCTGATGCTTAAGGGCATAGAGAGTTTACACAATTGGTAAAGAAAAAAATACCTCAAGCAGTAAGAAAAAGAAAGTTGGTTCCTGCAGAAAATCTTAAAATTGCCAACATGCCATTCACATCGCACAGTGGCATGGAAAGACTCAGGGCTTTGCCTATATGTATGACTGGAGATTCTGCAACTGTTACTGAGGCATCTTCTGCCTCTCATGACAATGAAAGACCTTGTCACTCAAACTTTAGAGGTGTAAAATAACTGAAAACCACTAAGGCAGCAAAACTGTGCATGTCCTGTTAAATATCCAAAATAAGGGTGGCTGGGAGTGCCCAAGGACTATTCCATCTTGCACCACCGTTGATTTATCCCACTGCTGTGTGGCAGTGTTGCATAGATATGCTACAAACACTACCGTCTGTTTGTGCAGCTGCTCTGTCACCTAGTAGCATAGGCGTCGGAGCGGGGGGCGGGGGCAAGGGGGCAGCAACATGATCGAGGCGCAGGCGCTGGTGCGGGGGAGCGCTTCCTTCCGCATCCCCGTAAGCGGCTACAACTTTAAAAGCAATGTGCTGCCGCAGGCAGGGTGCGGGGCCTCTTCTGTACTGCCCAGCTGTCTCTTCACTGGTGATGTGTTACTGGGAGGAGGCGTGGCTGTGGTCCCGGAATGCGATGCCTCCTTCCAGTAATGCATCACCAAAGAAGAGACAGCCGGCCAGTACAGAAGGGGCACTGCACCCTGCCTGCGGCAGCACACTACTTTAAAAGCCGCCCACGGGGATACAGAGGTAAACGCTCCCCCGCACTGATGAAGGGGGGGGGGGGGTTTGAAGGAGAGGAGACCGGCACCACGGGAGGGGGAGGAGGGGGGTTGAAGGAGAGGCGCAAAAATGAAATTCAAACTTGCCCCCCCCCCCTGCGTGAAATCATTCTGGCGCCCCTGCCTAGTAGTAAGTAACCAGCGAACTCGCTGCAGACTTTGACATAAAGTGGATGAAAACAACATTGTGAGCTATAAGGTGGTCAAAATTGTCTGCTGGAAATTAATGTTATTGAGGTTAATAATATTCTAGGGACAAAAAGAAAACACAAAAATTTTGCGATTTTGGCATTTTTTTGACAATTTAAGAATAAAATCCAAATCCAAATCCCGTCACGGCTGTGTGGCAATTCCAAATCCAAGTGGTGATGGGATTCCAGCGTCAGTAACATGTCCACCGGCATCCTGACTCCCGGGATGGTAACCGCATCCTGTTAATTCTGTTGGAAATTATGCTTGTGCAGGTGTCGATATTGCAAAATTATACAGATGACTCATACTAAGAACATCCAGGTTAATTAACCAGCTGTGTTGGTTTATTGATAGATACTGTAGCAGGTACAGCAAAATGCAGTGTTACATGTACACTGGTGATGGAGCATAGCTTCAGTGGAGTGGGGTTTTATACAGCTCACTAGCCACTAGCCAGTGAGTGTATGTAAGGCACTAGGTAGTGGTACAGGAATACTGGAATCATTGTCAATTGCAGATAATCGCAGGTCTCCCTGGAGCTACTGTAAGTGGAAAACATGTGTCTTCCACTTTGATGTTATAACAAGATGGCTCCTGCACATGCTCAATAGAGATCTCAGCAGCCATCTTGGGATAGGGCATAAAGCCTCTCTGGGGAACAGGAAGAATGGCGTTTGTGCTATAGCACAATCCTCTTTCACCAAATTTAATATATAAATGAAATGATTCTCATACTACTGTATTTTTTAAGTGGGACAGTCATTTTGCTATAGCCACCTTTATTGAGTAAATTTTAGACTGCGTTGTCAAAAGCAGATTATTTATTTATGAATTCTTAGCTGCATGAAGAATGATAACAGAATTGAGTAATCCACTCTACATTTAAATACATGTTATAAGCTCCTGATAAACTGACCAGGCTACATGCTATCGCTCCAGAAAATGGGGGCCCTAACAGAGGCAAACTGGGGAGTCTGAGTGCTAAAGGTGTTTTAGCTTAGGACAGCTAAACCCTTAATCAGGTTCTGGGACTTAAGAGTTAGTGCTATTGGCAATAGGAGTGTGGCCTGCACATTTATTGTCAGGCCCAAATCCCTAGAAAATAACATCCCTGACGCCAAGTGGCCTAGAGCTGATTGGAAGCATGGTGGAGGGACCCCCACATTGTGCATCTCTACTTTATGGTTCATCCAGCCCTATATGGAAATGAAAGACCATAGGAGGGGGTGTGCAAATGGTATTGTTTCCCAGGGTGCAGGGCCCTCTGGGAGGCACTGTCGCTGCCCCATGGCTCCTGCATCTTGCTAGCAAGGAGCCTGCAACAGCACCTTGGGGTCAGTAGTGCAGCTTCAGTGCTTTACAGAGCATTCAAAGGCATCTCTACACACATGATGGTGGCCCGCCCCTTCATGTGATGTTATGGATTCAGTGGTGGAGCCAGCACAGAGCACCTGTGAGCCCTCACCTGGTTCTTTGGTAAAGTCCAGAGCTGGCTAATGGAAAATTATGGTGACCCATGCTCATTATCTCCCATATATTTTTCAAGGCCTAGGACTGTTAGCAATTTGGGGTGGTCCCAATGCTATTCTTTAATTTTTTATACATTTTGAGAAATGTTGCATTTTTTTTTAATTTAAGATCTGCACAGATCCTATGGGGTATTTTCTGCAAACAAGCCTCACAAAGGAAGGTCATTTATATGGGAGGGTAAGCCGATGGGTTTGTGACTGGTTCTAAACCCCAAGGGGTAAATGTAATAGGGTCTGAGTTGCTGGACATGCAAGACTTTGGGTGAGAATGTCTGTATTTTTAAAACTTCAATCATTTACATGGCAAAAACCAGCCTAGTTTTGCCTTGTAAATGATCGATGCTTTAAAAATACAGGCATTCTCACCGAAAGTCCCACACCTCTGGCAACTCGGAACCTATTATATTTATCCCCAAGTTTGGGGGTTTTATATTAGTAATAGACTGGAACCGATGGAGTCTGTGAATAATATCGGACTGGAACTGATGGAGTCTGTGAGTAATATTGAACTAGGACCAATGTAGACTGTGATGATATCGGATGGGAACCAATGGAGACTGTGATAATATTGGACTGGAAGCGATGGGGACTGAAAATATCAGACTGGTACGGCTGGAGTCTGTGATGATATCGGAATGGAACAGATGGGGATGGTGATAATATCGGACTGGAATAGATGGAGACTGAAGATAACAGACTTGCACCGATAGCTGGAGATATCGGACATGCACCAATGGCTCAAGATATCGGACTTGCATCAACGGCTGAAGATATTGGACTTGCACCAACGGCTGAAGATATTGGACTTGCACCAATGGCTGGAGGTGTTGGACTTGCACCAATGGCTGAAAGATTCAATACCGGAATCAGGATTCCCAGGAACCAAGCAGGTATACTGGAGAGTACAAAGTACGGAGAGCTATGTAACTTATGACACTGACAACCTGAGTGCTGAGAAGCAGGAAGCTTTATATATCTGGGCTTCACTGGCTTGGCTGTGAACATCAGCTGATGTTAAGACTGCTGAGGATTGGTCTGGAGCCAATCAGCTGACACTATACAACATGGTGCCTTCCATGCTGCGAGGCCGGCAGGAACACCGCCCATGTGAAATGCTGCCGCAGCACCCAGCCTCTGTCACACTGCAATTCCATGCATCGCTCTGCTTAGAGCTGGAACTGTCAATTGGAGTCACCATGGCTGTGCGGGCAGCATGCCATCAATCAATCTGAGCACGCCGGACCCTCACAAGTGTCCAGTTGGGTAAGAAATGGGGATCAGTCCTCACCACACTCCATGAGGCCAGGACACCCAGTTAGTACGCTTGCCTGTACAGATTGAAATAAAGAAATCAATACAAAAATGAAAAACAGCATTCAAATTTGTGCTGGATTGGACAGTTCTGATTGCCTTGCCAGCTAATGTAACCACATTTTACGTATGAATTGCCAACTAATTTGTTCTGCTTATTTCTACATAAGGTAATAATACATTTACAAAAATAGACAGGAAGGGGCTAATTTGTCATAAATCAAAGGATTTGTGATTTTTGTTTTGGTATGAAATGATTAAGTTATGTATTTGGCAATGCTGAAAAACCACAGGTCCATTGAATTTAAAAATCTATAAACTTTAATTGCGTTGATGTAGTGAAAGTATTGCAAAACTCCAGTATGGCACTTGCAAATTTAGCTTAACAGGGAGAACAAAAAATAATTTATTGGCCCCAAAACTTGGATAAATCCCCTTGACCAATTAGCCCGAACACGTTCTCTACTAATAAAAAGATACAGAACTTTGTGGGCCCCATAGCAGCACTTTGAAGGCACCCCGTCCCAATGCTTCTGGAGATAAAAAGTGTCATAGTACTGCGACATATAGATGGAGTGCAATCCAGCTCACTTTATTTGCACATCAGGCAGGTTACTTAGCAGATGCAGGTTTCGCAGGTCAGGTATACAGACAGTCTTTAAACAGCAGCACAACATTCCAAGTTTTGGTAATCACAAGTAGTCCAGATAAAATAACTCCTAACTTAACCCCAAACTTCCAATCTATCGCCAGGCCATTTGCTGGCATCAGGAGCAATGAGCTACTGCACAACACACACTTGTCATGCCTGTGGTCTGACTCTGACCAGCGGAGATCTGAGGCGTAGGGGCTGACTGGAATGTGAATCTGGGAACTTTGATAACGTTCTTATACATTAACCAGGATATTAAAAATATGTTTAAGAACAAGGCGCTTGTAACAATGTATAAAATGTGTTGCAACAATTAATTGTTGCAATGCTGTAGTGCAATACCTGTAATAAAAAGGAGTTAGCAAATGTTTACAGCCCCTTTTGGATTTTTTGTTATTGGTCCTGCCGGATTTATGTATTGCCGGCTCTTAGCTCCGTTAAAGTCTCTGTGCAGGATGGAAGGAAATTCCTATCTGTCCCTATACTACCCACCTTGTACTTGGTAGTGGTGGGGCGGATCTTCACTCCTGGCGGCTAGCTGTTAGTTCTCCGCAAACAGCTGTTCGTTTTAGCCGCGTCTCCCGTGTGTCGAGCTGTGCGGCTGCAGACGCTCGGGACCCCGGCTTGTGAGGACGGACGGAGGATGTCTTCTTCTGTGCGCTCTGTGTAGCTGAGAGTGCACGGACCGTGTGACTGCTTCCAACGCGTTTCGGGCTGCACGCCCTTTATCGAGGATATCACTGGTTTAGCCTTATTGTTATTTATAAAAAACTTTATTGAACAATTGTTAAAAAAACGGGAAAATCCCTCCCCGGAAGTGAAGTAAAAAAGTGCGGCTTGCACATGGCCCAGTACAGAATTATTAGGTATTGCACTTGAAAATGTAATAAAAGTGTAAAAATTATTATATATGTTCAAAAAATAAAATAAAAAAGTGGAATTTATATGGCTTTCATTTGATATATGCAAAAAATTCAAATGATTATTTTATTCTCAGCAAAAAACATTTTTTATATAAAAAGATATGAAAAATTATTTTTTTATTTTTTTAGGAATTTTTAAAAAAGACATTTAGTTCTATGTCCACATTTAGACCAGCAGGTTGTAATGTTTGGAGATTGAAAATCCACTCTGTTTCTTTCTTTTTTAGCAAGTCCGAGATATTCCCTCCTCTCCAATATTGTTTGATTTTTTGGATTCCCATGAATTTTAATTCACTTGGATTTTTGTTGTGACAGTCCAAAAAATGTTTTGAAACACTGTGTGTTTGGAGGCCTTTTTTAATGTTGTATATATGTTCCAAAATTCGTGTTTTTAATTTTCTTTTGGTTTGGCCTACATATTGCAGATGACAGGGGCACTCCAGTAGATAAATAACACCTTCTGTGTTACAACTAATGGCATCTTTTACTTTGTATTGTTTTTTTGAGACATTTGATGTAAATAATTTTTCTGAACGTGTGGATGTGCTGTTCGTTGTTTTGCAGGCTGAGCAGTTTAAACAATAGCTATGTCCCACGTTTCTTGCCATTCTTTGATTTGTTGAAATTGACGGTATGTAGCTTTTAGTCAGTTCTTGTTTGAGGTTTCTAGCTTTTTTGTATATTATCTTAGGCTTCTCAGGAAGGAACTCTGCAAGTTGTGTATCTAATTTTAATATGTGCCAATGTTTACGTAAGATGTTTTCAAACCAGAGATGTTGGCTGTTATATTGGGTGATAAATGCCATTTGAAACTCGTTTGATTCCTTTTTGGGTTTATATTGAATTAAATCTTTTCTTTCTGTGTTTTCAAGTTTTTCTATTTCTTGTTTAAGGTTTGTGTTTCTGTATCCTTTTTCCACAAATTGCTGTTTTAATTGATCGGCTTGTCTGATAAAATCTTCCTCTTTCGAGCAGTTCCTTTTCATGCGTCTGAATTGTCCTCCAGGGATGTTCTTAGTCCAGTTTGTGTGGTGGTTGCTATTTGCTGGAAGAATACTATTACTGCTAACATTTTTTCTATGAGTCCTTGTATGTAATGTGTTCTGAAATATGAAGATTTCTAGATCCAAATATACTATCATTTCTTTGCTGAATGTTGAAGTAAATTCCAGACCGTATTTGTTCTTCTCCATGTATTCTAGGAAGTTCTGTAAACTTTCTTCAGTTCCCTTCCAAATGAACAACAGATCATCTATGTATCTTTTCCAAATGATGAGGTTCTCTCTGTAGGGGTTATTTCTCCAAATGTTTTCTTCTTCCCATTTTGCGACAAAGAGATTCGCATAACTTGGTGCCATTGAAGAACCCATCGCTGTGCCCCGTACTTGGTTGAAGAAGGTTCCTTCATTCCAAAAATAATTCTTATGCAAAATGAATTCTATACTTCTCATAATGAAATTGATCTGTGCATTTTGTAAGTTGGTACTAGTAGATAGAAAGTGACGGGTGGCTTCTTGTCCGATGTCATGAGAAATGCAGGTATAGAGGGATTTAACATCACATGTGCATAATATATAATTCTCACTCCATTCTATATCTTTGATAAGTTGGAGTACTGCCATTGAGTCTTTCAGATAACTTTGTTGTTTGCACACTAGGTCCTGTAAAAAGGAATCCACATATTTTGAAAGATTTGATGTTAAAGATTCTATTCCTGAAACAATTGGTCTTGCTGGCGGGTGGCTGGAATTTTTGTGTATCTTTGGGAGTCCATAAAAAGTAGGTATTTTTGGATGTTGAATATGAAGATAATCGTACTCCTTTTTTGTGAGTATACCTAGTTGTAGCCCTTCACCCAGTAGGTCATGCAATTCTAGTAGGTAGGTTCCAGTGGGAGCCGTGATGAGTTTCTGATAGGTGTGAGAATCTGATAGTAGATTTTCGATTTCTTTCATGTACTGATTTTTATCCATGATGACTAGACCTCCGCCTTTATCTGCGGGCTTTATGATTATAGTTTCATCCCTCTTTAGGTCTTCCAAAGCTTCTTTTTCTTTTTGTGATAGGTTATACTTCTTTTTTTCTTTTCCTGTTAATTTCCGTATGTCCTGTTCTATCAGTTTCTCAAATGTCTCAATATGAGGTCCCTTAATGTATGATGGAAAAAATGTAGATTGTGGTTTCAAATCGCTGTGTTGAAAGTCATTTTCTTCCATAGTGTTATGGCTATTTTGTTCTTTCTTATTGAAGAATTTTTTTACACATAGTTTTCGCACGAATTTCTGGGTATCCACATATAGGCCAAATTGATTTATGTCGGAATGTCTGGCAAATTTTAGGCCTTTTTTAAGCAAAGTGATATGTGCCCCTGTCAATTTCTTTTTGCTGAGGTTATAGATACCAATTTCTCTGAGGTCTGAAGGTAATCCATTCTCTTCCTCATGCACTATGGATTTTTTCTTCTTGCCCCCCCGGACCCCCCCTTCTCCTGGCGAGTTTTCTATTCGGGTTTTTTTCTGTGGTCCGTTTTTCCCATCTGGTGGTTTTCCCAATCTCCGGGGAGATCCTAAAAAATCTTCTTCTTCCTCACTTGAATCTTCCTCTCTTTGTGTTCTTTTTCTCTGTTTACTTGTTGTTGTTTCCATGGTGGATTCTGATGCTTCTATCTGATTTATTAATGTTCTTAATTCATTCTGCGCTTCCTCTTACGTAAACATTGGCACATATTAAAATTAGATACACAACTTGCAGAGTTCCTTCCTGAGAAGCCTAAGATAATATACAAAAAAGCTAGAAACCTCAAACAAGAACTGACTAAAAGCTACATACCGTCAATTTCAACAAATCAAAGAATGGCAAGAAACGTGGGACATAGCTATTGTTTAAACTGCTCAGCCTGCAAAACAACGAACAGCACATCCACACGTTCAGAAAAATTATTTACATCAAATGTCTCAAAAAAACAATACAAAGTAAAAGATGCCATTAGTTGTAACACAGAAGGTGTTATTTATCTACTGGAGTGCCCCTGTCATCTGCAATATGTAGGCCAAACCAAAAGAAAATTAAAAACACGAATTTTGGAACATATATACAACATTAAAAAAGGCCTCCAAACACACAGTGTTTCAAAACATTTTTTGGACTGTCACAACAAAAATCCAAGTGAATTAAAATTCATGGGAATCCAAAAAATCAAACAATATTGGAGAGGAGGGAATATCTCGGACTTGCTAAAAAAGAAAGAAACAGAGTGGATTTTCAATCTCCAAACATTACAACCTGCTGGTCTAAATGTGGACATAGAACTAAATGTCTTTTTTAAAAAATCCTAAAAAAATAAAAAAATAATTTTTCATATCTTTTTATATAAAAAATATTTTTTGCTGAGAATAAAATAATCATTTGAATTTTTTGCATATAACAAATGAAAGCCATATAAATTCCACTTTTTTATTTTATTTTTTGAACATATATAATAATTTTTACACTTTTATTACATTTTCAAGTGCAATACCTAATAATTCTGTACTGGGCCATGTGCAAGCCGCACTTTTTTACTTCACTTCCGGGGAGGGATTTTCCCATTTTTTTAACAATTGTTCAATAAAGTTTTTTATAAATAACAATAAGGCTAAACCAGTGATATCCTCGATAAAGGGCGTGCAGCCCTAAACGCGTTGGAAGCAGTCACACGGTCCGTGCACTCTCAGCTACACAGAGCGCACAGAAGACATCCTCCGTCCGTCCTCACAAGCCGGGGTCCCGAGCGTCTGCAGCCGCACAGCTCCACACACGGGAGACGCGGCTAAAACGAACAGCTGTTTGCGGAGAACTAACAGCTAGCCGCCAGGAGTGAAGATCCGCCCCACCACTACCAAGTACAAGGTGGGTAGTATAGGGACAGATAGGAATTTCCTTCCATCCTGCACAGAGACTTTAACGGAGCTAAGAGCCGGCAATACATAAATCTGGCAGGACCAATAACAAAAAATCCAAAAGGGGCTGTAAACATTTGCTAACTCCTTTTTATTACAGGTATTGCACTACAGCATTGCAACAATTAATTGTTGCAACACATTTTATACATTGTTACAAGCGCCTTGTTCTTAAACATATTTTTAGTATCTATTTTTTCTTGCTCAGGGCTGCTCAGACACAAAAAATCCCGGTAACAGCGCCAGTGGCGGAACAAGCAAGCGGTGGGCCCAGGTGCAACAAAATGCTTTGGGCCCCCCATCCAAGTACACCCCATGGGCAGTGCGCGCCGTAGGCGCGCGCGCAAAAATACATAGTGGCGTGGCTTCGTGGGGAAGGGGTGTGTCCACAAAATAATACCAATTCATAAAACGGTGCACAGTAGTCTCCATTCTTCAAATTACGCCGCACAGTAGCACCACTACACCAGGTAGAGACCCTTTTACTCCTTACAGCGAACAGATTCCCCTTTTTACACATAACGGCAGACAGCGTGCACTTTTTACACATAACGGCAGACAGCGTGCCCTCGTTACACATAGCGGCAGACAGCATACACTTTTTACACAATGGCAGACAGCGTACCCTCGTTACACATAGCGGCAGACAGCGTGCCCTCGTTACACATAGCGGCAGACAGCGTGCACTTTTTACACATTACGGCAGGCAGCGTCCCCATTTTACACATTACGGCAGACAGCGTCCCCATTTTACACATTACGGCAGACACCATACACTTTTACACATAACGGCAGATAGCGTGCCCTTTTTACACATTACGGCAGGCAGATTCTACCTTTTTACACATAGCGGCAGGCAGATTCCCCATTTTTACATTGCGGCATGCAGATTCCCCATTTTTATACATAGCGGCAGGCAGTCCCCCCTTTTTACACATTGCGGCAGGCAGTCCCAACAAATAAAAAAAGAAATTACCTGCTTGTTGCCAGGGGTTTCATGCACTTGGTTCCATGCACAGTGCCAGGATGTCATGCTCGTTGCCAGGGGTTTCATGCACTGGGTGTCATGCTCGTTGCTAGTGGGTAGTGCTTGTTGCTAGGGCCGTGCTCCCAGTGCCAGATATTCCCCCACAGTGCCAGGTATATGCACCCAGTGCCAGATATTCTCCCACAGTGCCAGATATTCCCCCCCAGTGCCAGGTATATGCCCCCAGTGCCAGGTACATGCCCCCCCAGTGCCAGTTATATGCCCCCAGTGCCAGGTATATGCCCCCAGTGCCAGATATTCCCCCCCAGTGCCTGCTTCCCCCCCAGTGCCAGGTATATGCCCCCAGTGCCGGGTATATGCCCCCCCCAGGGGCGGAACTACTGGCGGGGCAGGCAGTGCATTGCACTGGGGCCCCGCCGCACTCAGGGGCCCACAGCCGCCG
Organism: Pseudophryne corroboree; assembly: GCF_028390025.1. NCBI lineage: Eukaryota > Metazoa > Chordata > Amphibia > Anura > Myobatrachidae > Pseudophryne > Pseudophryne corroboree. Next base: position 600,524,649 of record NC_086449.1, on the reverse strand, counting down.
GCCGGCATTTAGAACAGATTGACATGCGGACGAGAGTCCGCATGTCAATCTGCGTTCTCCTCTCCCTCCTTGCTGCTCCCCTGCTCCCCCGGCCCCCCCCTATGTGTTGGAGGGACACGAGCGCATCGCGCGTCTCTCTGTGTCCCTCCTGGCTCTCCCCCGGCCGCTCTAAGGAAGCATGTGCCGTTCGTGAGCTCTGATTGGCTCACGAACGGCACATGCTTCATTAGACCAGCGGGGGAGAGCCAGGAGGGACACAGGAGAGACGCGCGATGCGCTCGTGTCCCTCCAACACATAGGGGGGGGAGGGGGGACCGGGGGAGCAGGCACTGGGGGGACAGATCTGGCACTGGGGACATATACCTGGCACTGGGGGGACAGATCTGGCACTGGGGACATATACCTGGCACTGGGGGGACAGATCTGGCACTGGGGACATATACCTGGCACTGGGGGGACAGATCTGGCACTGGGGACATATACCTGGCACTGGGGGGACAGATCTGGCACTGGGGACATATACCTGGCACTGGGGACAGATCTGGCACTGGGGACATATACCTGGCACTGGGGACATATACCTTGCACTGGGGGGGCATATACCTGGCACTGGGGGGGCATATCTGGCACTGTGGGAGAATATCTGGCACTGGGGGGGCATATACCTGGCGCTGGGAGCATATAACTGGCACTGGGGGAGCATGTACCTGGCACTGGGGGCATATACCTGGCACTGGGGGGGAATATCTGGCACTGTGGGAGAATATCTGGCACTGGGGGGGCATATACCCGGCACTGGGGGCATATACCTGGCACTGGGGGGGAATATCTGGCACTGGGGGCATATACCTGGCACTGGGGGGGAATATCTGGCACTGTGGGAGAATATCTGGCACTGGGGGGGCATATACCCGGCACTGGGGGCATATACCTGGCACTGGGGGGGAAGCAGGCACTGGGGGGGAATATCTGGCACTGGGGGCATATACCTGGCACTGGGGGCATATAACTGGCACTGGGGGGGCATGTACCTGGCACTGGGGGCATATACCTGGCACTGGGGGGGAATATCTGGCACTGTGGGAGAATATCTGGCACTGGGTGCATATACCTGGCACTGTGGGGGAATATCTGGCACTGGGAGCACGGCCCTAGCAACAAGCACTACCCACTAGCAACGAGCATGACACCCAGTGCATGAAACCCCTGGCAACGAGCATGACATCCTGGCACTGTGCATGGAACCAAGTGCATGAAACCCCTGGCAACAAGCAGGTAATTTCTTTTTTTATTTGTTGGGACTGCCTGCCGCAATGTGTAAAAAGGGGGGACTGCCTGCCGCTATGTATAAAAATGGGGAATCTGCATGCCGCAATGTAAAAATGGGGAATCTGCCTGCCGCTATGTGTAAAAAGGTAGAATCTGCCTGCCGTAATGTGTAAAAAGGGCACGCTATCTGCCGTTATGTGTAAAAGTGTATGGTGTCTGCCGTAATGTGTAAAATGGGGACGCTGTCTGCCGTAATGTGTAAAATGGGGACGCTGCCTGCCGTAATGTGTAAAAAGTGCACGCTGTCTGCCGCTATGTGTAACGAGGGCACGCTGTCTGCCGCTATGTGTAACGAGGGTACGCTGTCTGCCATTGTGTAAAAAGTGTATGCTGTCTGCCGCTATGTGTAACGAGGGCACGCTGTCTGCCGTTATGTGTAAAAAGTGCACGCTGTCTGCCGTTATGTGTAAAAAGGGGAATCTGTTCGCTGTAAGGAGTAAAAGGGTCTCTACCTGGTGTAGTGGTGCTACTGTGCGGCGTAATTTGAAGAATGGAGACTACTGTGCACCGTTTTATGAATTGGTATTATTTTGTGGACACACCCCTTCCCCACGAAGCCACGCCACTATGTATTTTTGCGCGCGCGCCTACGGCGCGCACTGCCCATGGGGTGTACTTGGATGGGGGGCCCAAAGCATTTTGTTGCACCTGGGCCCACCGCTTGCTTGTTCCGCCACTGGCCCCCCCAGTGCCAGATATTCTCCCACAGTGCCAGATATTCCCCCCCAGTGCCAGGTATATGCCCCCAGTGCCAGATATTCCCCCCCAGTGCCAGGTATATGCCCCCAGTGCCGGGTATATGCCCCCCCAGTGCCAGATATTCTCCCACAGTGCCAGATATTCCCCCCCAGTGCCAGGTATATGCCCCCAGTGCCAGGTACATGCTCCCCCAGTGCCAGTTATATGCTCCCAGCGCCAGGTATATGCCCCCCCAGTGCCAGATATTCTCCCACAGTGCCAGATATTCCCCCCCAGTGCCAGGTATATGCCCCCCCAGTGCAAGGTATATGTCCCCAGTGCCAGGTATATGTCCCCAGTGCCAGATCTGTCCCCAGTGCCAGGTATATGTCCCCAGTGCCAGATCTGTCCCCCCAGTGCCAGGTATATGTCCCCAGTGCCAGATCTGTCCCCCCAGTGCCAGGTATATGTCCCCAGTGCCAGATCTGTCCCCCCAGTGCCAGGTATATGTCCCCAGTGCCAGATCTGTCCCCCCAGTGCCAGGTATATGTCCCCAGTGCCAGATCTGTCCCCCCAGTGCCAGGTATATGTCCCCAGTGCCAGATCTGTCCCCCCAGTGCCTGCTCCCCCGGTCCCCCCTCCCCCCCCTATGTGTTGGAGGGACACGAGCGCATCGCGCGTCTCTCCTGTGTCCCTCCTGGCTCTCCCCCGCTGGTCTAATGAAGCATGTGCCGTTCGTGAGCCAATCAGAGCTCACGAACGGCACATGCTTCCTTAGAGCGGCCGGGGGAGAGCCAGGAGGGACACAGAGAGACGCGCGATGCGCTCGTGTCCCTCCAACACATAGGGGGGGGCCGGGGGAGCAGGGGAGCAGCAAGGAGGGAGAGGAGAACGCAGATTGACATGCGGACTCTCGTCCGCATGTCAATCTGTTCTAAATGCCGGCCGGCGGCTGTGGGCCCCTGAGTGCGGCGGGGCCCCAGTGCAATGCACTGCCTGCCCCGCCAGTAGTTCCGCCCCTGAACAGCGCGGTTTTTCTTATTTTTAAACGTCTACTAATTTTTGTCATACTGCTGCTATGAGTGTACCTGGGTACATCACACATTCATTAAGAAAAAATATAGGAGAGATTTTTTCCAGTGACAGACCACCTCCAGAGCCATCAGCAGGAGATGAAAGATTCTGTGACCTATTCTTCAGATTGGAAAAACATTACACTCAGGAAATAAAACAATGGTGGGAGATCACAACATTGTCCCAATATTTAGAACACAGTATTGTTCCAAGGGGTCTAAGAATTTACAAAAACCCCACTTTTGAACCTGTCAACACTGATTTTTTTCTAAAGTGGAATACAATATTGGACAATTGCTCGAGAGAATTAATTAAACTTATCATATGGGATAGGCAAAATTCCCTTAAAGATCTAAATGAGAAAATTATAAATATTGAAAAGAAATTCGAGTCACTACAAAAGATGACAGACTATACAAATTTAATGAAAATGACTAATAATAAGATAGAAGAAATTGAAGAAGAGACCATACAACAAAAACAAAGAAAATTTCACAGAGATATTAATGACTATAAACTAATGAAACAAAATGAAAAAAGAAATGCAGGTCAATTGAATAAAGAACACAAACAGAACCAAAAAAGAAGCTATGCACAAATTGCCAAATCAAATCCACCTGGCAATCATCAATCACATCACAATGAACGAAGAACAGACCCAGCAGGAACAAACAATAAATACACCTACAACAGGAAAGAACCTATAATTAAGCATCCACCAATAGCACACACCCGAAGATCTGAATATCAAGCCTATAATCCACATAATTTCACGTATGAAAAGAAATCTACACAGAAGATCATGAGGGAATCATATGAAAAAGGAAGGAATGCGGCGAAAGAGGAAGCGCAGAATGAATTAAGAACATTAATAAATCAGATAGAAGCATCAGAATCCACCATGGAAACAACAACAAGTAAACAGAGAAAAAGAACACAAAGAGAGGAAGATTCAAGTGAGGAAGAAGAAGATTTTTTAGGATCTCCCCGGAGATTGGGAAAACCACCAGATGGGAAAAACGGACCACAGAAAAAAACCCGAATAGAAAACTCCCCAGGAGAAGGGGGGTACGGGGGGGGCAAGAAGAAAAAATCCATAGTGCATGAGGAAGAGAATGGATTACCTTCAGACCTCAGAGAAATCGGTATCTATAACCTCAGCAAAAAGAAATTGACAGGGGCACATATCACTTTGCTTAAAAAAGGCCTAAAATTTGCCGGACATTCCGACATAAATCAATTTGGCCTATATGTGGATACCCAGAAATTCGTGCGAAAACTATGTGTAAAAAAATTCTTCAATAAGAAAGAACAAAATAGCCATAACACTATGGAAGAAAATGACTTTCAACACAGCGATTTGAAACCACAATCTACATTTTTTCCATCATACATTAAGGGACCTCATATTGAGACATTTGAGAAACTGATAGAACAGGACATACGGAAATTAACAGGAAAACAAAAAAAGAAGTATAACCTATCACAAAAAGAAAAAGAAGTTTTGGAAGACCTAAAGAGGGATGAAACTATAATCATAAAGCCCGCAGATAAAGGCGGAGGTCTAGTCATCATGGATAAAAATCAGTACATGAAAGAAATCGAAAATCTACTATCAGATTCTCACACCTATCAGAAACTCATCACGGATCCCACTGGAACCTACCTATTAGAATTGCATGACCTACTGGATGAAGGGCTACAACTAGGTATACTCACAAAAAAGGAGTACGATTATCTTCATATTCAACATCCAAAAATACCTACTTTTTATGGACTCCCAAAGATACACAAAAATTCCAGCCACCCGCCAGCAAGACCAATTGTTTCAGGAATAGAATCTTTAACATCAAATCTTTCAAAATATGTGGATTCCTTTTTACAGGACCTAGTGTGCAAACAACAAAGTTATCTGAAAGACTCAATGGCAGTACTCCAACTTATCAAAGATATAGAATGGAGTGAGAATTATATATTATGCACATGTGATGTTAAATCCCTCTATACCTGCATTTCTCATGACATCGGACAAGAAGCCACCCGTCACTTTCTATCTACTAGTACCAACTTACAAAATGCACAGATCAATTTCATTATGAGAAGTATAGAATTCATTTTGCATAACAATTATTTTTGGAATGAAGGAACCTTCTTCAACCAAGTACGGGGCACCGCGATGGGTTCTTCAATGGCACCAAGTTATGCGAATCTCTTTGTCGCAAAATGGGAAGAAGAAAACATTTGGAGAAATAACCCCTACAGAGAGAACCTCAACATTTGGAAAAGATACATAGATGATCTGTTGTTCATTTGGAAGGGAACTGAAGAAAGTTTACAGAACTTCCTAGAATACATGGAGAAGAACAAATACGGTCTGGAATTTACTTCAACATTCAGCAAAGAAATGATAGTATATTTGGATCTAGAAATCTTCATATTTCAGAACACATTACATACAAGGACTCATAGAAAAAATGTTAGCAGTAATAGTATTCTTCCAGCAAATAGCAACCACCACACAAACTGGACTAAGAACATCCCTGGAGGACAATTCAGATGCATGAAAAGGAACTGCTCGAAAGAGGAAGATTTTATCAGACAAGCCGATCAATTAAAACATCAATTTGTGGAAAAAGGATACAGAAACACAAACCTTAAACAAGAAATAGAAAAACTTGAAAACACAGAAAGAAAAGATTTAATTCAATATAAACCCAAAAAGGAATCAAACGAGTTTCAAATGGCATTTATCACCCAATATAACAGCCAACATCTCTGGTTTGAAAACATCTTACGTAAACATTGGCACATATTAAAATTAGATACACAACTTGCAGAGTTCCTTCCTGAGAAGCCTAAGATAATATACAAAAAAGCTAGAAACCTCAAACAAGAACTGACTAAAAGCTACATACCGTCAATTTCAACAAATCAAAGAATGGCAAGAAACGTGGGACATAGCTATTGTTTAAACTGCTCAGCCTGCAAAACAACGAACAGCACATCCACACGTTCAGAAAAATTATTTACATCAAATGTCTCAAAAAAACAATACAAAGTAAAAGATGCCATTAGTTGTAACACAGAATGTGTTATTTATCTACTGGAGTGCCCCTGTCATCTGCAATATGTAGGCCAAACCAAAAGAAAATTAAAAACACGAATTTTGGAACATATATACAACATTAAAAAAGGCCTCCAAACACACAGTGTTTCAAAACATTTTTTGGACTGTCACAACAAAAATCCAAGTGAATTAAAATTCATGGGAATCCAAAAAATCAAACAATATTGGAGAGGAGGGAATATCTCGGACTTGCTAAAAAAGAAAGAAACAGAGTGGATTTTCAATCTCCAAACATTACAACCTGCTGGTCTAAATGTGGACATAGAACTAAATGTCTTTTTAAAAAAATCCTAAAAAAATAAAAAAATAATTTTTCATATCTTTTTATATAAAAAATATTTTTTGCTGAGAATAAAATAATCATTTGAATTTTTTGCATATAACAAATGAAAGCCATATAAATTCCACTTTTTTATTTTATTTTTTGAACATATATAATAATTTTTACACTTTTATTACATTTTCAAGTGCAATACCTAATAATTCTGTACTGGGCCATGTGCAAGCCGCACTTTTTTACTTCACTTCCGGGGAGGGATTTTCCCATTTTTTTAACAATTGTTCAATAAAGTTTTTTATAAATAACAATAAGGCTAAACCAGTGATATCCTCGATAAAGGGCGTGCAGCCCGAAACGCGTTGGAAGCAGTCACACGGTCCGTGCACTCTCAGCTACACAGAGCGCACAGAAGAAGACATCCTCCGTCCGTCCTCACAAGCCGGGGTCCCGAGCGTCTGCAGCCGCACAGCTCGACACACGGGAGACGCGGCTAAAATGAACAGCTGTTTGCGGAGAACAGCTAGCCGCCAGGAGTAAAGATCCGCCCCACCACTACCAAGTACAAGGTGGGTAGTATAGGGACAGATAGGAATTTCCTTCCATCCTGCACAGAGACTTTAACGGAGCTAAGAGCCGGCAATACATAAATCCGGCAGGACCAATAACAAAAAATCCAAAAGGGGCTGTAAACATTTGCTAACTCCTTTTTATTACAGGTATTGCACTACAGCATTGCAACAATTAATTGTTGCAACACATTTTATACATTGTTACAAGCGCCTTGTTCTTAAACATATTTTTAGTATCTATTTTTTCTTGCTCAGGGCTGCTCAGACACAATAAATCCCGGTAACAGCGCGGTTTTTCTTATTTTTAAACGTCTACTAATTTTTGTCATACTGCTGCTATGAGTGTACCTGGGTACATCACACATTCATTAAGAAAAAATATAGGAGAGATTTTTTCCAGTGACAGACCACCTCCAGAGCCATCAGCAGGAGGTGAAAGATTCTGTGACCTATTCTTCAGATTGGAAAAACATTACACTCAGGAAATAAAACAATGGTGGGAGATCACAACATTGTCCCAATATTTAGAACACAGTATTGTTCCAAGGGGTCTAAGAATTTACAAAAACCCCACTTTTGAACCTGTCAACACTGATTTTTTTCTAAAGTGGAATACAATATTGGACAATTGCTCGAGAGCATTAATTAAACTTATCATATGGGATAGGCAAAATTCCCTTAAAGATCTAAATGAGAAAATTATAAATATTGAAAATAAATTCGAGTCACTACAAAAGATGACAGACTATACAAATTTAATGAAAATGACTAATAATAAGATGGAAGAAATTGAAGAAGAGACCATACAACAAAAACAAAGAAAATTTCACAGAGATATTAATGACTATAAACTAATGAAACAAAATGAAAAAAGAAATGCAGGTCAATTGAATAAAGAACACAAACAGAACCAAAAAAGAAGCTATGCACAAATTGCCAAATCAAATCCACCTGGCAATCATCAATCACATCACAATGAACGAAGAACAGACCCAGCAGGAACAAACAATAAATACACCTACAACAGGAAAGAACCTATAATTAAGCATCCACCAATAGCACACACCCGAAGATCTGAATATCAAGCCTATAATCCACATAATTTCACGTATGAAAAGAAATCTACACAGAAGATCATGAGGGAATCATATGAAAAAGGAAGGAATGCGGCGAAAGAGGAAGCGCAGAATGAATTAAGAACATTAATAAATCAGATAGAAGCATCAGAATCCACCATGGAAACAACAACAAGTAAACAGAGAAAAAGAACACAAAGAGAGGAAGATTCAAGTGAGGAAGAAGAAGATTTTTTAGGATCTCCCCGGAGATTGGGAAAACCACCAGATGGGAAAAACGGACCACAGAAAAAAACCCGAATAGAAAACTCCCCAGGAGAAGGGGGGTCCAGGGGGGCAAGAAGAAAAAATCCATAGTGCATGAGGAAGAGAATGGATTACCTTCAGACCTCAGAGAAATTGGTATCTATAACCTCAGCAAAAAGAAATTGACAGGGGCACATATCACTTTGCTTAAAAAAGGCCTAAAATTTGCCGGACATTCCGACATAAATCAATTTGGCCTATATGTGGATACCCAGAAATTCGTGCGAAAACTATGTGTAAAAAAATTATTCAATAAGAAAGAACAAAATAGCCATAACACTATGGAAGAAAATGACTTTCAACACAGCGATTTGAAACCACAATCTACATTTTTTCCATCATACATTAAGGCACCTCATATTGAGACATTTGAGAAACTGATAGAACAGGACATACGGAAATTAACAGGAAAAGAAAAAAAGAAGTATAACCTATCAGAAAAAGAAAAAGAAGCTTTGGAAGACCTAAAGAGGGATGAAACTATAATCATAAAGCCCGCAGATTAAGGCGGAGGTCTAGTCATCATGGATAAAAATCAGTACATGAAAGAAATCGAAAATCTACTATCAGATTCTCACACCTATCAGAAACTCATCACGGATCCCACTGGAACCTTCCTATTAGAATTGCATGACCTACTGGATGAAGGGCTACAACTAGGTATACTCACAAAAAAGGAGTACGATTATCTTCATATTCAACATCCAAAAATACCTACTTTTTATGGACTCCCAAAGATACACAAAAATTCCAGCCACCCGCCAGCAAGACCAATTGTTTCAGGAATAGAATCTTTAACATCAAATCTTTCAAAATATGTGGATTCCTTTTTACAGGACCTAGTGTGCAAACAACAAAGTTATCTGAAAGACTCAATGGCAGTACTCCAACTTATCAAAGATATAGAATGGAGTGAGAATTATATATTATGCACATGTGATGTTAAATCCCTCTATACCTGCATTTCTCATGACATCGGACAAGAAGCCACCCGTCACTTTCTATCTACTAGTACCAACTTACAAAATGCACAGATCAATTTCATTATGAGAAGTATAGAATTCATTTTGCATAAGAATTATTTTTGGAATGAAGGAACCTTCTTCAACCAAGTACGGGGCACCGCGATGGGTTCTTCAATGGCACCAAGTTATGCGAATCTCTGTCGCAAAATGGGAAGAAGAAAACATTTGGAGAAATAACCCCTACAGAGAGAACCTCATCATTTGGAAAAGATACATAGATGATCTGTTGTTCATTTGGAAGGGAACTGAAGAAAGTTTACAGAACTTCCTAGAATACATGGAGAAGAACAAACACGGTCTGGAATTTACTTCAACATTCAGCAAAGAAATGATAGTATATTTGGATCTAGAAATCTTCATATTTCAGAACACATTACATACAAGGACTCATAGAAAAAATGTTAGCAGTAATAGTATTCTTCCAGCAAATAGCAACCACCACACAAACTGGACTAAGAACATCCCTGGAGGACAATTCAGATGCATGAAAAAGAACTGCTCGAAAGAGGAAGATTTTATCAGACAAGCCGATCAATTAAAACATCAATTTGTGGAAAAAGGATACAGAAACACAAACCTTAAACAAGAAATAGAAAAACTTGAAAACACAGAAAGAAAAGATTTAATTCAATATAAACCCAAAAAGGAATCAAACGAGTTTCAAATGGCATTTATCACCCAATATAACAGCCAACATCTCTGGTTTGAAAACATCTTATGTAAACATTGGCATATATTAAAATTAGATACACAACTTGCAGAGTTCCTTCCTGAGAAGCCTAAGATAATATACAAAAAAGCTAGAAACCTCAAACAAGAACTGACTAAAAGCTACATACCGTCAATTTCAACAAATCAAAGAATGGCAAGAAACGTGGGACATAGCTATTGTTTAAACTGCTCAGCCTGCAAAACAACGAACAGCACATCCACACGTTCAGAAAAATTATTTACATCAAATGTCTCAAAAAAACAATACAAAGTAAAAGATGCCATTAGTTGTAACACAGAAGGTGTTATTTATCTACTGGAGTGCCCCTGTCATCTGCAATATGTAGGCCAAACCAAAAGAAAATTAAAACCTGCTGGTCTAAATGTGGACATAGAACTAAATGTCTTTTTAAAAAAATCCTAAAAAAATAAAAAAATAATTTTTCATATCTTTTTATATAAAAAATATTTTTTGCTGAGAATAAAATAATCATTTGAATTTTTTGCATATAACAAATGAAAGCCATATAAATTCCACTTTTTTATTTTATTTTTTGAACATATATAATAATTTTTACACTTTTATTACATTTTCAAGTGCAATACCTAATAATTCTGTACTGGGCCATGTGCAAGCCGCACTTTTTTACTTCACTTCCGGGGAGGGATTTTCCCGTTTTTTTAACAATTGTTCAATAAAGTTTTTTATAAATAACAATAAGGCTAAACCAGTGATATCCTCGATAAAGGGCGTGCAGCCCGAAACGCGTTGGAAGCAGTCACACGGTCCGTGCACTCTCAGCTACACAGAGCGCACAGAAGAAGACATCCTCCGTCCGTCCTCACAAGCCGGGGTCCCGAGCGTCTGCAGCCGCACAGCTCGACACACGGGAGACGCGGCTAAAACGAACAGCTGTTTGCGGAGAACTAACAGCTAGCCGCCAGGAGTGAAGATCCGCCCCACCACTACCAAGTACAAGGTGGGTAGTATAGGGACAGATAGGAATTTCCTTCCATCCTGCACAGAGACTTTAACGGAGCTAAGAGCCGGCAATACATAAATCCGGCAGGACCAATAACAAAAAATCCAAAAGGGGCTGTAAACATTTGCTAACTCCTTTTTATTACAGGTATTGCACTACAGCATTGCAACAATTAATTGTTGCAACACATTTTATACATTGTTACAAGCGCCTTGTTCTTAAACATATTTTTAGTATCTATTTTTTCTTGCTCAGGGCTGCTTAGACACAAAAAATCCCGGTAACAGCGCGTTTTTTCTTATTTTTAAACATTAACCAGGATATGGCAAACTTGAGCGTAGGCCCGAAGGCGTGACCAGAATGGAGGAGAATATAAAATAAAACAAGTCTTTTATTCAGCATGCAAGATGGTAGAGATAGTGGCAGATGGTATTAGACTCAATAATTGGTATCACAGATAATGCTTTAACATTGGCACAGGAACAATGGTAATGCTGTAGCAAATGTAACATTGATGGCAGGATGTAATATGAGATGCAGTGTGAACCACTGATGAAGTCCCAATATAATGAGCACACAATGGGGGTAATTCTGAGTTGATCGCAGCAGAAAATTTGTTAGCAGCTGGGCAAAACCATGGCACTGCAGGGGGGGCAGATATAACATGTGCAGAGAGAGTTAGATTTGGGTGGGGTTTGTTCAAACTGAAATCTAAATTGCAGTGTAAAAATAAAGCAGCCAGTATATTTACCCTGCACAGAAACAAAATAACCCATCCACATTTAACTCTCTGCACATGTTATATCTGCCCCCCCTGCAGTGCACATGGTTTTGCCCAACTGCTAACAAATTTGATGCTGTGATCAACTCTGAATTACCCCCAATAGCAGATGCAGTTGCGGTGTAAACCACTGACTAAGTCCCAATATAAAAGGAATACGCAATGTTACTGACCACTTTAGAAAAGATACCGATGGTACTGGATATTGGTGGCAGAGCACCAAAGTAGATAGAGATTGATGGCGGAACACCAATGGAGCTAGAGATTGATGGCAGAACACCAATGGTGACGAGTATTGATGGCGGAACACAGATGGAGCTAGAGATCAATGGCAGAATACAGATGGAGCTAGAGATCGATGGCAGAACACCAATGGTGACGAGTATTGATGGCGGAACACACATGGAGCTAGAGATCGATGGCAGAACACCAATGGTGACGAGTATTGATGGCGGAACACAGATGGAGCTAGAGATCAATGGCAGAACATAGATGGAGCTGGAGATCGATGGCAGAACACTGATGGTGATGAGTATTGATGGCGGAACACTGATGGTGATGAGTATCGATGGCAGAACACTGATGGAGCTGGACACCATTGGCGTAACACCGATGGTGATGAGTATCGAAGGCGGAACACCAAATGGAGCTTGAGATTGATGGCAGAACATCGATAGAGCTTGAGATCGATGGCAGAACACCGATGGAGCTTGTGATTGATGGCAGAACACCGATGTAGCAGGAGATCGATGGCGGAACACCAATGAGCCAGGCAGAGCTACAAGCTGGATGGAACTCAGGCCTCAGGGCAAAATGGAATCTCCTGGAGCCAGGTAACCTGGAAGAAGTTGAGAACAAACATCCATACAGGGTATGACCACCATAGCACTGGTGATCAGGCAGTCCTTACCCAGCATTCTTATAGGAGCCAGTGTGCAGGGATTGGCTGCGATGATCAGGTGATGCAGGGAGGCTCAGTCACATGATTGGCTGTGCTGCAGTCAGGTGGTCAGGACTTGTCACAGCAGTACTCCAGGATTAGGCTCTGATGTGGATTGAGGCCTAGTAGGCCCAAACACTAGGAAGCAGACATTATGCTGAGAGAGCTATGCAGGAACAGCATGTAAAGACTTTACTGCAAGCTGGTGTGATGAACAGAGAGTCTGGTTGCTGAACACTGGATCTTGGCAATTACACAGTGGAATTCCTGCTCAGGTGCTAACCAGCAAGTAATCAAGACTACAATTTGTATGTGAAGCAGATGCCTGTTTGCAGAATAAGTAATCCAGGGGGTCATTCCAAGTTGATCGCTCGCTAGCTATTTTTTGCAGCGCTGCAAAAAGATAGTCTCCGCCCATTGGGGAGTGTATGTTTGCTTTGCACATGTGCAATCACATGTGCAGCCGAGCGGAACAAAAAAGTTTTGTGAAGTTTCTGAGTAGCTCAGAACCTACTCAGCTGCTGCGATCACTTCAGCCCATTCTTGCCCGGAATTGACGTCAGATACCCGCCCTGCAAATGCTTGGACACGCCTGCGTTATTCCAACCACTGCCTGAAAACGGTCAGTTGGCACCCACAAATGCCTTCTTCCTGTCAATCTCCTTGCGATAGTCTGTGCGAATGGATTCTTCGTACAATCCATTGCTCAACAACGATCTGCTTTGTACCCATACGACGCGCCTGTGCATTGCGGTGCATACGCAGTTCTAACCTGATCACAGCGCAGTGAACAATCCTAGCGTGCAATCAGGTCGGAATGAACCCCCAAGACTGCAGTTTGTATGTGAAGCAGATGCCTGTTTGCAGAATAAGCAGAGGTAAGTCACAGAACATGAGAAATACTATCAGGATCGTGACAACACTTTTAAAGGTAGTAGACAAGTTGTAGTAATTAGCCCAGCTGTGGCTTACAACAGACTCAGCCAAAACCCAGACTGGATTCCATCATACCTGTTGCTGCTGCTCCAATCCTGCAAAAGCCTGCCATTCCAAATTAACCTCGTGGAAAAATGTTGTCCCTGCCACAGTACATAATCTGAATCATAGTAAAGCCGTAGTTTACATTATGACACATTGTAGGGCTGCCAGTACACAGTACCCCCAATTCACAATATGACATACTGTACAGTGTTCACAGTTCATATTATGCCACATTACAGTGCTGCCCCCAATTCATATTATGCCATCCTATAGAGCCTCAACTTCATATTGTGCCACATTATAGTGCCCTAGTTAATATTATGTAACAGTATAATGCACTTCATTCAAGCTATGGCTCACAACAGACTCAGCGAAAATCCAGACTGTATTTAATCATACAGTACCTGTTGCTTCTGCTCCAATCCTCCATTAACCTCATGTGGATCCATGCTATCCCTAACACACTCCTCCCTCCTTAGCTTCAAGCACTCTGGTGAAGCTAGGAATTCACCTGGTGAGTTCTCTGCCTCGCCCATACGTATTTTTTTCATCTGTCTGGTAACACACCCCTCAACTAGCTTCCACAGATCAACTTCTTCACCCTCCTCTTCCTCCCCTAGCTTCACCAGAGGGTTTCTAGAAGTATCACGCCCATAAACTTTCTAGAAAAGGCATCTACATTAAGGTGCTGTTTCCCTGGCCGATACTGCACCTCAAATTTGAATAGCTGTAAGGTCAGAAACCAATGAGTCACATGAGCATTTACCTCATTGTTTGTGTGCATCCACTTTAAGGGTGCATGGTCAGTGATTAGCCAGAATTCTCGCCCCAACAAATAGTATCTCAGAGACTCTACTGCCCATTTAATCAACAAGCGTACTTGCTCCACAGTTGAGTACTTGTGTTCTCTGGGCAGCAATTTCTGGCTATGGTAGAGGATGGGTTTTTCTTAGAGATGAGCGGGTTCGGATTTACTTGGTTCTTTACGCCAGAATTATCGCCATTTCTTATTTTTTTAATTTTTCTTGTTGGCTAACCAAAATAAGTGACGTCCGATAGCCAATAAGGAGATTCGGGTAAATCCGAGTAAATCCGAACCCGCTCATCTCTAGTTTTTCTTCCCATTATATCTCTTGGGAAAGGACTGCCCCTAACCCTGTCCCAAAGGCACCAGTCTGCAACACAAACGGCTTTCTGGAATCATTGAGCTTGCAATACAGGCTCTGCAAATAAAGCTTGCCTTAAATCCTGCCAAGTAGTTTCTGCATGCCTAGACCATACTATCTCATCTGTGGACTGCGTCTTCAGACATTCAGTTAAGGGTTCCACCCTAGTGGCAAAATCGCATATAAAGTAAACTAGAGATGTGCACTTGAAATTTTTCGGGTTTTGTGTTTTGGTTTTGGGTTCGGTTCCGCGGCCGTGTTTTGGGTTCGACCGCGTTTTGGCAAAACCTCACCGAATTTTTTTTGTCGGATTCGGGTGTGTTTTGGATTCGGGTGTTTTTTTTCAAAAAACACTAAAAAACAGCTTAAATCATAGAATTTGGGGGTCATTTTGATCCCAAAGTATTATTAACCTCAAAAACCATAATTTCCACTCATTTTCAGTCTATTCTGAATACCTCACAATATTATTTTTAGTCCTAAAATTTGCACCGAGGTCGCTGGATGACTAAGCTAAGCGACCCTAGTGGCCGACACAAACACCTGGCCCATCTAGGAGTGGCACTGCAGTGTCACGCAGGATGGCCCTTCCAAAAAACCCTCCCCAAACAGCACATGACGCAAAGAAAAGAGGCGCAATGAGGTAGCTGTGTGAGTAAGATAAGCGACCCTAGTGGCCGACACAAACACCTGGCCCATCTAGGAGTGGCACTGCAGTGTCACGCAGGATGTCCCTTCCAAAAAACCCTCCCCAAACAGCACATGACGCAAAGAAAAAAAGAGGCGCAATGAGGTAGCTGTGTGAGTAAGATAAGCGACCCTAGTGGCCGACACAAACACCGGGCCCATCTAGGAGTGGCACTGCAGTGTCACGCAGGATGTCCCTTCCAAAAAACCCTCCCCAAACAGCACATGACGCAAAGAAAAAAAGAGGCGCAATGAGGTAGCTGTGTGAGTAAGATAAGCGACCCTAGTGGCCGACACAAACACCGGGCACATCTAGGAGTGGCACTGCAGTGTCACGCAGGATGTCCCTTCCAAAAAACCCTCCCCAAACAGCACATGACGCAAAGAAAAAAAGAGGCGCAATGAGGTAGCTGTGTGAGTAAGATAAGCGACTCTAGTGGCCGACACAAACACCGGGCCCATCTAGGAGTGGTACTGCAGTGTCACACAGGATGTCCCTTCCAAAAAACCCTCCCCAAACAGCACATGACGCAAAGAAAAAAAGAGGCGCAATGAGGTAGCTGTGTGAGTAAGATAAGCGACCCTAGTGGCCGACACAAACACCTGGCCCATCTAGGAGTGGCACTGCAGTGTCACGCAGGATGTCCCTTCCAAAAAACCCTCCCCAAACAGCACATGACGCAAAGAAAAAAAGAGGCGCAATGAGGTAGCTGTGTGAGTAAGATAAGCGACCCTAGTGGCCGACACAAACACCGGGCCCATCTAGGAGTGGCACTGCAGTGTCACGCAGGATGTCCCTTCCAAAAAACCCTCCCCAAACAGCACATGACGCAAAGAAAAAAAGAGGCGCAATGAGGTAGCTGTGTGAGTAAGATAAGCGACCCTAGTGGCCGACACAAACACCGGGCCCATCTAGGAGTGGCACTGCAGTGTCACGCAGGATGGCCCTTCCAAAAAATACTCCCCAAACAGCACATGACGCAAAGAAAAATTAAAGAAAAAAGAGGTGCAAGATGGAATTGTCCTTGGGCCCTCCCACCCACCCTTATGTTGTATAAACAGGACATGCACACTTTAACCAACCCATCATTTCAGTGACAGGGTCTGCCACATGACTGTGACTGAAATGACGGGTTGGTTTGGACCCCCACCAAAAAAGAAGCAATTAATCTCTCCTTGCACAAACTGGCTCTACAGAGGCAAGATGTCCACCTCATCATCATCCTCCGATATATCACCGTGTACATCCCCCTCCTCACAGATTATCAATTCGTCCCCACTGGAATCCACCATCTCAGCTCCCTGTGTACTTTGTGGAGGCAATTGCTGCTGGTCAATGTCTCCACGGAGGAATTGATTATAATTAATTTTAATGAACATCATCTTCTCCACATTTTCTGGATGTAACCTCGTACGCCGATTGCTGACAAGGTGAGCGGCGGCACTAAACACTCTTTCGGAGTACACACTTGTGGGAGGGCAACTTAGGTAGAATAAAGCCAGTTTGTGCAAGGGCCTCCAAATTGCCTCTTTTTCCTGCCAGTATAAGTACGGACTGTGTGACGTGCCTACTTGGATGCGGTCACTCATATAATCCTCCACCATTCTTTCAATGGTGAGAGAATCATATGCAGTGACAGTAGACGACATGTCCGTAATCGTTGTCAGGTCCTTCAGTCCGGACCAGATGTCAGCATCAGCAGTTGCTCCAGACTGCCCTGCATCACCGCCAGCGGGTGGGCTCGGAATTCTGAGCCTTTTCCTCGCACCCCCAGTTGCGGGAGAATGTGAAGGAGGAGATGTTGACAGGTCGCGTTCCGCTTGACTTGACAATTTTCTCACCAGCAGGTCTTTGAACCCCAGCAGACTTGTGTCTGCCGGAAAGAGAGATCCACGGTAGGCTTTAAATCTAGGATCGAGCATGGTGGCCAAAATGTAGTGCTCTGATTTCAACAGATTGACCACCCGTGAATCCTTGTTAAGCGAATTAAGGGCTCCATCCACAAGTCCCACATGCCTAGCGGAATCGCTCCGTGTTAGCTCCTCCTTCAATGTCTCCAGCTTCTTCTGCAAAAGCCTGATGAGGGGAATGACCTGACTCAGGCTGGCAGTGTCTGAACTGACTTCACGTGTGGCAAGTTCAAAGGGCATCAGAACCTTGCACAATGTTGAAATCATTCTCCACTGCGCTTGAGACAGGTGCATTCCACCTCCTATATCGTGCTGAATTGTATAGGCTTGAATGGCCTTTTGCTGCTCCTCCAACCTCTGAAGCATATAGAGGGTTGAATTCCACCTCGTTACCACTTCTTGCTTCAGATGATGGCAGGGCAGGTTCAGTTGTTTTTGGTGGTGCTCCAGTCTTCTGTACGTGGTGCCTGTACGCCGAAAGTGTCCCGCAATTCTTCTGGCCACCGACAGCATCTCTTGCACACCCCTGTCGTTTTTTAAAAAATTCTGCACCACCAAATTCAAGGTATGTGCAAAACATGGGACGTGCTGGAATTTGCCCAGATTTAATGCACACACAATATTGCAGGCGTTGTCCGATGCCACAAATCCACAGGAGAGTCCAATTGGGGTAAGCCATTCCGCGATGATCTTCCTCAGTTGCCGTAAGAGGTTTTCAGCTGTGTGCGTATTCTGGAAAGCGGTGATACAAAGCGTAGCCTGCCTAGGAAAGAGTTGGCGTTTGCGAGATGCTGCTACTGGTGCCGCCGCTGCTGTTCTTGCGGCGGGAGTCCATACATCTACCCAGTGGGCTGTCACAGCCATATAGTCCTGACCCTGCCCTGCTCCACTTGTCCACATGTCCGTGGTTAAGTGGACATTGGGTACAACTGCATTTTTTAGGACACTGGTGAGTCTTTTTCTGAGGTCCGTGTACATTCTCGGTATCGCCTGCCTAGAGAAGTGGAACCTAGATGGTATTTGGTAACGGGGGCACACTACCTCAAGAAATTGTCTAGTTCCCTGTGAACTAACGGCGGATACCGGACTCACGTCTAACACCAACATAGTTGTCAAGGCCTCAGTTATCCGCTTTGCAGCAGGATGACTGCTGTGATATTTCATCTTCCTCGCAAAGGACTGTTGGACAGTCAATTGCTTACTGGAAGTAGTACAAGTGGGCTTACGACTTCCCCTCTGGGATGACGATCGACTCCCAGCAGCAACAACAGCAGCGCCAGCAGCAGTAGGCATTACACTCAAGGATGCATCGGAGGAATCCCAGGCAGGAGAGGACTCGTCAGAATTGCCAGTGACATGGCCTGCAGGACTATTGGCATTCCTGGGTAAGGAGGAAATTGACACTGAGGGAGTTGGTGGGGTGGTTTGCGTGAGCTTGGTTACAAGAGTAAGGGATTTACTGGTCAGTGGACTGCTTCCGCTGTCACCCAAAGTTTTTGAACTTGTCACTGACTTATTATGAATGCGCTGCAGGTGACGTATAAGGGAGGATGTTCCGAGGTGGTTAACGTCCTTACCCCTACTTATTACAGCTTGACAAAGGCAACACACGGCTTGACACCTGTTGTCCGCATTTCTGTTGAAATACTTCCACACCGAAGAGCTGATTTTTTTGGTATTTTCACCAGGCATGTCAATGGCCATATTCCTCCCACGGACAACAGGTGTCTCCCCGGGTGCCTGACTTAAACAAACCAACTCACCATCAGAATCCTCCTGGTCAATTTCCTCCCCAGCGCCAGCAACACCCATATCCTCCTCATCCTGGTGTACTTCAACACTGACATCTTCAATCTGACTATCAGGAACTGGACTGCGGGTGCTCCTTCCAGCACTTGCAGGGGGCGTGCAAATGGTGGAAGGCGCATGCTCTTCACGTCCAGTGTTGGGAAGGTCAGGCATCGCAACCGACACAATTGGAGTCGGACTCTCCTTGTGGATTTGGGATTTCGAAGAACGCACAGTTCTTTGCGGTGCTACTGCTTTTGCCATCTTGAGTCTTTTCATTTTTCTAGCGAGAGGCTGAGTGCTTCCATCCTCATGTGAAGCTGAACCACTAGCCATGAACATAGGCCAGGGCCTCAGCCGTTCCTTGCCACTCCGTGTGGTAAATGGCATATTGGCAAGTTTACGCTTCTCCTCCGACAATTTTATTTTAGGTTTTGGAGTCCTTTTTTTACTGATATTTGGTGTTTTGGATTTTACATGCTCTGTACTATGACATTGGGCATCGGCCTTGGCAGACGACGTTGCTGGCATTTCATCGTCTCGGCCATGACTAGTGGCAGCAGCTTCAGCACGAGGTGGAAGTGGATCTTGATCTTTCCCTAATTTTGGAACCTCAACATTTTTGTTCTCCATATTTTAATAGGCACAACTAAAAGGCACCACAGGTAAACAATGGAGATGGATGGATACTAGTATACTTATGGATGGACTGCCGAGTGCCGACACAGAGGTAGCTACAGCCGTGGACTACCGTACTGTGTCTGCTGCTAATATAGACTGGATGATAATGAGATGAAATCAATATATCTGTATATATAATATCACTAGTACTGCAGCCGGACAGGTATATATATTTATTATGTAATGACTGATGACGGACCTGCTGGACACTGTCAGCTCAGCAGCACCGCAGACTGCTACAGTAAGCTACTATAGTAGTATGTATAAAGAAGAAAGAAAAAAAAAACCACGGGTAGGTGGTATACAATTATGGATGGACTGCCGAGTGCCGACACAGAGGTAGCTACAGCCGTGGACTACCGTACTGTGTCTGCTGATAATATAGACTGGATGATAATGAGATGAAATCAATATATATGTATATATAATATCACTAGTACTGCAGCCGGACAGGTATATATATTTATTATGTAATGACTGATGACGGACCTGCTGGACACTGTCAGCTCAGCAGCACCGCAGACTGCTACAGTAAGCTACTATAGTAGTATGTATAAAGAAGAAAGAAAAAAAAAACCCACGGGTAGGTGGTATACAATTATGGATGGACTGCCGAGTGCCGACACAGAGGTAGCTACAGCCGTGGACTACCGTACTGTGTCTGCTGCTAATATAGACTGGATGATAATGAGATGAAATCAATATATATGTATATATAATATCACTAGTACTGCAGCCGGACAGGTATATATATTTATTATGTAATGACTGATGACGGACCTGCTGGACACTGTCAGCTCAGCAGCACCGCAGACTGCTACAGTAAGCTACTATAGTAGTATGTATAAAGAAGAAAGAAAAAAAAAAAACCACGGGTAGGTGGTATACAATTATGGATGGACTGCCGAGTGCCGACACAGAGGTAGCTACAGCCGTGGACTACCGTACTGTGTCTGCTGATAATATAGACTGGATGATAATGAGATGAAATCAATATATATGTATATATAATATCACTAGTACTGCAGCCGGACAGGTATATATATTTATTATGTAATGACTGATGACGGACCTGCTGGACACTGTCAGCTCAGCAGCACCGCAGACTGCTACAGTAAGCTACTATAGTAGTATGTATAAAGAAGAAAGAAAAAAAAAACCACGGGTAGGTGGTATACAATTATGGATGGACTGCCGAGTGCCGACACAGAGGTAGCTACAGCCGTGGACTACCGTACTGTGTCTGCTGATAATATAGACTGGATGATAATGAGATGAAATCAATATATATGTATATATAATATCACTAGTACTGCAGCCGGACAGGTATATATATTTATTATGTAATGACTGATGACGGACCTGCTGGACACTGTCAGCTCAGCAGCACCGCAGACTGCTACAGTAAGCTACTATAGTAGTATGTATAAAGAAGAAAGAAAAAAAAAAAAACACGGGTAGGTGGTATACAATTATGGATGGACTGCCGAGTGCAGACACAGAGGTAGCTACAGCCGTGGACTACCGTACTGTGTCTGCTGATAATATAGACTGGATGATAATGAGATGAAATAAATATATATGTATATATAATATCACTAGTACTGCAGCCGGACAGGTATATATATTTATTATGTAATGACTGATGACGGACCTGCTGGACACTGTCAGCTCAGCAGCACCGCAGACTGCTACAGTAAGCTACTATAGTAGTATGTATAAAGAAGAAAGAAAAAAAAAAAACCACGGGTAGGTGGTATACAATTATGGATGGACTGCCGAGTGCCGACACAGAGGTAGCTACAGCCGTGGACTAACGTACTGTGTCTGCTGATAATATAGACTGGATGATAATGAGATGAAATCAATATATATGTATATATAATAACACTAGTACTGCAGCCGGACAGGTATATATATTTATTATGTAATGACTGATGACGGACCTGCTGGACACTGTCAGCTCAGCAGCACCGCAGACTGCTACAGTAAGCTACTATAGTAGTATGTATAAAGAAGAAAGAAAAGAAAAAAACCACGGGTAGGTGGTATACAATTATGGATGGACTGCCGAGTGCCGACACAGAGGTAGCTACAGCCGTGGACTAACGTACTGTGTCTGCTGATAATATAGACTGGATGATAATGAGATGAAATCAATATATATATATATATAATTATATAATATCACTAGTACTGCAGCCGGACAGGTATATATATTTATTATGTAATGACTGATGACGGACCTGCTGGACACTGTCAGCTCAGCAGCACCGCAGACTGCTACAGTAAGCTACTATAGTAGTATGTATAAAGAAGAAAGAAAAAAAAAAAAACACGGGTAGGTGCTAGGTGGTATACAATATTATATATATATTATATACAATTATATATATATATATATATATATATATATATATATTAAACTCATAAACTGGTGGTGATTATTAAACTGGTGGTCAGGTCACTGGTCACACTATCAGCAACTTGCAAGTAGTACTCCTGAGTCCTAAGCAGACAATCACAATATATATTATACTGGTGGTCAGTGTGGTCACAAACAATGGCAGTGTGGCACTCTGGCAGCAAAAGTGTGCACTGTACGTTATATGTACTCCTGAGTCCTGCTCTCAGACTCTAACTGCTCCCCACTGTCAGTGTCTCCCCCACAAGTCAGATAATACAGTCACACTATCTCTATCACTTCAGCAAGTACTAGTAGTAGTAGTACTCCTCCTAATGCTCCCCAAAATTACTACTGTGTCTCTCTCTGTCTCACTCTCTTCTCGAATCTCTATAAACGGAGAGGACGCCAGCCACGTCCTCTCCCTATGAATCTCAATGCACGTGTGAAAATGGCGGCGACGCGCGGCTCCTTATATAGAATCCGAGTCTCGCGATAGAATCCGAGCCTCGCGAGAATCCGACAGCGTGATGATGACGTTCGGGCGCGCTCGGGTTAACCGAGCAAGGCGGGAAGATCCGAGTCGCTCGGACCCGTGTAAAAAAAACTGAAGTTCGGGCGGGTTCGGATTCCGAGGAACCGAACCCGCTCATCTCTAATATAAACCTACGATAATAGCCCATCAGAATGAAAAATCTCCTGAGTTGCAACTTACGTTTTGACTTAGGCCTTGTGATTACTTCTTCCACCTTGCTGGGTTGATGTTTAACTTGCCCTTGACCTATGAAATATACCAGATACTATTACTCCTCCATTCTGATGGCATACTTCTCCAGGTTAGCTTCTAACTCATGTGTCCGTAGAATCTGTAACACTTGCTCCTCTTTTTAAAGTGCGACTCCCAGTCAGAGCTAAAAATGAAAATGTCATCTAAATACTGATGCGTATTCCTTGTGCAGCTGGGGCAATTTATTCATAGCTCTCTAGAAATTTGCAGGGGCACCATGCAAACCAAAGGGCAGCAATTTATACTGGAACAAACACTCTGGGGTAGAGAAGTCTGTCTTTGCTTTGGCAGGTTCCTTCAGAGGAATTTGCCAGTACCCCTTTTTTAAATCTAAAGATGTCCGGCGGTCACTTTTCGGGTTTTGTGTTTTGGTTTTAGATCTGGATCTCCGCTTGTGTTTTGGATCTGGATTGGTTTTGCCAAAACCACCCTTTTCGGGTTTTGGTTTTGGATCTGGATGTTTTTTTAAATAAACATCAAGACAGCTAAAATCACACAATTTGGGAGTAATTTTGATCCTTCTGTTTTAGTAATCTCAATAACATTCATTTCCACTAATTTCCAGTCTATTCTGAATACCTCACACCTCACAATATTGTTTTCAGGCCAAAAGGTTGCACCGAGGTAGCTGGATGACTAAGCTAAGTGACACAAGTGGGCGGCACAAACACCTGGCCCATCTAGGAGTGTCACTGCAGTGGCAGACAGGATGGCAGTTTTAAAACTAGGCCCCAAAGAGCACATAATGCAAAACAAAAAAAAGTGGTGCAATATGGAATTGTCTTGGGCCCTCCCACCGGGTGGTATTCAGTAGTGCGCCACCGTGCCCGCAGCATTGCGAGTACAGCGAGCTGCAAGGGGTTCATTTGCGCTCGCCCCGCTGTCAGCAAGCTGGCGGTCGGGATCCCAACGCCGGTATGCTGGGTGCCAGGAACTACCCACCCTTATGTTGTTTAAACAGGATATGCACAGTTTAATAAACCAATCATTTCAGCGACAGGTGGTCCCCCTGGAAAAAGCTCGCCAAGTTCTCTGAATCATACCACCTCCTTCTTTGATGATTTTTCACATTATGAGAAGAGGCAAGAGGAAGAGGACAGTGTCAAGAAGGTGATTACAAATTAGAGAGGCACATGCAATAAGAAACAACACATAGGCTTTCACCTCCACTCCTATATTGTTGTGGAACAGAAAGGATTTCAACCAAGCAAATATATAATTAATTACCACATTACTGGACAAACTGAAAAACTAGGGGCCAAAGCCTCCAAATTTGTACCCCCTTCTCCATTTTTAGGGATTAAGATAATCTCGAATTTAATGATGGGATGCAAATAAACTGGTGTATACCACGGAGTATGGAGATTTATTTTGCGAAAATCTCGTGGGTTTCTTTTTTTCCATTTTTTAATTTCATTTTTATTTACAAATTTTGTGGCAGATGCCTTTTTTTTGTTTAGATGGGGCTAGTTGAGTTCGGGTGGGTTCGGTACAGTGCTAAGCAGGACTGTGCAGTGAATTTTTGTTATTGAGCCCCAGCCCTAGTGGAGCTTACCAATCTACAGTCGAAAATCATTTCATACTATAAGTTGGACTGTGGGAGGAAGCAATGCTGACCTCTGTGCCCAGAGCAGGCCTCAGCCTGGCAAGCCAGACATCTTCCTGGCTGTAAGACAGTCTCATACTTCATATTGGACCTTGGCCCTCATTCCGAGTTGTTCGCTCGCTAGCTGCTTTTAGCAGCATTGCACACGCTAGGCCGCCGCCGTCTGGGAGTGTATCTTAGCTTAGCAGAATAGCGAACGAAAGATTAGCAGAATTGCTACTAAATAATTCTTTGCAGTTTCTGAGTAGCTCCAGACCTACTCCTATATTGCGATCAGCTCAGTCCGTTTAGTTCCTGGTTTGACGTCACAAACACGCCCTGCGTTCGGCCAGCCACTCCCCCGTTTCTCCAGACACTCCCGCGTTTTTGCCTGACACGCCTGCGTTTTTTAGCACACTCCTGGAAAACGCTCAGTTACCACCCAGAAACGCCCCTTTCCTGTCAATCATTCACCGATCAGCAGTGCGACTGAAAAGCTTCGCACGAACACCAGCAAATCTACTAAGTTTTGTGTTAAATAACTTAGCGCATGCGCTCTGCGTACCATGCGCATTTAGCAGCAAATCGCAGCATAGCGAAAATCGGCAACGAGCGAACAACTCAGAATGACCACCCTTATTCAGTAACTGTTTGTGCCTCACAGGAGCTCCTATACCATCTAGTGCTGCAGTGCAATGGAAAACTGATGCAATGCAAGATCACTGAAACTCTGTTCTTCTAACACCCCAAGGTCTTGCGATAACCCTACGCATCCCTTAGGAAAAGAACCCTGTACAGCAAGTGTGCATCTTGTAAATAAATAATCCCAAAATGTGGAACATCAATAATACATCAAAATTAAGGTTGACTAATTGAGCCATTCATTTGAGTAAGTCCCTAACATAAAATAATTGAAAAGAACTTCTCTCTAATGCTCCGGCAGAATTATTATTATTTTTTTTACCTCTCCGGCAGTTGCACTGGATTATGATTCTATCTCTTCTCAGACTGACTGACTTTGGCCACAAATGTGGTCTCATTGGAAAAAACATCGTTAAAATTGCATTTTTCACTTCCACCTTTGCAGCTATGTTTTCACAAATCTGTTTGTGATTTGAAGCTTGTTTCATATCTTCTCTAGGCTTTCATTTAAACCTAGGATCAAGTACAGCAGCACCCCTGGAATTATATGGCAGCACCCCTGGATTTATACAGCATAGGCAGCAGCCCTGGAGAAATACACAACACAGCAGACAGGCAACAGCACCCCTGGACTTAAACAGCAGTGGGGCAGCACCCCATATAGGGCAGCACTCCTGGAATGGTGTGGCAAAGAAAGACGTGCAAGATGGAATTGTCCTTGGGCCTTCCCACCCACTCTTATGTTGTATAAACAGGACATGCACACTTTAACAAACCAATAATTTCAGCGACAGTGTCTGCCACACGACTGTGGCTGAAATGATTGGTTTGTTTGGGCCACCACCAAACAAGAACAAATTAATCTCTCCTTGCACAAAGTGGCTCTACAGTGGCAAGATGTTGTCCTTGTCCAAGGCTGCAACTAGGGGGGGGGGGGTAAGAGGGCATGCGCTCTGGGCACAGGATTTGAGGGGGCGCATAGGAGTTACAGAGGAGCAGGGTTTTTTTTTTACCAGCAGTGCTGTGCTGCTCCAGTGAAACAGCAGATGGCTCCCGGGGCAGTGTCTCTGACCCACCTGACTGCCCACAGCTGGCTCCGATACTGTGCGGGTGAGCTCCAGTACCTGGGATCTCTCCTATACCAGATACTGTCTTAAACTCTCTTCTTTGCCATGCAGTGCTGCGACTAGCGTGCAGTGCACCATGCAAGCTATAGAAGTGAGCTGTTGGTGCTCTGTTTTTCAGCAGGTTATGATCCCGGCTGCCTGCCCAGCACCAACCGATAACAAGCTGCCAGCTGCACACCATTGAGAGGACACCCTGCCCCATGCTTTTGCTTGTCAACAGGTGCAGTCACCGATGTTCCAGAATTCAAAGGTTCTCTTTGCTAGCTATTCTCTTGACAGTGGAAACCAAGAGCCTGCACAAACATCAACTCTCACCGAGTATCACTACAGCAGCTATGTGGTGAGTTTAAAGACAGACTTAATTATCGACACTGTGCTCCCAGTTAGTAGTATCAACCTCCACTTTGCCTCCCACATGGGGGCATTTGGTGTAGCTTATAGGGGGATGTAGTGTAGTTATGTAAGCTACCATATAGGATATGAAATGTAGTAATGTATTGCAGTATATAGGGGCATGTAGTGCACTGTTGTGGTGTAGCATATAGGGTATGTAGTGCAGTGTATAGCGGCATATAGTGTAGTGATGTAGTTCAGCGTGTAGCGGATGTAGTATAGTGATATAGTGCAGTGTATAGGGGCATGTAGTGTAGTGATGTAGTTAAGTGTGTAGCAGATGTAGTAGAGTAATGTAGTGTAGTGTATAGGGGCATGTAGTTTAGTGATGTAGTTCAGCGTGTAGTGGATGTAGTATAGTGAACTGGGAGGGGGCATGTGATGCATAGGGGCATTTGGGGCACATAGGGGAAGATTGTCCAATAGTATCCCCTTTTTTTCAAAAATTTGGGTAATCAGATTATTTTAGTATGACTGGGTTGGTTTGTTGGTTGTTAATTTTTTCTTTTGGGTGAGGACCAAATTACTTTCTTGCCCTGGGTGACTAAAAACCTAGTTTTGGCCCTGCCTTATCCTCAGACCCCCCCTTCAGTGTTTACATCTTCATCCTCTCAGAGAAATAATTTTCAAACAAACTACATAATTTATGTGACAGTGGACTTCTTACGCTATTAATGAATGCGCTGCAGGTGACGTATAAGGGAGGATGTTCCTAGGTGGTTAACATCCTTACCCCTACTTATTATGGACTGACAAAGGCAACAGATGTCTTGACACCTATTATCTGGATTTGTGGAGAAATAATTCCACACCAAATAGGTGGCTTTTTTGGTATTTTGCCCAGGCATGACAATGGGCTATTTCATCTCATGGCCAACAACTGTCTCCACTAGTACCTTATTTAAACAAACCACATCACTATCAGAATCCTCATCGTCAACTTTCTTCTCAGCACCAGCTACACCCATATCCTCCTCATCCTGGTGTACTTTTACAGTGACAGCCTCAATCTCAATATCAGCAGCTAGACTGGTGGTGCTCCTCCCAGCACTTGCAGAGGGCATGTAAATGGTGGTAGGAGCCTCCTCTTCCCATACAGTGTTGTGAAGGTCAGGCCTAGACATCACAACCGCGGACAGTGCCAGCATCCCTGTATTTTCAAAACACACCTGTAATTTTACATCACACAAGACAAGGTCAGTGTACATTTATTTTCACTGCACCCCTATATTTTACAGCATACAGGGCCAGTGTACTTTTATTGTAACAGCAGGACCCCTGTATTTTTACATCATACAGGACCAGTGTACTTTTATTTTAACAGCAGGACCCCTGTATTTTTACATCATACAGGACCAGTGTACATTTATTTTCACAGCAGCACCCCTGAATTTTTACAGCATACAAGACAGGGCCAGTGTACATTTATTTTCACAGCAGCACCCCGAATTTTTAAAGCATACAGGACAGGGCCAGTGTACATTTATTTTCACAGCAGCACCCCAGAATTTTGACAGCATACAAGACAGGGCCAGTGTACATTTATTAACACTGCACCCCAGATTTTTTACAGCCAGCACCCTTGTATTTCCACTGCATACAGGAGGACAGTGCCCCTCCCCCCTGTACAACACAGTGACACCCATGTGCAGCTGCAGCACCCCTAGCAGCACATGAAACACCAGTGACAGCCAGGACAGTACCCCTAACAGCACAGGGACACCACAGTGCAGGAACAGCACTCCTACAGAACACACACTGACCCCACCCGACGCCATCACCCACAGAGAGAGACAGAGTTCTGTCTCCCTCACTCTCCAAGTCCGGAGTGAAAATAGCAGTGATGCGCGGCTGTTTATATGGGATCCAAAACCCATGAGAATCTGACAGCGGGATGATGACATTTTGCCTCATTCTGATTTCCGAGTCTAGCAGGAAGCCCCAAGCCGGACTTGGATTCTGGCTCAGAATGTGAAGTTCGGGGGTTTTGGTTCTCTGAGAACTGAATACGCTCATCTCTAGTTAAATCTAGCATGGTGAGATACTAGCTTGTTGCTAAATTTCTTACCAGTTTGTCAACCTGGGGCATAAGATGAGAATTAAACTGAGAAACTTTACTTAACTTTCTGAAGTCATTACAGAATCTCAAACCTCCTGAGAACTAAAACTATTGTTTGATTCCTTCATGACCTCTAAGCGCAGCATCTCTTCCTCTTCCCATTTTACTGCTGCCCATTTTACCTCAGGTATATGATATGAAGTAACACTATCATACTGTATGATGTTGGTTTTCCCCAGGAGGGCAGAGAACACATCCTGGTAACATGCTACAAAGTTTACCACTTCTTGTTTCTGGCTAGGACTCAAGGTGACTTTGATGTACACCTGACATTCTGAGGTTTTCATGGCCACAAAAGAGGGCTGACTAGCAATCTCTTCCAAAGCTTCAACAAATTCACATGGTAGACTTGTACCCTCCTGCTGTACCTTATAGTTCACAGGTCCCACTGCCTCTATGATTTCATAAGGGCTTCGTCATTGTGCATACAGTTTACTTTCAGTAGTAGGCATGAATATCAGTATCTTGTGTCCCATATTAAAGGTCTGGTTGACAGCGGTAACATCATAATGGTGTTTTTGACACTCTTGAGCCCTTTCCATATGTGTGTTCACAAGTGGTGCAATTTGCCTTAGGTGGACATACAATTAGGACCCAAACTGAATGATAGGCTTGAGATGATTGCTGCTCCTACCCTTTTTTTTAACAAATGTAATATCCCTCTGGGCTGTCTACCATAGAGGAGCTTAAAGGTGCTAATCTCTGTAGAGGCTTGGGGTACCTCTCGAATCGCAAACACTAGCTAAAGTAGGAGTATGTCAAAATTTCACTTCTCCTGTGACACCATCCTTTTTATTATCTGCTTAAGGGTTTGGTTAAAGTGTCTGACCAAGCTGTCTGTCTGCACGTGATAAACCAAAGTGGTGTTTCTATCTACCTTTAACAGATGACACAGGTCTTTTTTAGACAAAAAAGGAGTACCTTGGTCTATCAGTACCAGTTTTGGTATTCCCAGATGGGTATACATCAACAACTCCCAAGCAGTGCTAGATTTCATGTTACATAGTGGTATGACCTCCGGGTACCTGGTGGCGTAGTCCACTACCACAAACATATACTGATGCCCATGAGCAGATTTTTCCACTTGCTCTATCATATCCATACCTACAGAGACACAGTTATGATAGGCAGGGGAACCAAGGGCGCCCTAAATTCTAGCCAGGTGTGGTCTTTTGGCACACTGAGCATTCCTGACAATATTACTTTACTGTGGCATGAATGCCTAGCCAGAAGAACCATAGCTGGATATGCTGGAATGTTTTCTTCTACCATAAATGGCCATCCCATAAATGCATGTGAGCCACCCTCAATACTAGCTTCTCGTATTTCTGTGAAACCAGCAACTGGTCTACCCTTTTAATTTGCACATAGGTTATATGGTACAACAAATAATTTTTCCCCACAAAGTAGAGTTTACCTTACCATTTATCACTATCACATTTTCAAAAGCATTGTATAAGTTGCCATTGTTCTGTTTATAACACCCAAAGTCCTCCGAAGACACACTTTCACCAATAGGGGACCATTGTGTCTCAATCTCACTTTACCCCTGCTGCTCACTAGTAAGAGATTCTTACAGTCATACAACCTTGGCCTCCAGTAGATCTTGGCCCCTGGGACAGCTCAGCCTCTGTCTGTCTGCCAATGTCCTGCCAGGTATCCGCCTCCTGTAACAGCAGGAAGTCCTAGCTCAGGATTAGTGGATAAGGAGGTTTGGATGCTACTGCAGCTACCATCCATTTTTACTGGTAGTCCTTTAATCACCACCAGCAGGTGCACTCATGGGCATTC
This sequence comes from Pseudophryne corroboree, assembly GCF_028390025.1. NCBI lineage: Eukaryota > Metazoa > Chordata > Amphibia > Anura > Myobatrachidae > Pseudophryne > Pseudophryne corroboree. Next base: position 600,493,708 of record NC_086449.1, on the reverse strand, counting down.
TTCTATGTCCTCTTAAATACACAGCACCTATACTGGGGATAAAACCTAGTCAGACCCAGGAGGAACCAGGTTAGCAGAAATAATAGACAATATACTGTCAGTGTCAAACAAGGCCCAGATATCCCACCAGCCTTCAACCTGTACCATCAGATGAAACAGGATGGTTTCAGCTGGGGAAATACTTCCAGCCAACATGCTGTTTACAGGTTGCGCTGTTTTCAATGTGCTGCAATCCATCAGCTCACCCTGCTTTGTGCAGTCCTGCCATATGTGACTGGGCTCAACACACTCAAAACTTACAGCTGGAGGTGGGTTGTTTAGTCTAACAACGAGGGAATGGGTCCTGGGCTTAGGTACTGGCTGTAACCCTTACTTGGCATTATTCAATTTTTCCATGGTCAAGTACCTCTCAATCACTACTGCTAACTCCTCAAAAGTCTGGGGTCAGCCTGCAGGGCCCAGTGTTGAACACCATGCTTTAATACCCATATAGCATGGTCTAAAGCACCAATCTCTACTATATGTGGAGCTGAATGTTCCTGCAGCTTTAGCCATGTTTTACTCAGTCTGGCTAGCTTGTCCACCTGAACTCTTTGAGGTTCAGCCACTAATCATGGAACTCCTGGGCTTTACTGGTAAGAATGCCAAATTGATTTCTCACAAATATTTAAAATGCCTGCTCTAATATATATTGTAAATGCCTGCACCTCTTATTACCATATACGATAAAAGTGTGCTGTACATCGCAAAACACTGTATCCCATAAGAGAAAACAATACACCCAAACATTATCTGAGTTCCAAAAGCTCATTGATGTATATATTTGTTATTAAAAAGGATATGGATTCAATATATATTACAAAGTACAGTATACCTATAGTTACATGGTTACACTCACACAGTTACATATAGTTACAGTTAAATGCCAGCGATACAATACCATATCTTTCTCATATAAATTTGTCCCTCCATATGACTCTCTCTCTCTCTTTCCTCTGTAAAATCATGCTGAGACTTCATCTTCCTCTGAGACCAAAAAGGAACTACCTTCCTGTGTGACCAGCAAAGTGTGTTAACTAGTTTCTGGGGGAGGGGTTCATGGTGAGTCACTATTCTCTTTGTATATGCTGATCAGGTTCAGCCTTGAAGACTGACAAAGGGCTGGCCTGAGTTCCCTCTCCACTGTAACATTCATTGTTCTAACAAAGTGATTTTAGCTTTTATACATGTAATCATAACTATTCGCTACAATGTCCTACAACTTCATAACAAGTATCAAATTAATCTACACATTAAGCTGGTTGTTTTAATAGTAAATATGACAGGTGTATCTGGTTTCGTTCAAATAATACACATACATGACATTAATTAATTAGATAATTTTAAATCATCATGATGTCTGGCGCTTGATATTATTATAATTATGTACTGCATGAAATAAGTGTTGAATCCATCTCTGTGGCATGTCCGTGTAAATGCGTGTGTTACCATATATGGCTGTGCTCGCTGTGCGTATTTGCAAGTATAGCGACTTAAATGTGTGTAGTTTGTATGTTCTCTTTATGTAATATTTTTGACTTTGACACTGGGCCCATCACTCCAACCCTGATGAGTAAGGCCTTCTTCAAATGAGGGTAGGAGCTAACTTCAGCTACTGTCAGGTCAGTATAAGCTCACTGTGATTCCGCTGTGAGGCAGGGATCTAATCTGGCAGCCCATTCCTCATCTGGCAACTTAAAACCATGTGGAAGTGCATTCAAAAGTTCATAAAATGCCTCAATATCATCTGAGGGTGTAAGCTTTTGTAACACCTCAAACTACTGCCCACCTTTTCTTACTACTTTTAACTCATCCTGCAGCAGCTGGATCTGAATTTGCTGCCTTTGAACCTGAGCTTGCTACTCAGCAGCCAGATTTTGTTGGCCAGTAGCCACTTCAGCAAATATTTTCAAAACCTCCTCCATATTTCTCTGCTTTTCATATACAAATTTAGCAGGCTAAATTAACTGACTAGGGTAAGCCAGATTCCCAGCACACTATTTCCTGGGCTTCCAGCCCTATGCACAGGAATAAGCAAAACAATTTGTATTGTGCACAGCCTGTAAAAAGACACATATAGTAGTATCTACTGCCATTTAATGATTCAAAAACTCACCAAGCCGCTATGCAGTGGATAGCATCCTGCAACGTTGTCTCACTGCCACTGCTACCGGATCCGTTAAAAGTTTTAGGGTTTGCTGTGTATACCTTCCAGTAATTGTGGTCCCTGTTTGGGCACCAAATGTGACAGAACCATATAGACATAATGCAATCCAACTACCTTTATTTCCACCTCAGGCAGGTTACATAGAGTTTTGCAGTTCAGGCTTACAGGCAGTCTTAAAAAAAACAAAAACAAAAAAAAACATATTTAATTGAGAAAAGGTCATAAAGCAGAAACATCCATATTAATGCAAAACATATAAAAGTAGTACAGAACAAAGATCCTTGTTGTCAGCACAGAGCAATATGTACTGTAGGTAAGTTAATAGGTACAATGCAGTTATTCAGGGCATTACACACATACACTTGACTTTGTCATTTTTCAATATTTATCAGAAGAAACACTGATAAATACACAGTGTGAAAAGAAACATGAAACTAAAACAGATGCCCGGGGATAGAAACCCAGGAGAAAGAAAGAGGGAGAGTTAAGAAAAGAAAAGAATAGAGAAGAGTGGGAGAGGTAACATAGAGAACGGCCAGTCATCATGCTGCACTAACTAAGTAGAGGTACGAGGTCCCCCTAGAACCCATAAGAACCTCAAAGAGATAAACATATACACATCTTGTAATAAATTATAATTAGGACAGAGCACGTAACATATACCAGGAGGTATTTTCAAAAACTTGCATGATAGATTCAGATTGTGACTTTGGTAAAAATTCCAAATAAATACCCCACCATTTATGAAATGTGTTCACTCCTTTTTCTATATCCGGCATAGCTAAGCACCTATCAAAATACAGAATGGAGAGCAACTCTTGAGTGACAGTATCAGCAGAGGCAATTGATTAGAGATCCATTTCTGTAGAATCACTTTCCTAGCAACAATGATCAGAATTGTCAGAAATGGAATGGGGAGAGGGTGACTCGACATGAGAGACCATTTGGTAAAATCTGCAAGTACAAAGGATTCCCCTGTGAAGGGTACCAAAACTCCTACAATCTGCTTAATTAATGAGTGGAGTTTAAACCAAAAACACAGAATTTTTGGGCAGAACCAAACACTATGTGCAAATGTGTCCGACTGAGTTTTACACTTTGGGCACAGGCCAGTCTTCTCTGCCACTACAGGTTTTCTTTGAGCCTGCGAGAAGTAGGTCCTATTTAAAAAATGTATATGCGTATCCTGTAGTCTCGCTGATCTAAGGTATTTCAAGGATGCAGGCATTAAGCGTAAGAGACGGTCAAGTTGGCCAAAGTCAGGGAAGTCACGAGTCCATGAGTTCCAAATTGTAGATCACAATTTTCCTGTATCACCGGGGAGTAAATTGTCATAAATTTTATTTTAATAGTGAAAAGGGATGCTAATGTAAACAGTGGGTTTAATGGGTAATCAATGGCTGGTAAACCTCCGGTGTTAGAGGGAAATTTACTGAAGGCAGAATGTCTGGATTGGAGATATAGTATATAAAAAATTGGGAATGTGGAAAATTGTATTTCATAGATGATTGTTGGAAGGAGTAAATAGTGCCCCCCCGGGTAAAAAATGTCCGTATAGCAGTAATACCCATTTCCTTCAAGTGGGATAATGTGATATCGAGAGAGAGGGTAAAAAGTTTGGGTTGCCCTGAAACGGTATAAATTTTGAAAAAACTGAATCAGATATCGAGCTCTTATTGATAGACAATCACACTTTATAGGTATCCTTGAATAGAACATTTGTCATAACACCTTTAGGAATCTTAGCACGGGTTAGATGTAAAAGAGCCGTGGGAGAGTAGGGAGAAAAAAGCTCTTCCTCTATCAACAGGTTGGCAAAGCGGCTCAAATGTAAGCACCAGTCGAGATATAACAAAACGCTGCAGCTTTAGAGAACATTGAAATTTCAGGGAAACCTAAGCCACCTCTATGCTTGGGGTGAATCATCCTCTGCTTAGAAATTCTAGGTTTCTTGCCCTTCCATAAAAATCTCAAGAAGACCTTTATACATCGAATCTCATCTAGTTTGGAGAGAGTCAGCGAAAGCATTTGGAGAGGATATGTGAGTTTTGTGAATTAAAGGTTTTTAATCACAGCTAGCCTTCCCAGTAAAAACAATGGTAAATTTGTCCAATGCAGCATGGATTGGATCACCTTATCAATGATGGGGGGGGGGAGGGGATTTGCTGAGTATATCTTATTTATGGAGGGTGTAATGAAAATACCCAAATACTTCAGTTTGGTCAGGTTAACATGAAAGTATCATTGATAATAGGACATTGTGGGAGTAGGTCAGGATGTGTAAGTGGGAGTACCTCTGATTTTTGTAAATTAGTTTTATACCCTACAAAGGAGCTAGGATAGCTGGGATGGATATGGAAGGGTTGGATACAAACAACAGCATATCATCGGCAAAAAGTGACAGTTTCAATACCTGCTTACCAATAAAGATGCCAGTGAATTGAGGATTAGAGCGCAAGGAAATTGCCAAAGGCTCCAAAGCTAAAGCAAACAATAAAGGTGAGAGGGGGAAACCTTGCCGAGTGCCCCTGTAAATAGTAAATGGGTCTGAGACAAAGTTGTTAGCTATTATTCTAGAGGAGGAAGAGCCATAAAGTACTTGGGGCAGAGTGGTACCAGTGGAGGGGAAGCCAAAACGGGATAAAGTTTCAAAGAGGTGGTCCCACACTACCAGGTCAAACGCCTTCTTGGCATCCAGTGACAGGAGAACATTAAGGATGTCCTCGTGCATATCCTCATAGCTTTGTAATACAGAGAGAACCTTCCGTAGATTGGAAACTGAGTTTCTGCCCCAGACAAAATCAGTCTGGTCACAATGCACTAATGATGGTACAATGGGGGTAATTCCAAGTTGATCGCAGCAGGTTTTTTTTTAGAAGTTGGGCAAAACCATGTGCACTGCAGAGGAGGCAGATTTAACATGTGCAGAGAGAGTTAGATTTGGGTGGGGTGTGTTCAATCTGAAATCTAATTTGCAGTGTAAAAATAAAGCAGCCAGTATTTACCCTGCACAGAAACAAAATAACCCACCCAAATCTAACTCTTTCTGCACATGTTATATCTGCCTCTCCTGCAGTGCACATGGTTTTGCCCAACTGCTAAAAAAAATCCTGCTGCGATCAACTTGGAATTACCCCCACTGTTTTTAATGCGTTCTGCTAAAATTTTAGTGAAGATTTTATAATCTACGTTGAGGAGCAAGATCGGTCTATATGAGCCTGGCAGTGTGGTGTCTCTTCCCAGTTTAGGGAGAACCTTCAGCATAGCATCATTAAAATAAGGAGGGGGGTTGTGACCATCCAAAATTTTATTGAAAAAAAGCTGTGAGGGGAGGTACAAAAGAAGGTCATAGAATCCTGTAGAATTCTACAGCAAGACCATCAGGGCTGGGGGATTTACCAGGCTTAAGACCTTTAATTGCATCGGTCACCTCCTCCTTCGTAATATGGGAAGCGAGCACAGATTATGGGCATCAGATAGTTGGGGAAGGGATACATGGCTCCCGAAAGCCTGTTTATTGGTGATATGAATTGGTTCCTGAGCGTATAGGGAACGAGTAAAAGTGAAACAAGACATTCAAAATATCCAAACCATCATAAACTAACTTCCCCTCACTATCACGCAGAGCCAAAATGGCAGCGCTGGATCTGTCTCCTTGCAGTAAGTGAGAGAGAAGCTTGCATGTTTATCGCCATGAATATGAAAAATATATTTATTACTACGAACCTTGCAGTAACCCAATTCTTTGACCATAGCATCATAATGTATACACCTCTCCTCATACATCTTTTTCATGAGTGGAGTAGGGGAGCGACAAAGTGTTTGGTACGCGTCTCTCAATTCAAGCTGAGCCCTGTGAATATTCTCCGACTGGTGCTTTTTGTTGTGCTTAGTATAGGAGAGTATGTCTCCCCGTAGAACCGCCTTGGCCACCTGACAGAACAGAAATGGATCACTGGAATGTTCGTTATAATAAAAAGCATAATTATTCCAAAATGTTTGTAAGGAAACTTCAAATTCGGCAGAGGGCATTAAGTATCTTGGAAAATGCCAGGAATGAAAATTACTCAAGGAAATAGAGGGTTTGAGTGTGAACCAAATTAATGAATTTGAGGCATAATGGTTCAATTTGAGGCATAATGGTTCCATAGCAGAGGAGTGTGCTTTACAAATACTGGAATAAGATAACAAAAAATAATCAATACGGGAGTATGATTTATGAGGAGCAGAGAAAAATGTGTATTCTTTGTCATTGGGATGGTTTAAACACCATATGTCAGTCAAATGCAAATGTGTGCTAAGGTAATGAACATCTAACTTCTTCTGCCTGAAAGTAACATTGGTTTGTGATTGGCGGTTCATTGACCGAGAGGAAACCATATAAAAATCGCCTTCAAGTACAATACACATGTCCTGGTAAGAGTACAATAAATTAATTATAGTGAGGAAAAAGGACTTCTCATATTAGGGACATATACAGTTGTGCTCATAAGTTTACATACCCTAGCAGAATTTGTGATTTTCTGGCCATTTGTCAGAGAATATGAATGATCACTCACAAACTTTTCTTTCACTCATGGTTAGTTGTTGGGTGAAGCCATTTATTGTCAATAAACTGTGTTCACTCTTTTTAAATCATAATGACAACAGAAACTACCCAAATGACCCTGATCAAAAGTTTACATACCCCAGTTCTTAATACAGTGTATTGCCCCCTATAACATCAATGACAGCTTGAAGTCTTTTGTGGTAGTTGTGGATGAGGCTCTTTATTTTCTCAGATGGTAAAGCTGCCCATTCTTCTTGGCAAAAAGCCTCCAGTTCCTGTAAATTCTTGGGCTGTCTTGCATGAAATGCACGTTTGAGATCTCCCCAGAGTGGCTCAATGATATTGAGGTCAGGAGACTGAGATGGCCACTCCAGAACCTTCACTTTTCTGCTGTAGCCAATGACAGGTCGACTTGGCCTTGTGTTTTGGATCATTGTCATGTTGGAACGTCCAAGTACGTCCCATGCGCAGCTTCTGGGCTGATGAGTGCACACTTTCCTCCAGTTTTTTCTGATAACATGCTGCATTCATCTTGCTATCAATTTTGAGCAAGTTTCCAGTGCCTTTGTAGCTCACACATCCCCAAAACATCAGCGATCCACCTCCGTGTTTCACAGTAGGAATGGTGTACCTTTCAGCATAGGCCTTGCTGACTCCTCTCCAAATGTAACGTTTATGGTTGTGGCCAAAAAGTTCAATTTTGGTCTCATCCCTCCAAATGACTTTGTTCCAGAAGTTTTCAGGCTTGTCTCTGTGCTGTTTGGAGTATTGTAAGCGGGATGCTTTGTGGCATTTGTGTAGTAATGGCTTTCTTCTGGAGACTCGACCATGCAGCCCATTTTTCTTCAAATGCCTCCTTATTGTGCATCTTGAAACAACCACACCACTTTTTTTCAGAGAGTCCTGTATTTCAGTTGAAGTTATTTGTGGATTTTTCTTTGCATCCCAAACAATTTTCCTGGCAGTTGTGGCAAAATTTTTTGTTGGCCTACCTGACCGTGATTAGGTTTCCACAGAATCCCTCATTTTCCACTTCTTAATTAGAGTTTGAACACTGCTGATTGGCATTCTCAATTGCTTGGATATCTTTTTATATCCCTTTCCTGTTTTATACAGTTCAATTACCTTTTCCCGCAGATCCTTTGACAATTCTTTTGCTTTCCCCATGACTCAGAATCCAGACACGTCAGTGCAGCACTGGATGAAAGATGCAAGTGTCTTTCAGGAGTCTAGAAACTCACTGACCTTTTATACACACACACTGATTACAAGCAAACAGATCACAGGTGAGGATGGTTACCTTTAGTAGCCATTCAAACCCGTTTGTGTCAACTTGTGTGCGTGTTATCAGGCCAAAATCTCTAGGGTATGTAAACTTTTGATCAGGGTCATTTGGGTCGTTTCTGTTGTCATTATGATTTAAAAAGAGTAAACACAGTTGTTTGACAAATGGCTTCACCCAACCACTAATCAAGAGTGAAAGAAAAGTTTGTGAGTTATCATTCATATTTTCTAACAAATGGCCAGAAAATCACAAATTCTGCTAGGGTATGTAAACTTACGAGCACAACTGTATTTGTTACTGTTATGAAGACTACTCAGTCTCCTGGGTTATAAGGAGGTACCTGGTGGTTCTTGGTGACGTTCATGCAATTACCCTTGCCCAACAGTCTATTAGCCTTCTGCGATGCTAGACTTCTCCTCTAGCAGCCGCCATTTCAGGGTGAATTAAGTCCTCCCCATACTCAGATGCCCCCAGGTTTCATGTATGGACAAGGCAACTATTGGAGGCTGGGCAAGAGTAAATTGCAGTACGGTGAGATGTTCACTGAACCCTACCTAGATACCGCTGCATTACACACAGACAGAGAGAAACAATAGTATGCACATGGGTGCAACAATGCACAGGTTGGAATATAAATTTAACACAATCAGTATGTACATGCAACAATGCACAGGGTGGTATAATAATCAAACACAAGAGGTAACTCAAACTCTTAAAATAACCAATGCAAATCCCAGGACTTAGCTTAAACTCTGTGATGTGAATTCTGAAGAAGCCCCGTATTTGAAACTGGAGCAGAACCCCCTGAAGGGAAGCAGAGATCCAGAGACACTGAGACTGAGGCCGGCTTCAGAGCAGGATTACACTGTGTGCAGTGATAGCAGGCTTTGCAACTGGAACAGACAGCACTAACTGCACAGATTCTAGATTTCACCAAGGAACAGGGACTGGACACAGGTACAAACAGGAAACAGGAAGCCTCAAGCTACTGTATGACTGGCTTCAGGTGAAGGGCAGGCTGGGTAATAAAGGAAGCAAACCCCAATCAGCAGCCATGTAAACTATTCCCTCTGATGAGGAGACTCAATGCATCTGTTCAGCTACACACATACAGACAAAACTCCTAATTATACTGCAGCTGAAACTGCAGGAATATGAAATGCACTGAGAATGCAGGAAAACATGGCCTAATTATCTGACAGGTGAAACTGCACAGACCACACATACAAGAGACAGCCTGCAGTTACATAGAATACAAACAGGAATGAGCCACAGCGGTGGCTCATGACAGTTACATAGGGTATATTGAGTACCAAATAGCTCAACAACAATCAATATATACCATGACAGGCAAAGACATTCTTGCCAGTATGGCTACACCCCTAGATTTGGATTAGGAGGAGAAAGCCAGGACCTTCTGCTGGAGCATAGAAAGTTTAACGTGTTCCGAAGCAGTAAGGTGAGTCTCTTGCAGAAAAGTAATGTCCGCTTTCGTAAAGTTAATATATGTGAGAAGTTTACATCTTTTAGCAGGGGAATTAATGCCCTGGATATTCCAGGAGCACAATTTATTATCAGACATAATAAATAAAATAATTAAGTCAGCAATGAGGCCATCAGATGGGAGACCACCAATGGTAGGTAGTGAGGTATCACAATACAGGTCATAATAATCAAGAAAAGCATGTGACAAAGACTGTGAAGAAACAGTTGATAGTAAACAGAGAGAGAGAGAGAAAAAGACAAGAAGAAAGAGACATAGAAGAGAAAAAGAAGTGTAAGTAGAGAAGATAGCTGCAGTACACAGAGTATGAAACGTAATGCTATACTAAACAGAGAAGTACAGCAGGCCTGTATAACTCTAGGTGCAAAGTACCAATACAACAGTGAATAATGGAACTGTAATAAACTCTGAAGATCCAATGAGGAAATTACCCCAGTATATGTGAAGTTAGTATTGTAACAGTAACTTTGACTAAAATAAAAAAACATAAAAAGAAAACCTTAAAGAGGAGCTCCCTAGAAAACAGTAAACATGGCAGAAAAACAAACAAAAACAAAACAGTCTAACATATAAGGCCAAGGACACAATGACACAGTTACTAGAAAACAGGGCTAAGCATCAAAAGTACAATATACTTGAAAAACAACAAGAGGGCAAATTTTGTTTGAGAACGATTCAATTTAGAACAAACTGGAGCCATATCTTTCTGAGCTCGAGAATCCTCCGCGGAGTAGTCCTGGAATAACAGAAGACTGTGGGAATTCAATTCTCACAACACCATTTTATGAGCAGGTCGAAAGATAACTGTCCTCGGATGAGAAGAGTCCCTGGGAGGGCCCAAACGATGCGCTCAGTCAACAAAGTGAGGAATAGCATCCAAAATCCCCAAGAGCTTTGGAAGGGTACATTGCAGGAATTGATCCAATTCAGGTCCACAAAGGCTTTCGGGAGGACCAACAAAACATAGATTATTCCAACGTTACCTATTTTCAAGGTCATCTTGCTTTATAAGCAACTGATGGTTTTGTTGAATCACTGATTGCATTTGTTCTTGCAATTCCGAGATAGCTTGTTCATGCTCTCCAAGCCTCAAATCATTAGCCACCACCTGAATTTCGGCAGAATCCAGTTGAGATTTCAATTCCATGACCTGAGATGTAAATTTTAAAGCATGTTGCTGTAGAATTGGAGCCATGGTATCCTTGATGGCCGGCACCATGTCCTCATATAAAAATGGGAAAGAAGGGGCATCCAAGTATTGGATACAGTGTGTGAGGCGGGTAGATCCATTATAGTATGCAATGTTTCAAGGGAGGTACTGGTAGGGTCTGAGTCAGATGGATCATTGAAGAGCCCTGCATCATCTTTTTTGGAAGCCCTAATGCAAGCCGCCCTGGCTGGAGTCTGTGTAGTGACAGACTTATCCATGAGACCACAAGTTAGCAGCAGAGGGCAAGAAATTAGATACTATGTGAGAGAAAACTCAGCCAGTTCAGAATGGTGGAGAGTAAACAGGCAAAATATCAATAAAGTATGCATATCCAAGAGCAATCAGCAAAAATCAAAGTAATAAATCACAAAACACTGGTTCAGATCCAGAATAATAAAATTCACATGGGGGGGGGGGGGGGGGGGTGTAAAGCAGAGATCAAATCCAGGACTGCTGCATAACACATCAGAAGTTGCAGCAGTATATTGTCAGGTGTTTGTAGCAGTGAAAAAGTGAAGAGAGAAATGTTCCTGATACAATAGAGCAGGGGAGAAATGCAGGCTCACTGTATGTGTAGAGACCATAGGCGTGCGCAGCACATTTTATTAGGGGGTGCACCGTTGGAGGGGTGTGTCTATCACCACCTTTTGGGCGTGTCTAGCACTATCTATTGACGGTCAACGCAATATAAAATATCCACCCTTGTACCAATCCTAATAAAGCAGATACATTGTCAGATGTTGTGGTGTACACTAAACAAACACCCCTCATGGCATTCACTGCAATTACACTGCTCCTCCTCAGCCTGGTCTGGCTCCCCCTCACTTTCCCCTGCAAGCTGCAGCAGCTTACTTACAAGTCAGTCACTCACTGACACTGACAGTCGCAGACTAGTACTACTGCTGCTGCTGGAAAAACGAGTAACGTGTCAATGCTGCTGCAGACCGCCTGCCAGTATTGAATTTGTCTTCCTAAGAGGAATGCTGGCTGCATGCTGATCCTCATCAGTGACTGGCGTTGGCATAGCATAGAAGGACAGAGGTGGGCATGTGGCGTGTGGGTGTGCGAGCAGCATGACGTAATCACATCACGCTATTTTTGTACATGGAGGTGGAGCCGGGAGTTTGAAAGCCGGTGGCAGCGGCACCCTTGACTAACCCAGGCGCCAGTCAGTAATGCAGTCCTGACAGGGTGCAGCGCAGAGGGGACAGTAATCAGCCTGCTTGGCGAACGCTGCATCATGCATGTGAGGTCAGGGTGCCAGACAAAAGGGGGTGCCTGTGCGCACCAGGCACTCCCCCCTGCGCACACCTATGGTAGAGACATGTACCATGAGCTCTGCGTGAGCTAAATGTCCCAGTAGGTTAAGGAGTGGGAGAAGGGGGGAGAAGATGGCTGATGTGAGATCCCTGCAGGGAGTCAGTGCGAGGGTGGGAGAGCTCCATCAGACTGGAGCCTAAGTGGGCAGCGGCCAGTGTTACCTGCTGAATCTCAGCACCAGGGAGACAGCGGTAGGAAGGAAGGCGGGGAGTCACAGCTGCTGGAGATCTGGGCGGGATAGGTGGTGGAGAAGGCTGCTGTGGATGGAGTGCTCTGTGCAGCGATGGTCACATTCCCAATTGCAGCGGGCACTCACCTGGGGGTGCCCCAGTGGTCTAAGAGGCAGGACAGCTGTAGATGGGACCGTAGGCAGCCACAAGGATGTTACTAATGGAGACTCCAGCGGGAGCTCCAGCTATAAGCAGCCTCTCTGTTTGGCATCCAAGCCACGCCCCCTACAAGCAGTCTTTAAACAGCAGCACAACATTCCAAATTCTGGTATTCACAAGTAGTACAGATTGAAAATGGCTCCTAATGTAACCCCAGAAATCCAACCTATTGCCTTGCCACTTGCTGGCATCAGGAGCAATGACCTACTGCATAAACACACTTTTAAAGGTAGCATCCAAGTTGTAGTAATTAGCCCAGCTGTGGCTTACAACAGACTCGTCCAAAACCCAGAGTGGTTTACATCATTCCTGTTGCTGCTGCTCCGATTCTGCAAAAGCCTGTCATTCCACATTAGCCTCATGTGAAACTATGTTGTCCCTGCCACAGTACATATTCTGAACCATAGTAATGCCCTAGTTTACATTATGACACATTGTAGGGCTGCCAGTACACAGTACCCCACTTCATTCATGTACAACATGCACTTCATTCATTTTATACCACATTACAATGAATAGGTCCAGGGCATAACTTGATATATTGTAGATTGCAAAGCAAAAGTTTGTAAGGGCAGTTATGTACCACCCAATGGTGAAAACTGTATATAACACATGTACCTGTGACAGGGAAGATGGACACCTCTCAGCTCTAGGCCCCTTAGCAGCTGTACTCCCTGCACCTATGGTAGATACGCCTGTGCTATGACCACTATTTAGCAAACTAAAAAAAAAGTATTTTCTCCAGACTTTTAGCTGGAGAAATTCTAAAAATAGGAAGCAATGGGAGCTTTACAGGAAAGATTTTTTTTTTCAAAAGTAAGAAAAAAAAACAAAAAAAAAACATATTGGTATCCCTAATGCACACTTACTGAAAAATAACAGTACATAATATCAGAAAAGGCAGAGATCTTGATTGCTTACATCTGCAGATATAGGGCTAAGTCCCCAGTCCGAATGGCAAGGCATCTCTGTCTCACTGGGGGTCCCTAACACTAGGTATGGGTCTGGGGCACAGGACCCCATCATGCCGGCACAGGCTGGCCACCCCAGGGCAGCACACAGGTGATCAGGGTTCTATCAGTTATCCTATTGCTGGATTATATAGCTGCAGCTCATTCACAAATCTGGATATAGTCAATTATTGTGACAATGATCTATATTAGACAGTCAGTTAACTGTCTTCATGCAGCTGATGCTTATCAGAATAAAAATCAGCTTTATTGGCCAGGTATATTCGCATATACTAGGAATTGTTTGCGGTTACAATGCATCACCAATTAACATAAAGGGGAGATACAAACATGATACATAACATACATGTATACATACATACAATGCTTTACTATGGGAATACTGTGTAAAATTGCATCACAGTACGTAGCACCAGACATTTTAGACATCGTTTAGTAGATGAACAGCTAGTGGGAAGAAGCTTTTAGTGGTTCTGGTCGTCCTGGCGGGAATGGACCTGTAACGCCTACCTGATGGGAGCATTTCAAACAGGTTGTGGCCAGGGTGTTGCTTGTCTGCCAGAATTTTTTTCTTGGACAGTGGGGAGGTCGGTCCCGACAATCTTTTCAGCTGTCCTCACCACCCTCTGTAGCCTTCGTCTTTCACACTCTCTGGCAGCTCCATACCAGACTGTGGGGTAAATTTACCGAGATGGGAGTTCTATTTAAGATGGTATTTTGCCCATAGCAACCAATTAGATTCCAGGTATTATCTTCTAGAAGGTGCTAGATAAATGAGAAGTAAAATCTGATTGGTTGCTATGGGCAACATCCCATCTTAAATAGAACTCCCATCTTAGTAAATTTACCCTTGTGATCGATGTGCATAAGACTCTACGATGGTGTAGAAGATATGCAGCAGATTCTGCGGGATATTGAATTTCTTGAGTTGCCTTAGGAAGAACATTCGCTGTTGTGCCTTCCTGGCGATGGCGCTTGTGTTTGGTCCCTATTTAAGGTCATGGTATATTTTTGACCCTAGGAATTTAAAGGAGTTGACCCACGACACCACGCAGTCGGCAATCACGAGTATGGGCAAGGCAGCAGGTTTCCTTCTGAAGTCCACTACCATCTCTACCGTTTTGATGGGGTTTAGATCCAGGTTATTCCTGCCGCACCACTGTGTTAGCCTGTCAACCTCGTGTCTGTATGCAGACTCATCCCAGTCTTCGATTAGACCAATGATGGTGGTGTAGTCAGCGAATTTTATGATTTTTACCAATTGCTCGGCCGGGGTACAGTCATTGGTGTATAGAGAGAAGAGCAGGGGGGAGAGGACACATCCTTGGGGGGCCCCTGTGCTGAGCTTCCCTGTTTTCACCACCTGACTCCTTGCTGTCAGGAAATCTACAATCCAGTAGCATGTTGGTGCAGGAAAACCTAAGGAGAGAAGTTTCAGCTACAGGATTCTTGGGATGATTGTGTTGAATGCTGAGCTGAAGTCCACGAATAGGACCCTCTCGTAGGTTCCTGAGCACCTACGTGCCTGGGAAGTCCAGGTGCTGTAGGATGTAGTGCAGTCCCAAGTTGACTGCATCCTCGACGCTCCTGTTAGCATGGTAGGGGAACTGCAGGGGGTCCATTTGAGAGTTAGTCGCTTCTCTCAGGTGGTTCAGCACCAGCCGCTCAAATGCTTTCATGACCACAGATGTAAGCGCAATTACATAGTAACTAAGGTTGAAAAAAGACAATTCAAGGATGTTAAGCCTTTCCTACACACTCAGCGCAACAACCAAATATATATACACACGTCCCTTTGTTCTCTTTCTTGGACGTTGATGACTCCTTCTTTCAAGTCTTCTAACGGCTTGATCTCTATTCCGTGAACTCCAAAATGTGAAAACAAAAATAACAACCACCAATGTGTAGTATTTTCTTGTTTACAAATAGTCTCTATATCAATTGTCTTTATATTGTAGTCTTAACTCCAGCGTACCAAGACTCACACAGAATAAGGTTAGTAAAAATAGTCTTCACTTTAAGATTTCATATTATCGTCACATTTTATGGTGAATTGAACACTGGATGACTGAAAGTAAAAAGGATAAAGATACCTTTATGAGCAAATACTAACCTTATTCTGTGTGAGTCTTCGTACGCTGGAGTTAAGACTACAATATAAAGACAATTGATATAGAGACTATTTGTAAACAAGAAAATACTACACATTGGTGGTTGTTATTTTTGTTTTCACATTTTGGAGTTCACGGAATAGAGATCAAGCCGTTAGAAGACTTGAAAGAAGGAGTCATCAACGTCCAAGAAAGAGAACAAAGGGACGTGTGTATATATATTTGGTTGTTGCGCTGAGTGTGTAGGAAAGGCTTAACATCCTTGTATTGTATTCTTTGTTTTAAATGTGGTGACATTTATTTAAGCCTTTAACACCTTAGCTGCATTGCGCCTGGTTAGTCATCTCTCCAAATCCATTTGAATCTCTGAAAAAAGACAATTGTCCATCGAGTTCAACCTATTTGTGGTCTCCTATGCAGTCTTATTATAGGACTAGTTATTTTTGTTAGGACTAGTTATATTAACTATAATGCGTGCCTACGCACCATAACCCTGAATATTTTTTATCCAGTAGGAATTTATCTAACCCATTCTTAAAGGTGTTGACTGAGTCCGCCATTACTACTCTCTCAGGCAGGGAATTCCAAACACGTATTGTCCTTACTGTGAAAAAACCTTTTCGCCTCAATGTGTGGAAACTCCTCTCCTCTAACCTAAGCGAGTGACCACGTGTCCTCTGTGCAGATCTTATAGAAACCAGGTCCCTCCCAAGTTCTGTGTATTGACCCCCTTATATATTTGTAGATGTTGATCATGTCCCCTCTTAGTCTCCTCTTTTCCAATGTAAACATGGCTAGCCTTGCAAGCCTTTCCTCGTATTCCAGCGTCTCCATGTCCTTGATTAGTTTGGTCGCCCGCCTCTGAACATTTTCTAGCTCCAGGCTATCCTTTTTATAATATGGTGCCCAAAATTGCACACAGTATTCAAGATGTGGCCTCACTAGTGAGTTATATAATGGGAGTATAATACTCTCGTCCCTTGCATCAATTCCCCGTTTTATGCATGCTAATATCTTATTAGCCTTCTTTGCAGCACTCCTACTTTGGGTACTGCTGCTTAATTTGTTATCTATGTGAACCCCTAGGTCTTTTTCCAGTACAGAATCCCCTAATATTACCCCATTTAGTATGTAGGTGTTATTTTTGGTCTTGCCCCCACAGTGCTTTACCTTACACTTGTCTGTGTTGAACCTCATTCTCCATTTTGCTGCCCATGCTTCCAGTTTAGTTAAGTCGTTCTGAAGAGACTCAGCATCCCCCTCCATATTTATAACCTGTAGTCATTCAGATCTTTTACGGTTGAGTTCTTGGGAACCGGGATAATTGTTGAGCGTTTAAAGCAGGAGGGAACCTTACACGTCTCCAGTGAGGTGTTGAAGATCCCTTTAAAAGTGGGGGCAAGCTGGACAGCGCAGGTCTTCAGGGCAGATGGCGACATGCCATCTGGGCCTGTGTTTTTCCTGGGTTTGTTTTTTTTGAATATTACTTCTACCTCTCCTGTGTCTACCCGGAGAGCCACGCAGGGGGGGGGGGGTGCTGTGCTCAGATCCTGGGTAGATCTAAGACTGGGGGCTTCCTTCTTGAATCTACAATAGAAGTTAATCAGCTCGTCTACCAGATTTTGCTGTATGACAGTGGGGTTTGGGGGGTTTCTTGTACCTAGTCATGACCTGCATGCTTCTCCACACTGATGCAGGGTCGTTGGTTGAGAGGTTGTTTGTCAGCTTATTGGAAAACTGCCTTTTTGCCTGCCTAATTTCACGTGACAGGGAGTTCCTGGTAAGTTTGTACTGATCCCTGTCTCCGCTCCTGTACGCCTCCTCCTTCGCCCGACGGAGTTTCCTGAGCTGGGCACTAAACCATGGCTTGTTGTTGTTAAAGGTGCGAGATGTTTTGGTTGGCACACACATGTCCTCGCAAAAGCTGATGTAGGATGTCACTACATCAGCCAGTTCATCTAGGTCAGTAGTAGAAGCTTCAAAGACCCTCTAATCTGTGCAGTCAAGACAGGCCTGGAACTCTAGCTTTGCTTTGCTTGTCCAGCTTTTTACGGCCCTGACCACAGGCTTTGCCTGTCTCAGCTTCTAGGTGTAGGTTGGGAGGAGGTGAACTAGGCAGTGGTCGGAACGGCCCAGGGCTGCATGGGGGATAGACCAATAGGCTGCCTTGATGGAGGTATAACAGTGGTCCAGGGTGCACCCTTTCCTGGTGGGGCATTTGATTTGTTGTTTAAACTTCGGTAGCTCCTGGCTCAGGTTTGTGTTGTTGACGTCACCCAGCACTATGAGTGGCGAGTCCGGATATTTGAGTTCCGCGTCCGTTATCCTGGTAGCCAGCTGGTGTAGGGCTTCGTCGGCTATTGCTTGTGGGGGGGGGGGGGGCATATACACTCCTACCAGGACTATTGAGGCAAATTCCCGGGGTGAGTAGAACGGCTTACAGTTCATGATAAGCGTCTCCAGTTGTGGGCTGCATGATTTGCATAGGGTAGTGATGTTGGTGCACCACCCTTTATTTATGTAGAAGCAGATACCTCCACCTTTGGATTTACCAGTGAGCTCCTTGACGCGATCGGCTCTGAATAGGCTAAAGTCCGGCAGGGACACTGAGGAGTCAGCCATTTGGTAGTCCATCCATGTTTCAGTGAAGCAGAGGATAGACGACCCAGCGATGCCCGATCTGGCGTTGCTCATGAGCAAGGACAGCTCATCCATCTTGTTCACAATGGATTGTGCATTAGAGAGTAGGATTGCTGGGAGTGCTGACCGGTGTCCTCTGCGTATCCACTTTACTAGGGCACCAGCATGGCAGCCCCTCCTGCGCCTCTGGAAGGCTCCTCGCCGCCTTTCTGATTGGTTGGGGGCCAGCCCTGGCTCCCAGGCAGTCGTATTGTCTGCAGCATCGGGGGCGGCATAAAGTGCATGGCTATGGTGCACTTGCAGGTCATAGCTCCATTCGCCCGTTGGCTGTGGCTGGGCAGGAATTTAGTTTGTCATGCTGGGGAGCAGGTTTTCCACCGTTGCTACTTCTATGGGGGGAGGCAACATCACCCCCTCCGGATGCCACAGCTGCACTGCAGCCCGGCCGTGGGACCTCATCTCTGCTCTAAAGGGGGGGCCCTGCACTGTCACCAACGGGGTCAGCGTCTGTACCATTGGTATACTGGAGTCCCCTGTTCATGTAGCGGGGGGCGTGCTTCTTGCTGCAGCATCTTGGAGCCCACAGCACAGTGTGACAGGGAGAGTTACAGCTATGGAGTGGGCCAGCATGGCCAAGGGTGGTGCAGGGAGCAGCAGCTGGGGGGAGAGTCAGCATGGGGGGTGAGCCAGGGGGGCCAGGAGCAAGGCTATCACAGGTCTGGGGTCCCCTACCACGGTCCCCCAGGGCTGATGCCTCCTCACCTGACCTGCTGTCCATCCCAAGGGGGCCGCCGCTAGAGCTACCTGGAGCTGGACATCTACAGCCGCTGATTCCCCTGCCTCTGGAGGACGTGGCCGGGGGGCCGCCAGGCTGAGATCCACTGTGTCCTTTGCCACCCAGGCTCCCCTCTGGGGGCCACTGCAGGTTCTCAAGGGGTCTCCGGAGGGCCAGAGTCTTTCTCCCCGCCGATGCACCGCTAGTCGATCCGCCACTTCCAGAAGTCACGCCTGGGGCACCACCAGGCCGAGGCTTGCTGCATCCCCCACCACTGCTTCCTCCGCCTGGGGCACAGGCTCCTCTCCACGAGCCGCCGCAGGGTTTCCAGGGCCATACGCTCCCCATCGATGCGCCCTCTCTCCGGGGGCTGCTGTTCGGGGCTGCCGTCCTGCTTCCACTGTCCACACACATGGCTGAGAGGGCAGTGAGAGCTGCTGAGCTGGCCAGGAGTCCCAGCACATTCAGCCCGGGGGTAAGAGCCGAGTGTATCAAAAGGTCCCCTCTGCTGTGCTTGCTTACAGCGCTGATGGGGAGATTTTATATATATATATATATATATATATTTTATATATAAGGGGTCCCAGAGATATCACAGTACTAGGTCCCAAGATTTCAGTTGCCAGCCCTGGGTAGAGGAGCAGGGGCTGGAACACACAGGTCTGGGTACAGGAGGGGGCTGGCACGCACACAGGGCTGGGTGAGGGAGCGTGGGCTGGCACACGCACAGGATTGGGTGGGGGAGTGGGGGCTGGCATGCACAGGTTTGGGTGGAGGAGTGGGGGCTGGCATACACACGGCTGGCATGCACAGGGCTGGGTGGGGGAGCAGGGGCTGGCATGCACAGGACTGAGTGGGGGAGCGGAGGCTGGCATGCACAAGGCTGGGTGGGGGAGCGGAGGCTGGCATGCACAAGACTGGGTGGAGGAGCGGAGGCTGGCATGCACAGGGCTGGATGGGGGAGCGGGGGCTGGCATTCACAGGGCTGGGTGGAGGTCGGGGGCTGGCATGCACAGGGCTGGGTAGGGGAGTGGGGGCTGGCATGCACAGGGCTGGGTGGATATCGGGGACTGGCATGCACAGGGCTGGGTAGGGAAGTGTTTGTTATACAGGGCTCTGTTTACCTCATCCAGCTATTACTGTACCTCTTTTGACTATATCCCTTATTTCATTCTGTTGCAGCTCCGCACCTCTGTCCAGCAGCACTCAGCCTCAGTAAGGAAGTGAGAAAGTAAACACGACACTTCCTGTCTATACTGAGGCTGAACAGGGGATGTGCTATTAGTTCTGCCATTGGCCACTAGGTGGCTTTGCTGATTAGGCAGGAAAAAAAAATAGCACTCAGCCCACGGGCGACCCAACAGTGGAGTCGGCCTCCCGGGAATCTTCGCGGTAGTTCTTAAGACCAGTCCGTCCGTGTATGTGTATGTGTATATTAGTGATGTGCACCGGACATTTTTCGGGTTTTGTGTTTTGGTTTTGGATTCGGTTCCGCGGCCGTGTTTTGGATTCGGACGCATTTTGGCAAAACCTCACCGAAATTTTTTTGTCGGATTCGGGTGTGTTTTGGATTCGGGTGTTTTTTTCAAAAAAACCTAAAAAACAGCTTAAGTCATAGAATTTGGGGGTCATTTTGATCCCATAGTATTATTAACCTCAATAACCATAATTTCCACTCATTTCCAGTCTATTCTGAACACCTCACACCTCACAATATTATTTTTAGTCCTAAAATTTGCACCGAGGTCGCTGGATGGCTAAGCTAAGCGACACAAGTGGCCGACACAAACACCTGGCCCATCTAGGAGTGGCACTGCAGTGTCAGGCAGGATGGCACTTCAAAAAAATAGTCCCCAAACAGCACATGATGCAAAGAAAAAAAGAGGCGCACCAAGGTCGCTGTGTGACTAAGATAAGCGACACAAGTGGCCGACACAAACACCTGGCCCAGCTAGGAGTGGCTCTGCAGTGTCAGACAGGATGGCACTTCAAAAAAATTGTCCCCAAACAGCACATGATGCAAAGAAAAAAAGAGGCGCACCAAGGTCGCTGTGTGACTAAGCTAAGCGACACAAGTGGCCGACACAAACACCTGGCCCATCTAGGAGTGGCACTGCAGTGTCAGACAGGATGGCACTTCAAAAAAATAGTCCCCAAACAGCACATGATGCAAAGAAAAAAAGAGGCGCACCAAGGTCGCTGTGTGACTAAGCTAAGCGACACAAGTGGCCGACACAAACACCTGGCCCATCTAGGAGTGGCACTGCAGTGTCAGACAGGATGGCACTTCAAAAAAATTGTCCCCAAACAGCATATGATGCAAAGAAAAAAAGAGGCGCACCAAGGTCGCTGTGTGACTAAGCTAAGTGACACAAGTGGCCGACACAAACACCTGGCCCATCTAGGAGTGGCACTGCAGTGTCAGACAGGATGGCACTTCAAAAAAATAGTCCCCAAACAGCACATGATGCAAAGAAAAAAAGAGGCGCACCAAGGTCGCTGTGTGACTAAGCTAAGCGACACAAGTGGCCGACACAAACACCTGGCCCATCTAGGAGTGGCACTGCAGTGTCAGACAGGATGGCACTTCAAAAAAATTGTCCCCAAACAGCACATGATGCAAAGAAAAATGAAAGAAAAAAGAGGTGCAAGATGGAATTGTCCTTGGGCCCTCCCACCCACCCTTATGTTGTATAAACAGGACATGCACACTTTAACGAACCCATCATTTCAGCGACAGGGTCTGCCACACGACTGTGACTGAAATGACTGGTTGGTTTGGGCCCCCACCAAAAAATAAGAGATCAATCTCTCCTTGCACAAACTGGCTCTACAGAGGCAAGATGTCCTCCTCATCGTCATCATCCTCCTATTCCTCACCCCTTTCACTGTGTACATCCCCCTCCTCACAGATTATTAATTCGTCCTCACTGGAATCCACCATATTAGATCCCTGTGTACTTTCTGGAGGCAATTGCTGGTGAATGTCTCCACGGAGGAATTGATTATAATTCATTTTGATGAACATCATCTTCTCCACATTTTCTGTAAGTAACCTCGTACGCCGATTGCTGACAAGGTGAGCGGCTGCACTAAACACTCTTTTGGAGTACACACTGGAGGGAGGGCAACTTAGATAGAATAAAGCCAGTTTGTGCAAGGGCCTCCAAATTGCCTCTTTTTCCAGCCAGTATACGAACGGACTGTCTGACGTGCCTACTTGGATGCGGTCACTCATATAATCCTCCACCATTCTTTCAATGGTGAGAGAATCATATGCAGTGACAGTAGACGACATGTCAGTAATCGTTGGCAGGTCCTTCAGTCCTGACCAGATGTCAGCACTCGCTCCAGACTGCCCTGCATCACCACCAGCGGGTGGGCTCGGAATTCTTAGCCTTTTCCTCGCACCCCCAGTTGCGGGAGAATGTGAAGGAGGAGATGTTGACGGGTCACGTTCCGCTTGACTTGACAATTTTCTCACCAGCAGGCCTTTGAACCTCTGCAGACTTGTGTCTAGCAGAAAGAGAGATAAAACATAGGTTTTAAATCTAGGATCGAGCACGGTGGCCAAAATGTAGTGCTCTGATTTCAACAGATTGACCACCCGTGAATCCTGGTTAAGCGAATTAAGGGCTCCATCCACAAGTCCCACATGCCTAGCGGAATCGCTCTGTTTTAGCTCCTCCTTCAATGTCTCCAGCTTCTTCTGCAAAAGCCTGATGAGGGGAATGACCTGACTCAGGCTGGCAGTGTCTGAACTGACTTCACGTGTGGCAAGTTAAAAGGGTTGCAGAACCTTGCACAACGTTGAAATCATTCTCCACTGCGCTTGAGTCAGGTGCATTCCCCCTCCTTTGCCTATATCGTGGGCAGATGTATAGGCTTGAATGGCCTTTTGCTGCTCCTCCATCCTCTGAAGCATATAGAGGGTTGAATTCCACCTCGTTACCACCTCTTGCTTCAGATGATGGCAGGGCACGTTCAGGATTGTTTGGTGGTGCTCCAGTCTTCTGTACGCGGTGCCTGAATGCCGAAAGTGGCCCGCAATTCTTCGGGCCACCGACAGCATCTCTTGCACGCCCCTGTCGTTTTTTAAATAATTCTGCACCACCAAATTCAATGTATGTGCAAAACATGGGACGTGCTGGAATTTGCCCACATGTAATGCACGCACAATATTGCTGGCGTTGTCCGATGTCACAAATCCCCAGGAGAGTCCAATTGGGGTAAGCCATTCTGCGATGATCTTCCTCAGTTTCCGTAAGAGGTTGTCAGCTGTGTGCCTCTTCTGGAAAGCGGTGATACAAAGCGTAGCCTGCCTAGGAACGAGTTGGCGTTTGCAAGATGCTGCTACTGGTGCCGCCACTGCTGTTCTTGCTGCGGGAGGCAATACATCTACCCAGTGGGCTGTCACAGTCATATAGTCCTGAGTCTGCCCTGCTCCACTTGTCCACATGTCCGTGGTTAAGTGGACATTGGGTACAACTGCATTTTTTAGGACACTGGTGACTCTTTTTCTGAGGTCTGTGTACATTTTCGGTATCGCCTGCCTAGAGAAATGGAACCTAGATGGTATTTGGTACCGGGGACACAGTACCTCAATCAAGTCTCTAGTTGCCTCTGAATTAACGGTGGATACCGGAACCACGTTTCTCACCGCCCAGGCTGCCAAGGCCTGAGTTATCTGCTTTGCAGCAGGATGACTGCTGTGATATTTCATCTTCCTCGCAAAGGACTGTTGGACAGTCAATTGCTTGGTGGAAGTAGTACAAGTGGTCTTCCGACTTCCCCTCTTGGATGACGATCGATCGACTCCCAGCAGCTACAACAGCAGCGCCAGCAGCAGTAGGTGTTACACTCAAGGATGCTTCGGAGGAATCCCAGGCAGGAGAGGACTCGTCAGACTTGCCAGTGACATGGCCTGTAGGACTATTGGCTTTCCTGGGTAAGGAGGAAATTGACACTAAGGGAGTTGGTGGTGTGGTTTGCAGGAGCTTGGTTACAAGAGGAAGGGATTTAGTGGTCAGTGGACTGCTTCCGCTGTCATCCAAAGTTTTTGAACTTGTCACTGACTTATGATGAATGCGCTGCAGGTGACGTATAAGGGAGGATGTTCCGAGGTGGTTAACGTCCTTACCCCTACTTATTACAGCTTGACAAAGGCAACACACTGCTTGACACCTGTTGTCCGCATTTGTGTTGAAATAATTCCACATCGAAGAGCTGATTTTTTTTGTATTTTGACAAGGTATGTCAATGGCCATATTCGTCCCACGGACAACAGGTGTCTCCCCGGGTGCCTGACTTAAACAAACCACCTCACCATCAGAATCCTCCTTGTCAATTTCCTCCCCAGCGCCAGCAACACCCATATCCTCATCCTGGTGTACTTCAACAGTGACATCTTCAATTTGACTATCAGGAACTGGACTGCGGGTGCTCCTTCCAGCACTTGCAGGGGGCGTGCAAATGGTGGAAGGCGCAAGCTCTTCCCGTCCAGTGTTGGGAAGGTCAGGCATCGCAACCGACACAATTGGACTCTCCTTGGGGATTTGTGATTTAGAAGAACGCACAGTTCTTTTCTGTGCTTTTGCCAGCTTAAGTCTTTTAATTTTTCTAGCGAGAAGATGAGTGCTTCCATCCTCATGTGAATCTGAACCACTAGCCATGAACATAGGCCAGGGCCTCAGCCGTTCCTTGCCACTCCGTGTCGTAAATGGCATATTGGCAAGTTTACGCTTCTCATCAGACGCTTTCAATTTAGATTTTTGGGTCATTTTACTGAACTTTTGTTTTTTGGATTTTACATGCTCTCTACTATGACATTGGGCATCGGCCTTGGCAGACGACGTTGATGGCATTTCATCGTCTCGGCAATGACTAGTGGCAGCAGCTTCAGCACGAGGTGGAAGTGGATCTTGATCTTTCCCTATTTTAACCTCCACATTTTTGTTCTCCATTTTTTAATGTGTGGAATTATATGCCAGTATCAAAAGCAATGGTCTACTACTATATATACTGCGCACAACTAAAATGCACCACAGGTATAGAATGTAGATGGATAGTATACTTGACGACACAGAGGTAGGTACAGCAGTGGCCTTCCGTACTGTACTGCTATATATACTGGTGGTCACTGTGTCAGCAAACTGCAAAACTAAAATGCACCACAGGTATAGAATGTAGATGGATAGTATACTTAATGACGACACAGAGGTAGGTACAGCAGTGGCCTTCCGTACCGTACTGCTATATATACTGGTGGTCACTGTGTCAGCAAACTGCAAAACTAAAATGCACCACAGGTATAGAATGTAGATGGAAATTATACTTAATGACAACACAGAGGTAGGTACAGCAGTGTCCTTCCGTACCATACTGCTATATATACTGGTGGTCACTGTGTCAGCAAACTGCAAAACTAAAATGCACCACAGGTATAGAATGTAGATGGATAGTATACTTAATGACGACACAGAGGTAGGTACAGCAGTGGCCTTCCGTACCGTACTGCTATATATACTGGTGGTCACTGTGTCAGCAAACTGCAAAACTAAAATGCACCACAGGTATAGAATGTAGATGGATAGTATACTTAATGATGACACAGAGGTAGGTACAGCAGTGGCCTTCCGTACCGTACTGCTATATATACTGGTGGTCACTGTGTCAGCAAACTGCAGAACTAAAATGCACCACAGGTATAGAATTAGAATGTAGATGGATAGTATACTTAATGACGACACAGAGGTAGGTACAGCAGTGGCCTTCCGTACCGTACTGCTATATATACTGGTGGTCACTGTGTCAGCAAAACTCTGCACTGTACTCCTCCTATATAATATTATACTGGTGGTCCCGACTCCCCAGTCCCCACAATAAAGCAGCACACTGAGCACAGATATGTAGTGTTTTTCAGGCAGACAACGTATACTGGTGGTCACTGTCAGCAAAACTCTGCACTGTACTCCTGCTATATAATACAGCTGCTCCCCAGTCCCCACAATTAAGCAGTGTGAGCACAGATATATGCAGCACACTGAGCACAGATGTGGAGTGTTTTTTTCAGGCAGAGAACGGATAAAACTGGTGGTCACTGATCAGCAAAACTCTGCACTGTACTCCTCCTATATTAATATAAAGCTGCTCCCCAGTCCCCACAATGATATAAGCAAGCACAAATATTTGCATCAACTCAACAATGAATAAACGGAGAGGACGCCAGCCACGTCCTCTCCCTAACATTTCCAATGCACGAGTGAAAATGGCGGCGACGCGCAGCTGCTTATATAGAATCCGAATCTCGCGAGAATCCGATAGCGTGATGATGACGTTTGGGCGTGCTCGGGTTAACCGAGCCATACGGGAGAATCCGAGTATGGCTCGGACCCATGTTAAAAGGGTGAAGTTCGGGGGGGTCAGTTTCCGAGAAACCGAACCCGCTCATCACTAGTGTATATATATATATATATATATAAAAAAAAAAGAGGGGGTCATTTGACTGTGTAGTACTGAGGCAGCTGTTCCTGGTGCCATCATATTATGTAAGCAGGATCTATCCTGTACTGTGTAAATATTCCACACAGTCTGATAGTATGTCACACTGCCCTTACAAGGGCAGAGACAGAGTGTGCAATGTTATACAATGAGTTAATACAAATGAAATATATATCATAGGAGGGAACGCACTGGTAGCGCTAACACACAGCGTGGAAGCTGGCGCGCGCTTTGCAGTCACTGCAGTCTAAGCATCAGCTACATGAAGACAGTTCTCTGATTCTCTAATATAGATCATTGTCACAATAATTGACTAATCCAGATTTGTGAATATGAGCTGCAGCTATATAATCCAGCAATAGGATAGCTGATAGAGCATCCATACCCTACAATTGGCTCAACTGTAACAACACAGTATTAGTACACTGGATCTTGAGACAATGTATTATGATGAATAGAAACATTAATACATAAAATAAAATGAAGAAGCATAATAAATGAGAACTTCAAAGTTCACTAAATAAATCCATCCATGATGTCCTATAAATTCTTGATAGTCCAGTTTTGTCAACACTGGTTCATCAGATGATCTCATATATTACTTACATACAGTGACAGTGACGTATAACCTATGGGAAATTACATTGCAATTTATGTGGCAAACAAGCACTACACTCTGAGTTAGGGGTGGAATCACAATATAAAATACTTAAGACAGAGTACCGGGAAACCGAAACTATAAATTATAACAAGACGCAATAACAACTGAGTTTTTTTATATACAGTAATTGGTATTCTCACACACAGTACATTTTATATCACACGTTTCTTACCTTTTCACTTTTTTCTCTTCAGTATTTTGCAGTTTTTAAAATGTAAAATTATTATTTAAAAAAATCAATACATGTTAATTCTTAGCTTCAGGTGCACCACACCAAGACAAATCATTTTCTGTTTCATAATATAGGGACATAGGGCATCCCTGTTGCATGCCAAGACAAACCTGAAATGGAGAGAAAAGTTACATTTGGGTGGGGTGTGTTCAAACTGAAATCTAAATTGCAGTGTAAAAATAAAGCAGCCAGTATTTACCCTGCACATAAACAATATAACCCACCCAAATCTAACTCTCTCTGCACATGTTATATCTGCCCCCCCTGCAGTGCACATGGTTTTGCCCAACTGCTAACCAATTTGCGTCTGCGATCAACTCTTAGGCCCACTGTTAAGTTTTAAAACTTCAGCTTGCAATAGGTGCGACTCTTGCAGCATCACAACATCCATAACAAATATACGTATATATACAGTGCATCCAAAAAGTATTCACAGCGCTTCACTTTTTCCACATTTTGTTATGTTACAGCCTTATTCCAAGATGAAATAAATGTTTTTTTCCCCTCAAAATTCTACACACAATACCCCATAATGACAACGTGAAAAAAGTTTGAGATTTTTGCAAATTTATTAAAAATAAAAAATTAAGAAATCACATGGACATAAGTATTCACAGCCTCTGCCATGAAGCTCAAAATTGAGCTCAGGAGCATCCTGTTTCCACTGATCATCCTTGAGATGCTCCTACAGCTTAATTGGAGTCCACCTGTGGTAAATTCAGTTGATTGGACATGATTTGGAAAGGCACACACCTGTCTATATAAGGTCCCACACTTGACAGTGCATGTCTGAGCACAAACCAAGCATGAAGTCAAAGGAATTGTCTGTAGACTTCTGAGACAAGATTGTCTTGAGGCACAAATCTGGTGAAGGGTACAGAAAAATATCTGCTGCTTTGAAGGTCCCAATGAGCACAGTGGCCTCCATCATCTGTAAATGGAAGATGTTCAGAACCACCAGGACTCTTCCTAGAGCTGGCCGGCCATCTAAACTGAGCGATCAGGGTCCTAGTCAGGGAGGTGACCAAGAACCCGATGGTCACTCTGTCAGAGCTACAGTATTCCTCTGTGGAGAGAGGAGAACCTTCCAGAAGGACAACCATCTCTGCAGCAATCCACCAATCAGGCCTGTATGGTAGAGTAGCCAGACGGAAGCCACTCCTTAGTAAAAAGCACATGGCAGCCCGCCTGGAGTTTGCCAAAATGCACCTGAAGAACTCTCAGACCATGAAAAACAAAATTCTCTGGTCTGATGAGACAAAGATTGAACTCTTTGGTGTAAATACCAGGCGTCATGTTTGGAGGAAACCAGGCACCGCTCATCACCAGGCCAATACCATCCCTACAGTGAAGCATGGTGGTGGCAGCATCATCCTGTGGGAATGTTTTTCAGCAGCAGGACCTGGGTGACTAGTCAGGATAGAGTGAAAGATGAATGCAGCAATGTACAGAGACATCCTGGATGAAAACCTGCTCCAGAGCGCTCATGACCTCAGACTGGGGTGACAGTTCATCTTTCAGCAGGACAATGACCCTAAGCACACAGCCAAGATATCAAAGGAATAAAAAGGTTTACCAGCGCTGACTGTTTGCTAATGAATGACGATTAAGCTTGTGTTAATATTTGCATGACATTTAATATAAAACATTAAAAACAATGAAAATCACATATATTTTTATAAATACCAGTGATGATTAATTGAGGCCACTGATAGCAATTGTTCCGCTTGGAATTAAATTGAGACCCACAATTTAGCAGAATTAAAGATGGATCTGTATTCTTTTACCAGAGTGGTTGGTGGGAAAGAGCAGACCCTTGTTTTCATCAGTCAGTTGATGGATCGGTGGCATCTGGACGCTTGCCATAGAGCTTTATGGTGCAAAAAATTAAGACATTTGAATATAGTCACCCTTGGGAGTGCATTGGCAGTAGCACAGGGGGGTAGAGGGGCAATCCAGTGTGCTCTTTCCACAACCATGCCATTACAGGTGTCCCGCACTTTTAATAAATCAGGGACAGAGTCAGTAAATAACGGACTAAAGCATCACTTTTCTCAGACTCTTGGAGACCCACGATACTTAAATTATTCCTTTATGACTGATTTCAAGGTCATCAACTTTATTGAAGACCTGCATATGCTGTTTATAAAGCGTGTCATACTGTCGCTTTAAGACAGAAACATCATGGAGATTTTCACCCAGTAAGATCTCATTAGCCTGTACTCATTGTATAAGCTGTATGATAGTTGCTGCATAGTCTGCTTGAATGAGTAAGCCTGTGCCTTCATCATGGGAGCCATGGTCTCCTTTATAGCTGACACAATGCCAGCATATGATGCCAGAATCCCTGGCTGAATATCCACATATGGAGCCCCAGTGGGTGAAGAGGGGGCAGAGGAGGTAGCAGGGGAGAAGGGAGGCAGCTGGGAAGCTACTGCAGGTGTAATCACGGTAGCCGCTGGTGCCACCGCCGCCATCTTTGAAAGGCGCCTCTCCCTTTTCTGGTGCTGGGCTTTGCTGGCCATTGCAGGGCATTAGGTGGGAACCACTCTATACACGGATGAGGTATTCCCTTAAGTAGTGGTGGTTCCGATCCGGCCGCTTTAGCCCTCAGTGGGGCTGTGTGACAAGAATAGTCTGCCGCAGGGAGGGAGGTGGCTCAGGCTGCAGCCATCTCCATTGGGGGTGGGGCTGGAAGTCTCAGCAGGAATGATATTTATATAAAGCAGAGAAGCAGATTTTTAGCTCAAGCATAATGCTATTTCTGGATGGGGTTATGTATGCTTGCACTGGACAAAACAATGGAAGAGGTCACTCTCTTTCTGTGTTCTCTGACAAGCAACAATGCAGCAGTTCAGCCCTCGGGATCCGCTCGCGCATGTACTGACTACACACATATGCTGCCACCTTTAGCATTTCCATACAGTCAGTTTGCTACTAACTGGGACAGTCCTCTTTCAAATCAGTTGTCCCGGCAGATATTTTAATTTAAATATGGAGAAATTACATTTGTGAAAATCTGCTTTTTTTTTTTATCACATTGCTATTTTTATTTGACTAAAGAGACCATTATGTCTTGTAAGGAATGCATCTAATCCATTTATACATTTTAAAGTAAAGTTCATTTTTTTAAAGGTTTTAAAATGTTATGTGAAATCACATAAAGACTTACTGTATATCTTGAAATAGTAAATTTATTTGTTTATAGGCACATGACATAGGATTCTGCCTTGTTGATTTAACAGATAGCTTGTGTTGACTAAATAATGATTCCACAATGACAACTTAAACCTGAATTGGCAGTTTAAATGTTTTGATTTTGCACATGCAGTTACTGATTGGTCACTCTCATTGTTCCATTACATGTTACAGCTATAAATCTGTCACTGATGTACTGACTTCCCAATCCACTAGATCAGAAGAGGGCTCATCCATCATGCACAAGGTTTGTTTACCCTTTACATATAGATTATTGAAATAAACTTAAGGACCAACCAGTGTTTTAGAAATGTTGATAAATTCAGATACACCTATTTCTATGCCTTTTTTGTTGATTTAATGGGGGAGATTCAAATGTTTGAAAAGTTGGTTGGGTGTCTGTTTTTTCCTGTCTATTAGATAGGAAAAAACAGACTCCCAACTGATTTTTCAAACATTTGAATCTCCCCCAATATTTTTTTTGGCACACTTTACTTACAAATTAATCTGATATGGCCAAATCAGATTACTGTGAATGCTACATAGCACTTCTAAATCAATTTGAAATGTATTTGTTAAATTTCACCTTTTAGCAGTTTAGGAGAGATTAATAAATACAAATATTAATAGCAATACATGCTATTTAGCCATTACTATTTAATAATCCTATAAAGCTGATTTAGCATCTTACAGTGTGAATATGTGTGAAAGTAAAGTAAGCACCTCTAATAACAGTGATATTCTTCTATACAATCTTGGCTACTCAGACTATTTTAAGTACAGGTATATTCTATAGAACTCAAGCTTCTTATAATTTTAAGGTATTTAGGGGGATGTGTATCAAACCTTGGAGACAGATGGAGTGGAGAGAGAAAAAGTACCAGCTTGTAACTGCCACTTTACAGACTGTGTTTGCAAAATGAGAGTTAGGAACTGATTAGTACTTCATCTCTCTCCACTTTATATCTGTTGATACATCTCCCCCATAATATTTTATGTAATATTCTTTTTACCCCGTTACAATATATACACTGTGATTACCATAAAGGGATAGGGCATACATTCTTAAAATGTAACTCTGCAGATCATCTTTTGCAAAAAAAACAACTAATTATTAACCAGACTGTAGGGGTGATTCAGATGTGATCGCTGCGCTGCAAGCTTTGCTGTCCTGCGTTCAGATAGTCGCCTCCCCCAGGGGGAGTGTAAATTTGCCGTAAAAGTATGTGATCGCATGTGTATGCCAAGCTGTGAAAATCCACTGTGTGCAGTCTCTGCGCAGGCCAGGACTTACTCCTACAGTGCGATTGGGGCCGGAGGTGATATCACACACCCTCCCTGAAAACGATTGTGAACGCCTTTTCCGGACACCCAGTAAAGTCCGTTACCACCCACCAACGGCCTTTTCCTGTCAATCATCTAGCGAACGCCCGTGTGATTGGATTTTTTGCACCATCCCATCGCTGACCGGCAATGCCCTTTGTTGTTGGCCGATGCGCATGCACATTGCGGTGCATATGCATGCGCAGTTAGGACCTGATCGCCCGCTGTGCAAAAACACACAACAGATCTGAATCACCCCCTGTGTCTGTGGGGTATATTTACTAAAGGTCAATTTCTCTCTATTATTATCAAATTGAAATTAATTAATCGATCTAAATTGATTTTGTGTTTCTAGGGCTAAAACACACATTTACTAACATTTAAAACTGAATATAAAAAAACATCTGTTAGTAAATGTGTGTTTTAGCTCCTGAAACACAACATCAACTTAGTTTGATTTCCATCTATTTGAAATGATTTAAAATCTATGGAAACCGACCTTTAGTAAATATACCCACGTAAATCAGCTTAGTATTCCCAAGTCTGTTTTTCTTTACATAACTTATAAATAATGGACATGTACCAAAAAAAAGAAACAATTAAAATATGGTTAGTATTTAGGTACATTATAAAATACATACATAAGTACATAATCAGTATAATTGATCATTTTTCTGTCTCTCAGCCCATAAAATGTGAAACTCTTATTAGAACAACAATCCAAATGTCAGATCATTTTTACCTATTGCCATTCAGCTTTAACAGTGTCAAATATTGTAGTGTGTTGCGATACCTAGTCTGATCAATTCTCTTAAGATTTTTAAGTTCTTAAGACAATGGCTATTCTTTGAGTTAATCAAAATCTATTTGTATTTTATAAGATAACCAGCTGTTCTACCCGTTCTTCGCACGGGAGTTTCTGATTTTCATGGTTGTACATATCAATCAGTGTTAAAAATTTGGTAAATCTACAGAGATGTACATTTGAGACGTCTTAATGTAAGTAAAATATTAATCCATGGTTCTTAGCGTTACCCGAGAAGCACCCTTAGCAGATATGGTAAAAAAATGACAGGACTATTTTTGTACTTTATTAAATTCTATACACTGGAGGTGCAATCCAAATATTGATCTGATTGTCCGTTTGGGCGTTATTATTCACGCAATTCAAGCCACGCATCGGTAATGATGTCATTATGTCATTACCCTTTTCATCCCCTTAGGGCAGTTTTTTTCATTCTAATTATGTAGTTTTCCTATTTCCCACCTGAAGAATACCTGTGTTACATTTCAGCTTCCTAACATATCAGGAAATAAGAGAATTAGTGATGAGTGAGTGAGTGAGTGAGTGAGTGAGGGCTTTTGCATTTATATATATATAGATGTTTAACATAGTACATATTAGTGACACTGGGGGTTATTCAGGTTGGATAGCTCCTGCCATCACCTGTGCAGTTTCCCGATAATCTAAAAAGTGCGCATGAAGCTCTGCAGACTGCAGGTTCCCACCATAGGCGGTAATGGGGATTTCTTTCCCCATTTCTGCCTAGGCACTCTACTTGATTGGCAGGCCGGGAGCGCACAGCCAATCAGGAGAGTGCTATGACATGGCACTCCCTGATTGGCTGGCGGGTCCCCAAGTGACAGGAGTCATGAGGGGTCCCGCCATTCGGGGAAAGTTGGATCCATGTGTAAACATGGATCCCCTATAGTTGTGTGGACCATGATTTTTTTTTTTTAATCCTGTGGCTGCCTACTTGGAACAAAGATGTACACTGGATTAGGTAAGTATAATTTTTTTTTAATTACAGGTACTCGTGGATTCTATGTTGACAAGGGACCAAGGGGCTGTGTGGGAAACTAGGTAAGTATGTGTGAGTGTGTAAGTGTACATGTATGTTTAATTAAAGTTGTACTGCCTTTATTGTAATATTTCTTCAACAGGTGGAACCACAGATACCAGCAGGACTTTAATGACCTGCATGCTGGTAATTGTGGTTCTCCAAGTACCAGCATGCAGGACAGGCTTGCTGGGATCTGTAGCTCCACAGGTAAAAGACAATATATATGTATATTTTTACACATGGGATATCAGTCTGCCATCCACAGCTTACGTATGGCAAGGACAGCCCTGGGCTTTGTCCCTGGCTCTTGGGTGCCTGGAGGGGGTAGACCCATTGGGGGGGGGGGGTCCCCACTTCCCCAGGGAACCCTGGCCATGGGTGACTAGTTGGGGGGGGGGGGGGGGAGGATAATGCCATGGCCACTGTGACCGATATAAATGTGTCCCCTGGCTGTGGCATTATCTCCTTGGCTAGTAGAGCCCGGTTGTGGTTTCAAAACTATGGGGAATGTCTATATCCTTTGTCTCCCATATTTTTGGAACCAGGCCAAGTCCAAGAGCCCAGTGCTGGTTGTTAAAATACAGGGAACCCCTGTGCAATTCTTCCCCAGTATTTTAACAACCAGGACCGGCTCAAAGAGCCCGGGGTTTGTTATTCTTAGGAGGGGGACCTCCACGCAATTTGTTTAAACTATTTAACTATTTAAATACTGTACACAATGAAGCCCTGCACGGATCTCACTGATCCGGCTGGGCCTCATTGTGTTAAGTCCGGCAGTGTTTTACTAATTTCTCCCGTAAAACACTGACCGACAATATGAATTACATCAGCAGCGGTGAACTCTAATTGAAAAAAAACACGGTAGTTTTGTAAATTACCGTGTTTTTTTTCTTTAAAAAATTGCAATCTCAAACGGCCGATTTCAGCCGAGATTGCAACATGAATAATAGTAAATTTACCCCATTGTGCCTGATTCAGAGTTAAGGCCCATACACACTAGAAGACTTGAAAGATGTGAAAGATGAACAATGTGGAAGATGAGCGATTTCCCTTAAACTTCCTGATAAATTATATTGAGTATACACACTGAGCGATTTTACAAGCTCTCTGAACGATGAACTATCTGCTCTGCTGGGATTGAGCTGCATGCATGGACTACTGACAACCTGCTTCAAATGACGACGGGTGTGCGCATCGTTCATTGTTTGCTGTGTACACACTAGAACGATTTGAACAATCTGAACTACAGTATTTGATTGTTCACAACAGTTGTTATTGCTCATATCTATGGAAAAATATCATCTAGTGTGTATGGGCCTTTACAAACAATTCTGTCTGCATACAAATTTTGCAATTTTTAGCCAATTTAGGGGAAGAGCTATCAAAGCTTGGAAAGAGTATGGAAAAATTCAGTGCAAGTGCTATGCATAGTATAACATGGATTGTAGCAGTAACATATGAACATAAACTACAATAGATATCAAAACAGAACTGAAAAAGAAGAAATGATTGCAACCAGGGCTGTCTATTCACATGGGCTCAGTGAGCAGTTGCCCAAGGGCCCCAGGAGTATAATGGTAATAGGCTGATAGCTGAGGGTCTCCTTTTTCCAGGGCTACCAGATTTTTGAAAATCAGCCCTGGGCAACCAGAGATATCCAACTTCAAAGCAGTGGCCCTCATCCGAGCCTGTTAATTGCTCTTCCCAGCCAGATATCTAGGGTTCTGTCTGACTTAGAGTTTTTCTGAGGGTATGCTCAAAAAGCTGGGACTCTCCCCTTTTGGTGGACACTGGCAGCTTGTCTCTACTATACCCAGAGATATCAGCTATCCAGCAGCTGGTCCCTGCTCCAACTCCACATGCCTGGTATGCAGTTTTTTATATTTTGTTGTGGATTGCTCTGGCTCCTGAACTGTGATCCCCAAGTCCCCAGTACCTCCTGAAAGGAGAGATTGTCTAGTTTTTTTTTTCCATTGTTGGCTAAGAAAACGATTTCCAGGAATTCTGGAGATCTCAGCAAGTGGCCCTCCCACCGGAAAATGATGAATATTAAGCCCACTCCACAATCCTCCCCACCTGCATATTAAACACCCCCTACCACCCTGGAAGTCATGTACCAGGGGCCCCTTCATTCAGTCCAATGCCCTCTTCTACAGTTAAGTGTTCTCCCTCCTGCCCCATCTCCCACCATCTGTGCAGTAAAGGAGTAATTAGCAGAAATTACTGCTCCAGGTCCTATATGCTGTGTGGAAGATATAACACCCCCTACCGCCCGTGGGACATCAAAGCTGCCGCTGATAGCACCCGCCACCCCTTCTGTTGGAGGATGGGTAGAGGCTCCAGTGCATTGCTTTACCCAGGGGTCTACACTGCTGACTGCAACAATGTCTACACTGTTTTGGGAATAATTGTTCTGTCCCTAATCTATTAACGCTGCTGTCCATGTGCTCTTTACACTGCTGCCTCTAGCTTCTGTGCTCTCTGATATGGTAGCCAGGAGACACTGGATGGAGTCATGGAAAGCAGCGAGAGAAAAGGAACAGAATGGTGTAAGGAGGCATCCAGATCTGTTACCATTCCTACTGTTTCTTGGCTTCACAGAAGCAACCACTTAGTCTCAAAAGAGCTTAAAATTGTTTCAATCAGCAACCAGATTTTTTTTTACGTTTTTCATGTTAACGTTTTTTTTTTCCTTTTTAGTTCTATTTTGATATGTATTGCAATTTATGTTCATCTGTCATTGGTACAGTTCATGTTACGATACACATAATGCTCACACAGTATCTTTGTACACTGTTCATATAATTTTACTTGAGCTGCTTTCAGCACAGCGCAGGAATTGAAATCAAGGGGGTCATTCCGAGTTGATCGCTAGCTGGCGTTGTTTGCAGCTCAGCAATTAGGCTAAAAATCTGCATTTCTGCGCATGTGTATGGGCTGCAATGCGCACGCACGTCGTACGGGTGCAAAGCCCATTGTGGTTGTGCACAGGTTGTAGCGAAGTTTTCAGTCGCACTGACGGCCGCAAGAAGATTGACAGGAAGGGAGCGTTTTTGTGTGTCAACTGACCATTTTCAGGGAGTGTTTGCAAAAACGCAGGCATGTCTGACAAAATGCAGGCGTGGCTGGGCGGGTGTATGACGTCAAATCCGGACACGAATAGGCTGAAGTGATCGCAAGCGTTGAGTATGTTCAGAGCTACTCTGAAACTGCACAAACTTTTTTTGCAGAGCTCGGCTGCACAAGTGTTCGCACTTCTGCTAAGCTAAAATACACTCCCCAGTGGGCGGCGCCATAGCATTTGCACGGCTGCTAAAACTAGCTATCGAGAGCGATCAACTCGGAATGACCCCCCATGTACAGTATCAAAGCTTGGAGAGAGAAAAAGTGGAAAGAGATAAAATACTAACCAATCAGCTTCAAAATGTCATTTTTCAAATACAGCCTGTAAAATTGCAGTTATATGCTGGCTGGTTGGTACTTTATTTGTCTCTCTACTTTATTTCTCTTCAAGGTTTGATACTCCCCCGGTTTATCTCTCTCCATTTTGTCTTTCTTCAAGCTTTGATAAATCTACCCCTTGGCACTACTACTACTACAACAACTACTAGTACCTACTACTACTGCTACTTCTACTGTTGCTACTACTACTACCACTATTGCTACTACTACTACTACTACTACCTAATACTACTACTATTTACTACTACTACTACTACTACTACTACCTATTACTACTATCTACTATTTTTACTATTACTACTACTGCTGCTACTATTATTACTACTACTCCTCCTACTACTCCTACTAATAGTACTACTGCTGCTACTACTACTACTACTACTACTGCTACCTACTACTACTACTACTACTACTACTACTACTACTACTGCTACTACATCTACTACCTACTATTATTACTACTACTACTGCTGCTACTACTACTACATCTACTACCTACTATTATTACTACTATTAACTATTATTAACTGCTACTATTATTATTATTATTATTACTACTACTACTACTACTACTACTACTACTACATCTACTACCTATTATCACTACTACTACTACATCTACTACCTATTATCACTACTACTACTACTACTATTATTATTATTACTACTACTCTTACTACTACTACTGCTGCTGCTACTACTACTACTGCTGCCACTACTACTACCTACTACTACTTCTACTACCTACTATTATTACTACTACTACTACTACTACTACTACTACTACTACTACTACTACTACTACTACTACTGCTGCTACTACTAAAACCAATGCCATTCATGGCAGTGTACTTTTTAAATAATGTTGGTGAGGGGTCTTAGCCATGCTCCCCAGTTTGGCCACACTCCCATGTGTATAGTTCCACTGACTTATAGTATAGAGAAAGTGTAGAGATGTTCCTGCACAGTTTTATTAGTAAATGCTCAGGTCACATTAAATTATTTGTTCACTATATAATATTGTAAATAAGTGTCGGATGGTGTAATGGTTACCATTACTGCCTCACAGCACTGAGGTCATGGGTTTGATTCCCACCATGGCTCTACCTGTGCGGAGTTTGTATATTCTCCCCGTACTTGCGTGGGTTTCCTCCGGCTACTTCAGTTTCCTCCCACAATCCAAAAATATACTGGTAGGTCAATTGGATCCCAATAAAAATTAACCCCAGTATGAATGTGTGCGCGTGTACATGTGGTAAGGAATATAGATTGTAAGCTCCACTGGAGCAGGGACCGATGTGAATGGCCAAATATTCTCTCTGTAAAGCGGTGCGGAATATGTGTGCGCTATATAAAATAACTGGTAATAAATAAATAAGTGTCATAAACAAATGAGAAAATAGTGTCATGACAGTAGTATTAGTACACATGAAACTTGCATTTTTAAATATAAAATATGGTTCTGATACAGAAGATAGACATTAAAAAAGGTCGACAGTAAAAAGGTTGACAGGGTCAAAGGTCGACAATAAAAAGGTCAACAGGGTCAAAAGGTCAACACACAAAAATAAAATTTTGGCTGTTTTGTGTTTTTAAACATTTTTTATCCCAATTTGTTACAATGTGTACCCTCGCGGGTTTGCATCGCTCGCCTTGCTTCGGGCGCAGTGGCTCACTCCGCTTCGCTTGGCACAAGGTTACTAAAGGTAATACTTTGTGACATGGATAGTAAATGCAGCAAAATTGTTAAAAATTAAGAAAAAACTAAAAAAAAAAAAGTGTCGACCTTTTGCCCCTATTGACCTTTTGACCTAGTGCATGTCGACTGTTAGTGGTTGACATAACGACTGTAGACCTTTATTGTAGATCTATAGACCGGACACCATAAAATAGAAATACTATACATACAAACACAAATACAAATTAAATAAAATGATATATATAGTAGTGATGAGCACCGGAAATTTTTCGGGTTTTGTGTTTTGGTTTTGGGTTCGGTTCCGCGGCCGTGTTTTGGGTTCGAACGCGTTTTGGCAAAACCTCACCGAATTTTTTTTGTCGGATTCGGGTGTGTTTTGGATTCGGGTGTTTTTTTCAAAAAACCCTAAAAAACAGCTTAAATCATAGAATTTGGGGGTCATTTTGATCCCAAAGTATTATTAACCTCAATAACCATAATTTCCACTCATTTTCAGTCTATTCTGAACACCTCACAATATTATTTTTAGTCCTAAAATTTGCACCGAGGTCGCTGGATGACTAAGCTCAGCGACCCAAGTGGCCGACACAAACACCTGGCCCATCTAGGAGTGGCACTGCAGTGTCACGCAGGATGGCCCTTCAAAAAACTACTCCCCAAACAGCACATGACGCAAAGAAGAAAAAAAAGAGGCGCAATGAGGTAGCTGTGTGAGTAAGATAAGCGACCCTAGTGGCCGACACAAACACCTGGCCCATCTAGGAGTCGCACTGCAGTGTCACGCAGGATGGCCCTTCCAAAAAACACCCCCCAAACAGCACATGACGCAAAGAAAAAAAGAGGCGCAATGAGGTAGCTGTGTGACTAAGCTAAGCGACCCTAGTGGCCGACACAAACACCTGGCCCATCTAGGAGTGGCACTGCAGTGTCACGCAGGATGGCCCTTCAAAAAACTACTCCCCAAACAGCACATGACGCAAAGAAGAAAAAAAAGATGCGCAATGAGGTAGCTGTGTGACTAAGATAAGCGACCCTAGTGGCCGACACAAACACCTGGCCCATCTAGGAGTGGCACTGCAGTGTCACGCAGGATGGCCCTTCCAAAAAACACCCCCCAAACAGCACATGACGTAAAGAAAAAAAGAGGCGCAATGAGGTAGCTGTGTGACTAAGATAAGCGACCCAAGTGGCCGACACAAACACCTGGCCCATCTAGGAGTGGCACTGCAGTGTCACGCAGGATGGCCCTTCCAAAAAACACCCCCCAAACAGCACATGACGCAAAGAAAAAAAGAGGCGCAATGAGGTAGCTGTGTGACTAAGATAAGCGACCCAAGTGGCCGACACAAACACCTGGCCCATCTAGGAGTGGCACTGCAGTGTCACGCAGGATGGCCCTTCCAAAAAACACCCCCCAAACAGCACATGACGCAAAGAAAAAAAGAGGCGCAATGAGGTAGCTGTGTGACTAAGATAAGCGACCCAAGTGGCCGACACAAACACCTGGCCCATCTAGGAGTGGCACTGCAGTGTCACGCAGGATGGCCCTTCAAAAAACTACTCCCCAAACAGCACATGACGCAAAGAAGAAAAAAAAGATGCGCAATGAGGTAGCTGTGTGACTAAGATAAGCGACCCTAGTGGCCGACACAAACACCTGGCCCATCTAGGAGTGGCACTGCAGTGTCACGCAGGATGGCCCTTCCAAAAAACACCCCCCAAACAGCACATGACGCAAAGAAAAAAAGAGGCGCAATGAGGTAGCTGTGTGACTAAGATAAGCGACCCAAGTGGCCGACACAAACACCTGGCCCATCTAGGAGTGGCACTGCAGTGTC
Organism: Pseudophryne corroboree; assembly: GCF_028390025.1. Classification (NCBI taxonomy): domain Eukaryota; kingdom Metazoa; phylum Chordata; class Amphibia; order Anura; family Myobatrachidae; genus Pseudophryne; species Pseudophryne corroboree. The sequence continues at coordinate 600,452,991 of NC_086449.1, read as the reverse complement.
ACGCAGTATGGCCCTTCCAAAAACTACTCCCCAAACAGCACATGACACAAAGAAAAATGAAAGAAAAAAGAGGTGCAAGATGGTCCCACCCACCCTTATGTTGTATAAACAGGACATGCACACTTTAACCAACCCATCATTTCAGTGACAGGGTCTGCCACACGACTGTGACTGAAATGACGGGTTGGTTTGGACCCCCACCAAAAAAGAAGCAATTAATCTCTCCTTGCACAAACTGGCTCTACAGAGGCAAGATGTCCACCTCATCATCATCCTCCGATATATCACCGTGTACATCCCCCTCCTCACAGATTATCAATTCGTCCCCACTGGAATCCACCATCTCAGCTCCCTGTGTACTTTGTGGAGGCAATTGCTGCTGGTGAATGTCTACACGGAGGAATTGATTATAATTCATTTTAATGAACATCATCTTCTCCACATTTTCTGGATGTAACCTCGTACGCCGATTGCTGACAAGGTGAGCGGCGGCACTAAACACTCTTTCGGAGTACACACTTGTGGGAGGGCAACTTAGGTAGAATAAAGCCAGTTTGTGCAAGGGCCTCCAAATTGCCTCTTTTTCCTGCCAGTATAAGTACGGACTGTCTGACGTGCCTACTTGGATGCGGTCACTCATATAATCCTCCACCATTCTTTCAATGGGGAGAGAATCATATGCAGTGACAGTAGACGACATGTCCGTAATCGTTGTCAGGTCCTTCAGTCCGGACCAGATGTCAGCATCAGCAGTCGCTCCAGACTGCCCTGCATCACCGCCAGCGGGTGGGCTCGGAATTCTGAGCCTTTTCCTCGCACCCCCAGTTGCGGGAGAATGTGAAGGAGGAGATGTTGACAGGTCGCGTTCCGCTTGACTTGACAATTTTCTCACCAGCAGTTCTTTGAACCCCAGCAGACTTGTGTCTGCCGGAAAGAGAGATCCAAGGTAGGTTTTAAATCTAGGATCGAGCACGGTGGCCAAAATGTAGTGCTCTGATTTCAACATATTGACCACCCGTGAATCCTTGTTAAGCGAATTAAGGGCTCCATCCACAAGTCCCACATGCCTAGCGGAATCGCTCTGTGTTAGCTCCTCCTTCAATGTCTCCAGCTTCTTCTGCAAAAGCCTGATGAGGGGAATGACCTGACTCAGGCTGGCAGTGTCTGAACTGACTTCACGTGTGGCAAGTTCAAAAGGTTGCAGAACCTTGCACAACGTTGAAATCATTCTCCACTGCGCTTGAGACAGGTGCATTCCACCTCCTATATCGTCCTCAGTTGTATAGGCTTGAATGGCCTTTTGCTGCTCCTCCAACCTCTGAAGCATATAGAGGGTTGAATTCCACCTCGTTACCACTTCTTGCTTCAAATGATGGCAGGGCAGGTTCAGGCGTTTTTGGTGGTGCTCCTGTCTTCTGTACGTGGTGCCTGTACGCCGAAAGTGTCCCGCAATTCTACTGGCCACCGACAGCATCTCTTGCATGCCCCTGTCATTTTTTAAATAATTCTGCACCACCAAATTCAAGGTATGTGCAAAACATGGGACGTGCTGGAATTTGCCCAGATTTAATGCACACACAATATTGCTGGCGTTGTCCGATGCCACAAATCCACAGGAGAGTCCAATTGGGGTAAGCCATTCCGCGATGATCTTCCTCAGTTGCCGTAAGAGGTTTTCAGCTGTGTGCGTATTCTGGAAAGCGGTGATACAAAGCGTAGCCTGCCTAGGAAAGAGTTGGCGTTTGCGAGATGCTGCTACTGGTGCCGCCGCTGCTGTTCTTGCGGCGGGAGTCCATACATCTACCCAGTGGGCTGTCACAGTCATATAGTCCTGAGCCTGCCCTGCTCCACTTGTCCACATGTCCGTGGTTAAGTGGACATTGGGTACAACTGCATTTTTTAGGACACTGGTGAGTCTTTTTCTGAGGTCTGTGTACATTTTCGGTATCGCCTGCCTAGAGAAATGGAACCTAGATGGTATTTGGTACCGGGGACACAGTACCTCCAACAAGTCTCTAGGAGGCTCTGCAGTAATGATGGATACCGGAACCACGTTTCTCACCGCCCAGGATGCCAAGGCCTCAGTTATCCGCTTTGCAGCAGGATGACTGCTGTGATATTTCATCTTCCTCGCAAAGGACTGTTGGACAGTCAATTGCTTGGTGGAAGTAGTAAAAGTGGTCTTACGACTTCCCCTCTGGGATGACCATCGACTCCCAGCAGCAACAACAGCAGCGCCAGCAGCAGTAGGCGTTACACGCAAGGATGCATCGGAGGAATCCCAGGCAGGAGAGGACTCGTCAGAATTGCCAGTGACATGGCCTGCAGGACTATTGGCATTCCTGGGGAAGGAGGAAATTGACACTGAGGGAGTTGGTGGGGTGGTTTGCGTGAGCTTGGTTACAAGAGGAAGGGATTTACTGGTCAGTGGACTGCTTCCGCTGTCGCCCAAAGTTTTTGAACTTGTCACTGACATGATGAATGTGCTGCAGGTGACGTATAAGGGAGGATGTTCCGAGGTGGTTAACGTCCTTACCCCTACTTATTACAGCTTGACAAAGGCAACACACGGCTTGACAAATGTTGTCCGCATTTCTGTTGAAATACTTCCACACCGAAGAGCTGATTTTTTTGGTATTTTCACCAGGCATGTCAATGGCCCTATTCCTCCCACGGACAACAGGTGTCTCCCCGGGTGCCTGACTTAAACAAACCACCTCACCATCAGAATCCTCCTGGTCAATTTCCTCCCCAGCGCCAGCAACACCCATATCCTCCTCATCCTGGTGTACTTCAACACTGACATCTTCAATCTGACTATCAGGAACTGGACTGCGGGTGCTCCTTCCAGCACTTGCAGGGGGCGTGCAAATGGTGGAAGGCGCATGCTCTTCACGTCCAGTGTTGGGAAGGTCAGGCATCGCAAACGACACAATTGGACTCTCCTTGTGGATTTGTGATTTCGAAGAACGCACAGTTCTTTGCTGTGCTTTTGCCAGCTTGAGTCTTTTCATTTTTCTAGCGAGAGGCTGAGTGCTTCCATCCTCATGTGAAGCTGAACCACTAGCCATAAACATAGGCCAGGGCCTCAGCCGTTCCTTGCCACTCCGTGTGGTAAATGGCATATTGGCAAGTTTACGCTTCTCCTCCGACAATTTTATTTTAGATTTTTGAGTCCTTTTTTTACTGATATTTGGTGTTTTGGATTTTACATGCTCTGTACTATGACATTGGGCATCGGCCTTGGCAGACGATGTTGATGGCATTTCATCGTCTCGGCCATGACTAGTGGCAGCAGCTTCAGCACGAGGTGGAAGTCGATCTTGATCTTTCCCTATTTTTGGAACCTCAACATTTTTGTTCTCCATATTTTAATAGGCACAACTAAAAGGCACCTCAGGTAAACAATGGAGATGGATGGATACTAGTATACTTATGGATGGACGAGCGACTGCCGACACAGAGGTAGCTACAGCCGTGGACTACCGTACTGCGTCTGCTGCTAATATAGACTGGATGATAATGATATAAAAAATATATATATATCACTACTGCAGTCGGACAGGTATATATTATATAATGACGGACCTGCTGGACACTGTCAGCACTGCAGACTCCTAAAGTAAGCTACTAGTATCAAGAAGATAGAAAAAAAATCACAACAGGTAGGTGGTATACAATTATGGATGGACGAGCGACTGCCGACACAGAGGTAGCTACAGCCGTGGACTACCGTACTGCGTCTGCTGCTAATATAGACTGGATGATAATGATATAAAAAATATATATACATCACTACTGCAGCCGGACAGGTATATATTATATAATGCCGGACCTGCTGGACACTGTCAGCACTGCAGACTCCTAAAGTAAGCTACTAGTATCAAGAAGATAGAAAAAAAAAAAAACACCACAGGTAGGTGGTATACAATTATGGATGGACGAGCGACTGCCGACACAGAGGTAGCTACAGCCGTGGACTACCGTACTGCGTCTGCTGCTAATATAGACTGGATGATAATGATATAAAAAATATATATATATCACTACTGCAGCCGGACAGGTATATATTATATAATGACGGACCTGCTGGACACTGTCAGCACTGCAGACTCCTAAAGTAAGCTACTAGTATCAAGAAGATAGAAAAAAAACACAACAGGTAGGTGGTATACAATTATGGATGGACGAGCGACTGCCGACACAGAGGTAGCTACAGCCGTGGACTACCGTACTGCGTCTGCTGCTAATATAGACTGGATGATAATGATATAAAAAATATATATATATCACTACTGCAGCCGGACAGGTATATATTATATAATGACGGACCTGCTGGACACTGTCAGCACTGCAGACTCCTAAAGTAAGCTACTAGTATCAAGAAGATAGAAAAAAAAAACACCACAGGTAGGTGGTATACAATTATGGATGGACGAGCGACTGCCGACACAGAGGTAGCTACAGCCGTGGACTACCGTACTGCGTCTGCTGCTAATATAGACTGGATGATAATGATATAAAAAATATATATATATCACTACTGCAGCCGGACAGGTATATATTATATAATGACGGACCTGCTGGACACTGTCAGCAGAATGCGTTTATAGAATAAAAACACCACACGACGAGTGTTTAACTTTTTCAGGCAGACAATCACAATATACTGGTGGTCAGTGGTCACTGGTCAGTCACACTGGCTGTGGCACTCTGGCAGCAAAAGTGTGCACTGTTAATGTACTCCTGCTATAACTGCTCCCCAGTCTCCCCCACAATTAAGCTGTGTGAGCAGTGAGCACTCAGCACAGTCAGATATACATAGATGATGCAGCACACTGAGGCTGAGCACAGATATGGTATACTGTGTCACTGTGTATCGTTTTTTTTCAGGCAGAGAACGGATTATATTAAATAATAATAAAACTGCACTGGTGGTCACTGGTCAGTCACTAGTAAACTCTGCACTCTCTGAGTACTCCTAAGCTCCAGTAAATCAAGTGTCTCACTCTCACTCTCTATCTATTTCTATTCTAAACGGAGAGGACGCCAGCCACGTCCTCTCCCTATCAATCTCAATGCACGTGTGAAAATGGCGGCGACGTGCGGCTCCTTATATAGAATCCGAGTCTCGCGATAGAATCCGAGCCTCGCGAGAATCCGACAGCGGGATGATGACGTTCGGGCGCGCTCGGGTTAACCGAGCAAGGCGGGAAGATCCGAGTCTGCCTCGGACCCGTGTAAAAAGGCTGAAGTTCGGGGGGGTTCGGATTCCGAGGAACCGAACCCGCTCATCACTAATATATAGCGCTCATACTGTAGTGCCTTATTCAGAGCTGAATGCAGCCGCTGCATTCACTCTGAAGGCCGGTGTTTTGGCGTCTGCACACGCAGCTTCTGCAGTGTGCTTGCGCAGGCTGTCATGATGCGATTGCATCCCGGAAGGAAGCAATCGCGTCATGATTGACAGGCGACAGTCATCCAGGAGCAGTAATGCAGCATTGGGGGGACAGGAAACGCAGGCGTGTCATGGCCGTTTTTGTGCCGGCCAATAACGTCGCCTGCCTTTTCTGCAATAGGAAACATGGTGGAAGTACCCCTGTCTAACCTCTATTCGATGTGATCGCAATTGAATTGTGATCGTAATGCGGGGCGGCACCACACATGCTGGCCGGCCCCAGCATCTGAGTAGTATGGTCGCAGATTTTGGTGTGATAGCATAATCTGCGACAATCTCTGAATAATCCTCATAATCCACTGTGCTGGTCTGGGATCACATAAGTGCTGGGAGAATGAGTACTGTTTAGAATTGAGTTGTGGAAAGAGGCCCAATCAGAGAGGGAAATTCCATTACAGGGAGGCTGAATACAATAAGGAATACTGTAGATACCAGTCTAACAAAGAAAGTTCCAATCTTCCAAGGAAAACTGCCATGTTACTACAAAAGGCAGCCAGAATCACAAACGGAATAGCCAGTGTCAGAAAGTGGGCTGTCATTCCCAGAGGAGAGTCTGCAAGTTGCCAGAGGCAGACTCAAACTGTTAAAGATTCTATGGGAGTACTGGATCAATACAGAGATCCAGAATGAGCCCCTGTCAAATTCAGAGGTTTCTCTGAATCGTTGCATTGGAAAATAACTCCCTTAGTTAAAATCAGTTGTCAAGAAGGAAACCAGATCTGTGTCCATAGGGATCCAGAATCATTCCAGTTGTTTGCACTGTCCTGCTTTTTTCCAGGTGTTATACTTGCCTACATTTCTACAACCTCTACCCTACAGTATGTCCTTATGAGAAGAGCCATGAAGACCTATCCTGGACCTTAATCACTATTTTACGAGCCCACCAGGTCTCCAGAATTGGTCAGTGTGACTTGCTACACAGGGCCGTCTTAATAGCAGTGTAGGCCCTTGGGGAGAGCAATGCACTGGGGCCCCTACTCATCATCCAGTGGTAGGAATGGGGGTGCTATCAGTGGCAGCTTTGATGTCCCATGGGTGGTAGGGGATGTTCTATCTTCTCCTCAGCATGTAGGACATGGAGCAATAATTTCTGCTAATTACTCCTTTACTGCACAGATGGTGAGAGATGGGGTGGTAGGGAGAACACTTAGCTGTAGGAGGGGGCATTGGGCTGAATGAAGGGGCCCCAATACATGACTTCCAGGGTGGCAGGGGGTGTTTAATATGCAGGAGAGGGGTGGATAGTGGAGTGAGCTAAATATTCATCATTTTCCGGTGGGTGGGCAGCTTGCTTGACTGCAGATGCCTCCAGTTCCTGTAAATAGCTTTCTTAGCTTTCAATGGAATAGAAAACTAGAGAGACCTACCTTTCAGGAGGTACTGGGGACTTGGGGGTCAGATTTCAGCAGCCAGAGCAATCCATGGATGAAAATATAAAACTGCAAGCCAGGCGTGTGTAGCTGGAGCACGGACCAGCTGCTAGAAGGCTGATATCCCTGGTTCTGGTCAAAGTAGAGACAAGCTGATAGTGTCCACCAAAAGAGGAGAGTCCCAGCTTTCGGAGTACACCCTCAGAAAAAATTCTAAATCAGACAGAACCCGAGATATCTTGCTGGGAAGAGCAATGAACAGGCTCCAGAGGGACGATTAACAGGCTCCACTGGGATGATTCTCAATAATCTGGTACCCCTGGAAAAAGGGGACCCTCAGCTATCAGCCTTTATACTCCTGGGGCCCTTGGCAACTGCCCATTGAGCCCATATGTAAAGATGGCCCTGGTGCTACATATTGTACATCACCATATATTGGCCCGAGAACCAGTACAGCATCTTACCTGATATAGAGGTTTGGCCTTCAAGTGCCATATTTCCAAGAGACACAGGGGCTACACATCTATTCCTTTCAAACATGTTCCTATGATGATGATGATGATGGTGATGATCATTTACAGTACAGTATGTTATTAGTTGCTGACAATGAACAAGTTCCTACTGAATGCAAAAGGGATCTTCTGTATAGCAGAAATAAATATTAACTACAGAATGAAACAGCTGCTATGTTTCCATAGATTCTGTATTTCTTCTTCAGGGTCCATAACCATTCACAGGGTTAACGCGGATTGTGATGGTGGATCCGGAGGATTCAGGCACCAAACAGTTAAGCTTTTGGAGTCACCCAAGATGCACTGGTCCTTTCCCCCTTACACTCCACCCACAGTTCAGGCACTCTCAGTTTCATTTTAGTGCGGCAGGAGCTGCACCATTTTTAACAATGGGGCTGCAATAGGCAGCCCAAGCTTTACTTTTACTTTTATTTTAAAGAAGACGCCTGAGTATCAATGCCAGGCAGTCCTTTAGATGCCAGAGCTGCTGCTCCTACACCTGCACCGATGGCGCGATTCCACCACAGCGGGGCACTCTCGACGGTGATCTGCACAGCCTTCACCGGAGGTGTGCAGGGAGCCCCTGGACTGCAGCCGGACATCGCGAGACAGGTAACGCAGGTTCCTCCTGATGCAGAACCCGCACGCTGGCAGTCCTTCCTCTGGTCCAGGGAGACAGACCGGAGGAGCTGAAGTGTACCTGGGCCCCAGCAGCAGACTATACTAGACCACAAGGGCTTTACATGTCCTTTGCAGCCAAATTGTTTCTGTGTTGTATTTGATTTATGCGGGTTCTGCTGTCTGTTGTTTTTCTTCCGTCAGCATACAACTATCCCTTTTTTCTATCAGTGAGTGACCCAGAGATACTTTGTGTGTACTGGAATCTTATTGAGAGCTCCACTCTACAGTTGTATTTGTGGGAGCTTTGGTCACATACGCTTTGCTATATTTTGTGTGTTTAGTTGACTTTCCACATTACAAGCTGACAAACTATATTTGTGGGAAATGTCTATCACGTCATCGTAAAAGTACACACTGTACTGTGCTTATCTGTGGTTTAATTTGCTTGCCACTAACTCCTCTACTGGAATGCCACAGAAGTTACCTCAACTGGTACCTCCGACTATACCGGTCATACCTGCCCAACCTCCATGGTTAGACAAATTATTTTCCACTATGCAGAGTTTGGCTTCCTTTTCTGCTGCTTTCCAGCAAATATTGCAGAGCAATGCACTGCCTAGTACCACTGCTAAGCATACTGTGCCATCCTCACAGTCCACACAGCTTTTAGATTCAGAGGAATCCCTGGGTGGGGAAGACAGTCAAAATTTAGGGGTCTATTTACTAAGCCTTGGATGGAGATAAATCCAACGAAGATGAAGTCTGGGTTTGAAAAACGACAGTTAGGAGCCGATTGGCTGGGACTTTATCTCCATCGAATTTATCTCCATCCAAGGCTTAGTAAATAGATCCCTATATGTGGCCGAATCAATAAGTGCCGTTAAATATTCTCTCCAATTGGAAAGTGATAACTCTGTCCCTAAAGCAAAGGATCCCCTCTGCACAGGCTTGGCTCCAGGCTTTCTAGCACCCAGAGTGAGAAACTTTTGAAGCGCCCGCCCCCTGTGAGGAAAAATGGGCGTGGCCTCACAACTTTATATTATCAAACTATAAATAAATATATTTCCACACCCCCTCTACACACACACAATTAACAGCCTTACACATAACACCTACAGTAGTGTTCCTTACACATAATGTCTCCAGTATAGTGTCAGATACACATAACGTTCCAGTATAGTGCTAAATACACATAATGACCGCAGTAATGCAGTGACAGATACACATATGCCCACAGTAGTGCCAAATACACATACGCCCCCAATAGTGCCAGATACAAATATACCCCCAGTAGTGCCAGATACACATATGCCACCTGTAGTGCCAGATACACATATGCCCCCAGTAGTGCAGTGCCAGATACACATTATATGGCCCCAGCAATGCGATACACATACGCCCCCCAATAGTGCCAGATACACATATGCCACCTGTAGTGCGATACACATATGCCCCCAGTAGTGCAGTGCCAGATACACATTATATCCCCCCAGCAGTACCAGATACACCTTATATGCCCACAGTAGTACCAGATACACATATGCCCCCAGCAGCGTTAGATACACATATGCCCCCAGTAGTGCCAGATACACATATGCCCCAGTAGTGCAGTGCCAGATACACATTATATGCCCCCAGCAGTGCCAAATACACATTATATGCCCCACAGTGCCAGATACACATTATATGCCCCCAGCAGTGCCAGATACACATTATATGCCCCCAATAGTGCCAGATACAAATACGCCCCCAGCAGTGCCAGATACACATATGCCACCTGTTTTGCCAGATACACATATGCCCCCAGTAGTGCAGTGCCAGATACACATTATATGCCCCCAGCAATGCCAGATACACATATGCCCCCAATAGTGCCAGATACACAAACTCCCAGCAGTGCCAGATACACATATGCCCCCAGTAGTGCAGTGCCAGATACACATTATATGCCCCCAGCAGTACCAGATACACCTTCTATGCCCCCAGCAGTGCCAGATACACATATGCCCCCAGTACTGCCAGATACACATATGCCCCAGTAGTGCAGTGCCAGATACACATTATATGCCCCTAGCAGTGCTAAATACATATTATATGCCCCCACAGTGCCAGATACATATTATATGCCCCCAGCAGTGCCAGATACTCATTATATGCCCCCCAGCAGTGGCACAAATACATATTCCCCCATCAGTGCAAGATACACATTATATGCCCCCAGCAGTGCCAGATACACATGATATGCCCCCCCCCCAGCAGTGCCAGATACACATTATATGCATCCACAGTGCCAGATACATATTCTATGCCCCCAGCAGTGCCAGATACACATTTTATGCCCCCAGCAGTGCCAGATACACATTATATGCCCCCAGCAGTGCCAGATACACATTTTATGCCCCCAGAAGTGCCAGATACACATTATATGCCCCACAGTGCCAGATACATATGTGACATATACACATGTGCCCCCACAGTGCCAGATACACATAATATGCCCCCACAGTGCCAAATACACATGTTACCCCATAGTGTCAGATACACATGTTCCCCCACAGTGCCAGATACACATGTTCTCACCCAGTGCCAGATACACATGTGCCCCCACAGTGCCAGATACACGTCTCCCCCATAGTGCCATATACACATGTTCCCCCACAGTGTCAGATATACATGTTCCCCCACAGTGCCAGAAACATGTGGCCCCACAGTGCCAGATACACATGTGCCCCCACAGTGTCAGATACACATGTTCCCCCACAGTGTCAGATACACATGTTCCCCCACATTGCCAGATACACATGTTCCCCCACAGTGTCAGATACACATACGCCCCCTGTAGTGGTGCTCACCTCTGCAGGCCTCTCCTGCTGCTCCCGCTACTTCTGCCACTGCCGCTGTGTGAGAGGAGGAGAGAGTAGCATGCTCCTCTTCTACACCCCTCAGTCCGGTCTCTGGTGGCCCCCTGCCCTGCATCTGAAATCAACCGCCGATCCGTCAGCCAGTCAAAGCTCGCGGTCCAGCAGCTAATCAGAAGCTGCCGCTCCACAAGCTCTGATTGGCTGACGGACAGGTGGCTAATTTGAAATTGCGGCCAGCTACTGGGCACCCTTAGGAGTCGGCATCCAGTGTGGCCACTCTTAAGGAACGTGCCCGGAGCTGGCCCTGCCTCAGCAAACACCAAAAGGTGGTACTGGTGGAATTCCCACATTCGGATCATTTCACAGAGGCTATGAGTGAGGCTTGGAAAACACCAATAAAAAAGTTCCATGTCCCTAAATAGCTTAGCTCTTTTTAACCTAGTGAAGGATTGTATCAAGTGGGAAAAACCTCCGGCAGTGGATTCTCATGTGTTGCGTCTGGTAAAGAGCACTACTTTGCCCATCCCTACTGTGTCCTCCTTAAAAGAGAACAGTTAGGCAGGTGGATGTATGTCTAAAGTCTTTTTAGTCCCTCAAGGGAGCTATTTCACACCCTGCCATCACAACAGTATTGGTGGGTAAGGCTGTGGAATCATGGACTGATATTTTAGAAAATACTCTGCCCCCTGACGCCACCTGCGAACAACAGGCTATCATTGCCAATATCAGAAATGCAGCTTTTTACATGAGGAGGACCCTTGACATGGCCCTCCTCACCTCTAAAGCTTCAGCTTCCTCTATAGTGGTCCGCCGAATGATTTGGTTCTGCTCATGGAAGGCTGACATGGACTCCAAGAAGGCTCTTGAAGCACTCCATTATGCGGGAGAAAAACTTTTTGGTCCAGAACTAGACAACAATGTTTCTACTCTAGCTGCCTCATAAACAGCCTTGCTGCCTTTGGCCTCCTCTTTCCAACATCGGACTTCCTCCTTTTGGTCCTTTCGCCCTCTAGGGCAAAGCCAGAGGACAAACCTTTTCTAGGCTGCCACACTCTTCTAAAGCATCTAAGCCCAAAATCTAGCAGGCCTGGGCTACCAGACAACCAACTAACAATCCTGAAGATAAACCCTCAGCCTGATGGTTCGGGTTCCCTCCTGGGAGATCCCAGGGTGGGAGGCCGACTTCTGCAGTTTACATATTTCTGGCATCAGATCACAACAGATGCCTGGGTATGAGAAGACATCTCTCATGGGTATGCCCTTTCTTTCAAGAGATAACCCCCCAGACAATACTTCCTTACAATCCCTCCTTCAGACCTCGCCAAAGCCCAGGCTCTCCGGGCGGCTATTTACTCCTTACTCCAATCAGGCATGATCATTGTAGTCCCACAATAACTTTGAGGACAAGGGATTCATTCAACAATCTTTCTGGTTCAGAAACCCCATGGGTTCTACCTGCCTATCATGAACCTCAAGTTTCTGAACAAATATCCCAGAGTACCCAGGTTTTGAATGGAAACCCTTCAGTTCATTGTCCTGACTATGCAGCCTGGGGTCTGCATGGTCTCTATGCACATCCATAATGCCTACCTGCATGTGCCTATAGCACTCTGTCATCAGCAATACATTCAGTTTGTCTGTAGAGCACCAGTCCAATTTCAGACCCTGCCTTTGGACTTTTGTAAAGTTCAATTAATTTACAAAGAAAAGCAATACCTAATCACACTGTGGTTTGGACCGCTGCGGCCGCTAAATGTAAATGAATAACCGCTAGGATATGTATTCACGTTGCGTACACACGCCGGCATGCTATAGCGCACAATGCAGCGACACATGTGGCTGAATACACCCTATCCCCAACAAGAATGGAATGCGACACCAGTAGTTAAATGTTATGTTGTGGTCCAACGCATCAACAATATTTACTCAAAAGCTACAAGTAAAGATACAACAGTAATACAGGGAAGAGCTACAACCAATAGTACATACGTTTGTTCGTGAGCGCTCCTGGATCCAGGCCTCAGTCAGTCTTAGCAAGATGACCTTCAGAGAATAGCCTGAGCCCGGTCAAGAAGCCTTTCTTTTATACAATGGGTCCAAATAAAATACAATAGGAAATGTAAGCTCTTCTTCTATAGGTCAAGCGGCAGGTCATTTTACAGTACATGAGGGGTCATAGGTTGGTTTGAATGAATGGGCGATGCATGGTCCAGGTGTGCTTGCAGGTGTTCGCCACTGGGTTCCCACTGAATATCAAGAGTACAGTATTTACAGTATTTGTGAATATTACAATTCTGCACATATCTATGCGCAGAAACATGCGATTAACTGCACATAACAACCGGAATGTAGATCTCAAAATACTGCACATCTGGATACCAAAACACTAAGTCCTAACCTTGCTCTGTCCCCTCACATCCTTTAAAGCTGAATAACTCTATTGTTCTACCCTTTGAATAAATGTAACTAGCTGGCAATGTGTGTGGAGACTATGGCCCTCATCCGAGTTGTTCGCTCGCTAGCTACTTTTAGCAGCATTGCACACGCTAGGCCTCCGCCCTCTGGGAGTGTATCTTAGCTTAGCAGAATAGCGAACGAAAGATTAGCAGAACTGCTAGTAAATATTTTCAAGCAGTTTCTGAGTAGCTCAAGACCAACTCATAGATTGCGATCAGCTCAGTCCATTTAGTTCCTGGTTTGACGTCACAAACACGCCCTGCGTTCGGCTAGCCACTCCCCCATTTCTCCAGACACGCCCGCATTTTTCCCTGACATGCCTGCGTTTTTAGCACACTCCCAGCAAACGCTCAGTTACCACCCAGAAACGCCCCTTTCCTGTCAATCATTCACCGATCAGCAGTACGACTGAAAAGCGCCGTACGAACACCAGCAAAACTGCTAAGTTTTTAGTTAAATAACTAAGCGCATGCACCCTGCGCACCATGCGCATGCGCATTTAGGAACAAATCGCAGCATAGCAAAAATCGTCAACGAGCGAACAACTCGGAATGACCACCTATGTGTAAATTGTGTACTATATGAATTGAAAACGGAATATGTCTTTGTAGCTTTTATGTGCGAATGCGTATGCTACTGTATATACTCATACCACGCGCCAATAAGCAAGGCTCGTGAACCAGCGTACGTAGCGTGCATGTATGCGTACACACGGCGAAAAAGTGTACGCACAGAGGCCACTCTGTGTGATGTTTGCACGTGGTGTGTGTAATATTTTCGACAGTCCACCCTTTGACAGTGAACAATGGGGGTCATTCCGAGTTGTTCACTCGGTAAAAATCTTCGCATCGCATCGATTTTCCGCTTAATGCGCATGCGCAATGTCCGCACTGCGACTGCGCCAAGTAAATTTGCTATGCAGTTAGGATTTTTACTCACGGCTTTTTCATCGTTCTGGCGATCGTAATGTGATTGACAGGAAATGGGTGTTACTGGGCGGAAACAGGCCGTTTTATGGGCGTGTGGGAAAAAACGCTACCGTTTCCGGAAAAAACGCAGGAGTGGCCGGAGAAACGGAGGAGTGTCTGGGCGAACACTGGGTGTGTTTGTGACGTCAAACCAGGAACGACAAGCAGTGAAATGATCGTAGATGCCGAGTAAGTCTGGAGCTACTCAGAAACTGCTACGGGGTATGTAATCGCAATATTGCGAATACATCGTTCGCAATTTTAAGATGCTAAGATTCACTCCCAGTAGGCGGCGGCTTAGCAGGAGCAAATCTGCTAAAATCCGCTTGCGAGCGAACTACTCGGAATGACCCCCATTAACTGTCATAAATTACTAAAAAAATATTTCAAAACACATAACGGGTGACCTAGACACACGCAGGGCCAGCAACAGAAATCACGGGGCCCGGTACACTGATATCTCTAGGGCACCCCCAGATCCAGATATTATATATATATATATATATATATATATATTTGATCAAGTTCAAAACATGGGACCCCTGGGCTGTTACTTCTGCTATCCACGTGGATATCTAACGGGAATGGTATGCCGCAGTGTCCAGAAAAGCGAGCCTAAGACGGTACTCTTTATAATATTCTGAACAAGTTTCATGATGTTCTGAAGCAGTTTAGTTATCCAGGGGGTCCCATGTTCTGAACTTGAACCGTGTGTGTGTGTATTTGTAAAAAAATAAGTCTTTGAGGAGGCATATGTCATGCACTTACTGTTTCACATGCACACGCCTGTCAGTGTAATGAGAATTTATACCAGGATACAGCATAATATATATATATATATATATATACATATATATGTGTGTGTGTGTGCGTGTGTGTTTACATGTGTGTGTTTACGTGTATGTGTATATATATATATATATATATATATATAATACACACACTTAGTGCAGTTAAGCATTATTCAAAGCACCACAAATTAGAACTTTTTTTAGTTATTTTCTAGTAAATAATTGCCTTACATGACAAAGGTGCTGGTGCTTTAGTGTGTCTCATTCAAGGCACCCTCAAATGCATTTTTCAGGATTGTTATGACAATGGTCTTGTCCCTCTGCTAGCTAATAGAGGCTACCTTTTCTGAGCCTTTACTTGCTCAGACGATCCAGTTCCTGCACCTGGACGGTGATCAGTGCATATTGCTTAAGCTCCTCCACTCTTCCTGGGCACACAGTCAGTCGTGAGAAAGTGCCGCTGACTGCCGGAAAGCCAGTTGATTTGAGGCAGTCTGCAGGGGAGGGGGAGCTTGTGATTTGGTGGACGGGAGCTGAAGCTGCTAGTTACTGACTACTAGTACTGCTCGCGTCCCTGACAGGGTGCCATGAATGGGTGGAGGCGGGTGGGCGGATGGATGCGAGCGGGCGGGAGCTGAGGTTAATCAAATTTCCTTTGTGGCGATAGGTGATTCGGCCGCGTTTTTTATGCACCTGATCCTTGGGGCCCCTCTGAAGCATGGGGCCTGATACAGATGTCCTCTTTGACTCCCCCTGTCACTGGGCCTGTACACACGTATGTACTTATTTCGCAAATCAGACACTGAGTAAGGTTGGGGAAGACAGGGAGGAGGACGAGACATCCTCTATATGCACTCGGCGGTCAAGGGACCACTGGTTGGGTGTGGGACGACATTCAACCTATAGAGTATGCTGGGACAGTGCTATAGCCTAAGATATCTGATTTGAACGAACGTTGCATACATACATGTACCTATGTCTTTGCACACTGATGTCTGGATTTGGTAGAAATTCAGCTGGGTAGAGGGTGAGAGAAACACAAAAAAATAAATGGTGAAAGAAACAGGCCATGAAATTCATTTACATTCCTATCACAGCACTGTCTCTATCGTCAGATCGTATACCAGATCTGCCGTATTTACAATGCTCCTGCTCCTTAGACGCATCAGATTTGTATTATGCCTTTTTCGCTGCATTAAAATTTGAACACATTTAAATATCAGGCCGATAATTATGACAACACCCAGGAGACAGAGGAGAAACTTCCCCACATTTGCAATCATACCTTGTGCCCACTCTCCTAACCCAGAGAACCACTTGAGTGGGTTCAACCATGAGGCCCATCCAGTCAATTCATTACCCACATCTGCTAAAGTGAGATTGTGTTTCCTTCTAAACTCCCATTTCAACTGCAAGATCTCGTCCATATTTTGATCAATGATCTCCGTTGGGTCCTCAGTACTGTTCGTAATATACATGCAGCACTTCACACCACATTGAGTCGCCAAAGTAACACAATACCCACCTGTCACGCCATGACGTAATTTAAGACCATCCTGTGTTGGATCAGTTCCTTATTGTAGGCCTGTAGTTCCCTACCCGTATACCTGAAGGTGTCGTCATACATCTCAGTGATATTATCTATCAAATTTGCTAGCGCATGGATGTACCTATAATTTATGATTCCTCTGGCAGTATGGTGATATCTAATGCAAGAAGAATCTGAATCCCAGTGGATTCATGAATCAAATTAGAGGCTGCGAGCTCTCTCCTGTCTATGAGATGTCTCTTGAAAATGTGTTTGTAGTGGGTGTGAGTATAAGGAGGCGGTGAATGTCTTTCATTTTGTCATGTGCAATGGTCATGACTTCTGGTAGTACTCTGCCTATGTAGCACAACCCTACAGAGCTCGGAGTAAGCCATTTGTACGCCTTCCTTCCACATATGAAATAAGCATCATCTGGGAGAACATAAGGGACAAAATGTATCAATATCATATCACAAATAATCCTTACAAAGAAACCTGTCCCCAGTTTTTCCATTTGTTTGACACAAGTATCTGGCTGGATGATGTGCGCACAATATCCCTGTGACACTTTTCCAGCCCACATGGTTTTGATCCCACGTGTATACTTGTATCAGAAATACCTCCCACTTGTGGCTAGCCCACGTATAAGTTCAGAGTTGATAGGTTCTTTTTCAGCTCTGTGTGAGAAGGTCATTGTCTGATTGTTCCAAGCCACTTCCCAATTTCCTGGTTTCCGGAAATTGGTTATGTTAAAACACAGTAGTGATCTATCTACATGGTACTGGTGGAGCTTTAGGCTAGGGGGTCTAGATATATAGTATTTTCTGTCCACCGGTCTCCCCCCATGCAATTCGAGTACCTCATTTACTGTTAATGGGTATGACACTAATCCCGATTTACTCTGTCCTTGAGGTACTTGTGAGCACACCCAGCATTCTGTTTGGTTTAAGACCGTACCCACTAATGAGTGATAGTCACTCAAAGGATGTCCGTCAATATTGATATTATTGTTTGGCTGACATCGCTGGATGCACCCATCTTCGACTATGTTATCGCAGTACTTACATATGCAGTTTTCATCAGACAATAACCTTTCACATTGCCTCCGAGTTCCGTGACTACCAGATCTCTTACTTATACCAGCTTTGACCAAAGTGATGGACTGATCCTGAGGTCCTACAAATTTATCCTCTCCATCAGAACCCATTCCAGATCCTTGCTCGACTTCTCAAGGGCCCTCGCAAAAACAAATTGTCCTGAT
This sequence comes from Pseudophryne corroboree, assembly GCF_028390025.1. Lineage (NCBI taxonomy): Eukaryota > Metazoa > Chordata > Amphibia > Anura > Myobatrachidae > Pseudophryne > Pseudophryne corroboree. The sequence continues at coordinate 600,435,164 of NC_086449.1, read as the reverse complement.
CAAAAATAGAATCACAAGAAAAATCCGAAATACAGTCTCTTGATGTGGGTCCATTTCGGTAAGAGGAAAGGGGGGGGGGAATGAAGAGGCGGGTGGTTTGGAGAATTTTTTTTTAAAGATAATAGTCCCTGATTTTTCAGGTGCAGTTCGACAGTCCTGCCGTTTAGCTTTCCCGGAACAGATTCTCCACTGATATCAGGTTTTCTTCACCTTTCTCTTTCTCACGAGTTTTCTCCGGGTTAGCGACCTTCTTGCAGTGGGACGAGTGGACTCAAGTCTCTCTATCGGCAACCTTCAGTGCTGTTGTGCTGGTCAACAAAACTTGATACGGTCCTTCCCACCTGTCTATTAGGCAACCTGCGAGTAGAAAATTTTGATACAACACAAAGTCCCCAGGTTTAATTTCATGACAATTACTGTTTGGTAGGTCAGGAATCGCTAGTTTCAAATTCCTTTGCTGATTTCTCAATTGCTGGCTCATCCTAACCAAGTATTGCACAGTCATCTCATTATTACATTTCAGATCATCCTGGGGATATATCATTAAATGGGGCTGTCGTCCAAAAAGAATTTAAAAGGGTTATAGGTTTTAAGCGGTGACCTGGGAGTGGTTCTGATGCTGTACAACACTAGTGGCAGTGCCTCCGGCCACAACAGTCCAATTTCATCCATCACTTTGCTCAGCTTGTTCTTAATACAGGTTGAGTATCCCTTAGTAGTGCTATTCATACTCTCCACCTTCAAACTGGCCTGTGGCCGGTAAGGAGAATGTAGCTTACTATTAATACCCATAAGTTAGCACATGACTTGAAAGACTTCACCTGAAAAATGGGTACCCCTATCACTCTCAATAATCCTAGGGATACCATATCTACACACAAATTCCTGCACAATTTTCTTAGTGGTAAACACGGCAGTATTTGTGGCGACAGGGAATGCCTCTACCCAGTTTGAGAAGACATCAGTGCATACCAGTACATACTTCAAATTCCTACAGGGTGGTAGCTGTGTGAAGTCAATTTGTATTACCTGGAAAGGTCCGTCTGTAGGAGGGATATGGGATGGCTCCCTCGGTATTGTCTTACCAATATTCTTCCTCAAGCAAGTAAGACATGTCATTGCTTTCTTGCCTGCCTGAGAAGAGAACCCTGGTGCACTCCAGTAAGCTCTTACCAATTTGCACATACCTACCTTGCCCAGATGAGTCAGACCATGTGCCGCCTCAGCTAGACTTGGGAGATATGCCCTGGGGGCCACTGGCTTACCTTGTCCATCTCTCCAGAGTCCTGAGGACTCCTGACCATATCCCTTCGCCTTCCAGACCACCTTCTCCTGTAGGGAACACAGATCTTGCATTTCAATTAACTGTTGTGTATTTACTGTATTGCAGAGGTTCCCAAACTGTGTGCCGTGGCTCCCTGGGGTGCCTCGGGACACTTGCAGGGGTGCCCCGGGTTGGTGGTCCAGGACCAATTAAAATTATTCATGGTCAATATAATAGGCAAAACCAGTGCTGGTGGCTGCCAGTCATAAATTATGTGGCCAAGCAGAAGCAAATCTTGTCCCTCACCACACAACTGACCCTAAGGATGACATATAAACGCAATCTACTTAATGTAATATTTCTTTCTAAATTTCTCAATAAGAAATTTTTGGCCTAGGGGTGTCGTGAAAAAAATTCTGATATTCTAGGGCGCCGTGATTCAAAAAAGTTTGGAAACCACTGCTGTATTGAATGTCTATTTAGCAGCTTCGTCCACGCGGCTGTTACCAAGTGAAATTGGGTCTTGGTTGTAAGTGTGTGCTTTACACTTGATAACAGCCACTCTGTCAGGTTCCTCTATGGCCATCAGCAGTCTTTTGATGTGTGACGCATGCGCCACAGGTGTGCCAGCTGCCGTCATGAAATTTCGGAGGCACCATAGGGCCCCGAAATCATGCACCACTCCGAAAGCATATCTAGCTATATTTTAGCTGACTTACCCTTTGCCAACTCACATGCTCTGGTCAGTGCTACCAGCTCAGCAACTTGTGCTGAGTGAGGTGGACCAAGGGGTTCAGCTTCTATAATACCTTTGTCATCTACAACTGCGTATCTGGTGCACAGGTCTCCTGAGTCCATCTGTCTGTGACAACTACCATCAGTGTAAAAGGTAAGGTCTACAACTTCTAGTGGGTTGTCACTAATGTCAGGTCTCGCAGTGAAGGTCTGGTTCAAGTATTCCATACAATCATGCGTATAAGTGTCTGTACTAAATCCTCCTTCACCATTGTTCTCATCCTCCACCCTTTGTGCATGACAAGGCACACTTGGCAAATAAGTTGCAGGATTTAGTGTGCTACACCTTTTTATGGTGATGTTTACAGGAGCCATCAGTGATAGTTCCCATTTTGTAAACCGAGCAGATGAGACATGTCTGGATTGGGTGGAGTTTAGCAAGGCTGATACTGCATGAGGTGAATGGAATGTCAGGTCATGTCCTAACACTACGTCTTCACTTTTACTTACCAACAAAGCTATGGCTGCAACACTTCGTAGGCAAGTGGGGAGAGACCGGAGTACAGTGTCCAGCTGTGCACTGTAGTAGGCTACCGGTCTGCTGCCATCACCATGTTTCTGTGTTAGGACCCCTGCCACGCACCCAGCACTTTTGGTACCATATAACTCAAAAGGTTTCTCATAATCTGGCATCCCCAATGCTGGTGCTTGTGACAAGCACTCTTTTAGTCTCTCAAATGCCAGTTCGGACTCCTCAGTATGAGTAACCCATTCTGGTTTGCTTGAAGAGACCATTTCTTGCAGTGGTAGTGCCAGAATAGAGAACCCGGAATCCAATTCCGACAATATCCACACTTTCCTAGAAATGTGCTAATTTGTTGTTGAGTCTGCGGCAGAGTCATGTCACGGATGGCCTGTATCCTGTCTGTGGCCAGGTGCCCTAGTCCTTGTGTCAAGCAGTGTCCCAAGTAGTTAACCTTTGTCCAGCACAACTGTAATTTATCCTTAGAGACCTTGGGGGTAATTCCAAGTTGATCGCAGCAGGAAATTTTTTTGCAGTTGGGCAAAACCATGTGCACTGCAGGGGGGGGGGGGGCAGATATAACATTTGCAGAGAGAGTTAGATTTGGGTGGGTTATTTTGTTTCTGTGCAGGGTAAATACTGGCTGCTTTATTTTTGCACTGCAATTTAGATTGCAGCTCAACTCACCACACCCAAATCTTGCTCTCTCTGCACATGTTATATCTGCCTCCCCTGCAGTGCACATGGTTTTGCCCAAATGCTAACAAAGTTCCTGCTGCAATCAACTTGGAATTACCCCCCTTGTGTCCTGTCTGGGAGAAGTGAATCAGAAGCTGTTTAGTGTCTGCCAGGGATGGCTCAAATGAATCAGAGCATAACAACAAGTCATCAACATATTGTATCAGCACCGACCCATTCTCAGGTTGAAAGGATTGCAAACAGTCATGTAGGGCTTGGGAGAAAATATTTGGGCTGTCAATGAAACCTTGGGGGAGATGGGTCCAGGTGTACTGTACTCCCCTGTAGGAGAAGGCAAAGAGGTACTGGCTGTCGGGGTGGAGAGGAACAGAAAAGAAAGCAGAGCAAAGGTCAATCACAGTGAAGTACTTAGAGGTAGAGGGAATTTGCATGAGGATGACAGCTGGATTGGGCACTACGGGGAATTGGCCCTCGACTATTTTGTTTATCCCCCTTAAATCCTGCACTACCCTGTAACCCCTCCCCCCACTCTTTTTCACAAGGAAGATGGGACTATTGGCTGTGCTGGACATCCTGACTAGGATGCCCTGTTGTAGCAGCCATTCTATGACAGGGTATACTCCTAATTCCACCTCTGGTTTCAGAGGGTACTGAGGGATTTTTGGAGCTATCCTGCCATCCTTTATTTGAAATACTACTGGGGCTACATTTGCCATCAGTCCAGTATCCTGTCCATCTTTAGTCCATAAGAAACCCGATATTTGTGAGATCATTTCCTCTACCTGCGATGGACAGGTGTCTAGAACGGTAAAGTGCATCATTAGCCTTTGAGGTGTGTCTAACATATCTTGTACTTCCTGTGCATGGCCTTCAGGGATATCTAAAAACACACCCTCAGGGGTACAATATATGACACACCGCATTTTACATAATAAATCTCTGCCAAGTAGATTAGTCGGGGCCGACGCAGCCAAGAAGAATGAATGTTTGGTATGCAAGGGCCCTATCGTAACCTCTGCAGGTCTAGTCAAATGATACTGTTGTACTTTTCCCGTCACTCCCATTGCCAAAATGGTTTCTCCCGTGGTCATTATTCCTATTGGTGTGGTTAATATAGATCTGGCCGCCCCTGTATCTACAAGAAAGGGTTGTCTTGTACCAGCTACCTTGACCATGACCTCAGGTTCGTCTCTGAGGCTATTAGTCAACTTAACTGGCTGTAGGATACAGGTGTGACCCCCTTCCTTTTGTCTGTATTGTTGGTTTCCCCGGAGGGCGTTGGCTGCTACCATGTGAGGGAAGTAACTGGGATGAGTTGGAGGCCTGCCCATGCCTGCTTGGGGAAATCTATGTGTCACCCCTCTATGTGGTTCAAAATCCCTTCTATATGTCCCTTGGTCCCATCTATGTGTTGGGTAGTTCTGTGTACGTGGCTCGTATCTAGGGGCTTGTGGTCTGTTCAGTGTACTGTCCCTGGAGTAATGTTCCTCTCTCCCACAAGTACTCTCCTTCTCGGTTCTTTAAACACCTGGGGGATAGGTTGTGTAGTTTGGTTTTCCAGAGCCTGTATACTTACCGTCATCAACCTTTCTCCCTGCTGTTCTTTGTGTTTGAAGATGTTCATGTCATGCTCAACAGCAGACTCTCTCAGAGCATCTACAGTGACCCCTCTCCAGTTATGCAAAGAAATCTGTACCCTGACTTTCAATGCCTCTTTGAGTCCGTCCTTTAACACAGAGACAGCCACCTCCCTGTGGTTCTCATCATTCTTTATATCTCTTATCCTGGTGTATTTAGCCATATCTTGTAAGGCTCTATGAAAATATTCGGATGCCAGTTCACTTTCTTTCTGTTTGATAGTGAAAATTTTACTCCATTTTACAAATGTGGGGAAATACATCCTAGTTGTATGTTAATCTGTTTTACGTTCTCCTGATTGTATTCATCAGTCAGAGGACTGTCTGCCTCTATCTTACAATCTGCGATACATTTTTGGGTGTCAATATTGGGGGGTAGGCACGCTCTTAACACTGTCCGCCAATCTTTGTTGGTAGATTCGTGGGCATTTCCATTCCCAGATCCTTAATAAATTTCTGGCATCTGGCTAAATCTTTCCTGGGATCGGGGAAGTCTGAAATCATTGACCGCAGTTCCGACCTGGACCACGGGCAATACATTGCAATATTCCTGATGGGGGTTACTCCCTGGTTATCAGTTCTCCCATTGGGAACTGCTATTACCCCGGACAGGGTTTAACCCAACCACTTCACTCCTGTTTGTCTCAGTGCGGGGAGCTACTGTCTCTGCATAATCTGGCTGGAGCCCACTCCGGTGGGTACTCGTCTACTACTTTTTAGTCAGTCCGGGAATAGACAAGGACCTGTGAGTTAATTATAGAATCCAAAGGGGGATATTCTGGCGTTACAGATGTTTCCCCTCACTGATTTTTCTAATAGATCTTGCCGTTTCCCCTCTGGAAGGGGAGGTAGTATGCGACGCCAAACCAGAGATGCGTCAGGTTCAGGGCATTGTCCTGTTTTATAAAAACAAAAAAAACTAAGAGGTTTAAATGCGTTGTTTTTTCGCATTCAGATTACCTGGGCGGATATCCAGGATGGTCTTTGCCATTTCACCGGAGTGATGGCAGTGGGATGGTATTCTTTCAATAGTAAGAGCCATTGTTGTTTTGTACTGGTACACTCTCCTGATTAAGGTGAGGTCAAGACACAAGTGCAAATCGTGGTTTTCTCTCTGACTGTTCTTCAACACAGGGGAAGGCTGTTATTCCCAACAACGCAGGTGTCGGAGGTGGGTATCAAAGTAGATACGGAACGGTTGAAGTTCTGTGTGTTCCTGTGGAAAGAAGCCTGAGGACCCGTAGTCGGATCAGATTTGCAGTGACAATCCATCAATAAGTTTCGTTGATGAAGAAGATCGGTGTGGCCTAGGAGGCCTTTTCGGTGAGCAGGTCAAATGCCAGAGTGGTTTTCACGGGGCCAGTTGGAAATGTGGTCCGGGTCTCACCTGCGCATGCACCGGAATATAAACCTAATGGCCAGGTTTTCGCTCCTGTGGTGTCGGCTCAGTTCTCACCTCCTAGAGGGACGAAGGTTCGGAATCCAGGATGTGATCCTGGTGTCCATGCATGCAGATCTCCGAGACTGGGGAGCAGTCCGTGCAAGGGAAGTATTTCCAGAGGAAAGGGTCATGCTGGGAAGCTTGTCTGCAATAAGCTTTCTTGAATTAAGAGCCATTTTCAATGAACATATGCTTCGTTATCTGCCCGTGTTAATTCTGTCGGACGACCTGACAGCAGTGGTGTAAGTAAGCCGCTAGGGCAGAACAAGGAGCAAAGCGGCAATGGCAGATGCCGAAAAAAGTTTTCCATGGAAAGACTGGTCAATGCTATATTAGCAGTCTTCGTTCCATATGTGAACGACGGAGAAATAGATTCCTCTGCAGACGTGATCTCCATCCGGGAGAAATACGGTCGTCATCGAGAAGTTTTCACTGAAGCGACAAGTCTTTGAGGAGTGCCTCAATTGGATATGTTGGCATCTCGCCTCAAGGAGAGATCTCAGAGATATTGTTCAAGGTCAGAGGACACTCAAGCTATAGCAGTGGACGTCCTCGGGACACCTTGGGTGTTTTCAGTTGGTCTATATGTTCCCTCCGTTTTCACTATTCTGAAGGTGATAAACGTAAGAAGAACAAAGGTTCAGGTGATCCTCATTGTACCCGTCTAAACGAGGAGGGCTTGGTATCCAGTTCTTCAGGATTTACTCATAGAAGATCCCTGGCCTCTTCCTCTATGTGAGGAATGGTTACAACAAGATTCGGGCGTCTCTCAAAACTTACCGCGGCTGCGTTTGACGGCGTGGCGGTTGAACGCCATATCCTAACCAGAAAGGATTTTCCCAGTGAAGTCAGTTCCACACTTCTTCGGGCTAGAAAGGAAGTAACGGCAAAGCCTTACCACCGTGTATGGAGAAAATATGTGTCTTGGTGTGAACCCGAGAAGGCTACTATGGAAGATTTCAGCTGGGTCGTTGTTCTCCATTCTTTGCAAGCAGGTGTGGGTGCAGGCCTAAAGTTAGGCTCCATTTCAGTGCGGCTTTGGGCTTATAAATTTTCTTTCGAGAAAGAATTGGCAACCTTTCCGGAAGGTCGGACCTTTGTGGAAGGAGTCTGCACATCCAACCTCCATTTGCGCCCCCATGGGCACCGTGGGACCTTGACGTGGTGTTGCGTTTGCTTGTGTCAAAATGTTTGGAACCTTTATGAAAGGTTGTGTTAAATTTCTCTATTGGAGAGTGGTCATGCTTTTGGCTTTGGTGTCCGCAGGGCGGATGTCAGAAGTAGCGGCTGGGTCTCACAAGAGCCCTTGTTTGATCTTCCAGGTGGATAGAGCGGAATTGTGAACTCGGATAATAGTTCTGCCAGAAAGTGGTTTCTGTGTTTCGCAGAAACCTGCTTATTTGATGCCTGTGGTTGTTTAAGCTTTGGCTGATTCAAGGTCTCTCGATGTAGTCAGGGCTTTGAATATTTATGTCGCCAATTTGGCTCAGATTGGGGAAACAGAGGCTCTGTTTGTCCGGTATGCCCCAGCGTGATTGGGGCGCCTGCGTCTCAGCAGTCTGTTACACGCTAGTCTGTGATACGATTCGGCATGCTTATTCTACGGCTGGATTGCCGTTACTGAAGTCGGTGGTGACCCATTCTACTAGGTAGATGGGCTCTTCTTGGGCGGATGCCCGAGGAATCACGCCGGCTCAACTTTGCTGAGCGGATACTTGCTCGGGTTCAAACACTTTGGATAAGCTATACAAGTTTGATACCCTGGCTGATGGGGACCTCATGTTTGCTCAATCGGTGCTGCAGAGTCGTCCGCACTCTCCCGCCCGGACTGGAGCTTTGGTATAAACCCCATGGTCCTTATGGAGTCCCCATCATCCTCTAGGACGTATGAGAAAATAGGATTTTAATACCTACCGGTAAATCCTTTTCTTAGTCCGTAGAGGATGCTGGGTGCCCGTCCCAGTGCGTACTGTGTCTGCAGTTATTGGTGATGGTTACACTCTGGTGGTGTTTCTGTTCTGTCAGGCTGTTGCTGACATTGTGCATGCCATGCCATGCGGTGTCTTATTATTGGTTGTGTTGACACACTGGTTGTGTTACATATTCTCTCAGCATATGGCTGTGTATTGTTCATGCCGTTGGCTGGTATTCTTTTTGAATGCCACGTTCTGCGGTATGTTCGTGGTGTGAGCTGGTATGACACTCACCGTGTTTAAACAATAAATTCTTTCCTCAAAATGTCCGTCTCCCTGGGCACAGTTTTCTAACTGAGGTCTGGAGGAGGGGCATAGAGGGAGGAGCCAGTTCACACCCATTCAGAGTCTTATAGTGTGCCCATGTCTCCTGCGGATCCCATCTATACCCCATGGTCCTTACGGAGTCCCCAGCATCCTCTATGGACTAAGAGAAAAGGATTTACCGGTAGGTATTAAAATCCTATTTTACAGTATTTGTGAATATTACAATTCTGCGCATACCTATGCGCAGAAACATGCGATTAACTGCACATAACAACCGGAATGTAGATCTCAAAATACTGCACATCTGGATACCAAACACTAAGTCCTAACCTTGCTCTGTTCCCTCACATCCTGTAAAGCTGAATAACTCTATTGTTCTACCCTTTGAGTAAATGTAACTTGCTGGCAATGTGTGTGGAGACTATGCGTAAATTGTGTAATATATGAATTAAATATTGAACATGTCTTTGTAGCTTTTCTGTGCGAATGCGTATGCTATCGTATATACTCATACCACATGCCAATACGCAGCGTACGTAGCGTGCGTGTATGCGTACGCATGGCAAAAACGCGCATGCACAGAGGCCACTCTGTGTGGTGTTTGCACGTGGTGTGTGTGTAATATTTTCGACTTCTACACTTTCTACGGCACTGAGAGTTTTCAGCAAACTCATGGCAGTCATTCCAGCTTCCCTTCGTCGTCAGGGTATCAGAATACTCCCTTACTTGAATGACTTGCTGATTCTGGCACACTCTCCAGAAATCCTCAGCCGCAATCTTCAAATAGCTATGTCCTTCTTGCAGAGACAGGGTTGGATAATCAACTGGAAAAAGTCCTCTTTGGTCCCAGCTCAGCAGATGGTACATCTGGGAGCTCAAATGGACACCCAGGTACAAAGAATATTTCTACCTACAGAAATAATAACAAAGCTTCACCTTCGGGTGTGCGGACTGTTGCACTACCACAGGGTGTCTATTCACTCTGCAATGCAAACCCTCGGCTCCATGGTTTCTGCTTTCAACATGGTGGAATATGCTCAGTTCCACTCCCGCACCTAATCTTGGCCAAATAGAATTGGCAACCCAAACGGATAAAATCACAGATGATTGTCCTCACTCCACAGGTTCAACTGTCCCTCTTGTGGTGGTTACAGACCTCACACCTAGACAAAGATCACCTTTTTTGAATATTGGACTGAATTCTTCTAACCACAGATGCCATTCTCTGCAGATGGGGAGCGTTCACACCTTTCAGGGCTGTTGGATTCCGGCAGAAGGGATAATCCCTATCCATGTTCTCAAACTTCAAGCCATGTACAGACCTCTTATTCTGGCTTAACCCCTCCGTCAAGGATGTCCAGTCCACTCAGACAATACCACGGCAGTGGCATATCTCAATCATCTGGGAGGCACTCTGAGTGTCTCCACAATGGTGTAAGTGGAACAAATTCTCACCTGTACAGAAGTTAATCTCCATGTAATATTCGCAGTCTTCATACCAGGCATCCTCAATTGGGAAGCAGACTTCCTCAGTTGCCAGGACATTCATGTCGGAGAGTGGTCCCTCCATCCAGAAGTATTCCAGATGTTAGTGGACTAATTCGGTCTTCCGGAAGTGGATCTCATGGACTCCAGATACAACCACAAGCTGCCCCTAAACAGGTCCCAAACAAGAGATCCCCATGCGGCCTTCGTGGACACGTCATCAAGTGGCCATTTACTGTGGCCTACCTCTTTCCTCCTGTATCCCTCCTTTCCAGGGTACTTTGAAAGTTCAAACAGGAAGGCAGCACCGTGATTTTGATAGCTCTGGTCTTGCATAGACCCTACTGGTTCACAGACTTCAAAGTCTGTCCATAGACAGCCCAATTCTACTTCCTCTACAACCAGACTTCGTATCGCAGGGTCCCTGTCTACACCTGTGACTTGGCTCACCTGTCTTTGACGGCGTGGCTCTTGAGTCATCCCTCCTAGGTTCTAAAGAGTTCTCTTACTCCTTGGTTCAGACTATGCTCTGAGTAAGGAAGCCGGCTTCAGTCAGGATCTATAGTATTACTGGGCATGGCACACTTACTTTCAGCGGTGTGCCCAACAACGCTATGATCCACAGAAGTTCCAGATTTCTAGAATCCTAGCCTTTCTCCAGGCGGGTTTGAATCTGGCCTTACACCTGGCTTCCCTCACAGTATCTCAGGTCTCCTCTCTGTCTATTTTGTTGCTCTCTAGCCTGATGTGTGGACCTTCTTACAGGGGTGCTCCGCATTCAACCTCCCTTTGTGCCTCCAGTGGCACCTTGGGATTTATCTCTGGTTCTATGTGCATTACAACATTTACCGTTTGAACCCCTGGATTTGGTGGAACTAAAGTGGTTGATGGCAAAGCCTCTTTTCCTCTTGACTATAGCCTCAGCAAGAAGAGTGTCTGATTTGGGAGCATTATCATATCGTTTTCCATTCCTGATCTTTGATCCTGACAGGGTGGTCCTGAGGACAAAATGTGATTACCTCCGAAAGGTGGTTTCCAGCTTCCATTTAAATGAAGAAATTGTTGTTCCATCTTTCCAGTCTCCAGAACTCTCGGTTGCGGAGGCCTCCTTGGATGTTGTCCGGGCTCTCAAGATCTACATGGACCGTATTAAGGATATTTGGAAAACAGACTCACTGTTCATCCTCTATGGATTTCACTAGCAGACTCTGGCCAGATGGCTTTGCATAACTATCTCACAGGCTTACATGCAGGCTAACCTTCCTGTACCGGATGCTGTCTCTGCTTGCTCTGTGGGACCTTCATGGGTAGCCCGCTGTGGCGCATCTGCAGAACAGCTATGCAAGGCAGCCACGTGGACTTCTGTCCACATGTTTCTTAAGTTCTATGCCTTTCTATGCCTCAAGATGCCTCTTTCAGACACAGTGTTCTCCTCTGAGCTTAGGAGCGTCCCCTCCCTAATTCAACTACTTTGGGACATCCCAGCGTTAACCCTGTGTATGGCTATGAACCCTGAAGAAGAAAAGAAGAGTTATGATAAAACTTACTTTGGTTAACTCTTTTTCTTCGAGGCTCATAGCATCCATAGGACACCCACCCTGCAGACCTAGTTTCAATGGGTTACTCTTTTTGGTCACCAGTTCCCATCTCCTGATTGTGAAACTGTGTTTCTTGTGTCTACCATTCTTACTTCTCTCATCTCCAGCTCCTGCTTTGGGTTTGTTAACAAAAGTGAGAATGCCTTAGCTATGGGCGGGGTGTGTTGGGGGAATGACCAGTGCCCCTTTGGAGACTCCAAAATCTTAACTGTTTGGTGCCTGAATCATCCGGATCCACCATCAAACCCAGCTTTAACCCTGTAGATGCTATGAACCCGAAAGAAAAAGAGTAAACCAAGGTAATTTTTTTCCCATAACTCTTCTTTTTTGCTCCTGTATATATATATATATATATATATATATATATATATATATATATATATATACTTGCTATTAGGGTAAAACCAGACAGCCAGGAGCGTTTTTAAGAGAGATGGGGATCCGCGTGCAGCCTCCGTCACGGGCCCCCTCTTTTCCAGCCGCAAGTAGACTCTGGCATAATGCCAGAGTCTACAGCGCATGCGCAGGTTTCCAAGAACATGGCACCTGCGCCCTGTTCCTGGGGACATATCCAGTGCGCATGCACAAATTACCTAGAAATGGCCACAGCAGCCATTTTCCAAGTGATTTCTGTCCACAATGCAGGGCTGCCGCCACTGGACTCTGGAGGGGTAAGTATAATGTATGGGTGCTGTGTGTGTGCGGTGTGGGCCACCCTGGACTTAGGGGCCCGTGTGCACTGTACACACTGCACCCAATATAGAAACACCTATGCAGACAAGTATTTTAGAAGAAAGCAATTTTCTGATCAAGAACTCAAAGTGTTTTGTCAGCAAATCATAAAAGTAAATGAGAAATGCTGTTGTCTTGTAAAACCGTAAAGTACTGTTTGCTACTCAAAAAACTTGCTGCATTGTTCATAAATAGCTGTCTAACATGCCTGTAAACCCTATACAGTGTTTTTCTTCTAAATGAGTCATACATGACAATTTATGTAATATGAGCTAGAGCTACAGTATACATTTACAAATATGTGCATATGTTTGAGAAGCTTTAGAAGTTTATTTATCACGAAGTGTTTCAAGCATGTTCAGCATTTCATATTTTTAATTCAGTAATGTGGTTGTTACCAGTTTTTTAACCAATTGCCATACAACATATGAAATTACTTGATCTTTATATTGCAAAAATAAAGAAAGAGCATTAAGGGGGGATGCAACAGGGTGTTAGAATCAGAAAGTGAGAGATTTTGTGAGAGTTCTCCTGTTTTTTTAAAGTAGCAATCATTTACATGACAAAATTGTTTGCCTGGATTTGCCATGTAAATGATTGCCACTTAAAAAAACAAACGACAAAACTCTCACAAAATATCTCACTTTTTGATTCTCACACCCTATTACATTCCCCTCTTATCAAGCAGTGATAAGAGTGGAGAAGCGAGCCAGTGGAGAAATGTCCCCATCAACCAATCAGCAGCTCTGCATAATTTTATAGTATGCAAATTATAGATGTTACTTCAGTACTTCACTGGCTCACTTCTTCGCTCTTATCACTGCTTGGTAACTGTACCCCTAAGTCTCTTACAGTCACCGAAAACTTTAGGCACATTGTGGGTGTTTATTTCATTTTGTGTTTTTTCCTTTCTATTCATAAAAAATGTGAAGAATCTCAGTTGGTATTTTGGGGTGATTTATTTACTAGCATTTGTGCACAGTTCTATTTTGCTGATTCCTAGGTTGTATACAAATAATTAGTCTTCTCACTTCTGTCATTAGCCTGAAGACCCTGAGGATTCTAATAATTACATTTCAGAGGAAAATGGACCTCAAGATTCCCATACATTTAACTATATACATGTGAAGCTGGAGGAACATGTGCAACCAGAACTCAGCACCAAAAAGCTCATCACTGAGAAAGCCAAAGAAGTCTGCACAAGTGCCCCAAAAGTGCTCGCTAACTTTTTTTTAACACTCTTTCCAGTACTCCAATGGCTTCCACGATACAAGATTAAGAAATTCCTGCTTGGTGATGTCACATCTGGCATCATAGTTGGCATTGTTACAATTCCACAATCAATTGCTTACTCTCTGTTAGCCAATCAGGACCCAGTCTATGGGCTCTACACCAACTTCTTCTGCTGCATTATCTATTTCCTCACAGCCACTTCTCGTCATAATTGTGTAGGGACATATGGAGTGCTGTGCCTTATGGTGGGCGAATCTGTGAACAAACAGTTAAAAGCAGCAGGATACATTACAGATGGGATCACCGCACCAGTATTAAATACAACACTAGCAAATGGAGTGGTATGTGACAAGAGCTGCTATGCCATTACTGTGGCCACATCATTAGCATTCATTGTTGGTGTCTACCAGGTAAGCCAAAATCAAACTGAAGTATTATAATTGGGGAAGCGGCAAAGTTGATTCTTTGCTCCATACCTTCAGCGTCATATTTTTGAAAGAAAAATATTAAATAAAGCGCTGCATAGCCGGAATCATTTCATATTATTTTAATCACACAATATATTGACAAACAACATAAACATAACACACACACACACACACACACACACACACACACACACACACACACACAGACCCTGCCGGTATTAAAATTACCTCGAATTTAGGCTCTTAAAAAACCATCAACCCAAATAAATTTCATATCTCACAAAATGACCTCTAATTCATTCATCTATCAATGATGCATCACTGGTATATTGATCAAATATTAGCATGCATGTAATTGACTAAGGGGCCCCTGATGATTACAACTTATCCATCAGTTACTTTGCAGCACAAAAGCGATTGAGCTATAATTGTCCACAGCATCTAGCATCCAATATTCAGTCACAGTTGTCTCCATATAGGCAAATAGAAAGCTAGGCACATGTGCATCCGGATATTAAGTTAGTTTGTTAATATAGCCAGCAATGTCCATAACCTAGGTTATATAGGCTTTGGGTTAGTAAATCACTTTGGTCCACTCCAAATTAACATGGGCATGCAACCATATTATTATACTGCCCTCTAACTGGGGCTCTCATAATCTGTCCTAATAAACGTAATGCCAGGTCCGTGTGCTTTGGACCTCTCAACGCGTTTCTCCGCCTGTGCAATCAGCGGCTTCCTGAGGACCTGGCATTACGTTTATCTGGGACACTTATATGCAAACGGATCTGAGGTGTGGCGAGACTTAAGGGAGGAGTCGGCTGCGGAGACCCAGACACAGTAAACAACCAGCTGGTCGGTGAGAACCCTTAGCAATCAAGCCCGCTCAGTAACCAGTGTCAAGGACAGATTATGAGAGCCCCAGTTAGAGGGCAGTATAATAATATGGTTGCATGCCCATGTTAATTTGGAGTGGACCAAAGTGACTTACTAACCCAAAGCCTATATAACCT
This sequence comes from Pseudophryne corroboree, assembly GCF_028390025.1. Classification (NCBI taxonomy): domain Eukaryota; kingdom Metazoa; phylum Chordata; class Amphibia; order Anura; family Myobatrachidae; genus Pseudophryne; species Pseudophryne corroboree. The sequence continues at coordinate 600,420,136 of NC_086449.1, read as the reverse complement.
AGGTTATGGACATTGCTGGCTATACAGGTTGAGTCTCCCTTATCCAAAATGCTTGGGACCAGAGGTATTTTGGATAAGGGATTTTTCCGTATTTTGGAATAATTGCATACCATAGTGAGATATCATGGTGATGGGACCTAAGTCTAAGCACAGAATGTATTTATGTTTCATATACACCTTATACACACAGCCTGAAGGTCATTTTAGCCAATATTTTTTATAACTTTGTGTATTAAACAAAGTTTGTGTACATTGAGACATCAAAAAACAAAGGTTTCACTATCTCACTCTCACTCAAAAAAGTCAGTATTTCGGAATATTCCGTATTTCGGAATATATGGGTATGGGATACTCAACCTGTATTAACAAACTAACTTAATATCTGGATGCACATGTGCCTAGCTTTCTATTTGCCTATATGGACACAACTGTGACTGAATATTGGATGCTAGATGCTGTGGACAATTATAGCTCCATCGCTTTTGTGCTGCAAAGTAACTGATGGATAAGTTGTAATCATCAGGGGCCCCTTAGTCAATTACACGCATGCTAATATTTGATCAATATACCAGTGATGCATCATTGATAGATGAATGAGTTAGAGGTCATTTTGTGAGATATGAAATTTTTATGGGTTGATGGTTTTTTAAGAGCCTAAATTCGAGGTAATTTTAATACCTCCGGGTCTATGTGTTTATGTTATGTTTATGTTGTTTGTCAATATATTGTGTGATTAAAATAATATGAAATGATTCCGGCTAAGCAGCGCTTTATTTAATATTTTGCTTGCAGTTTTTTACTTTTTTGGAGATTCAGTGATCTCCTCGATAGAGCTGCAGCGTATCCGGAATAATAGTGTTTTTATACAGGAGATCCCTTGCTAAGTCAGCGCTGAGTGTTTCTTTTTTATTTTTTGGTCATATTTTTGAAAGCTAAATGCCACAATGTGGGATTGTGGAGTTAACACACATCTTTTTAAAAATAAGGTGTATGAATGAGTAAGGAGTAAATTACTTTCAATGCATTATATTATAATGCAAATTATTATATTAGGTTTTAGGTCTGTGTAGGACTGGAATATTATATTAGTTGCTAGGTGTATTGACAGTTGTAATTATATTAGACTGTAGGCATATGTTTGGTTGGTTGGTTGGTTAGTTGGGTTGTAATAAATAGCAGTTGTATGTTTTCTTGGTATTTTATATTAGATCAGGGCCGGCCCCTGGTCTACCATAACCCTGTGCAACAATATTTGGACTCCGCCCCATCAATAATACTTTTAATATTAACTGAAAAAATATTTAGTTGTTTTAAGAAATTGATTTCACAAAACACAAAAAAATACAAAGGTTTATATATCGCCCTCACTGTAGTGCCCCATATGTTCCAAGTCCCTGTCTGTAGTATTAGGGTCGGTTGGGCAGTAGCGTTTCTTTAGTTTTGGCACCCCAGTTTGCCCGTACTGCTAAAGTGTGCCTTGAGACAGCCCTATAAACTGTAGATGGTAAGTATGAGACGTTTGGTAGATTGTATTAGATAGCAGGTGTAGGGATAGTTGATAGAACAGTTTTGCTGATCTGTTATCTGTGATGCGAGTGACTTGCTCCACCATGGGTGTTGAAAGTATTTTGTTTGCCAGTGGCCACATGCAGTATATAAAATTACATTTGTGTGCTTTAGCTGTCATGTTGAAGAGTACAAACAAGAGTGGTGGGCCAATGTTTAAATTATTGGGAAGGTAGGTGAGTGCGCTGCACAGGTTAGCCCAGCATGGGTAAATGTAAATATTGTACATTTTGTTCCTTAATAGCGGCAACCGGGTCTCTCAGCAGGGGGTGCGCTTACAGTCTACTATATAGAATGTGTAAACCACCATCCAACTCTCACTGTGCATGTCATTGACACACTGTTGAATAGAATTATATAGTAGATGGAAGGCATTTCAATGGTTGGTTTATTATATCCTATGGTAGATGTATGGCTAGTTGGTAATACAGTATATGGTAGGTATATAGATATTTAGTATATCAGATAGTAGGTGTTAGAGATGTGCGCTGGGCCATTTTTGCTGGATTTGGTTCTAATTTGTCGGCCGGCTTTGGATTTGGATTTTTTTTTCTAATTTACAAAAAAGCTAAAATAACTTAATTTGAAACATTTTTTGTCTTAACCTCAAGAACATTAATTTCCAGTCATTTCCACTCAATTTTGACCACCTCACAGCTCACAATATTGTTTTCAACAATATTGGCCAAAGGCTGGCTGGCTAAACTGCAAAATAATATGCTATGTAACACCAAGATGGCTGCATCACCTTTTGCATGCTCCTGATCATCTCCATAAAACAGCTGAAATTCACCACAACTGACCCATAAATCATCGTAAATATCCAAGGACTTACCTTTAACTTGTTCTACTCTACGCGGACATCTGATCAAAACCAACGGATTGCATTCCTGCGCTGAGATACACACTAGATTGAAACCTCTGCAACTCTCCACTTAGAAGTCCTTCAGTTTGGAATCTACTGTGCTCTGCATTGGACATCCCAGACAAGGTACTGTGAACTACAACCTATATTTGGCTCCATCCAGCCCCTGACTTAGACATCATTCACCTCTGTTCTCTGAGCAAAAAACAACTGACTTCTTGCATTAATCAACTAATATACAGCATATTCAGGCTCTGAATCACTGAAGGGTCACTGCTCACTTCAATTTGCAAGAGCCATTCCAAAGGACACATGTTATCACTACCCCCCACAAGAAGTTTACTTCAAAGGCCTCTCACACTGAGATCTTTCACACCTACACAACAGGAATTGGACTCTAACACCTCTCCACAAGCCTGCTTTTGACTAAATCAGCAACAGAAAAAGCAGTTATTTTATTTACAGTATCACTTGTTTTAAATATATCCATTGTATTAAGGAGCAGCAATAGGTTACAGCAACAACGATTATAGCGATTACAATCTAAGATGGCGCCGCAGATGGCTGCCTCGGAGCTACGCAGCTCAGCCAAAATACCTGTTTCCCCTTGTTTTCCCTTGCCCTTGTCTACCCCACCGGTGACCAAATACAGCAGGGAAGCCCTCCTTAGTTGGAGCGCTCCCGAGGTGCTTACCACACGTTCGGGCCCGTCGGCGGGCAGATCAGCGGCCCTTGCAGCGCTCGCTGCCCTTGCTGCCCTGTGTGGCAAGGATGCGGACGTTGTGGACACCGAAGTGGATGACCGAGCAGCCGCGCCCCCCCGCAGCCCAGGTGGCGACTGGCGGATGGATCACCGGCCCCGGAAAGAGAATGACGGAGGCCCTCATGTCGGCCCTAGTAGAAGGACCTGGACTCAGAGGAGAGGCTGTCGCGCAGGCGCCCTAGTGAGGTGGCGGCTGCGAGGGCACCGGTCTGCACTACCCGCGATCCTGCTTTCGAATGTGCGTTCACTGGCAAACAAGTTTGACGAATTGTCCCTCCTTCTGGGCAGCGCAGGGTCAGGCATTACAGGGTCATCTATCCTCTGCTTTACGGAGACGTGGCTGGACGACCATATTGCGGACAACCCGATGTCTCTGCCGGGCTTCAGTCTCTTCAGGGCCGATCGCTCCAAGGTTCTCTCAGGAAAAACGAAGGGTGGTGGCATCTGCTTCTACATCAACGACGGATGGTGCACCAATGTCACGATCATAGGCAAATCATGCAGCCCTCACCTGGAGATGCTGAGTATCAACTGCAACCCTTTCTATTCCCCCCGGGAATTTGCCTCAATTGTCCTTGTGGGAGTGTACACCCCCCCCTCGCCTGCGCGAACGAAGCCCTGCACCACCTGGCCATATGTATATCCGACATAGAACAAAAATACCCAGACTCTCTGCTTATAGTACTGGGTGACTTCAACAGAACTAACCTGAGCAAGGAGCTACCTAAGTACAAACAACAAGTCACGTGTCCCACTAGAGAAGGGTGCACCCTTGATCACTGCTACACTACCCTCAAGTCTGCCTTCCGGTCTATCCCGCGTGCTGCACTCGGCCTATCTGACCACTGCCTCGTCCACCTACTCCCTACCTATACACAGAAGCTGAGAGCAGTTAAGCCTGTCGTTAAGACTGTCAAGAAATGGACCAATGAGGCCAAGATGAAGCTCCAGGCCTGCTTTGACTGCACGGAATGGGGGGTCTTTGAAGCCTTGGCAACCGACCTGAATGACTTGACAGACACTGTCACATCCTACATCAGCTACTGTGAGGACATGTGTGTACCTACCAAGACTTACCGCATTTACAACAACAACAAGCCCTGGTTCAATGCCCAGCTCAGGCAACTTCGTCGAGCCAAAGAGGAGGCCTATAGCAGCGGTGACAGAGCACTATACAACCATACTAGGAACTCTCTGACTAAAGGAATTAGGCTAGCAAAAAAGCGGTTCTCGGACAAGCTGACAAACGATCTCTCCACCAATGACCCCGTATCTGTATGGAAAGGAATGCAATCCATAACCAACTATAGGAAAACATCAAAGTCCCCCGCCATGCACCAAGACCTTGCAGATGAACTGAACCACTTTTATTGCAGGTTCGCAAAAGAAGTCCCCTGCAACCCAAACAATCATCTCTACGATGCCCCGAACACCGACGGCCAACCCCAGGCACTGCAAGTCACCCAAGAAGAGGTGGAGGCATTGTTCAAAAGGACCAAAACCAGGAAAGCTCCGGGTCCTGACGGAGTGTCACCATCTGCCCTAAGAGCATGTGCGGGTCAGCTCGCCCCCATATTCACCAAGATCTTCAATAAATCGCTGAAGCTACAGAAAGTCCCTTCCTGCCTCAAAAGGTCTACTATAGTCCCGGCCCCCAAGAAACCCACTATCACGAACCTGAACGACTACAGGCCGATAGCACTGACGTCTGTGGTCATGAAAACGTTAGAGCGTCTGGTTTTGAATCACCTGAAAACTGTGACTGGCCCCCAACTGGACCCCCTGCAGTTCGCCTATCGCTCGAATCGGTGTGTCGAGGATGCAGTCAACCTGGGCCTGCACTACATTCTACAGCACCTAGACATTCCCGGTACCTACGCGAGGGTCCTGTTTGTCGATTTCAGCTCGGCCTTCAATACAATCGTCCCCAGCATCCTCCACCCCAAATTACTTCGCCTAGGGGTCCCAGAAGCTACCTGTTCCTGGATAATAGACTTCCTGACAGATAGGACACAGGTGGTGAAAGCGGGGGAATTCACCTCTCAAGCGTGGTCCATCAATACAGGGGCCCCTCAGGGCTGTGTCCTCTCACCCCTGCTCTTCTCCCTGTACACAAATGACTGTACCTCAGAGGCGCAATCAGTAAGGATCATCAAATTTGCCAATGACACCACCGTCATCGGCCTCATCAAGGATGGGGACGAATCGGCATATAGACGGGAAGTAGACCGGCTGGCCCAGTGGTGCATCCACAACAACCTTGACCTCAACCCCCTCAAAACTGTCGAGATGATAGTGGACTTCAGGAAGAAGTCATCTAGTGCACCTCCGCTAACGATTGCTGACAGTGTGGTATCGCTAGTGGACTCCTTCAAGTTTCTAGGGACCACAATCTCCAGGGACCTTAAATGGGGGTCCAACACTGACGCCACTGTTGGGAAAGCGCAGCAGAGGTTGTTCTTCTTCAGGCAACTAAGGAAGTTCAACATCCCACAGAAGCTCCTGCTCCTCTTCTACTCCGCGATTGTGGAGTCGGTACTGTGCTCCTCGATACTCGTATGGTACAGCTCCGCCAGCGCGAGGGACATATGCAGGCTCCAAAAGGTGGTCAGAACCGCAGAGAAGATCATCGGGCCGACCTTCCCTCAGTCCAGGACCTGTACTTGTCCAGAGCTAAAAAGCGGGCAATGAAGATAGTAAAAGACCAGCTACACCCCGGCCACAGCATGTTTAACTTGCTTCCTTCAGGCAGGCGTTACAGGGCAGTCCCCGCCAGATCCACCAGAAGCCTCAAAAGTTTCTTTCCCCAAGCTGTCCGCCTGCTGAACTCCTGAAGATTGACTGACTAGACGTACATGTAACTCACTTGTGTCCCTACGGTATACCTATCTGTGTAACTTTACTTGCCCCCCCCCCCCCCCCCACACACACACACACACCTGCTTACCTGTTACCTACTTGGCTGTTGTATAGCAAACCGAAGACAAATTTCTAGTATACGTAAGTATACCTGGCCAATAAAGCTGATTCTGATATAAGGTGTGGGTTGGATACAGTGCGAATCAGATACAGTGTAGGTCGGATACAGAGTGGGATACAGGACAGGTTGAATACAGTGTGGGATACTGTGTGGGTTGGATACAGTGCTAGTTGGATACTGTGTGGGTTGGATGCAGAGCGGGTCAGATACAGTGTGGGTTGGATACTGTGTGGGTCGGATACAGAGCTAGATACATTGCTAGTCAGATACAGTGTGTGTCGGATATAGTGCAGGATACAGTGCAGTGCAGATACACCAATAGTGCACTTACTGTTACAGGGGATGCCGGTGGTGTGTTCACTGCTGGAGTGTCAGCAGCGCAGGGGTGCTGGCAGTGATGGTGGTGTCTTCAGTGTGAGGTTGCTGGTGGTGTCGATACTGTTGGCTGTGTCTGCAGCAGGAGGGTGCCAGGGGAATCCTTACTGCAGGGGTGTCGGCAATGATGGCAGTGTCCTCAGTGTAAGGGTTGCCGGTAGTGTCAGTACTGCTGGGGGGTGCTGATGGTGTCGGCAACGTAGGAGTCCTGATGGTGTCCTCAGTGCTGGGGTGTGTCAGCAGTGTGAGGGGTCGGCTAAGTCAGCAGTGCGAGGTGCCGGATGTGTCATAGTGCCAGCGTGTCAACAGTGTCGGCAAAGAATTAGTGTCGGTGGTGTACTCAGTGCTGGGGTGTGTAAGCAGTTTGGGGGTGCCGGTGGTGTCCTCAGTGCGGAGGTGTTGGCAGGCCGGGGAGTGCCGGCGGTATCCTCAGTGCGGGGGTGGCAGCAGTGTTGTGGTATCGGCAGTGTGGGTGGCAGCATTGGCAGTGCGGGCGGCAATGTCGGCAGTGCCGGCAGCAGTGTCACAGCGGTGCGAGCAGCCATCTTTACTGATTAAAGTCAATGGGGAAATGCTGATTGGCTGAGAGCTGACAGACGGCTCTCTCAGCCAATCAGCGGTCATCCCCATATAATTTTTTAATTGGCGCCTGAGGCGAAATTGGCACCCGGGGCAGATCCAAGACCTGGGCTCGACTGCCTGGATATGGGATGTTTGGAGCAGTTTGGATTTCCCCAAATCTGAACCATTTATCTCTAGTAGGTGTATGTAGTTCTGGTATTATATGAGTTTGTAATTGTATACCAATGATTAGTATGCAGTGTCGGACTGGGGCATGAAGGGCCCACCGGGTAAATGCAGTGGTCGGGTCCATGTTTAGGGGTGTGGCCAGTCTCCAGAGGGAATGTGACCAGCTGCCTAATTGGTTTGCCTAATCATTATAGAGCGCATGGTCATGGACTCTTGATAAATATATATAGTAAATATAGTTAGTCCATGAGGGTAATGTATCAGATTAATAACAGGAATGCACTATAGAAAATATCCCATAGTCATGTGCAGTATAATGTAACATATATATAATGTAAAATTGAAGTGCACAGCCTGGAACAGGATCCCTAGAGGAGGAGGTGGGGCCTCAGGCAGTGGAACCCACCGGGTTTTTTCCTGTGCCCCTGTGGGCCAGTTCAACCCTGTTAGTATGTTATGTTAGATGGTAGCTCTATGGATAATTCCTGTAAATATATAAGAGAATATAGATGATTGGTGGTAAATTATAAAATTGTTTTACATGATAATGTTTATGAATGGCTAGTAATAATTACTGTAATATTTCTATATGTTCTTTGTTTTCTAGATCCTTATGGGAATCTTTCAATTAGGCTTCATCTCCATGTATTTGTCAGAACCCTTGCTGAGTGGTTTTGTCACTGGCTCATCCCTCACCATTCTGACCTCACAGATGAAGTATCTACTTGGATTAAGTATTCCTCGGCGTGATGGAGCTGGAGCTTTGGTTTTGACTTGGGTTGACGTCTTTACAAATATTAAGGCCACAAAAATATGTGATTTGGTAACTAGTATAATTGCACTGATCACTATTATACCTGTCAAAGAAATTAATGATAGGTTTAAGAGTAAGATGAAGATTCCATTTCCAGTAGAATTGATTGTTATAATTGTTGCCACACTAGTTTCCCATTATTTTAATTTTAATACCCAATATAAGTCTTCAATATGTGGCTACATTCCTACTGGATTTCAGACCCCAAAAGCCCCAAATTGGAGCATGATTCCTGGTATAGCTGCCGATGCAGTCCCAATTGCAATAATTGGATTTGCGATGACAGTATCCCTTGCTGAAATATTTGCCAAGAAACACGGGTACACGATCAGCACCAATCAGGAGATGATAGCTATTGGCATGTGTAACCTAGTCCCATCTTTCTTTTCCTGCTTTTCAAGCTGTGCTGCTCTTGCCAAAAGTCTCCTAAGAGAATCTACAGGTGCCAATACGCAGCTCAATGGTATAATTAGCTCTGCTGTGTTGTTACTTGTACTGCTTGCCATTGCTCCACTCTTCTATTCACTTCAAAACTGCATTTTAGGAGTCATCACTATTACCAGTCTCAGGGGAGCTCTAAGGAAATTTGCAGACACTCCAAAAATGTGGAGAATTAGCAAAATTGACACAGTGGTCTGGTGGGTCAGCATGTTGTCTTCGTCCTTAATCTCAACTGAGATTGGCCTTGGAGTGTCTGTATGCTTTGCTTTGCTCTGTGTGATTTTTCGTACTCAGAGGCCAAGGGCTACTTTGCTGGGTAAAGTCAGTGGCACGGAGATATACGAGGACCAGTTCATATACAAAGAACTAAATAACATACCTTATGTTAAAATATTCCGTTTTGATGGCTCTCTTTATTATGCCAACAAAGACTATTTTAGAAATTCTCTATACAGCAAAACTGATATTAACCCTTCTTTAGTGTCTGCTTTACGAAGGAAGGCAAAAAAAGAAGAGGAGGCTTCTTCAGTGGAACCAAGTAATAGGTTTATTGCCAGGTTTAACTTGATTAAAACTGTAAAACGTAGACCCACATCTTCTAAAATCTCAGTCCCAGAACTTGACATACACTCACTCATTATTGATTGCGGTGCCATGCAGTTTATAGACACCGTGGGCCTTGGCATTCTCAAAGATGTCCGCAAAGACTATGAGGAGATTGGAGTTCAAGTGTTCCTTGTAAACTGCAACCCATCAGTGCGCCGCTCACTCCACGATGGAGGATATTTTAGCAACAGTGGTGAAGTTGAGTTCCTTGCCTTCCATAGTGTACATGATGCAGTCACATATGCTGAGAGAAAATTCAGAGAGAAACAGAAAGAAATTCAACTAATGGACAATGCTTTCTCCTTTGACCCAAATCAAACTATTAGTGATGACCTTAGGAATTAAATGTGAGAAGGATTCCTAAGTAATAGATTAGCAAATTGTTCGCTGTTTCAAAAATATTTAACAAAGAATTTGCAAATGCAAGGTTGGTTTTGCCTTTTAAATGACTGCCGCTTTAAAAAAACGTCCATTCTCGGCCGACATCCTGCACCTTCGGCAAACTCAGACTTTATTACATATACCCTATTGTACTAACATTTATGTTGAATCGGATCATGCATCAATATTTTAGCACATTCATATTTCCAATATCTCTGTTTGCAAATGTAAGCAATAAATACCTCTAGCTGTTCATTGACCACGCTCAGCTTAACTAAACTATGTCATTGTGTCATAATGACTGTAAATATCACTGTGTGTAGAGTCAACAAGTCTTGTTTATAGAAGCGCTTAATTATTATTGTTGTTGATTTGTGATGCGCCCCAGCACTTTACAGTGCCATACAATGGAAAAAGCAGTGCATACTGTATATAAAACAAGGACGTACCAGGGAGACACAACTAAATGCAGACAAGAAAACAAAGGATAAGGAGATGAGTGCTAACAAATGATTTTGCAATCTAATGGATTTAACCATACAATCTAATTTATTGAGTACTTAGTGTAAATGGAAAACTCCACTGTCACAGGTACACATCTATATGTATCTCAAAGTTATTATTATTATTATTATTATTACTACTAACAGTGACGTGCGGTGGGGTGAGGCAGGTGAGGCAGAGCCTTTCCTGTCATACTTACGTTTAAACCAGAGTTTTGATTGAATAAAGTATATGAAAAATACTGATAATTTGTTTGAAATATCTTCATTGCATTATTCTAATAATTTTTATAGCCCAAACTCTGGAGTAAAAAGTCTATGGCAGGTGAGGCAGTGCCTCACCTGTGTATCCTTTCCACCCACCTCTAACCAAATCTCACCAAATTTCCAGGAGTTTATAATGCTGCACCTGTGTATAATTCCCAGATGTACCCTTTGGCTCATATATTGCATGTAAATCTGGCTCTGGGGTTAGCCAATGCCTCCTGAGCCATTTAGCTCACCGCAAGTCCCTGTGCTACTACTATATAAAAAGGACTTTCGTTGATATTATAAGTCTTGTATAATAAATAATAAAAAAAGAATAAATCACATTTCATCATACTGTTTTTACTGTGTTGTTTCTTACATATTTGTTAACCAGCTTCATGCTAACACATCAGTTTGTCTCTAATATTTGCACAGTACTGTACAACTAATTGGAAAAAAATGTACGGAGACAATTATATAAATATAAATGTAGATTTTACAAGTTAATGTAGCTGGGATGCAGTCAAAATCCCGGGAGTCAGTATCTTGAAGACCGACAGTGGGATCTTGGCGGTCAAAATCTAGAAGGATCCCTGAGGTGGGTACTGGGGTTGGGGTTAAGGTTAGTGTAATACCCCGGTATAACAAGTGTGTAAACTATGTGGTACAGGTTATGGATAAAGGGCCTAATTCAGACCTGATCGCAGCAACATTTTTCTCTAATGGGCAAAACCATGTGCAGTGCAGGTGGGGCAGATATAACATGTGCAGAGAGAGTTAGATTTGGTTGGGGTGTGTTCATACGGAAATCTAACTTGCAGTGTAAAAATACTCTGCACAGAAACAAAATAACTAGAGATGAGCAGGTTAGGTTCTCAGAGAACCGAACCCTACCGGACTTCATGCTTTGAGCTCGGATCCGAGTCAGGCTCGGGTTTTCCCGCCTGACTCGGAAACCAGAACGAGGCAAAATGTCATCATCCCGCTGTCAGATTCTCGCACGGTGTGGATTCCATATAAGGAGCCGCGCGTCGCCACCATTTTCACTCCAGCATTGGAGAGTGTAGAGAGAGGACATGTCTCCGTCCTCTCAGTGTCCTCAGTGTCCGTGTCTTGTGCTGCATCTGTCCAGTCACAGTGGTTGTTTCCTCTGCTGCCATATGTCCAGTGCTGCTGTATAAGTCTAGTCCAGTGGTGCTGTGTTGTGCTGCATCAGTCCAGTGGTGGTGTGTTGTGCTGCATCAGTCCAGTCACAGTGGTGGTGTCCTCTGCTGCCATATGTCCAGTGCTGCTGTATAAATCCAGTGCAGTGGTGCTGTGTTGTGCTGCATCAGTTCAGTGGGGGTGTATTGTGCTGCATCAGTCCAGTCACAGTGGTGGTGTCCTCTGCTGCCATATGTCCAGTGCTGCTGTATAAGTCCAGTCCATTGCAGTGGTGCTGTGTTGTCCTGCATCAGTCCAGTTGTGGTGTCCCTGTGCTGCAGTATATGTCCAGTGGTACTGCTATATATGTCCAGTGATCCTGCCGTATATGTTCATTGATACTGCCGTATAAATCCAGTGATTCTGCAGTATAATTTCAGTGATCCTGCCGTATAAATCCAGTGATCCTGCCATATAATTACAGTGGTACTGGCGTATAAATCCAATCCAGTAATGCTGCTGTCTGTGTCCATTGATACTGCCGTATATGTCTAGCGGTACTGACGTATATGTCCAGCGGTACTGCAGTATATGTCCAGTGGTACTGCTATATATGTCCAGTGATCCTGCCGTATATGTTCATTGATACTGCCGTATATGTCCAGCGGTACTGCCGTATAAATCCAGTGATTCTGCCGTATAATTTCAGTGATCCTGCCATATAATTACAGTGGTACTGGCGTATACGTCCAATCCAGTAATACTGCTGTATGTGTCCATTGATACTGCCGTATATGTCTAGCGGTACTGACGTATATGTCCAGCGGTACTGCAGTATATGTCCAGTGATCCTGCCGTATAAGTCCAGTGATCCTAACGTATATGTCCATTGATACTGCTGTATATGTCCAGCAGTACTGCCGTATATGTCCAGCGGTACTGCCGTATAAATCCAGTGATCTTGCCGTATAATTCCAGTGATCCTGCCGTATATGTCCATTGATACTGCCGTATATGTCCAGCGGTACTGCCGTATATGTCCAGCGGTACTGCCGTATAAATCCAGTCATCATGCCATATAATTCCAGTGATCCTGCCCTATAATTACAGTGATCCTGCCATATAAGTCATGGGGTACTGACGTATAAGTCCAGTCCAGTGGTGGTGTCTTGTGCTGCCATAAGTCCAGTGGTGGTGTCCTGTGCTGTATTTTATTTACTCCAAATAATAAGAATTTACTTACCGATAATTCTATTTCTCATAGTCCGTAGTGGATGCTGGGACTCCGTCAGGACCATGGGGAATAGCGGGCTCCGCAGGAGACAGGGCACATCTAAAAAAGCTTTTAGGTCACATGGTGCGTACTGGCTCCTCCCCCTATGACCCTCCTCCAAGCCTCAGTTAGGTACTGTGCCCGGACGAGCGTACACAATAAGGAAGGATCTTGAATCCCGGGTAAGACTCATACCAGCCACACCAATCACACCGTACAACTTGTGATCTGAACCCAGTTAACAGTATGATAACACAAACGAAGTAGCCTCTGAACAGATGGCTCACAACAACAGTAATAACCCGATTTTTGTAACAATAACTATGTACAAGCATTGCAGACAATCCGCACTTGGGATGGGCGCCCAGCATCCACTACGGACTATGAGAAATAGAATTATCGGTAAGTAAATTCTTATTTTCTCTAACGTCCTAGTGGATGCTGGGACTCCGTCAGGACCATGGGGATTATACCAAAGCTCCCAAACGGGCGGGAGAGTGCGGATGACTCTGCAGCACCGAATGAGAGAACTCCAGGTCCTCTTTAGCCAGAGTATCAAATTTGTAAAATTTTACAAACGTGTTCTCCCCTGACCACGTAGCTGCTCGGCAAAGTTGTAATGCCGAGACTCCTCGGGCAGCCGCCCAGGATGAGCCCACTTTCCTTGTGGAATGGGCCTTTACAGATTTAGGCTGTGGCAGGCCTGCCACAGAATGTGCAAGTTGGATTGTACTACATATCCAACGTGCAATCGTCTGTTTAGACGCAGGAGCACCCAACTTGTTGGGTGCATACAATGTAAACAACGAGTCAGATTTTCTGACTCCAGCTGTCCTTGAAATATATATTTTTAATGCTCTGACAACGTCCAGTAACTTGGAGTCCTCCAAGTCGCTAGTAGCCGCAGGCACCACAATAGGCTGGTTCAAGTGAAATGCCGAAACCACCTTAGGGAGAAATTGAGGACGTGTCCTCAATTCTGCCCTGTCCGAATGGAATATCAGATATGGGCTTTTGTATGACAAAGCTGCCAACTCCGAAACTCTCCTGGCTGAAGCCAGGGCCAACAGCATGGTTACCTTCCATGTAAGGTATTTTAAATCTACCGATTTTAAAGGCTCAAACCAATGAGATTTGAGAAAATTTAGAACCACGTTCAAATCCCACGGTGCCACTGGAGGCACTATTGGGGGTTGTATATGTAGTACACCTTTGACAAAAGTTTGTACTTCAGGCACTGACGCCAATTCCTTCTGGAAGAAAATTGATAAGGCCGAAATTTGAACTTTAATGGACCCCAATTTGAGGCCCATAGACAATCCTGCTTGCAGGAAATGTAAGAATCGACCCAATTGAAATTCTTCCGTTGGAGCCTTCTTGGCCTCACACCACGCAACATATTTTCTCCAAATGCGGTGATAATGTTGTGCGGTCACTTCTTTCCTGGCTTTAATTAAAGTAGGAATAACTTCCTCAGGAATGCCCTTCTCTTTTAGAATCCGGCGTTCAACCGCCATGCCGTCAAACGCAGCCGCGGTAAGTCTTGGAACATACAAGGTCCCTGCTGAAGCAGATCCCTTCTTAGAGGTAGAGGCCACGGATCCTCCGTGAGCATCTCTTGAAGTTCCGGATACCAAGTTCTTCTTGGCCAGTCCGGAGCTACCAGTATTGTTCTTACTCCTCTTTTCCGTATAATTCTCAGTACCTTTGGTATGAGAGGCAGAGGAGGGAACACATACACTGACTGGTACACCCACGGTGTTACCAGAGCGTCCACAGCTATTGCCTGAGGGTCTCTTGACCTGGCGCAATACCTGTCCAATTTTTTGTTGAGGCGAGACGCCATCATGTCCACCTTTGGTTTTTCCCAACGGTTCACAATCATGTGGAAAACTTCTGGATGAAGTCCCCACTCTCCCGGGTGAAGGTCGTGTCTGCTGAGGAAATCTGCTTCCCAGTTGTCCACTCCCGGGATGAACACTGCTGACAGTGCTACGACATGATTCTCCGCCCAGCGCAGAATCCTTGCAGCTTCTGCCATTGCACTCCTGCTTCTCGTGCCGCCTTGTCGGTTTACGTGGGCGACTGCCGTGATGTTGTCGGACTGGATCAACACCGGCTGACCCTGAAGCAGCGATTTTGCCAGGCTTAGAGCATTGTAGATCGCTCTTAGCTCCAGTATATTTATGTGAAGAGACGTCTCCAGGTTTGACCACACGCCCTGGAAGTTTCTTCCCTTTGTGACTGCTCCCCAACCTCGTAGGCTGGCATCCGTAGTCACCAGGACCCAGTCCTGTATGCCGAATCTGCGGCCCACTAACAGATGGGCAGTCTGCAACCACCACAGGAGAGACAACCTTGTTCTTGGTGACAGTGTTATCCGCTGATGCATGTGCAGATGCGATCCGGACCATTTGTCCAGCAGATCCCACTGAAATGTTCGTGCATGGAATCTGCCGAATGGAATCGCTTCGTACGAAGCCACCATCTTTCCCAGGACTCTTGTGCATTGATGTACTGACACAGTTCCTGGTTTTAGGAGGTTCTTGACAAGTTCGGATAACTCCCTTGCTTTCTCTTCCGGGAGAAATACCTTTTTCTGAACCGTGTCCAGAATCATGCCCAGGAACAGCAGATGTGTTGTCGGGGTCAATTGAGATTTTGGAAGATTTAGAATCCACCCGTGTTGCTGAAGCACTACTTGAGTTAGCGCTACACCGACTTCCAGCTGTTCTCTGGACTTTGGCCTTATCAGGAGATCGTCCAAGTAAGGGATAATTAATACGCCTTTTCTTCGTAGAAGAACCATCATTTCGGTCATTACCTTGGTAAAGACCCGAGGGGCCGTGGACAACCCAAACGGCAGCGTTTGAAACTGATAATGACAGTCTTGTATCACGAACCTGAGATACCCTTGGTGTGAGGGGTAAATCGGGACATGTAGATAAGCATCTTTTATGTCCAAGGACACCATGAAGTCTCCTTCTTCCAGATTCGCTATCACTGCTCTGAGTGACTCCATCTTGAACTTGAATTTCTTTATGTACAGGTTCAAGGATTTCAGATTTAGAATAGGCCTTACCGAACCGTCCGGTTTCGGTACCACAAATAGTGTGGAATAATACCCCTTTCCCTGTTGTAGGAGGGGTACCTTGACTATCACCTGCTGAGAATACAGCTTGTGAATGGCTTCCAAAACCGACGTCCTTTCTGAGGGAGACGTTGGTAAAGCAGACTTTAGGAACCGGCGAGGGGGAGACCTTTCGAACTCCAGCATGTAACCCTGAGATACTATCTGCAGGACCCACGGGTCCACTTGTGAGTGAACCCATTGATTGCTGAAAATCTTGAGTCGACCCCCCACCGTTCCTGAGTCCGCTTGTAAAGCCCCAGCGTCATGCTGATGGCTTTGTAGAAGCCGGGGCGGGCTTCTGTTCCTGGGCAGGGGCTGCTTGCTGCCCTTTCTTACCCTTTCCTCTGCCTCGCGGCAGATAAGACTGTCCTTTTGGTCGCTTTTTATAGGAGCGAAAGGACTGCGGCTGAAAAGACGGTGTCTTTTTCTGTTGGGAGGGGGTCTGAGGTAAAAAAGTGGATTTGCCGGCAGTTGCCGTGGCCACCAGGTCCGAAAGACCGACCCCAAACAATTCCTCTCCTTTATATTGCAATACTTCCATATGCCTCTTGGAATCCGCATCACCTGACCACTGTCGCGTCCATAAACTTCTTCTGGCAGATATGGACATCGCGCTTACTCTTGATGCTAGAGTACAAACATCCCTCTGAGCATCTCGCATATAAAGGAAAGCATCCTTTAATTGCTCTAGAGTCAATAAAATACTGTCCCTATCCAGGGTATCAATATTTTCAGTCAGAGAATCCAACCACACTACCCCAGCACTGCACATCCAGGCTGAGGCTATTGCCGGTCGCAGTATAACACAAGTATGTGTGTATATACTCTTCAGTGTAGTTTCCAGCCTCCTATCTGCTGGATCCTTGAGGGCGGCCGTATCAGGAGACGGCAACGCCACTTGCTTTGATAAACGTGTGAGCGCCTTATCCACCCTAGGGGGTGTTTCCCAGCGCGCCCTAACCTCTGGTGGGAAAGGGTATAATGCCAATAACTTCTTGGAAATTAGCAGTTTTCTATCGGGGTTAACCCACGCTTCATCACACACGTCATTCAATTCCTCTGATTCTGGAAAAAATACAGGTAGTTTTTTCACCCCCCACATAATACCCCTTTTTGAGGTACCAGCAGTATCAGAGATCTGCAAAGCCTCCTTCATTGCCGTGATCATATAACGTGTGGCCCTATTGGAAAATACGTTTGTTTCTTCACCATCGACACTAGATTCATCTGTGTCGGTACCCGTGTCGACTGACTGAGGTAAAGGACGTTTTACAGCCCCTGACGGTGTCTGAGACGCCTGAACCGGTACTAACTGGTTTGCCGGGCGTCTTATTTCGTCAACTGACTTTTGTAATGTGCTGACATTATCACGTAATTCCATAACTAAAGCCATCCATTCCGGTGTCGACTCCCTAGGGGGTGACATTACCATCATCGGCAATTGCTCTGCCTCCACACCAACATCGTCCTCATACATGTCGACACACACGTACCGACACACAGCAGCCACACAGGGAATGCTCTAATCGAAGACAGGACCCCCTAGCCCTTTGGGGAGACAGAGGGAGAGTTTGCCAGCACACACCAAAAGCGCTATAAATGTATATAAACAACCCTAGAAGGTGTTGTTTACTATATATGCGCTCTTAATATATAAATATCGCCAATTTATGCCCCCCTTCTCTTTGTTACCCTGTTTCTGTAGTGCAGTGCAGGGGAGAGACCTGGGAGCCTTCCTCACCAGCGGAGCTGAGCAGGAAAATGGCGCTGAGTGCTGAGGAGAATAAGCTCCGCCCCTTTTTCGGCGGGCTTTTCCCCGGTTTTTAAGAAACTGGCCTGGGTTAAAATACATACATATAGCCTTAATGGCTATATGTGATGTATTTATTTTGCCACTAAAGGTAATTATATTGCTGCCCAGGGCGCCCCCAGCAGCGCCCTGCACCCTCCGTGACTGAGTCAGTGAGCCGTGTGACAACAATGGCGCACAGCTGCCGTGCTGTGCGCTACCTTCAAGAAGACTGAGGAGTCTTCTGCCGCCTGCTTTCCGGACCTCCGTTCTGCCGTCTCTTCAGCGTCTGTAAGGGGGATCGGCGGCGCGGCTCCGGGACGAACCCCAGGCTGACCTGTGTTCCGACTCCCTCTGGAGCTAAGTGTCCAGTAGCCTAAGACTCCAATCCATCCTGCACGCAGGTGAGTTGGAAATCTCTCCCCTAAGTCCCTCGATGCAGTGATCCTGTTGCCAGCAGGAATCACTGAGATTGAAACCTAAAAAAAAACTTTTCTAAACAGCTCTTTAGGAGAGCCACCTAGATTGCACCCTCTCGGACGGGCACAAAAACCTAACTGAGGCTTGGAGGAGGGTCATAGGGGGAGGAGCCAGTACGCACCATGTGACCTAAAAGCTTTTTTAGATGTGCCCTGTCTCCTGCGGAGCCCGCTATTCCCCATGGTCCTGACGGAGTCCCAGCATCCACTAGGACGTTAGAGAAAAAAGGGTTATATACATTACTTATATTATTGTCCAAATCATTTTTACAGGGTTTTCCCTGTGTGGTGTAGGGGTACACTCGCCTGTGCTGCATATTATTATAATAGCTCCAAATAAAACGGATACTATTATCCAAATTAATTTTACAGACTTTGCCGTGTGTGTTTGGTTTAGGGGTACGCTCTCCTGTGCCACCAATATTGTGCATGTATTACATCTGGGCAAATTCCAGCACATTCCATATTGTTTGTGCCGCACACTTGTGTCGCTTAGCTTAGTCATACAACTACCTCATTGCACCTCTTTTTCTTCTTTGCATGATGGGCTGTTTGGGGCCTAGTTTTTTTAAGTGCCATCCTTTCTGCCTCTACAGTGCCACTCCTAGATGGGCCAGGTGTTTGTGTCGCACACTTGTGTCACTTGGCTAAGTCATCCAGCTACTTTGGTGCAACTTTTAGGCCTAAAAACATAATTGTGAGGTGTGAGGTGTTCAGAATAGACTGGAAATGAGTGGAAATGAATGTTATGGAGGTTAATAATACCATAGGGTCAAAATGACCCCCAAATTCTGTGATTTTAGCTGTTTTTATGTGTTTTTTTTTAAATAATCCAGATCCAAAACCAAAACCCGAAAGGGTGGTTTTGGCAAAACCAACCCAAAACCAAAACACGAGCGGGGAATTAGAACCAGAACCAAAACCAAAAAACACGAAAAGTGCCTGCCGCACATCTCTAAAAATAACCCACCCAAATCTAACTCTCTCTGCACATGTTATATTTGCCCCACCTGCAGTGCACATGGTTTTGCCCATTAGAGAAATATTTTGCTGCTGCGATCAGGCCCAAAGTACCTTGATGAGATATTCTTCCTTCTGCAACAGCTCTTCTTTATTCCTGGCAGAGAGGCAAAGCTTTCCCCAGACACAATAAAGGCAGACAGGGTTTTACATAAAAGAATAAAATGGTTTATTCCGTGACCCAGAAAATAAACTTATTATAGTAGGGAAGGGAAATAATTGATTCAAGCAACTTAAAGTGTACAGTATATACAGATGGAGCCTTCCTTTACTTGACTTCCCGAGGCGCAGGCGTGCACTCCCGGGGTGACCAGGCGATCTGTCCACCTAGTCACGCCGGTAGTGCATGAGCCGCTTCCCATTGTAAGCATCTCTGTCTGGGAGTGCGCGTCGGCCTGGACGGAGACACTCTCCATTCAAGTAAATGGGAAGCGTCTCTGTCCGGGCGTATCCGCCCGTCCAGATGGAGACGCTCACAGTGACTAGGTGCGCTCAGATGGGCGCGTCTAGTCACAGATGCATACCATCCAGCTGTACCTTTTAAGCAGGTACAGTACCTTTTTTTATGGTCTGTACCGATTTTTGGCTCTACAAGCTTCTATTGAAAGTATGGGAAAAGGCACCCATGGCCACGGCCCCTTTCCTAGTTTGTACCGATTTTTATGTGTAAAATGTTGGAGGGTATGCAGATGTAGCCTGAATAATGGAGGCTTCATCTGTAGTGTCTGATTTTATTAGATTGTGTGTTGAAAATCATCACACAAATATCAATATAATTACATTTGAGATTAATATTATGTTACTCAATAATAAAAATCAATCTATGCAGACAATATTAAAGTCCCAGATAACTTTGGTGTCACTGCAGGGGGTCTCTATGTGCCCAATTATCCTGTTAAATAGTGATATGCAGCTCTGTGGAGGTAGGGAAGAAGAACAAGCGCCATATGGTGTAGTAATTTAGGGCACAAAATAGGACCAAAAGAAGGACAAAATTTGGTAAGTACCGGATGACTTCTTGGAATTAGGCCTGTCAGACTCAGACTTTCACATCGGCTGTCCCCACCTATAAGGAGATAGAAATTGTCGCCGTATAGTGAAGTATCTTTGAAAACAGTTTTGGGTGTTTCCCCCCTATATTAAGCGTACCACATAAATATTCAAATATAGCATGTAGGATATGCTTATATCCAGATGGTTCAGCTAGGTCCGGTAAATGTGCTCCTTCCAAAAATTCCCAGTCACTGCACTGTATAGTTATGCAATGTTTAATAACAAAAATAGATAATAAAAAATACTTAAAACACAATAAATAAATAAATAGTAAGTCTTAGCTTAATGGAACAGGCAGTAAGTAGGTCAGTCAGGTTTCTCTCCCAAACCTCTTTGGTGGCAGCTCAGTTCTTCAGTAAATGACCTAGGTCGGTTCAGTCATGCGATTCTGTGGAGGTAGGGAAGA
The DNA here is from genome assembly GCF_028390025.1 of Pseudophryne corroboree. NCBI lineage: Eukaryota > Metazoa > Chordata > Amphibia > Anura > Myobatrachidae > Pseudophryne > Pseudophryne corroboree. The sequence continues at coordinate 600,399,547 of NC_086449.1, read as the reverse complement.
AGAACAAGCGCCATATGGTGTAGTAATTTAGGGCACAAAATAGGACCAAAAGAAGGACAAAATTTGGTAAGTACCGGATGACTTCTTGGAATTAGGCCTGTCAGACTCAGACTTTCACATCGGCTGTCCCCACCTATAAGGAGATAGAAATTGTCGCCGTATAGTGAAGTATCTTTGAAAACAGTTTTGGGTGTTTCCCCCCTATATTAAGCGTACCACATAAATATTCAAATATAGCATGTAGGATATGCTTATATCCAGATGGTTCAGCTAGGTCCGGTAAATGTGCTCCTTCCAAAAATTCCCAGTCACTGCACTGTATAGTTATGCAATGTTTAATAACAAAAATAGATAATAAAAAATACTTAAAACACAATAAATAAATAAATAAATAGTAAGTCTTAGCTTAATGGAACAGGCAGTAAGTAGGTCAGTCAGGTTTCTCTCCCAAACCTCTTTGGTGGCAGCTCAGTTCTTCAGTAAATGACCTAGGTCGGTTCAGTCATGCGATTCTGTGGAGGTAGGGAAGAAGAACAAGCGCCATATGGTGTAGTAATTTAGGGCACAAAATAGGACCAAGAGAAGGACAAAATTTGGTAAGTACCGGATGACTTCTTGGAATTAGGCCTGTCAGACTCAGACTTTCACATCGGCTGTCCCCACCTATAAGGAGATAGAAATTGTCGCCGTATAGTGAAGTATCTTTGAAAACAGTTTTGGGTGTTTCCCCCCTATATTAAGCGTACCACATAAATATTCAAATATAGCATGTAGGATATGCTTATATCCAGATGGTTCAGCTAGGTCCGGTAAATGTGCTCCTTCCAAAAATTCCCAGTCACTGCACTGTATAGTTATGCAATGTTTAATAACAAAAATAGATAATAAAAAATACTTAAAACACAATAAATAAATAAATAAATAGTAAGTCTTAGCTTAATGGAACAGGCAGTAAGTAGGTCAGTCAGGTTTCTCTCCCAAACCTCTTTGGTGGCAGCTCAGTTCTTCAGTAAATGACCTAGGTCGGTTCAGTCATGCGATTCTGTGGAGGTAGGGAAGAAGAACAAGCGCCATATGGTGTAGTAATTTAGGGCACAAAATAGGACCAAAAGAAGGACAAAATTTGGTAAGTACCGGATGACTTCTTGGAATTAGGCCTGTCAGACTCAGACTTTCACATCGGCTGTCCCCACCTATAAGGAGATAGAAATTGTCGCCGTATAGTGAAGTATCTTTGAAAACAGTTTTGGGTGTTTCCCCCCTATATTAAGCGTACCACATAAATATTCAAATATAGCATGTAGGATATGCTTATATCCAGATGGTTCAGCTAGGTCCGGTAAATGTGCTCCTTCCAAAAATTCCCAGTCACTGCACTGTATAGTTATGCAATGTTTAATAACAAAAATAGATAATAAAAAATACTTAAAACACAATAAATAAATAAATAAATAGTAAGTCTTAGCTTAATGGAACAGGCAGTAAGTAGGTCAGTCAGGTTTCTCTCCCAAACCTCTTTGGTGGCAGCTCAGTTCTTCAGTAAATGACCTAGGTCGGTTCAGTCATGCGATTCTGTGGAGGTAGGGAAGAAGAACAAGCGCCATATGGTGTAGTAATTTAGGGCACAAAATAGGACCAAAAGAAGGACAAAATTTGGTAAGTACCGGATGACTTCTTGGAATTAGGCCTGTCAGACTCAGACTTTCACATCGGCTGTCCCCACCTATAAGGAGATAGAAATTGTCGCCGTATAGTGAAGTATCTTTGAAAACAGTTTTGGGTGTTTCCCCCCTATATTAAGCGTACCACATAAATATTCAAATATAGCATGTAGGATATGCTTATATCCAGATGGTTCAGCTAGGTCCGGTAAATGTGCTCCTTCCAAAAATTCCCAGTCACTGCACTGTATAGTTATGCAATGTTTAATAACAAAAATAGATAATAAAAAATACTTAAAACACAATAAATAAATAAATAAATAAATAGTAAGTCTTAGCTTAATGGAACAGGCAGTAAGTAGGTCAGTCAGGTTTCTCTCCCAAACCTCTTTGGTGGCAGCTCAGTTCTTCAGTAAATGACCTAGGTCGGTTCAGTCATGCGATTCTGTGGAGGTAGGGAAGAAGAACAAGCGCCATATGGTGTAGTAATTTAGGGCACAAAATAGGACCAAAAGAAGGACAAAATTTGGTAAGTACCGGATGACTTCTTGGAATTAGGCCTGTCAGACTCAGACTTTCACATCGGCTGTCCCCACCTATAAGGAGATAGAAATTGTCGCCGTATAGTGAAGTATCTTTGAAAACAGTTTTGGGTGTTTCCCCCCTATATTAAGCGTACCACATAAATATTCAAATATAGCATGTAGGATATGCTTATATCCAGATGGTTCAGCTAGGTCCGGTAAATGTGCTCCTTCCAAAAATTCCCAGTCACTGCACTGTATAGTTATGCAATGTTTAATAACAAAAATAGATAATAAAAAATACTTAAAACACAATAAATAAATAAATAAATAGTAAGTCTTAGCTTAATGGAACAGGCAGTAAGTAGGTCAGTCAGGTTTCTCTCCCAAACCTCTTTGGTGGCAGCTCAGTTCTTCAGTAAATGACCTAGGTCGGTTCAGTCATGCGATTCTGTGGAGGTAGGGAAGAAGAACAAGCGCCATATGGTGTAGTAATTTGGTGTCTTAAGTATAGAATCCTCGCTGGAAGGTTGAAGATACGGACCCGGATACGACTAATTGAGTCTCAGCACATAGACAATTCGGTGTATCCCTCCTTCGGAAAGGGATCGTTTGAACACTAGATAAGCGCACCGACCTATAAACAAACTTCTACAGTGATATGCAGCTGTTGAGATGTTCAGATAATTGTTTCAAATAAACAGGAGCTGCTTCCCGTGTAATTCGCTGTATAGCTATAGCTACGGGTGGTCTTCAGTATGCCGAATGTCGGGATCCCGGCGCACAGTATACCGGCGACGGAATCCCGACACCCGGCATACCGACAGCTATTCTCCCTCGTGGGGGTCCACGACCCCCCTGGAGGGAGAATAAATAGCGTGGCACGCGCAGCAAGCCCGCAAGAGGCTCCTTTGCGCTCGCCACACTGTCAGTATGCCGGCGGTCGGACACCCGGCGCCGGTATGCTGGTCACCGGGAGCACGGCCGCCGGCATACCATACTACACCCATAGCTACTATAGGATAATGGGGGTAATTCCAAGTTGATCGCAGCAGGAATTTTGTTAGCAGTTGGGCAAAACCATGTGCACTGCAGGGGAGGCAGATATAACGTGCAGAAAGAGTTAGATTTGGGTGGGTTATTTTATTTCTGTGCAGGGTAAATACTGGCTGCTTTATTTTTACACTGCAAATTAGATTGCAGATTGAACACACCACACCCAAATCTAACTCTCTCTGCACATGTTAAATCTGCCTCCCCTGCAGTGCACATGGTTTTGCCCAACTGCTAACAAAATTCCTGCTGCGATCAACTTGGAATTACCCCCAATGGGGGTAATTCCAAGTTGATCGCAGCAGGATAAAAAATTTCAGGCTAAAAAATTTCCTGCTGCGATCAACTTGGAATTACCCCCAATATCCTTTGCAGTGGAGCAGATTTCAGTATAAATTTGGATTTATCTCACCCAGTCAAATATATGTTGCTTAGGCAGTTTCCCCTCAGATGTAGGCAAATCAGCATTGGTATGAAGTCTTTATTTATACTCTCCTGTCTCTGGCACTTGCTGAGCGTGTCATGCAGTTCTTAAGTCAGTTTTCAGCTTATTTGTCTCCCCTCTCTCAGCTGCTCATCGCTGATCTTCCCTCACAACGGTTTCAACTGACACTCCTCAAACTGCTGTTTTTGTTTATTTAAAAAAAGAAACAACTTTATTTAAAATGGAATTGTCCTTAACACTTTCCCAAAATGGCCTTAAATTAATGGGATATCAGATTATGCTGCGGGGGTCGGTGAGGTTATGGTTAAACTGAGTTAGGGGAGGTTAGGGTTAGGATTAGAATACAACAACAATTTAAGATATCCACCTGCGCACTCCCAATGCAGCCGAACACAAGACTCTATCCTAATGCGTCACCAAACACATCAAATCGTACATATAGAAATAAATTGGACAGATTCTTATAATGGCGCAAATAAACAGGATATTTCTAATATTACCCATTAGGTTCAAATGTTCATCGATATTCTTGTATAAAGCCCATGCTTTGATTCGATTCCAATGGTCGTTATATGGAAAAAAGCACAATAATATGCAAATTTTCAGAGAGTCCCTCATGAGATGTTCCTGTGTGCAACTTCCACCTGGAATCTTCCTAAACCGATCTATATGGGGTGTGTGATGGTTTATTCATATGGGTTCACCCTTTACGTGGATGGTGAAATATCGCTTACATGCGTGCTTACTTTCAAACACTCCGGACTACTCCCATAAAGGTTTCTTTCACCCTTGTTTACTCCCAAATAACGTGGGTACTACACATTCGCACTGAACTTTCCTTATGATTAGTGCTCACTTTTGGCTTACGTTACCAGGAAAGTCCAGGAACAGAGCATATTCTCCCTCATGGAGAGGGTCAGCATATTTAAGGAACAAATGAGAAGGATACAGCGTGCTACTGAAAGAAACCTTTATGTGAAAGAACAGCATCTTTTGAACGTAAGCCAAAAGTGAGCACTAATCATAAGCATCGCTGGTATAAAAATAGTTATAGTTATTTCCCCCCTCTTAATTAATACATCGCTTAAGCAAGTGCTGGTCCTTTAATATCCTGATTTGTCCGTACACCTGTTCATTATGCCCGCATACGTCAGGAACGGGCGCCGTTCTACCTTCCAGTGACGGGAGTAACGCGATGGGTTGAACGGTATAAGTGACGGGAGTAACATGACGGGATCAATGCTAAAGTGAACGCAAGGATAAACATCCAATTTCAACGGCTGATACGATTGCTGTGAATAACAAAGGTATAATTATTTTAGAACGAGGAGTCCGTTGGACGGATGAAATGTGGGTGCGTTCGTATAATGTTATATATATAGGATATATGCGCAACATGTACTCATTTATTAGAACACATATAGGTGTTGAATAGCCAGTTGAGCTATTGTGTTTGTCACCATTGTTGACATTGATGTGCTCATTTGTATAATTGAATTTAATGTATTTTATGTATTTTACTGTTACCCATTTGTATATCTGATGCCTTGATGAATTTCTCTGTTATAATTATTTTTTATGTGGAGGCATAATATTTACTATTCTTAATTATCTGTGCACTAGAGAGATTTGAATATTGCATTCCATGTTATGCTTAAACCCATTTGAATGTAAGTTGCATGGGTTAAATAGAACAGTGACGTGTGTATTTAAACAATGTTTTTGTGACTTCAGACCAAGCCTACCGACGAAGTCGAATGACGAAACGCGTATGGGCGTGGTCTGACGTTTTGGATTTGGAACTGAGAATTCTGGTTTGCACAGTGGGGTAAATCATATGCTGGTTATACGAGCGGTGGTTTGACCGCCTTTTATGGTACGGGTTTATACTTGTGACCGATCTGGATTTTTAAAATAAAATTGCTGTACTCTTTTAATGCACTATTGGCGCTCCCTGCTTCTTCAATCTCTTGGCATATATATATATATATATATATATATATATATATATATATATATTTATTAGAGATGAGCGGGTTCGGTTCGTCGAGATCCGAACCCCCCCGAACTTCACGTGGTGTACACGGGTCCGAGGCAGCCTCGGTTCTTCCCACCTAACACGCAAAACCCGAATGGGGGAAAACGTCATCATCCCGCTGTCGGATTCTCACGAGATTTGTATTCCATATAAAGAGCCGCGCGTCGCCGCCATTTTCACTTATGCATTGTCGATTGAGCGGAGAGGACGTGGCTACGTTCTCTGCCTGAAAAGCTCAATATCTGTGCTCAGTGTGCTGCATTGTGGTGACCACCAGTATATAGTAGTACAATACAGTAGGCCATTGCTGTATCTTGCAGCTCCGTGTCAGACTCAGTTCTATTCTCCTGATCAGTGCTCAATATCTTTGCTGCATTGTGGTGACCAGTATATAGTAGTACAGTGCTGCATTGTGGTGACCACCAGTATATAGTAGTACAGTACAGTAGTCCATTTCTGTATTTTGCAGCTCCGTGTCAGACTCAATTCTATTCTCCTGATCATTGCTCAATATCTGTGCTGCATTGTGGTGACCAGTATATAGTAGTACAGTGCTGCATTGTGGTGACCACCAGTATATAGTAGTACAGTACAGTAGTCCATTTCTGTATTTTGCAGCTCCATGTCAGACTCAGTTCTATTCTCCTGATCAGTGCTCAATATCTGTGCTGCATTGTGGTGACCAGTACATAGTAGTACAGTGCTGCATTGTGATGACCACCAGTATATAGTAGTACAGTAGTTCATTGCTGTATCTTGCAGCTCCATGTCAGACTCAGTTCTGTTCTCCTGATCAGTGCTCAATATCTGTGCTGCATTGTGGTGACCAGTATATAGTAGTACAGTGCTGCATTGTGGTGACCACCAGTATATAGTAGTACAGTACAGTAATCCATTGCTGTATCTTGCAGCTCCATGTCAGACTCAGTTCTATTCTCCTGATCAGTGCTCAATATCTGTGCTGCATTGTGGTGACCAGTATATAGTAGTAAAGTGCTGCATTGTGGTGATCACCTGTATGTAGTAGTACAGTACAGTTGTCCATTGCTGTATCTTGCAGCTCTGTGTCACTTCTAGTATCCTGAACAGTGCTTAATATCTGTGCTCAGTGTCAGTGCTGCATTGGGGTAACTAAAAGTCCAGTGTCTTGTGCTGCATCTTGTTGCTGTAGGGTGCTGTGGTAGTGTCCTGTCACTGTGCATAGGTCATCATCATTCCAGTCACAGTGGTATCTGGTATCTATCTAGTGGTATCTAATTCCAGATTACTGCCGTCTAATTCCAGATATATTACTGGCATATAATTCCACACATTAAAAAATGGAGAACAAAAATGTGGAGGGTAAAATAGGGAAAGATCAAGATCCACTTCCACCTAGTGCTGAAGCTGCTTCCACTAGTCATGGCAGAGACGATGAAATGCCATCAACATCGTCTGCCAAGGCCGATGCCCAATGTCATAGTAGAGAGCATGTAAAATCCAAAAAACAAAAGTTCTGTAAAATGACCCACAAATCTAAATTAAAAGTGTCTGAGGAGAACTGTAAACTTGCCAATATGCCATTTACGACACGGAGTGGAAAGAAACGGCTAAGGCCCTCTCCTATGTTCCTCATGACTAGTGGGTCAGCTTCACATGAGGATGGAAGCACTCATCCTCCCGCTAGAAAAATGAAAAGAGTTAAGCTGGCCAAAACACAACAAAGAACAGTGCGTTCTTATAAATCACAAATCCCCAAGGAGAGTCCAATTGTGTCGGTTGTGATAACAAAAGTTTCTTGGGTGAGGAACTGCGCAAATCCTATATATAACTGTAAAAGTCTGGTGGCAGCTACGAACAAATGGTGGGTGCACTATAAACACCCACTCTATGTATGATACGTGGAAAATAGGGATTTTTTGTTCAGCGCTCACCTTCCTCCCTGTACATATATTTATATATCAAATAAAAAGTTCATAATCATAAAAAACCTCATAGAGTAAATTAATAAATAAGTACCTCAATCAATTGAATTCAAAGAATATTTATTTAAGAATCTTTAAAAGGTCTTTATGTAAAGTAAAAAGTTCATATACATATACACACTATATTATGAATGCTATATGCATGCATGTATAAAAGGGTTTGGATATCTCTGAATCTCTTATTCTCTATTCCTCATACGTTTGCACCCTCTACTGGACAGAATTATTACTGGATAGGGTTAATGTTAGACACTGCCTAATACCGGTATACAATAACAAACATTTGACATAAAACAAACAAATATAAATCTCCCACTAGTGGGTACACTAAACAGCGTTTTAGATGTAATGCACTCCGTCTGCTTGCTGTATTCAAGTATGGTGTGTGGTCTCCATGCACGATCAGGTCCTGATCCCTTTAGGAATTATTCTCTAATATAATGTAGTTCTTTCAAACAGTCTAAAATTCACCTGAGTACCGGTGTAGGTATTCCTTGCAGGGAAATCCTCCTCCGCGCCCGGTCTCTTGTAGGTGAAATACGGTCCTTCTGTGGTCTGTGGTCTGCCGACAGACATCCACTGCTCCGTGTCCCTGTGCTTCCGGACTCCGTGCAGGGATCGATTTCTCCGCAATCGACGCGTTTCGCCTGATGCCAGGCTTCGTCAGGATGGCTGGATTACCGATTCACAGATCCCCATTCTTCTTATAGCTGCTGTAATGCTCCAAATCCTTCTGCCCTTATCCAAGATGGCCACACTCTATCTATTATTTCTTGTTATAAAACGGACACCTTGCCCTCACATGAAAAATAGGCACATATTAGCACTTTTTTTACCCGTCCTGGAGTGCATTATATATGAGATATATAATCCCATATTGTTCCATACTGTTACTTAGTAGATTACTTCTCTTTTGTGAAAAAGCATATAAAGGTATATATATATATATATATATATATATATATATATATATATATTAGCCACATATAACATAAAACACAGGACATAAAACATATAATATGAAACCAAACAAGACAAACATACTACTAGATATCTAATAAATAAATACTCCCTACTACATTGATTATTCTAATATTTTATTAATAAAATGATATAATTTCATACTCTCTTCTATAAATATCTTAATTAAAATCCAAGTATTAAACATGTCATGGCATGCAATACATAAATTAAAATATCATCTTATAGACCAGGAAATGGGGTGGTACTAATATCTCATATTAATTGGTTTTTAAAAATGATGCTAAATCTATATCAATGTTCAGGCCTCTTGGGGCCAGAGTTCCCAATTCGTATATCATTTTCGTCTCTTCTCTTGATAGGAGATCTTCCGTATTTCCTCCACGCCATGGTCGTATAATCTGTTTCAATCCGACAAACTTTAGGAGACTGGGGTTTGAATTATGTGTGTCCTTAAATTGTGCGGGTATGCTATGGTTATCTTTCCCATTCTTTATATTGCATAGGTGTTCTTGTATTCGCACATGGAGTTTTCTTTTCGTTTTCCCTATATATTGGAGGCCACATGGGCACCATAGCATATATACCACTTCTATGGTGTGACAGTTTATTCTCCCTTTAATAGTTATTGTTTTTTAATTCACAAACGAAGTCACTTCTTTGATGGTTTTGATCGAGTTGTTTCTGGTCTTTTTACATGCTGTATAAATACCACATCTTGAAAAGCCATTATTCCTTTTCTTGTGTTCTCCTATGTTCAGAGTTTGATGGCTCTTAACCAGTGAGGTTTTGATGGTGGGGGCTCTTCTATATACTATCCGGGGATGTTCAGGTAGTATGTCCTTAAGATCATCATCCGTTTGTAGTATATGCCAATGACGCTTGATGCTGTTCTCAAGTAATTTGCTCTGTGCGGAGTACTCGGATATAAAGAGAATATCATTTTGTCCTTCCTTTACTTTTAGTTTATATACCAACAAATCCTTTCTATCCAGATTCCTTATTCTTTCTCTTTCCTTCAAAATATGTATTTGACTGTATTTCTTCTCCTCAAAATTCTTCATCATCTGGTCTGCTTGGATCTCAAAGTCAATACCTCTAGAACAATTTCTCCTTATTCTTCTAAGTTGTCCTCCCGGAATATTTTTAATCCATTTCTGATGGTGATTACTAGTCGTATTGAGATAACTATTACAATCTGTTGGTTTAATATACGTCTTTGTTTCTAGTTTATTCTCATTGATAAAGATGGTTAAATCTAGGAAGTTGATGGATTCTGTGCTGATGGTATATGTGAATTCCAAGTTGACTGTGTTCGTATTGAGTTGCTTCAAGAATCTCTCCAAGTCCTCCTTCTTCCCTTTCCATATGATGATAATGTCATCTATAAACCTTGCCCTAAGTTTCAATTCCTCAGGTACAGTGCAGTCATTCCATATTCTCTTATTTTCCCATTCTGCCAGGAATAAATTCGCATACAACGGCGCGAATTTACTGCCCATCGCTGTCCCTTTGATCTGTACATAGCAATCCTCTCCAAATTGAAAATAGTTATGTTGTAATATGAATTTCATAGCCTCCACCAAGAATTTTATTTGTTCTTTCTTCAATTCCGAATCCTCTTCTAGTCTTTTCTCCACATATTTGCATCCTATTTCATGGTGTATACAAGTGTATAGTGATTTGATATCGCAGGTTGCTAATACAAGGTCACAGAGGCGGATTGGCCATAGGGTTCACAGGGAAGATCCCCGGTGGGCCGACGTACCCGTGGGCCTGTTTTGTTTGAGGACATGGGGTCCTATTTATAGACATAATGAATAAGATGCAAAATAATTTGCATATATGAAAATTACTTTGCCACTTAGCCTGTGATTAGAGATGATCTAGTGTATGCTCTGTGTGCCTGCTTGGCTGACATATAAGATTGAGTGAATAGTGATTGGGATACGGTTGGTGTAATAAGCAAGAAAATATATCTTTCTAAATTATTTTATGTAGTTTCCTAAATTCTAAAGGTGTATCATATAATGTGCTCATAATATGTAATTTTATTTCCTTTTAACTTTCCCCTTGATGCTAGACATGCCCACTATCTGGAAAGTATTGGGGGGAGGGTGCTGCTGCCATGGCCCATGGCTAGACCTTACACCTCTGGTGCTGCCCATGTGGGGCCAGTAGTACAAATTTTTCCAGGGCCGCTTTTTGTTCCCAATCCGTCCCTGCAAGGTCATTATCCCACTCTATGTTATTGATCATATTTATTACATGTGTCGTGTCCTTAATGTAGCTGCATTGTTTGACCACTATAGGTTGGAGAAAGGTATCCACATATCCTGACAGGTTGGCGGTTAAAGATCCAATACCCGCAATGATTGGTCTTCCTGGCGGTTTCTGCTGATCTTTGTGGATCTTTGGCAGGTGGTAAAATACCGGAGTAATGGGGTTCCTCTGATTTAGGAATTCGAATACCTGCATTGTACCACAAAGAATTCCTAGTGTACGTGAGTACACCTGGCCAATAAAGCTGATTCTGATTCTGATTCTGAAAATGATATACGAATTGGGAACTCTGGCCCCAAGAGGCCTGAACATTGATATAGATTTAGCATCATTTTTAAAAACCAACTAATATGAGATATTAGTACCACCCCATTTCCTGGTCTATAAGATGATATTTTAATTTATGTATTGCATGCCATGACATGTTTAATACTTGGATTTTAATTAAGATATTTATAGAAGAGAGTATGAAATTATATCATTTTATTAATAAAATATTAGAATAATCAATGTAGTAGGGAGTATTTATTTATTAGATATCTAGTAGTATGTTATCCTGTTTGGTTTCATATTATATGTTTTATGTCCTGTGTTTTATGTTATATGTGGCTAAAATATATATATATATATATATATATATATATATATATATATATATATATATATATATACCTTTATATTCTTTTTCACAAAAGAGAAGTAATCTACTAAGTAACAGTATGGAACAATATCGGATTATATATCTCATATATAATGCACTCCAAAACGGGTGAAAAAAGTGCTAATATGTGCCTATTTTTCATGTGAGGGCAAGGAGTCCGTTTTATAACAAGAAATAATAGAGTGTGGCCATCTTGGATAAGGGCAGAAGGATTTGGAGCATTACAGCAGCTATAAGAAGAATGGGGATCTGTGAATTGGTAATCCAGCCATCCTGACGAAGCCTGGCATCAGGCGAAACGCGTCGATTGCGGAGAAATCGATCCCTGCACGGAGTCCGGAAGTACAGGGACACGGAGCAGTGGATGTCTGCCGGCAGACCACAGACCACAGAAGGACCGTATTTCACCTACAAGAGACCGGGCGCGGAGGAGGATTTCCCTGCAAGGAATACCTACACCGGTACTCAGGTGAATTTTAGACTGTTTGAAAGAACTACATTATATTAGAGACTAATTCCTAAAGGGATCAGGAACTGATCGTGCATGGAGACCACACACCATACTTGAATACAGCAAGCAGACGGAGTGCATTACATCTAAAACGCTGTTTAGTGTACCCACTAGTGGGAGATTTATATTTGTTTGTTTTATGTCAAATGTTTGTTATTGTATACCGGTATTAGGCAGTGTCTAACATTAACCTTATCCAGTAATAATTCTGTCCAGTAGAGGGTGCAAACGTATGAGGAATAGAGAATAAGAGATTCAGAGATATCCAAACCCTTTTATACATGCATGCATATAGCATTCATAATATAGTGTGTATATATATATATATGAACTTTTTACTTTACATAAAGACCTTTTAAAGATTCTTAAATAAATATTCTTTGAATTCAATTGATTGAGGTACTTATTTATTCATTTACTCTATGAGGTTTTTTATGATTATGAACTTTTTATTTGATATATAAATATATGTACAGGGAGGAAGGTGAGCGCTGAACAAAAAAATCCCTATTTTCCACGTGTCGGTTGTGATGCCTGACCTTCCCAAAACTGGATGGGAAGAGGTGGCTGCTTCATTTTCTCCCGCTACTGGAGCTGCCAGGAAAAGGATACAATTTCCAAAACCACCCGCTGGCGGTGATGCAGGGCAGTCAGGAGCGATAGCTGATATCTGGTCCGGACTGAAGGACCTGCCAACGATTACTGACATGTCGTCTACTGTCACTGCATATGATTCTGTCACCATTGAAAGAATGGTGGAGGATTATATGAGTGACAGCATCACTGTAGGCATGTCAGACAGTCCGTACGTTTACTGGCAGGAAAAAGAGGCAATTTGGAGGCCCTTGCACAAACTGGCTTTATTTTATCTAAGTTGCCCCCCCCCCCCTCCATTGTGTACTCCAAAAGAGTGTGAAGTGCAGCCGGTAACTTTGTCAGCGATCGGCGTAGGAGGTTACTTCCAGAAAATGTGGAGAAGATGATGTTCATCAAAATTAATTATAATCAATTCCTCCGTGGAGACATTTACCAGCAATTGCCTCCAGAAAGTACACAGGGACCTGTGATGGTGGATTCCAGTGGGGACGAATTAATACTCTGTGAGGAGGGGGATGTACACCGTGAAAGGGGTGAGGAATCGGACGATGAGGAGAAGGTGGACATCTTGCCTCTGTAGAGCCAGTTTGTGCAAGGAGAGATTGATTGCTTCTTTTTTGGCGGGGGCCCAAACCAACCAGTCATTTCAGCCACAGTCGTCGGGCAGACTCTGTCGCTGAAATGATGGGTTTGTTAAAGTGTGCATGTCCTGTTTATACAACATAAGGGTGGGTGGGATGGCCCAAGGACAATTCCATCTTGCACCTCTGTTTTTTTAAATTTATGTTTGCATCATGTGATGTTTGGGGGCCAATTTTTTTAAGTGCCATCCTGTCTGACACTGCAGTGCCACTCCTAGATGGGCCAGGTGTTTGTGCCGCCCACTTGGGTCGCTTAGCTTAGTCATCCAGCGACCTCGGTGCAAATTTTAGGACTAAAAATAATATTGTGAGGTGTGAGGTGTTCAGAATAGACTGGAAATGAGTGGAAATTATGGTTATTGAGGTTAATAATACTATGGGATCAAAATTACCCCCAAATTCTATGATTTAAGCTGTTTTTGAGGTTTTTTTGAAAAAAAAAAACCCCGAATCCAAAACACACCCGAATCTGACAAAAAATGTTAAGGGAGGTTTTGCCAATAAGCCCCATTCAGGGGTCAGCACTTGCGTGCAGCATGAGGCAAAAAACAACCGTTTACCAGGAGTGCCAGTGGCAAAGAATCCTCAAAGCGGGGAACCAAGAACCAGAGAAAGACCTAATCTTTAATCTGTCCAGCTGCACCCTTACGGATGTCGAAAAAAATTATCTTAAATAAAGGTCTGTCATTTGTACCTTCTAGTGCCTTTGATGATTTCCAGTGGAGACTGGACTCTTACTGCTTTAATCGGAAACTGAGACTACTGCGGTTAGTCCGGCTGTGTCTGGACCATTGATTAAGGGGCAAACTAAATCAAGCTTCGATCCCATCAGTATGAACCCCTCTTTGAGATGTTTTAACAGGACACTGGACAATCAAGTGAGACTCATTACACATACATATAAGAAGACTCGCCCGAACATCTCGAAAGTGGAAATGTCGGCTTTAAAGGAATTGAGTGAGGATCAATCCATAATAATCCATAATAATCCGCCCCGCTGATAAAGGGGGTGGTATTGTTATACAGGATATTGGGACGTATAAATTAGAAATTTATCGTCAACTGGAGGATGCACAGGTATATCTTAAATTACCGGCAGATCCGACTATGAGATTTAACCAAGAACTACACAGGGTATTAGAGCAGGCGGTCGATCAGGGTCACATTACTACTGCTACTTTGAAGATCTTGTTTCAGGAGAACTCTGTGGCCCCTGTACTTTATACACACCTCAAGATCTATAAACATCCAACTGTTCCCCCTTGGTCGCCCGATTACAGCGGCCTGTGAATCTATATATTATAAAGTATCCCAATACCTTGATACCTTTTTCCAGCCAGTGATCCAAGTCCAGAAAACATATCTTAAAGGCACGACTACTTTGATCAACATTCTTCAAAATTACCTATATTGCCCGCTAACAGCTTATTGTGTACATTGGACATAGTTAGTTTGTACACCATCATACCTCAGAGGTTGGATCTGGATGCTGCTTATCGCCTGTTGTCTGCCAGCCCAATATACAAGGGACCAGATCTCTCCTTCTTTGTCCAGCTATTAGAATTGATACTAAAGAGAAACTTCTTCCTCTTTGACTCCAGGTGATTAGTTCAACTACAAGGCTGTGCGATGGGGTCCTGTGTGACCCCTGCTTTCACCAATTGCTACATGTTTGACATAGAATACAAAGCGTTCATTGATGATCTGGCAGTGGCATCTAACATCTGCTTTTTCGTCGCCACATTAACGACCTCCTACTAATATGGACAGGATCGAAGGAAGACTTTGTGGTATTGATGGAAAAAGTCAATGTTATGGATGAGACCATCAAGTTCACGTATACTATGAGCGAAGACAGCACAAATTACCTGGATGTCACTATTCAACTAAGAGAGGGGAGAATTCATACTGGACTTTACAAAAAAGTGACTGACAGAAACACTATTCTTCATTGTTCTAGCCAACACCCCACATAAAAAAAAGGGGTTACCATTCTCCCAATTTCTCAGAGTTCACCGGATCTCAGACTGCCTTAGTGAGACCATTAAATAGATATCATTATTAACCAGTTCCTGGTGAGAGGATACGATTATGACGAATTATGTGCTGCTAAGCACAAAGTGTTGTCCATACCCAAAGAAAACACTCTGAAATCAGGATCTGGAACATTTAAAGAAAGAGGATATCATCCCGTTCGTGCAGAAGTTTCATCCATTGAGTCCCTGCATCATGAAGGAAGCCAAATCCCTGTGGCCAGTGGTGACTTCCGATAAGGACTTACCGATGCTTTAGTAACAGTAGGTTTATGCCGAATTATGCAAGAGATAGGAACCTTAAGGACTGGCTGGTCAAAAATGACGTTTCATGTTTTACACAATCTGTTCCCGCGACCTTTCTCTCTAGAAAACCTGGGTGCTATCTGATAATGTCGATTATCTTTACAGGAATAAAAGCTATACCTTAAACACACCTTAAATACACTTTAAACCTTTAGCTGCTGTGGCAGCTATACTTAATTCACACTATGCACCTTTTACGCTATTAGCGTAAAAGGGTTCCGTAGTGTACGGACTTTGCATACACACGCTGCGCTGACGGTACAAAGTACTCGCAGTGCATACACACCCAGAGATACACTTTAAACCTTCACAGTAATGCAATGCAATGATATTACACTCTAAACCTTATGCAGCAATGCAGTGTGATGCTATTACACTTTAAACCTTATGCAGCAATGCAGTGAGATGCTATTACACTTTAAACCTTATGAAGCAATGCAGTGTGATGCTATTACACTTTAAACCTTATGCAGCAATGCAGTAAGATGCTATTACACTTTAAACCTTATGCAGCAATGCAGTGTGATGCTATTACACTTTAAACCTTAGCAGGGCAATGAGCACACAACACCAATTGTGATTAACCGCTGGGTTCCGACACCACAGTGGATTATTTCTGAAAGGGGGTTTACAATACAAATTATACACTACAATACAAGACAATATATATAACAGAATAATGGCTACAGTCAATGTACATACGTGAGAATATTCGCGTGCGCTTCCTGGTCCAGTCCTCCGTAAACAAATAGATAACGTTGTGAGTCTTGTGCCTGGCCGGCCTGCAGCAGGCTTTATTTATACAAGTCTTCCAAAAGCAATACAATGGATACTGTTCCCTTTGTCCATTGGACACAGGGATGCACTTTTACAGTACAGGAGAGGTCATAGGTTGATTTGAAAAGGTAGGCGATGTCTTTCTCAACTGCTCTTGTGGGTGGTCTCCTCTGGATTCCCGCCGCATACATAATATACAGTAAATACAGTTTATATCTATATTCTGCTTCTGCACATAACTATCCGCAGGAACATGCGATCTTCCGCAGACCAACACCGGAATGTTTCCCTTAAAATACCCTACAGCTGGATACCAAATATCACCCTATAACCTTAGTCTGTCCCCTCTTATCCTGTAAAGGTGAATCCCTTTGTTCTGCAACCATTTAAACAGCTATAACTTTCTGATGTAGTGCCAGGAGACTATGTGTACATTGTGCACTATTTGGATTAAATATGTAATGTGTTCTAATGGTCCTCCATACGTACACAAACTCTGCCGTAAATACCCATACCATGCGCCGATGCACAGGACCGCGGGAGCGACCATACGCAAAGTGCGTACATGTGCACGCACTGCAGAACAAGTGCACGTGCAGTGGGCATGTGTGTGCAGTTTATACGTGCTGTGTGTTCTGCAATATTTTTCGACTTTGACAGTCCACCCTTTGGCAGTCACCAATAACTGCCACTATCTAATCACTAAACATAAAAATATCAATATAATATCTACAGACGATTGGATGGTCGGAGGAGAGATGTAGGCGGGAAATGTAGGACCTAGTGGGATAGTAAAAAGCATGTATGTATGAATCCATGTCTGAGGGGCATGTATCATTGTGCCGTATATGTTTTAGATAAGCTTCGAGGTATTGCGAAGTATACATTAAATCCTTCTTATTCCATATTAAGGGTCTGTAAGTGGGCCAACAAACACTACCGAGCTCTTTTCGGCTTCTTGTTCCAACAAATGGGGTGCACATTTAGTTGATGATACATGGAGGGGGAGCATATGTGAGTGCTAGTATATGTGGATATCACCTGTCGACTATGTGTGTCATTAACTGAAGGTTGTAGAGATGAAGATAAGACACATATCTAAAATACATTCAAATAACATTTATATAAACATTCTTGGGTAGGGCTGATGTCTTTTCCGGATGGGTGTATCTGGGCAGAGGGGGAGACAAAGGAAAAACGGGTGAAAGAAACAGGCCATGGAATTCATTTGCAATCCTTATCATAACACTGTCTCTATGGATGGGTCGTAAATTAAATCTGCTGCTATAACAATGCCCTCGCTCCTTAAACTCATCAAATTTGTGCCGTGCTTGCGCTGCATCAGAATTCGAACACACCTAAATATCAAGCCAAAAATTATGATGACTCCCAGGATACAAAGGAGAAACTTTCCTACACTCATAATAACATTTTGAGCCCACTCTCCTAACCCTGAGAACCAATTTCATGGGTTTAACCATGAGACCCAGCCGGTCAGCTCATTACCCACAGCGGTCAGGGTAAGGTTGTGTTTCCTCCGGAACTCCCACTTCAACTGAAAGATATCATCCATCTTTTGATCGATGATCTCCGTGGGGTCGTCAGTGCTGTTCGTGATATATGTACAGCACTTCACACCATATTGAGTTGCCAGAGTAACACAGTACCCACCCATCACAGCTGTGATATAATTTAGGACCATCCTGTGCTGAATCAGTTCCGTCTTGTAAGCTTGTAACTCCCTTCCCGTATACCTGAAGGTGTCGTCATACATCTCAGTGATATTATCTATCAAGTTCGCTTGCGCATGGATATACCTATAATTTATAATTCCTCTGGCAGTACGGGTGATGTCTAATGTGAGAAGGAATTGAATCCCGGTGGATTCGTGGATCAAATCAGAGGCTACGTGCTCTGTCCTCTCTATGAGGTGTCTCTTGACGATGTGTTCATAGTGAGTATGAGTATAAGGAGCCTGAGCACTGCGGTGAACATCTTTCATCTTATCATGGGTTATGGTCATGACCTCTGGCAACACTCTTCCAACATAACACAATCCCTCTGAGTTCGGGGCAAGCCACTTATATGCCTTTCTCCCGGTATCCGTTCAGATGGTTGACCATGTTATGGTCGAAAGTCATTAGGTCAACCACTATTGGTCAACATTGACATGGTCGACATGGACACATGGTCGACACATGAAAATGGTCGACACATGAAAAGGTCGACATGGGTTTTTTAACTTTTTTTCGTTTGGGGAACTTTTTCATACTTTACGATCCACGTGGACTACGATTGGAACGGTAATCTGTGCCGAGCGAAGCGGTGCACTAATTGGGGTTCCCAGTCGCATTACGCAAAAAACGACACCAAAAAAAGTTTAAAAACTCATGTCGACCTTTTCATGTGTCGACCTTTCATGTGTCGACCATTTTCATGTGTCGATGTCCATGTCGACCATGTCAATGTCAACCAATAGTGGTCGACCTAATGACTGTCGACCATAACATGGTCGACCATTCATACTGGAACCCTTTCTCCCACATATGAAATAGGCATCATCGGGGAGACCATAGGGGACAGAATATGACATTACCATATTACAAACTTTCCAAGTGAAAAACCCAATCCCTAGTTCTCCCATCTGCTCAGTACAAGTATCAGGCTGGATGATATGAGCACAGTACCCTGGTGATATTTCTCCAACCCACATGGTCTTGCTTCCTCGAGTATACCTATACCGGAAATACCTTCCACTGTTGGCTATTTGGCGTACAAGTTCAGAGTCTATGGGTATCCTATCAGCTCTGTGCGAAAAGGCTATTGTCTGGTTATTCCACGTCACTTCCCAATTTCCCGGTTTTCGGTAATTGGAAATATTGAAACATAATAAGGATCTATCTACTTGGTACTGGTGGAGCTTCAAACTAGGGAGCCTAGAAATATTGAATTTCTTGTCCACCGGTCTCCCACCCCATAATTCGAGTACCTCATCTATTGCTAAAGAGTACGGTACTAATCCTGACTTGAGGTACTTGTGAGCACACCCAGCATTCTGTCTGGTTTAAGACCTTACCCACTAGTGAGTGGTAATCACTCAATGGATGATGGTCCATGTTGATATTAAGGCTGGACTGACATCTCTGGATGCACCCATCCTCGACTATGTTCTCACAATTCCTACAAATGCAATTTTCCTCAGCCAATAACCCTTCACAGTGCCTCCTAGCTCCCTGACTACCAGATCGCTTCTGATACTCGCCTTTGCTCGAGTGATGTGTTGCTCTTGAGATTCTACAAATCCATCCCCGCCATCAGAACCCATTCCAGATCCTTTCTCGACCTCTCTGGGACCCTCACCGAAACAGACTGTCCTGGTCAACAACAGGATTTACAGGAAAACCCGGAACGCAGTCTCTTGGGGTAAGTCCATCTTGTTAAGGGAAGAGAAGGGAAACAAGAAGGGGGAGAAAGAGAAGGAGAGAAGGAGGGTAGTGGGAGATGGAGAAAATAAAAAAACTGGTGTGACAACCGCCTCTGGTCTTGTTCTCCGCGCTCAGGTGCCGTCTCAACAGTACTGCCTCTCAACCTTCCCGGAACAGACACTCCAGTGATACGATGTTCTCTACACTCTGCTCTTTGTCACGGGTTCTTTCCGGGTCAGCGACCTTTCTGTAGGGAACATAAATCTTGCATTTCAATGTGTTTAACTGTTGTGTGAAGTGAACCATCTTTGGAAAGTGAAAAGAGAGGGGAAATAATAAAAAGAAAATTTGTCAGATTTGCGTTCACCATCAGGCTGTCACACCATCATGTATATCGGTATCTATGCACAGTCTCCCTTCACCAGTATTCCCATTCTCCACCCTTTGTGCATGGCCAGGCACACTGATACTGGTGTCCCTATGCTGGTGAGATATACTGGGTTTGGGCAGAACTCTGAAAAGACAGAGTAGGCATGTGACGTTTGAACTGTAATCCTGTCAGTGAACGTAAGAAATGAAGAGGAAACTTTGAAGACAAATCACAGGGTTTAGTAACAGGTAAGTTTGTAAAGGCAAAGAAGATTTTACAAAGTTTGACATCTGGATTGGGCACTACGGGGAATGATTCCCTAATCGGTCTGTTCCCCTTAAAAAAAATTCTATTTGTGTTATATCTCTACTGGGACTATCCCAGCCATCAATCCAGTGTCTTGTCCATTCTAAGTTCATAGGGAACCCGGTATCTTTGAGATAATTTCCTCTACCTGTGATGGACATGCATCTAAAACAGTGAAAATGCAACATTAGTCTTCGTGGGTATCTAACATATTTTGTGCTTCCTGGGTGGTAACGCTCAATATGTTTACCATCTCTAACATAACTCCTGTTAAGTTATTTAGAGGTCACTTCTGCTAGAGAGAGAAGCAGAAGTTTAGAGGCCTCCTCCTAACCCCAGTAAGTTCTGTCAAAAGGGTAAAGTTGCATTTATTCTGTTCTTCCCATTAACCAAATCTGTGTTTTTCTATACTGTATCGTGATTCCTTACTATATGTCCCTTGATCCCGTGTATGTGTTTAATAACGTGGCTTGTTTTCTCTGTCTAGGGGTCTGTATTGGCTATGTGTTCTACTACTCCTACAATCCCTGGCAAAATGCCCTTCCTTCCTACAAGTGTAGCATATCCTAGGTCCTTTCTTACTATCCGTGTTTTGGGGTTTAGGTTGATGAGACTTTGGCGTAAGGGCCTGTATTCTTTCCATCCTCAGCCTCTCCTGCAGTTCTCTACGCCTAGCAATATTCATATGGTGTTCAATCGCACATTCTCTAAGACAAGCTACTGTGACCTTTTTCCATCTAGGCAAAGATGTTTGTACTCTGTCCCTCACTGTCTTATTGAGTCCGTCCATTAGCACAGAGACAGCTACCTTCCTGTAATTCATATCGTTCCCTGTATCTGATACCCCCATGTATCTATCCATTATTTGCAGGGCCCGATGGAAATATTCAGATGTCATTTCATTTTCCCTCTGTTTTATGGAGAAAATTCTTCTCCACTCAGTGGGGAAACACAACTCTAGTTGCCTACTAATTCGTTCTATATTTTCCTGATTGTTTCTGTCAGTCATAGGACTATCCGACTCTAGCCTACAATCAGAGGTAAATTTTTGGGTGTCAATATTAGGGGGTAGGCACGCTTTCAAAACTATCCGCCAGTGTGTTTTTGTCGGTTCATACGCATTAACCAGATCTCTGATAAATTTCTGACATCTGGCTAAATGCTTCCGAGGGTCGGGGAATTCTGAAATGATTGATCGCAGCTCATCTCTGGGCCACGGGCAATACATTGCATTATTCCTGGTGAGGACTACTTCCTGACTATCGGTTCCCCCATCGGGAGTTACTATTTCCAAGACAGGGTGTAATCCTACCGTTCCATTCCTAATCTGTTTACTGTGTGGTGTTGTTGTTTCTGTGCAATGAACTGTCTCATACTTACTGGTAGCTGTGACCTCACCAGTTCTTTCATTGGGGAATACTGTTACTGCTCTACCTGGTTGG
The DNA here is from genome assembly GCF_028390025.1 of Pseudophryne corroboree. Lineage (NCBI taxonomy): Eukaryota > Metazoa > Chordata > Amphibia > Anura > Myobatrachidae > Pseudophryne > Pseudophryne corroboree. The sequence goes on along the minus strand of NC_086449.1, from coordinate 600,377,529 downwards.
ACAGGTCCCACCTGAGTTTCCTGCAAAATGACTGCTTGAAGGAGAGCTGGAATTTGGCTGAATCCTTCATCTTCTTGTGACCTATAACCTTGAAAAGACTTCAAAACAGGATACATCTTGCAAAAATTAGGGTTAATACATTGTTTTTGCATACTACTATCATTTACGGATATACCATTGACTGTAGCCATCTCTTCCCCTTCGACCTGTGTCGACACTGGTGTGTTTGTGTTCTCATTCCCGCTAGGTCTTGAACCTGTTTTGCAAATTTGTTCTCTTTGCATATCCCACTCCTGTTGCCATAATTTGAAACAATCATTATGTCTAATCCTTTGTTTTCTGGATTTAAGAAGACATATTCTACTGCTTACATTCTGCAGTACCTCTGGTTCAAAGCTGCCCACCCTAGGGAATGGTTCCCTATCATTGTTAGTCATACATATCCACTCATTGCATAAACCTTCTGTGTGTAAACCATATTTTTCACACATGATTAACCTTGCGGAGCCTTTTGGCCACGATTCTGCCTGAACCCTATCTAAACGTCTCTTACTTGAGCAACTGGCTCCCATATTTGTGGGTCTCTTCTAATACCTTTTAAAAAAATTCCCACAAACACCAAAATACTCAATATAAGTAGACGGTGGAGGTATACCTGAGCGCCTTCCACTCGCTCGCGCCCACGCTGGCCAGTACTACCATACACTGTTGATAGCGAAGGCAATGTACCCAGCTTAGGGCTCCTATCAGACCTTACACCGTAATTTCTATCGGTGGAAGTTCTGTTTGGAATATTTTCCTGAGAGAGACATTGAAAATTTCCTTTTCGGTTTCTTTCACTGGAATTGTTTGTAGGGTGAAAAACAGAGAAATTAGATAACTATTTTTCACCCTTTCCAGTGAAGCCCACCAGGGAGATTTCCCAAAGTTATCAAAGAAAAACCCCTTTGTCTATACAATCACATCTGCGTATGCTCTTCCACAGATGATACAATAATATCACGTTGCTCTGTGCAGAACAAACGGACGTGTGATGCAATAGCACAGCCTATAGATACTAGTTATCTATATGCCCTACGATTGTTGTAGACCACTTAGTACCACTTAGTAGACCACCTCAGAGTTGTATGGGATACCACTCAGTCCACTAAGACCACTTTAGTCCACTCTTAATAACGCAGGGTTGCGAACCCTACGCCACCAGGTCTCTACTAACCCAGTGTGCACACTTAGACCACTTTAGTCCACCTTGTTCACTTAGTTCTTGGGTTCAGAATCCACTCACTCCTGCACTCGATCACTCTTATGTACTTTATTTTTCTGTAAAGAAAATTATCATTCAGACAAGCAGCTTTACTCCCAGAGGCAATACAGTAAATAAGGGTTTTATACTAAACTTTGGAAGCTGGGCAATCTTGTGTTATTGTAGCGTGGCTACTGTCTCACCTTTAAACTAACAAACTATTGTGTAATTTATACTTAGCGACCGTATTCTTACGCAATTTGCGTAAACACGCGACCGTGCTTACGCCGTGTGTGCAGTTCTGTACCTTGTCCGAGACACGTGTACAAAACCGTACGTCCACAATAGCACAAATCATACAATTTCTATAAATGTGAGCAATATTAACTATAATTGCTCACTTAACACGCCACACAGTTTCTTTTCTGTATAAACCTTTATAACTAGGCCAGACTGCGTTTGTGTTTTACACTTACTTCCTTTGTTTATATTACGAATCTAGTAATCTGAATGTTATGGTAACAATGTGGGAGAGTATGCACAGAGTATGGGTGTACGCTTTTGTTGTGTACGCATTTGGCGCCAAAAATAAATTCACAGATTTTAAATAGCTTTTTTTTCTGCTTACCTTACGAGTTCTTACCAGCATCCCTACAAACCATACAGAGCAGACACCATCTAATCAGCAATTAAGTAGGGTTTTCAGTGTATCCACCGTCCAAGAAAAGGATACGTAGGATACCTTCTGTCCACCCTTACGCTGATAGATTATGTCTGCTTGTGACCTGTTAAGCAGTAAAAATGTGGAAAATCGGACGATGCCCCCAATTGATAATGTCGATTATCTTTACAGGAATAAAAGCTATACCTTAAACACACCTTAAATACACTTTAAACTTTTAGCCGCTGTGGCCACTATACTTAATTCACACTACGCACCTTTTACGCTATTAGCGTAAAAGGGTTCCGTAGTGTACGGACTTTGCGTACACATGCTGCGCTGACGGTACAAAGTACTCGCAGCGCATACACACCCAGAGATACACTTTAAACCTTCACAGTAATGCAATGCAATGATATTACACTCTAAACCTTATGCAGCAATGCAGTGTGATGCTATTACACTTTAAACCTTATGCAGCAATGCAGTGAGATGCTATTACACTTTAAACCTTATGCAGCAATGCAGTGTGATGCTATTACACTTTAAACCTTATGCAGCAATGCAGTGAGATGCTATTACACTTTAAACCTTATGCAGCAATGCAGTGTGATTCTATTACACTTTAAACCTTAGCAGGGCAATGAGCACACAACACCAATTGTGATTAACCGCTGGGTTCCGACACCACAGTGGATTATTTCTGAAAGGGGGTTTACAACACAAATTATACACTACAATACAAGACAATATATATAACAGAATAATGGCTACAGTCAATGTACATACGTGAGAATATTCACGTGCGCTTCCTGGTCCAGTCCTCCGTAATCAAATAGATAACGTTGTGAGTCTTGTGCCTGGTCGGCCTGCAGCAGGCTTTATTTATACAAGTCTTCCAAAAGCAATACAATGGATACTGTTCCCTTTGTCCATTGGACACAGGGATGCACTTTTACAGTACAGGAGAGGTCATAGGTTGATTTGAAAAGGTAGGCGATGTCTTTCTCAACTGCTCTTGTGGGTGGTCTCCTCTGGATTCCCGCCGCATACATAATATACAGTAAATACAGTTTATATCTATATTCTGCTTCTGCACATAACTATCCGCAGGAACATGCGATCTTCCGCAGACCAACACCGGAATGTTTCCCTTAAAATACCCTACAGCTGGATACCAAATACCACCTTATAACCTTAGTCTGTCCCCTCTTATCCTGTAAAGGTGAATCCCTTTGTTCTGCAACCATTTAAACAGCTATAACTTTCTGATGTGGTGCCAGGAGACTATGTGTACATTGTGCACTATTTGGATTAAATATGTAATGTGTTCTAATGGCCCTCCATACGTACACAAACTCTGCCGTAAATACCCATACCACGCGCCGATGCTCAGGACCGCGGGAGCGACCATACGCAAAGTGCGTACATGTGCACGCACTGCAGAACAAGTGCATGTGCAGTGGGCATGTGTGTGCAGTTTATACGTGCTGTGTGTTCTGCAATATTTTTCGACTTTGACATATCGCTGTACCGGATGCACCACTTGCAGCTTTATGGAGAGTGGGAATTCTTTCCCTCCTCCCCATACTGGCGAGCGGGTTAACATCCGGCAGGTTCTGACTTGTAGCAGTACCTTTGTTATTTACATCATTCGCTGTCCTTGTGGTCTTCTCTATGTTGGGAAGACCACAAGACAGTTCAAGGAATGCATGGCCCTTCATAGGTCTGCCATACGCCAGGCCTTGGAGGGAGGCAATAGTGGGCATTATCAACCTGATGCTCATCACTTCAAGCGTAGCCTGACTACCCTACGACATAAAGTCATTGATGCTGTCCCTAAGAGGTTAAGAGGTGGCGACCGGGGGAAAGCTCTGTTACAGAGAGAGGCACGATGGATACACCGTCTGGATACGGTTTCCCCTCTTGGCCTCAATGAGCATGTCTTTAAATTGCTTTCTATAAAAAAAATTCTGGTTAATTAAGTTGCTGCTTCTGTCATTTGAAATGAGAGCTAGCCCGTATAAAGGGTTTTGATTAGAGATGTGCGGCTGGCACTTTTCATGTTTTGGTTTTGGTTCTAATTCCACTTTCTTGTTTTGGTTTTGGCTTGCTTTTGCCAAAACCATCCTTTCGTATTTTGGTTTTGGTTTTGGATCAAGATGATTTTTGGAAAAAAAACATAAAAACGGCTAAAATCACAGAATGTGGTGGTAATTTTGATCCTACGGTATTATTAATCTCAATAACATTAATTTCCACTCATTTCCAGTCTATTCTGAACACCCCACACCTCACAATATTGTTTTTAGGCCAAAAGGTTGCACCGAGGTTGTTGGATGACTAAGCTAAGCGACACAAGTGGACAACACAAACACCTGACCCATCTAGGATTGGCACTGCAGTGTCAGACAGGAGGGCAGATATAAAAAAGTCCCCAAACAGCACCTCATGCAAAGATGTAGAAGAGGTGCAATACGGTAGCTGTATGACTAAGCCAAGCAACACAAACAATTGGCCCATCTAGGAGTGGCACTGCAGTGGCAGACAGGAGGGCAGATATTAAAAAAAGGCACCAAACAGCACCTCATGCAAAGATGTAGAAGAGGTGCAATGAGGTAGCTGTATGACTAAGCCAAGTGACATAAACAATTGGCCCATCTAGGATTGGCACTGCAGTGGCAGACAGGATGGCACTTTTCAAAAACTAGGCCCCAAACAGCACCTCATGCAAAGATGTCAAAGAGGTGCAATAAGGAAGCTGTATGACTAAGCCAAGCGACACAAACAATTCCCACTGGAATTATACGTCCAAATCAGTGTAATTATACGTCCAAATCACTGGAATTATACGTCCAAATAACTGGAATTATACGTCCAAATCGCTGGAATTAAATGGCAAAATCACTGAAATTATACGTCCAAATCACTGGAATTAAATGGCAAAAACACCGGAATTATACGTCAAAATCACTGGAATTATACGTCCAAATCACTGGAATTATACGTCCAAATCACTGGAATTATACGTCCAAATTATTGGAATTATACGGCAAAATCACTGAAATTATAAGGCAATATCACTGGAATTAAACGGCAAAATCACTGGAATTATACGTCCAAATCACTGGAATTATACGGCAAAATCACTGGAATTAAAAGGCAGTACCACTGGACATATACGGAAGTGTGAGACAGGATGACACTTTAAAAAAATAGTCCCCAAACAGCACATGATGATAATAAGAAAAAGTGGTGCGAGATGGAATTGTCAATGGGCCCTCCCACCCACCCTTATGTTGTATAAACAGGACATGCACACTTTAACAAACCAATCATTTCAGCGACAGGGTCTGCCACACGACTGTGGCTGAAATGACTGGTTTGTTTGGGCCCCAACCAAAAAAGAAGCAATTAATCTCTCCTTGCACAAACTGGCTCTACAGAGACAAGATGTTTGTTAGGCGCCGAGGGTCCGCTCGTCAGTGCGGCCCGGCGCCTAGCAACCAGGGACGCCGTACGCGGACAGCCGCCGGCTCCCTGGCAACGCTAGACGCCGGGCGCACGGAGCCGCACAGACCCTAGCAACGGGGACGCCACTGTCGGACCGCGTTCCCCCTTGCTGGGTCCAAAGTTAATTACCACACTTGTTCCTGGCCGTGCAGTATGGCAGCTGCACGGCATGTTTGTAATTAGCCCTGTCTGGCACCTGATTGGAGGGCTTCCATTTAAAGGCACTCTCAGGACTTCTCACAGACGCCGGTAATAGCTTCCTGTTTGCTGTATCTGTTGCAGAGAGTGTTTCCAGTCCTGCTCTATCCGGTCGTTCCTGTCCTCAGTGGTCCAGTACTCGGAAGTTGTCATCTGTTCCTGGAGTCCTGACCGAGCACCTTTAACATCCTGTGGTGTTCGTGAGTCGCGGCGTAGCCGTGTGTTGCGGCTTGACCGCTTACTATTTATTATTTGTTATATTGAGTCTCGGAGCTTTTGCGGAGGATTCCGCTCCCACAAATCCACTCTGGTATCCAGCGGTGCTGGGTAGGAGTAACGGATTAGTGGATTTTGGTTGTCCTTTTCCCTGGCGGTTTGTCCGCACATACTTCTGGTTTAAGTTTAGTTAGCTTGTAGCCCCTGGCCTGGTTGTTTAGTCAGAGGGCCCCTTGTTATCACCCTGTCTCGGATTTCCCTTTGTCTCCCATTAAGACCTGAGGGGGCATCGGAGTTGGGCAGACATAATCCGCCCTTCAAACGCGGCTGCCATGGGCTCAAGCAACCATAGTCTCGCAGGGGATTTCTGATAACACGGGCGAGACAACGGAGTTAGGGCGCCAGGGGTTACTAGGCTTTCCTGCTCCCGTAACCAGCATTCCCTTCCAGTACTCTGGCCTTTGTCATAAGATCTCCTCTGGTCAGAAGTACTGGAATCATAACATTATTACCGGCCACACCAAAACTTAAAATTAAACAAGGTTTGATTTTTTCCCTTATTCAGTTTGGAAGATTTGTCGGCCTCATGAATCCCACTGGTTTAGGGCCAAATCCTGGCCAGCTTCTAGTTAGCCAGATTCAAGAACTTACTCAGATGGTTCAGGATCTTTCCCTTTGGGTGAAGTCGCAGGAAGATCTTTTACGGACTTCCCCGAGGGTCGTCCCTGAACCGAAAATGCATTTGCCTGACCGTTTTTCTGGTGATAGGAAGCAGTTTTTTAATTTTAAAGAGTCTTGTAAACTTTATTTTCGTTTAAGACCAATCTCCTCAGGTACGGAATCTCAGCGGGTCGGAATTATTATTTCTTTACTTCAGGGGGATCCCCAGACCTGGGCTTTTGGTTTAAGAACAGAGGATCCGGCATTGTTGTCTGTAGACGCCTTTCTGGGGTCTTTAGGGCTTTTGTATGATGACCCTGATAGAGAGGCATCCGCCGAGAGTCAGTTGCGTGCTCTCAGACAGGGTAGGAATCCCGCAGAGATTTATTGTACGGAGTTTCGCCGTTGGTCGAACGACTGTGGCTGGAATGACCCAGCCCTGCGCAGTCAGTTTCGCCTCGGCTTATCTGAGTCTATAAAGGACAGTCTCCTTCAGTATCCCGCTCCTGAGACTCTCGATAAACTCATGGAGCTTTCTATTAAGATTGATCGTCGTCTCAGAGAGCGGAGGGCTGAAAAAGGAGCACCTGTCGGGTCTTCTCCTTGTGTTTTTTCCATTCCTGTGGACATAGAGGAGCCCATGCAGATGGGTCTCTCCAAGCTGTCTCCTGAAGAAAGAACCAGAAGGCAAAATGCTGGTCTTTGTTTGTACTGTGGGGGTAAGGGACATTTTGCCCGTAATTGTCCGAACAAGTCGGGAAACGCCTCGACCAAGTGAATTGTGAGGGGGTTCACTTTGGTCTGCAGCTTATCTCCTCGAATAATTCCCTGTTAGTTCCAGCTAAAGTTTCCTTTGGCAGCCTCTGTTCTTCGGTGTCGGCTTTTGTTGACAGTGGAGCTGCAGGGAACTTTATGGACTTAACGTGGGCCAAGGCCTTAGGTATTCCTCAGTTAACCTTGGTTAGGCGTATCACCATGCATGGTTTAGATGGGAGTCCCTTGTCCAATGGGGTTATTTCCCTCTGTACACCCCCTGTTCTACTTTCGGTAGGAGCTCTTCATTCCGAAAAGATTGAATTTTTCCTTACCCATTGCCCTGCAGTTCCAGTGGTTCTGGGTCACCCTTGGCTGGCCTTTCATAATCCCATCATTGATTGGCAGTCGGGGGAGATCTCACAATGGGGTACCATCTGTAATAAGGAATGTATTACGTTTCCCATCAGAATAGCTGCTGCCATTCCCGAACCCATTCCTGTGGAATACCAGGATTTTGTTGATGTATTTTCCAAGGGCAATGCGGACATTCTGCCTCCCCATCGGCCTTATGATTGTGCTATTGAGCTAATTCCTGGTGCCACATTGCCAAAGGGAAGGTTATATGCATTGTCCGGACCAGAAACTGTGGCCATGAATGAGTATGTTAAAGAGAGCCTAGGGAAAGGATTTATCAGGCCATCTAAATCCCCGTTAAGTGCAGGCTTCTTCTTTGTGGAGAAGAAAGATGGATCACTCAGACCTTGCATTGACTTTAGAGCCTTGAATAAGATCTCAGTAAAAAATACTTACCCTTTGCCGCTGATTTCTGTCATCTTTGATCAGCTACGTTCGGCTGTGATTTTTTCTAAGATTGACCTGAGAGGAGCATATAACCTCATCCGAATCAAGTCAGGAGATGAGTGGAAAACGGCATTCAGTACTCAGTCGGGTCACTACGAGTATCTGGTTATGCCATTCGGCCTGTCTAACGCTCCTGCAGTTTTCCAGGATCTCATTAACGATGTGCTCCATGATTTTCTTGGAAGATTCGTGGTCGTTTACTTAGACGATATCTTGATCTATTCTGACTCTATTGAACAACATGTTACCCAGGTGCGTCAGGTTCTTCAAAAATTACGTGAAAATCACCTATATGCCAAGCTGGAGAAGTGTGAATTTCATGTCACGGAGGTATCCTTTTTGGGGTACATTATTTCCCCTCGGGGATTCTGTATGGAACCAAAGAAGCTCCAAGCCATCCTTAGTTGGGCGCAACCCACCAACTTAAAAGCAATTCAGCGCTTTTTAGGGTTTGCAAATTATTATAGAAGATTTATTCATTCTTTTTCCGACCTGGTTGCTCCCATTGTGGCACTGACTAAGAAGGGAGCGGATCCAACCAGCTGGTCTCGTGAAGCTGAGTTATCTTTTCAGGCCTTGAAACGAGCCTTCGTCTCAGCCCCAGTCCTCAGACATCCCAACCCAGAATTGCCTTTCATTGTTGAGGTTGATGCCTCGGAGGTTGGAGTAGGGGCTATCCTGTCTCAGAAGGATCCGGACTCTCTAGAATTACATCCTTGTGCCTTTATGTCCAGGAAATTCTCATCTGCTGAATCCAACTACGATGTTGGTAACCGGGAATTACTGGCTATTAAATGGGCTTTCGAGGAGTGGAGGCATTGGCTTGAGGGAGCAACACATACCATTTCAGTTTTGACTGATCACAAAAATCTTCAGTACATCGAATCAGCTAAACGGCTGAATGCCCGGCAGGCTCGTTGGGCTTTATTTTTTACTCGTTTCAAGTTCATTATCACCTTCAGGCCAGGTTCCAAGAATACCAAGGCGGATGCCCTATCACGCAGTTTTCTTCCAGTTCAAGATAACAGTCCTGTTACTCCCATACTTCCGTCTTCAGTCATTCGGGCAGGCCTCACACAAGATTTATTTACCCAGTTAAAGCAGCTTCAACATCAAGCTCCTGGAAATACTCCTGCTGGTCGTCTTTTTGTCCCTGAGTTTTTGAGAGCAACTGTTTTGACTGAGTTTCATGATAGCAAAGTTGCCGGGCATCCGGGGATCTCTAAGACTTTGGAATTAGTCTCCCGCTCAGTATGGTGGCCTGGTCTTTCTAAAGACATTAAGGAGTTTGTTTTTTCTTGTCAGGTCTGTGCACAGCATAAAGTTCCCCGTTCCTTGCCTATCGGGCAACTTATGCCCTTAAATGTTCCTCTCAGGCCATGGTCTCATATTTCCATGGATTTTGTGGTAGACCTCCCTCTGTCAGCCGGATGCCGAGTCATATGGGTAGTAGTGGACCGTTTTAGCAAGATGGCCCATTTCATTGCTCTTCCCCGACTGCCATCTGCCCAGGGATTGGCAGTTTTGTTCCTCCGCCATGTTTTCAGACTCCATGGGTTACCTACTGATATTGTTTCTGATCGGGGTCCACAATTCATTGCACAATTTTGGAAGTCTTTTTGTGCCTCATTAAAGATGAAATTGTCTTTAACGTCTGGCTACCATCCCCAATCCAACGGGCAGACTGAGCGAGTTAATCAATCATTAAAACAGTATTTGCGTTTGTACTCAGCCAAACTCCAAAATGATTGGTCCGAGTTTCTTCCTTTGGCGGAGTTTGCTTACAACAATTCCTGTCATTCCTCCACCAATGTGTCTCCATTCTTTACAGTTTTTGGTTTTCACCCCAGAGCTAATTCCTTTTTTCAACATTCCTCTGTCTCCTCGATAACCTTAACCTCTCATCTCAGACTCATTTGGAGAAAAGTGCACCTTGCTCTCAGAAAAGCGGCATTTCGGGAGAAAAATTTTTCTGACAGGCTCCGGCGGCCTTGCACTTTTAAAGTAGGAGATAGGGTATGGTTGTCGACTCGCAACATTAAAATTCGACAAACCTCAGCCAGATTGGGTCCCAAATTTATTGGACCATTTCATATTATTAAAAAAATCAATCCAGTTGCTTTCCGGTTACGTTTACCAAGAGCTCTCCGGATCGGAAATACGTTCCATTGCTCCTTGTTGAAACCATACGTTTCTTCCAGTAGATTTCCTCGAAAGATCTCTCAGGGGAAATCACCAGTAGATGTACAGGGTCATCAGGAGTTCTTGGTGGAGAAGGTTCTTGATTCCAAATTGTCCCGGGGTCGACTTTATTTTCTGGTACACTGGAGAGGTTATGGTCCAGAAGAAAGGTCTTGGGTCCTGGATAAGGATCTCCATGCCCCGAGGCTCAAGAGGGCATTTTTTCGAGAATTTCCTCGGAAACCTGGCTTTAGGGGTTCCTTGACCCCTCCTCAAGGGGGGGGTACTGTTAGGCGCCGAGGGTCCGCTCGTCAGTGCGGCCCGGCGCCTAGCAACCAGGGACGCCGTACGCGGACAGCCGCCGGCTCCCTGGCAACGCTAGACGCCGGGCGCACGGAGCCGCACAGACCCTAGCAACGGGGACGCCACTGTCGGACCGCGTTCCCCGTTGCTGGGTCCAAAGTTAATTACCACACTTGTTCCTGGCCGTGCAGTATGGCAGCTGCACGGCATGTTTGTAATTAGCCCTGTCTGGCACCTGATTGGAGGGCTTCCATTTAAAGGCACTCTCAGGACTTCTCACAGACGCCGGTAATAGCTTCCTGTTTGCTGTATCTGTTGCAGAGAGTGTTTCCAGTCCTGCTCTATCCGGTCGTTCCTGTCCTCAGTGGTCCAGTACTCGGAAGTTGTCATCTGTTCCTGGGGTCCTGACCGAGCACCTTTAACATCCTGTGGTGTTCGTGAGTCGCGGCGTAGCCGTGTGTTGCGGCTTGACCGCTTACTATTTATTATTTGTTATATTGAGTCTCGGAGCTTTTGCGGAGGATTCCGCTCCCACAAATCCACTCTGGTATCCAGCGGTGCTGGGTAGGAGTAACGGATTAGTGGATTTTGGTTGTCCTTTTCCCTGGCGGTTTGTCCGCACATACTTCTGGTTTAAGTTTAGTGAGCTTGTAGCCCCTGGCCTGGTTGTTTAGTCAGAGGGCCCCTTGTTATCACCCTGTCTCGGATTTCCCTTTGTCTCCCATTAAGACCTGAGGGGGCATCGGAGTTGGGCAGACATAATCCGCCCTTCAAACGCGGCTGCCATGGGCTCAAGCAACCATAGTCTCGCAGGGGATTTCTGATAACACGGGCGAGACAACGGAGTTAGGGCGCCAGGGGTTACTAGGCTTTCCTGCTCCCGTAACCAGCATTCCCTTCCAGTACTCTGGCCTTTGTCATAAGATCTCCTCTGGTCAGAAGTACTGGAATCATAACAATGTTGCCCTCATCCTCCGATTCCTCACCCCTTTCACTGTGTACATCCTCCTCCTCACAGAGTATTAATTCGTCCCCACTGGAATCCACCATCACAGGTCCCTGTGTACTTTCTGGAGGCAATTGCTGGTACAGGCCTTCCCGGAGGAATTTATAATTCATTTTGATGAACATCATCTTCTCCACATTTTGTGGAAGTAACCTCCTACGCCGATTGCTGACAAGGTTACCGGCTGCACTAAACACTCTTTCGGAGTACACACTGGAGGGGGGGCAACTTAGGTAAAATAAAGCCAGTTTGTGCAAGGGCATCCAAATTGCCTCTCTTTCCTGCCAGTATACATAGGGACTGTCTAACATGCCTACTTGGATGCTGTCACTCATATAATCCGCCACCATTCTTTCAATGGTGACAGAATCATATGCAGTGACAGTAGACATGTCAGCAATCGTTGGCTGGTCCTTCAGTCTGGACCAGATGTCAGCTTTCGGTCCTGTCTGCCCTGCATTACCACCAGCGGGTGGGCTAGGAAATCTCATCCTTTTCCTTGCAGCCTCGGTGGCGGGAGAAAATGAAGGAGGAGTTGTTGACAGGTCACGTTCCGCTTGAGTTGACAATTTACTCACCAGCAGGTCTTTGCACCTCTGCACACTTTTTTCTGCCAGAAAGAGAGATACAACGTAGGCTTTAAACCTAGGATCGAGCATGGTGGCCAAAATGTAGTGCTCTGATTTCAACAGATTGACCACCCGTGAATCCTTGTTAAGCGAATGAAGTGCTCCATCCACAAGTCCCACATACTAAAGGCCCATACACACGGTGAGATTCGGGCTATGCCCGATTCTCACTATGCGACAGAGGCTAGGTCAGCATCGCAAGCACATAATGAGTGTGCTTGCGATATTGACTATGTGCGATTTTGGCTAAGTGTCAATTATCTTCTATAGAGATAGTCAAAATTGACTTGACTGCACAGTCTATCTATGCTTGCAATGCTGACCGCGTGGGACCGCACATCGGCATCGAATCGGGATCGCAAGGTGACTTTTACCATGTGATCTGCACCAACTTTTCTTACGATTTTGACTATATAATCAAAATCGTAAGAAAATATCTCACCGTGTGTACACACCATTAACGGAGTCGCTCCATCTTAGCTCCTCCTTCAATTTCTCCAGCTTCTTCTGCAAAAGCCTGATGAGGGTAATGACCTGACTTAAGCTGGCAGTGTCTGAAGTGACTTCACGTGTGGCAAGTTCGGAGGGTAGGAGAACCTTGCACAAGATGGTAATCATTCTCCACTGCACTTGAGTCAGGTGCATTCCCCCTCCTTTGCCTATATCATAGGTGGATGTATCGGCTTGAATGGCGTTTTGCTGCTCCTCCATCCTCTGAAGCATATAGAGTGTTAAATTCCACCTCGTTACCACCTCTTGCTTCAGGTGATGGCAGGGCAGGTTCAGGCGTGTTTGATGGCGCTCCAGTCTTTGACACGCGGTGGCTGAATGCCGAAAGTGGCCTGCAATTTTTCGGGCCACCGACAGCATCTCCTGCATGCCCCTGTCATTTTTAAAAAAATTCTGCCCCACCAAATTAATTGTATGTGCAAAACATAGGATGTGCTAGAGTTTGCCCAGATGTAATGCACATAAAATATTGGTGGCATTGTCCGATATCACAAATCCCCAGGAGAGTTTAATTGGGGTCAGCCTTTCTGCGATGATGTTCCTCAGTTTCCGTAAGAGGTTGTCAGCTGTGTGCCTCTTACGGAAAGCGGTGATACATAGCGATGCCTGCCTATGAACGAGTTGGCGTTTGGGAAATGCTGCTACTTGTGCCGCTGCTGTTGTTGTTGCGGGAGGCCATACATCTACCCAGTGGGCTGTAACAGTCATATAGCTATTAGTCTGCCCTGCTCCACTTGTCCACATGTCCGTGGTTAAGTGGACAGTGGGTACAACTGCATTTTGTAGGATACTAAGGACACTTTTTCTGTACATTCTGCCTAGAGAAGTGGAACCTAGATGGGATTTGATACTGGGGACACAATACGTCAAACAATTCTCCAAGTCCCACTGAACTAATGGCAGATACCGGACGCACGTGTAGCACAAACATAGCTGTCAAGGCCTCAGTTATCCACTTTGCAAAAGTATGACTGCTGTCATATTTCATCTTCCTCACAAAGGACTGTTGGACAGTCAATTGCTAGTAGTACAAGTGGTCTTCCGACTTCCCCTCTGGGATGACGATCGACTCCCAGCAGCAACAACAGCAGCGGCAGAAACATCAGGTGTACCACTCAAGGATCCTCCGGAGGAATCCCGGTTAGGAGAGGACTCCTCAGTCTTGACAGTGACATGGCCTGCAGTACTACTGACGTTCCTGACTAAGGAGGAAGTTGACATTGAGGGAGTTGGTGGTGTGGCTTGCAGGAGCTTGGGTACAAGAGGAAGGTGGGATTTAGGTGTCATTGGACTGCTTAAGCTCTTACCCAAAGTTTCACAACTTGACACTGACTTTTGATAAATGCGCTGCAGGTGACGTATAAGGGAGGATGTTCCTAGGTGGTTAACATCCTTACCCCTACTTATTACAGATTGACAGAGGCAACACACGGCTTGACACCTGTTGTCCGGATTTGTGGAGAAATAATTCTACACCAAAGAGGTGGCTTTTTTGGTAGTTTGCCCAGGCATCACAATGGGCTTCTTCATCCCATGGACAACAGGTGTCTCCCCCAGTGCCTGACTTAAACAAACCACATCATCATCATCATCAGAATCCTCATCACCAACTTACTCCTCAGCACCAGCAACACCCATATCCTCATCCTGCTGTACTTCAACAGTGACGTCTTCAATTTCAATATTAGGAACTAGAATGTGGGTGCTCCTTCCAGCACTTGCAGGGGGCGTGCAAATGGTGGAATGAGCCACCTCTTCCCATCCAGTGTTGGAAATGTCAGGCATCGCAACCGCCGACACACCTGGACTCTCCTTAGGGATTTGTGATACCATCTTAGAACACACAGTTCTTTTCTGTGCTTTTTCCAGCTTAACTATTTTCATTTTTCTAGCGGGAGGATGAGGGTTTCCATCGTCATGTGAAGCTAAACCACTAGTCATGAACATAGGCCAAGACCTTAGCCGTTCCTTGCCACTCCATGTTGTAAATGGCATATTGGCAAGTTTACGTTTCTCCTCAGGCCATTTAAATTAATTTTTTTGGTTCTTTTTACTGAACTTTGGCTTTTTCGATTTTACATGTCCTCTACTATCACATTGGGCATCGGCCTTGGCAGACGATGTTGATGGCATTTCATTGTCTATGTCAGGCATTCCCAACCTTGGTCCTCAAGGCATACTAACAGTACAGGTTTTAGTGATATCCATGCTTAAGCACAGGTGAATTAATTAGTACCTCAGTTATTTTGATTTAACTATCTGTGCTAAAGCCTGGATATCACTAAAACCTGCACTGTTGGTGTGCCTTGAGGACCAAGGTTGGGAATACCTGTTCTATGTCATGACTAGTGGCAGCAGCTTCAGCACTATGAGGAAGTGGTTCTTGATCTTTCCCTGTTTTATCCTCCAAATTTTTGTTCTCCATTATTTTTCTGGAGTTATATAACACAATGGGGGTCATTCCGAGTTGATCGCTCGCTAGCAGTTTTTAGCAGCCGTGCAAACGCATTGTTGCCGCCCACTGCGGAGTGTATTTCCGCTTTGCAGAAGTGCGAACACTTGTGCAGCAGAGCACCTGCAAAATCATTTTGTGCTAAACAAGACCAGCCCTGTAGTTACTCTTTGTTTGCATTGATTCTAAAGACGGAGGGACGGCTTTTGATGTCACACACCCGCCCAGTGAACGCCCAGCCAAGCCTGAGTTTTTTCTGCCACACCTGCATTTTTCTCAGCACTCCCTGAAAACGGTCAGTTGACACCCAGAAACGCCCACTTCATGTCAATCTTCCTGCATTCGGCCGTGGGACTGGAATGCTCGTTACATCTGTGCAAACCAATGATGCTCATTGTACCTGTACGATGCACCTGCGCATTGCGGTGCATACGCATGCACAGAAATGCCGATTTTTAGCCTGACCGCTGCGCTGCGAACACTGGCAGCTAGCGATCAACTCGGAATGACCCCCAATATGCAGCACAGGAATGACTGATGGCTGATGCACAGGACACTACCACTGGTCTGATGCAGGACAGCACAGCAACACTGTAAGGGACTTGTTGTTATTATATTTTATTATTATACGGCAGCAGTGGACATATGGCTGCAGAGTATACCACTGTGACTGCCTGGTCACTAGAATGACTGATGGCTGATGCACAGGACACTACCACTGGTCTGATGCAGGACAACACAGCAACACTGTAAGGGACTTGTTATTATAATTTATTATTATACGGCAGCACTGGACATATGGCAGCAGAGTATACCACTGTGACTGCCTGGTCACTGGAATGAGTGATGCCTGATGCCCAGGACACTACCACTGGTCTGATGCAGGATAACACAGCAACACTGTAAGGGACTTCTTGTTGTTGTTATTATTATTATTATTATTATATGGCAGCAGTGGACATATGGCTGCAGAGTATACCACTGTGACTGCCTGGTAACTGGAATGACTGGTGGCTGATGCACAGGACACTACCACTGGTCAGATGCAGGACAACACAGCAACACTGTAAGGGACTTGTTGTTGTTGTTATTATTATTATTATACGGCAGCAGTGGACATATGGCTGCAAAGTATACCACTGTGACTGCCTGGTCACTAGAATGACTGGTGGCTGATGCACAGGACACTACCACTGGTCTGATGCAGGATAACACAGCAACACTGTAAGGGACTTCTTGTTGTTATTATTATTATTATTATTATTATTATTTTTATTATTATTATTAGAAATGCCGATTTTTAGCCTGACCGCTGCGCTGCGAACACTGGCAGCTAGCGATCAACTCGGAATGACCCCCAATATGCAGCACAGGAATGACTGATGGCTGATGCACAGGACACTACCACTGGTCTGATGCAGGACAGCACAGCAACACTGTAAGGGACTTGTTGTTATTATATTTTATTATTATACGGCAGCAGTGGACATATGGCTGCAGAGTATACCACTGTGACTGCCTGGTCACTGGAATGACTGATGGCTGATGCACAGGACACTACCACTGGTCTGATGCAGGACAACACAGCAACACTGTAAGGGACTTGTTATTATAATTTACTATTATACAGCAGCAGTGGACATATGGCAGCAGAGTATACCACTGTGACTGCCTGGTCACTGGAATGACTGGTGGCTGATGCACAGGACACTACCACTGGTCTGATGCAGGACAACACAGCAACAATTTAAGGGACTTGTTGTTATTATAATTTATTATTATACGGCAGCAGTGGACATATGGCTGCAGAGTGTACCACTGTGACTGCCTGATCACTGGAATAACTGATGGCTGATGCACAGGACACTACCACTGAACTGATGCAGCACAATACACCACTACTGAACTGATGCAGCACAACACAGCAGCAATGGACATATGACAGCAAGAGGACACAACCACTGTGACTGCCTGGTCACTGGAATGACTGATGGCTGATGCACAGGACAATACCACTGGACTGATGCAGCACAATACACCACCACTGAACTGATGCAGCACAACACAGCAGCAATATTTAGAGAGTAGAGAATCTGACTCTGTTTATGTAACAAGGTGACTTATACTGGGGTCGTCATATGTTCTGTTTCTGGAATGTATTCTCTGTGCTCGTTTGATACATTTGTTTGTTTATGTTTTCAGTAAAACTTTTAATTGGGGTGTGTGTGCGGTTGCTAGGTTACCGCCCGACCAGCTGGTGCACACTGGAAGTGTGCTTCGCAATGTTGTGACGTCATAGGACCCGGTGGCCGATGCAATGGCGGCTCTGTGCGGGGGAGGTAAGATGTTATTTAAGTATGTCCTTTTGTGTTTGTACTTGAGATCCTGAAGAAGGTATAAACTTACCGAAACGTTGATCGTGAGTGTGGCCTCTGTGTCCATTTATTTACCGCTTGATCCAGTCCTGTGAGTGCCGCCGTTGCTGTTTAGTATCTTGGGTTATGGTTACCTCTCTATGGCACACGTGCACATATCTATTCCAGGAGTGAGTGGCGGTGTTTGCTACAAAAAAAATAAATAAATAAATAAATATATATATATGTCTAGAATGAAAAATATTATGCCACTTGCGAGTAAAATAACACCTAAATATCATCTGGCAATTAAAAAATTCAGACACACGTGTATATATATATATATATATATTGCGGGTTCAGAACGAATCCAAGTTCAGAACGGATATGGCACTCCAGGACTTAGTGTAGCAAAATCTTTTTGAAGTTAAAATATGCATACATACATATCCCGGGTAGTACATCCAAAGATAAATGTCATGCAGAGTACATGTGAGTCGAGGCACAAGCATATAAACTATGCAGCATTTCGGGCCATATAGGGTCCCTTCATCAGGTTTTGCAAGTGCTCGTAGATCAAGAGACAAAGACCACACAAGTAACATACTTATATAGCGTCCCCATGCCGGCATGTTCGGCCCAGGACCTTAGTGGAGCTTCCGGTCACCCAGACACACGCGGCTGATGATGTCATCAGGAAGTGGCGATCGCCATGGCAAACCGGCCAGAGCGTTCTCATGCGCTGTCACTGGCCACTTCGCCTGGCAGGGGGAGGCTATAACAAAAGTTACAAAAAAACTGTGAAAAATATTCAACATATATAGTGAAAACATCCTACAATCAATATAAATGTATTAAAAAACTATATAATGCCATACTGCTCCGTAGTGTATTATCACCACTCGGCAGTATCATACTTAACATTATACAAAGGTAGCTCATAACATGAAAATAACTGATGAAATAGCAGGGTTGGAACATCAATGTACATACACACTATATATAAAAAACTATAAACAATAAGCGACAGCAGACCATTAAAGCAGTGGTGTTCTAGTCAAGATCAATCACCATACCAAAAGGGGATGGATGTCTAAAACCACCTATTATCGGTTGAACCCTAAGTTCTATTGTAAAGCATTGCAGTTGATCTTTTCATTAAGACCCAGAGGTTGCATGGTATTTAATTTCATTATCCATTTAGCTTCTAAATGATGTAAAGCTAGTGTCCTGTCACCACCTCTGTGTAGAGGGGGGACATGATCTATCATTTGTTACTGGAGATCTGACAATGAATGTAGTTTAGAGCAAAAGTGTCTAGACACCGGTTGTTCATTAGGTTTCCCAGCTAGAGCTTGACTAATATTTGAACGATGAAGTGCCAACTGTTCCCATAGGGTACGGGTCATCAGACCCACATACTGTATAAGATCTGACAAGGACATACAATGTAGTATATGATCAATTTCGTAGTACAGGTCAACACATGCCGTATATCAAATTTCTTTCTGGTCACCGGAAGTTCAAAATGTGAGCCAGCAATCAGAAAGGGACAAGTAGTACAAGAGGGGCATTTATAGCAACCCGTTTTTTTTAATTGAGCCAAAAACCCCATGTTTTGGGGTACAGTCTGTAATATCAGCCTTAACCAAATAATCGCGTAAATTGCGACCACGCCTATAGCTAGTCATCACTTGTGTTTGTTGAAAACATGGTAAAGATTTCTGTTTTTACAATGGGCCACAAAGCTCTGGTGGCAGAGGTATAATAGGACTAGCTGTAGAGTATCTAGTTCACCAGATAAATTTATTCTGGTCACGATCTTTCTTAGACTGATGTTGGAACAACGCCAAACGGTCCTGTTCCATAACTTTATTTTTAGCTATTTATAGATCTTTCAGTTTGTACCCCCTACTCTGGAATTTATCCACAACTACCTGTAATGCATCATCTAGTAGTGCTGGATCACTTGTAATGCAAGCTACCCGAAGCATTTGGGAATAAGGAAGACCCTTTTTTTAATGAGATGGGATGATTGCTACTCGCATCCAGTAATGAATTACGATCAGTGTGCTTGTAAAATACTGTGGATGCCAACTTGCCTTCTTTCAAATGGATAGTTACATCCAAATAATCAATTTGATCTGTCTGGCAAAAATGTTTTAATTTTATTGGGCCCGGTAACTGGTTAATGTTATTCATCATACCTTGAAACGCAGCTAAACTACCACCCCATTATATGCGGAATTATCAAAAAACTATTTTTATCCTGTTCAAACATAAAAACATTTGCATATGCCGGTGCCACGTTACTGCCCATGGCACAGCCAGCTCGTCGGAGATAATAACCATTAAATAAAAAATAATTTCTTGTAAGCACCAGCCTCAATAGCTTCAAAAATAATGATTTGTCAAACCCAAATTAATCGTCTAAATTGTAAATGAATCGTTCCATCGCCTCTAGACCCCCATCATGCGGAATGGAGGTATAGAGGGAGGCAACATCCATGGTACATAGTAATGTATCAGCAAGTAGGTTCTTGAATTCCATGATCTTCTTAAGAAACGTGGTTGTGTCCTTAAGATATGTGCAACGTTTACTAACATGTGGTTGCAAAAGAGAGTCCAACAATTCTGCAGTAGGTTGATATAGCAACCCCCTTGCCGAAACGATCGGTCATCCCGGGGGGTTAATAAGACTCTTATGAACCTTAGGCAACATGTACAAGCAAGGTATAATAGGATGTTTCGGAAGTAGCACATTTCTCAATTGCACATCAAGCAATTGATCTTGAACAGCTCGTTCCAACACGTCATTTAGTTAATTTCGAAACTGCATTGTGGGATCGGGTGGTCTTCAGTATGCTGACTTTCGGGATCCTGGCGCACAGTATACCGGCGCCGGATTCCCGACAGCCGGCATACCGACACTTTTTCTCCTTTGTGGGGGTCCACGAACCCCCTGGAGGGAGAATAAAATAGCGTGGCGAGCCTGCAAGGGGCTCATTTGCGCTCCCCGCGCTGTCAGTATGCCGGTGGTCAAGGTTCCCGGCGTCGGTATGCTGGTCGCCGGGAGCCCGGCCGCCGGCATACCATACTACACCCGTGGGATCAGTATCCAACTTGGTATACGTATCTGCATACGAAAGTTGTCTCATGATTTAATTTATATACTGAGTTTTGTCTTGCAGCACGATGCTGCCACCTTTATCCGTTGGACGGATTATAATGGACATATCATTACTAAGATCCTTCAATGCATTTTTTTGGTCAAATTATAAATTTTGATATACAGGTCCAGGTGTGGCTATAAATCTATTGACAGAATCATTCATTAAATGGCCAAAAGTCTTTAACGAGGCATTAGTGGAAACTGGATCAAATGATGATCTACTGTATTTGCGGATAATTTTATTGTATGGTTCCAAATTCACATTGGAATTGCTGTTCTGAAAAAAATCTTTAAGCCTCAATTTTCTCCCCATTTGGTGCATATCTGCTTGCCACTCAAATGGATCATGAGGAGTAGTCGGAACAAATGAGAGTCCTTTATTTAATACAGATTCCTCAATCGGAGTATGAGGACGTGATGACAAATTAAAAATCAAGTTGTTTTATTGGATTTGTTACCTCTTGTTGATCCTCTGGTTCTGTCTGCCCCGCCTCGTTGGTTTGGACCAGCCACTGCTCTGGCCCTGGTTGTAGCCCATAAAGTGGGACATTGTGCAGCCATCGAGTCATCTGAATCAGCGACAACAAAATCGCTGTCACTATTGGATGAGAATTGTCCTTTATCCGGACGTCCTCTGCATTGGTGATGAAATCCTCGTGCTTGTGCCTTGACTCACATGTACTCTGCATGACATTTATCTTTGGATGTACTACCCGGGATATGTATGTATGCATATTTTAACTTCATAAAGATTTTGCTACACTAAGTACTGGAGTGCCGTGTCCATTCTGAACTTGGATTTGTTCTGAACCCGCAATGTGTTTATTATGGGACAAGGGCATACAGGCCGTTGATTAAAGTTATTTGAGTGCCGGATTTCCAGTGACTATATACAGTTGTGCTCATAAGTTAACATACCCTAGCAGAATTTGTGATTTTCTGGCCATTTGTCAGAGAATATGAATGATAACTCACAAACTTTTCTTTCACTCATGGTTAGTGGTTGGGTGAAGCCATTTATTGTCAAACAACTGTGTTTACTCTTTTTAAATCATAATGAAACTACCCAAATGACCCTGATCAAAAGTTTACATACCCTGGAGATTTTGGCCTGATAACATGCACATACGTTGACATAAATGAGTTTGAATGGCTACTAAAGGTAACCATCCTCACCTGTGATCTGTTTGCTTGTAATCAGTGTGTGTGTGTATAAAAGGTCAGTGAGTTTCTGGACTCCTGAAAGACCATTGCATCTTTCATCCAGTGCTGCACTGACGTGTCTGGATTCTGAGTCATGGGGAAAGCAAAAGAATTGTCAAAGGATCTGCGGGAAAGGTAATTGAACTGTATAAAACAGGAAAGGGATATAAAAATATATCCATGCAATTGAGAATGCCAATCAGCAGTGTTCAAACTCTAATTAAGAAGTGGAAAATGAGTGATTCTGTGGAAACTAGAGATGTGCACCGGAAATTTTTCGGGTTTTGTGTTTTGGTTTTGGATTCAGTTCCGCGGCCGTGTTTTGGATTCGGACGCGTTTTGGCAAAACCTCCCTGAAATTTTTTTTGCGGATTTGGGTGTGGTTTGGATTCGGGTGTTTTTTTACAAAAAAACCTCAAAAACAGCTTAAATAATAGAATTTGGGGGTAATCTTTGATCCCATAGTATTATTAACCTCAATAACCACAATTTCCACTCATTTCCAGTCTATTCTGAACACCTCACACCTCACAATATTATTTTTAGTCCTTAAATTTGCACCAAGGTCGCTGGATGACTAAGCTAAGCGACCCAAGTGGTCGGCACAAACACCTGGCCCATCTAGGAGTGGCACTGCAGTGTCAGACAGGATGGCACTTAAAAAAATTAGCCCCAAACATCACATGATGCTAAGACAAATAAAAAAAAAGAGGTGCAAGATGGAATTGTCATTGAGACCTCCCACCCACCCTTATGTTGTATAAACAGGACATGCACACTTTAACAAACCCATCATTTCAGCGACAGGGTCTGCCACATGACTGTGGCTGAAATGACTGGCTGGTTTGGGCCCTCACCAAAAAAGAAGCAATCAATCTCTCCTTGCACAAACTGGCTCTACAGAGGCAAGATGTCCACCTCCTCCTCATCCTCCGATTCATCACCCTTTTCACTGTGTACATCCCACTCCTCACAGAGTATTAATTCGTCCCCACTGGAATCCACCATCTCAGGTCCCTGTGTACTTTCTGGAGGCAATTGCTGGTGAATGTCTCCACGGAGGAATTGATTATAATTCATTTTGATGAACATCATCTTCTCCACATTTTGTGGAAGTAACTTCGTACGCCAATCGCTGACAAGGATACCGGCTGCACTAAACACTCTTTCGGAGTACACACTGGAGGGGGGGCAACTTAGGTAAAATAAAGCCAGTTTGTGCAAGGGCCTCCAAATTGCCTCTTTTTCCGTGCCTACTTGGATGCTATCACTCATATAATCCTCCACCATTCTTTCAATGGTGACAGAATCATATGCAGTGACAGCAGACGACATGTCAGTAATCGTTGGCAGGTCCTTCAGTCCGGACCAGATGTCAGCACTTGCTCCTGACTGCCCTGCATCACCACCAGCGGGTGGTTTTGGAAATCTGATCCTTTTCCTGGCAGCTCCAGTGGCGGGAGAAAATGAAGGAGGAGCTGTTGGCGGGTCACGTTCCGCTTGATTTGACAAGTGTCTCACCAGCAGGTCTTTGAACATCTGCAGACTTGTGTCTGCCGGAAAGAAAGATACAACGTAGGCTTTAAACCTACGGTGTCCAAAATGTAGTACTCTGATTTCAACAGATTGACCACCCGTGAATCCTGGTTAAGCGAATGAAGGGCTCCATCCACAAGTCCCACATGCCTAGCAGAATCGCTTCGTTTTAGCTCATCCTTCAATCTCTCCAGCTGCTTCCACAAAAGCCTGATGAGGGGAATGACCTGACTCAGGCTGGCAGTGTCTGAACTGACTTCACGTGTGGCAAGTTCAATGGGTTGCAGAACCTTGCACAACGTTGAAATCATTCTCCACTGTACTTGAGTCAGGTGCATTACTCCTCCTTTGCCTATATCGTAGGCAGATGTATAGGCTTGAATGGCCTTTTGCTGCTCCTCCATCCTCTGAAGCATATAGAGGGTTGAATTCCACCTTGTTACCACCTCTTGCTTCAGCTGATGGCGGGGCAGGTTCAGGAGTGTTTGCTGATGCTCCAGTCTTCGGCACGTGGTGGCTGAATGCCGAAAGTGGCCCGCAATTCTTTTGGCCACCGATAGCATCTCTTGCATGCCCCTATAGTTTTTTAAATAAATCTGCACCACCAAATTCAATGTATGTGCAAAACATGGGACGTGCTGGAATTTGCCCAATTGTAATGCACGTACAATATTAGTGGCATTGTCCGATGTCACAAATCCCCAGGAGAGTCCAATTGGGGTAAGCCAATCTGCGATGATGTTCCTCAGTTTCCGTAAGAGGTTGTCAGCTGTGTGCCTCTTATGGAAAGCGGTGATACAAAGCGTAACCTGCCTAGGAACGAGTTGGCGTTTGCGAGATGCTGCTACTGGTGCCACCGCTGCTGTTCTTGCTGCGGGAGGCAATACATCTACCCAGTGGGCTGTCACAGTCATATAGTCCTGAGTCTGCCCTGCTCCACTTGTCCACATGTCCGTGGTTATGTGGACACTGGGTACAACTGCATTTTTTAGGACACTGGTGAGTCTTTTTTTGACGTGTGTGTACATTCTCGGTATCGCCTGCCTAGAGAAGTGGAACCTAGATGGTATTTGGTACCGGGGACACACTACCTCAAGAAATTCTCTAATTGCCTGTGAAGTAACGGCAGATACCGGACACACGTCTAATACCAACACAGCTGCCAAGGCCTGAGTTATCCGCTTTGCAACAGGATGACTGCTGTGATATTTCATCTTCCTCGCAAAGGACTGTTGGACAGTTAATTGCTTACTGGAAGTAGAACAAGTGGTCTTCCGACTTCCCCTCTGGGATGACGATCGACTCCCAGCAGCAACAACAGCAGCACCAGCAGTAACAACAGCAGCAGTAGGCGTTCCACTCAAGGATCCATCAGAGGAATCCCAGTCAGGAGAGGACTCGTCAGACTTGCCAGTGACATGGCCTGCAGGACTATTGGTGTTCCTGTCTAAGGGGGAAATTGACATTGAGGGAGTTGGTGGTGTGGTTTGCAGGAGCTTGGGTACAAGAGAAAGAAGGGATTTAGTTGTCAGTGGACTGCTTCCGCTGTCACCCAAAGTTTTTGAACCTGTCAATGACTTCTGATGAATGCGCTCCAGGTGACGTTTAAGGGAGGATGTTCCTAGGTGGTTAACTTCCTTACCCCTACTTATTACAGCGTGACAAAGGCAACACATGGCTTGACACCTGTTGTCCGCAATTCTGTTAAAATAATTCCACACTGAAGAGGTGATTTTTTTGGTAATTTGACCAGGCATGTCAATGGCCATATTCATCCCATGGACAACAGGTGTCTCCCCGGGTGCCTGACTTAAACAAACCACCTCACCATCAGATTCCTCCTTGTCAATTTCCTCCTCAGTGCCAGCAACACCCATATCCTCATCCTGATGTTCTTCAACAGTGACATCTTCAATTTCAATATCAGGAACTGGACTGGGGGTGCTCCTTCCAGCACTTGCAGGGGGCGTGCAAATGGTGGAAGGCGCCACCTCTCCCCGTCCAGTGTTGGGAAGGTCAGGCATCGCAACCGACACAATTGGACTCTCCTTAAGGATTTGTGATTTAGAAGAACGCACAGTTCTTTGCTGTGCTTTTGCAAGCTTAAGTCTTACATTTTTCTAGCGGGAGGATGAGTGCTTCCATCCTCATGTGAAGCTGAACCACTAGCCATGAACATAGGCCAGGGCCTCAGCCGTTCCTTGCCACTCCGTGTCGTAAATGGCATATTGCCAAGTTTACACTTCTCCTCAGACGCTTTTAATTTAGATTTTTGGGTCATTTTACTGAACTTTTGTTTTTTGGATTTTATATGGTCTCTACTATGACATTGGGCATCGGCCTTGGCAGACGACGTTGATGGCATTTCATTGTCTCGGCCATGACTAGTGGCAGCAGCTTCAGCATGAGGTCGAAGTGGATCTTGATCTTTCCCTATTTTACCCTCCACATTTTTGTTCTCCATCTTTTAATGTGTGGAATTATATGCCAGGAATATATCAATAACAATGGCTACTGTACCGTACTGCTATATATATATATATATATATATATATATTTATATATTGGTGGTCAGCAAAATTCTGCACTGTCCTCTTACTATATACTGCGCACAACTACAGTGCAGCACAGATATGGATAGTATATTGACGACACAGAGGTAGAGCAATGGACTACTGTACCGTACTGCTATATATATTTACTGGTGGTCAGCAAAATTCTGCACTGTCCTCCTACTATATACTGTGCACAACTACAATGCAGCACAGATATGGAGCGTTTTCAGGCAGAGAACATAGATATTTGCAGCACACTGAGCACAGATATTTGCAGCACACTGAGCACAGATATTTGCAGCACACTGAACACAGAAACTGAGAGAATGCAGCCACGTCCTCTCGCTATCATCTCCTATGCATGAGTGAAAATGGCGGCGTCGCGCGTCTCTTTATATGCAATACGAATTTCGCGAGAATACGACAGCGGGATGATGACGTTCGGGTGCGTTCGTGTTAACCGAGCAAGGCGGGAAGATCCGAGGCTGGCTCGGACCCATGTTAACCACGTGAAGTTCAGGGTGGGGGGGGGGGATCGGATCTCGAGGAACCGAACCCGCTCATCTCTAGTGGAAACCAAATCATGGTCAGGTAGACCAACAAAAATTTCAGCCACAACTGCCAGGAAAATTGTTCGGGATGCAAAGAAAAATCCACAAATAACTGCAGCTGAAGTACAGGACTCTCTGAAAAAAAGTGTTGTAGTTGTTTCAAGATGCACAATAAGGAGGCATTTGAAGAACAATGGGCTGCATGGTCGAGTCGCCAGAAGAAAGCCATTACTACGCAAATGCCACAAAGCATCCCGCTTACAATACTCCAAACAGCACAGAGACAAGCCTCAAAACTTCTGGAACAAAGTCGTTTGGAGTGATGAGACCAAAATTGAACTTTTTTGCCACAACCATAAACGTTACATTTGGAGAGGAATCAACAAGGACTATGATGAAAGGTACACCATTCCTACTGTGAAACACGGAGGTGGATCGCTGATGTTTTGGGGATGTATGAGCTACAAAGGCACTGGAAACTTGGTCAAAATTGATGGCAAGATGAATGCAGCATGTTATCAGAAAATACTGGAGGAAAATTTGCACTCATCAGCCCGGAAGCTGCACATGGGACGTACTTGGACGTTCCAACATGACAATGATCCAAAACCAAGCCCAAGTCAACCTGTCATTGGCTACAGCAGAATAAAGTGAAGGTTCTGGAGTGGCCATCTCAGTCTCCTGACCTCGATATCATTGAGCCACTCTGGGGAGATCTCAAATGTGCAGTTCATGCAAGACAGACCAAGAATTTACAGGAACTGGAGGCTTTTTGCCAAGAAGAAAGGGCAGCTTTACCATCTGAGAAAATAAAGAGCCTCATCCACAACTACCACAAAAGACTTCAAGCTGTCATTGATGTTAAAGGGGGCAATACACGGTATTAAGAACTGGGGTATGTAAACTTTTGATCAGGGTGATTTGGGTAGTTTCTGTTGTCATCATGATTTAAAAAGAGTAAACACAGTAGTTTGACAATAAATGGCTTCACCCAACCACTAACCATGAGCCATGAGTGAAAGAAAGTTTGTGAGTTATCATTCATATTCTCTGACAAATAGCCAGAAAATCACAAATTCTACTAGGGTATGTAAACTTATGAGCACAACTGTATATATATATATATATATGTATATATATATATATATATATATATATATATATATATTAGAATATAACACTCCACAATTTATATGGGCATCTGCTATTCCCCAGGTATGCAGGGGTGGTAAGTCCCTGAAGAGAATTTTAGATAGAAAAAAGGGGGGAGGGGTTCTAAGCGACCAATAGTATTTACATTAAATATAACTGATAAAAGAACAGTACCCAATATTAAATAAAAAATATTCACATCTGACATATATTCATTAAAAAAGTCCAATGATTAAAAAAAAACAAAAAATCTTTTTTTAAGAACACGGATAAGATATAAATAAGCAAAAAAATATTTAGCTAAGAGCGTATATATGAATAAAAGATATATGTATATCTTATCTTAGGTTGAGGTCATCTAGGGTTAGTCCAACGCATTTCGTCTCAACAGACTTCCTCAAGGGGTAGGGACAGACTGAGAATGAAAGTCTATTTATAGCTAAAGTGATTGATTTCCTGGATCTGACCTCATGACATATCATGTGACTCAATTTAACATACTGTATATCTACAGTACAATAAAACACCAAAGTGCATAAAGCAGTCTACTTAGATCAGGGTATGGTTTATCTATGCTGTTTACAGTGAAAAACGATGTGTTTGTATAGACAAAAAACAGTGTAGATCATATAAACAGAAGAATTGCAGTACTTTCCTTCTTGGTCAAGTAGCCCTTACATAGCCTGGAGGTATGTTTGGGGTCATTGTCTTGTTGAAAAACAAATGATGGTCCCAGTAAGAGCAAACCAGATGGGATGGCATGGCACTGCAGAATGCTGTGGTAGCCATGCTGGTTTGGTGTGCCTGGAATTTTGAATAAGTCACCAACAGTGTAACCAGCAAAGCACCCCCACACCATCACACCTCCTCCAGCATGCTTCACAGAGGGAACGACATATGCAGAAACCATCCACTCACCTTCTCTGCGTCTCATGGCGGTTGGAACCAAAAATCTCAAATTTGGACTGATCAGACCAAAGTACAGATTTCCACTGGTCTAATGTCCATTCCTGTGTTTTGGCCCAAACAATTCTCTACTTCTTGTGTTCATCCTCAGTAGTGGCTTTTTCGTAGCAATTCGACCATGAAGGCCTGATTCACGCAGTCTCCTCTGAACAGTTGATGTTGAGATTTGTCTGCTACTTGAACTTTGTGAAGAATTTATGTGGGCTTTTATCTGAGGTGCTGTTAGTAGCGGTTTCTGAGGCTGGTAACTCTAATGAACTTATCCTCTGCAGCAGAGGTTACTCTTGGTCTTACTTTCCTGGGGCGGTCCTCATGATAGCCAGTTTCATCATAGCGTTTGATGGTTTTTGCAACTGCACTTGAGGATACTTTCAAAGTTCTTGAAATTTTCCGTATCGACTGACCTTCATGTCTTAAAGTAACGATGGATTGTCGTTTCTCTTTGCTGAATTGAGTGGTTCGTGCCATAATATGGATTACAACAGTAGTCAAATAGGGGTTTCCACTGTGTACTAACCCTACCTCTGCACAACACAGCTGATGGTCTGAAACACATTAAGAAGGCAAGTACTTCCACAGATTGACTCTTGACAAGGCACACCTCTTAATTCAAAACCATTCCAGGAGACTACCTCATGAAGCTGATTGAGAGAATGCCAAGAGTGTGCAAAGCTGTCATCACAGCAAAAGGGGGCTACTTTGAGAAATATAAAATATAAAACATATTTTGATTTGTTTAACACTTTTTTTTGTTTACAACATAGGGGGTCATTCTGAGTTGATCGCTCGCTAGCTACTTTTAGCAGCCGTGCAAACGCATAGTCACCACCCATGGGGGAGTGTATTTTCGCTTTGCAAGCTTGTGAACGCGTGTGCAGCCAAGCGGGACGAAAAAGTTTTTTGCAGTTTCTGAGTAGCTCTGGACTTACTCAGCCCTTGCTATCACTTCAGTCTTTTTGGTCCCGGAATTGACGTCAGACACCCACCCTGCAAATGCTTGGACATGCCTGCATTTTTCCAAACACTCCCAGAAAATGGTCAGTTGACACTCATAAATGCCCTCTTCCTGTCAATCTCCTTGCGATCGTCTGTGGGAATGGATTCTTCATTAAATCCATCTCCCAGCAACGATTCGCTTTGTACCTGTACGACACGCCTGCACATTGCGGTGCATACGCATGTGCAGTAGTAACCTGTTTGCTGCCCTAAGAAAAACAGTAGTGAGCTATCAACTCGGACTGACCCCCATAATTCCATATGTGTTCTTTCATAGATTTGATGTCTTCAGTATTAATCTACAATATAGAAAATAATTAAAATAAATAAAAACCATTGACTGGTACTATATATATATTTACAGTATATATAGACACACACACACATAGCACACATGTATATTTCACATATTCATCACACACACACACACACACACACACACACACACACACACACACACACACACACACACACACACACACACACCATTCCCACCTCACTTACCAAGCAACAGCTGTAGGCAGGACTGGGCATCATTGATATGGCTCGACCCCTTGTAACAAAATTCTGCAATTTGCGGGTCTTTCGGGAGTGGGCAGAGCCAATAAGACTTGATTGCTTTAGAATCATGTCTTATTGGCTCCATCCTGTCTGCATCGACCTGCGACTTGAGACATTTTGCTACAAAGGGGCAAGGCTTAACAAAATGGCAGCCAATCCACACAAAAAAAAGAAAGAAAATATATATCAGGGGGGTTTTCTGGGTACTCAGAAATCCCCCTGCATGCGCCACAGTATGTAATGTAAATCTTATTAGAAATGGATGATTTTTCATGTTGTGGTGCATCCCTGAGAGTATATGGATAGTCACAGGATAGTAGAAAACAAGTAATAATATATCTGCCATCAGACACACTTGTATGGCTCAGAGGCTTAAAGTATTTTGAAAATTGGAATGTAGTTTTGATTTGGGTAGAGTAAAGCGCCTTGAGTCCTATTGGAGAAAGAACGCTATATAAATAAAATTATTATTATTATTATTATTATTATAAAGTTAATAAGAAAAAGAGTTTTGAAGTCAATAGCTTTTCAATGTGAAGCTTAATTTGAGCTTCAATGTGAAGCTTAATTTGATTGACAGCCTGTCACAGGATGGACATTTATTCCGATTTGAAGGCGAGAAACTAATACCCCTTTTACACCACCTGAAATATCCCGGGATTTTGCACGAGAGCATGCAAAATTCCGGGACTGCAGGCGGTGTAAAAGGGTCCTTCTCCTAAACAGGTTCTGGAAATCTTTCATATTAATTCTGGGCACTGCACTCCAGTCCAGTACAATTGGGAAGCTCATCATAAAGGAATATAGTACTTATTTTAGATTTAGATTTATCTTACACATTTCTGAAAGAATTAACACAATCACAATTGCCTATATAACATCTAATGCATTTCAAATGCTAGTGATCCTAGAACAGCCAATAGGAGACTCCTACAGTACATATACAATATTGCTATACTACTAAGTTTGCTATAAACATATGTACAGTACAACACAGTAAGACAATAAAAATAGTCAACAGAGCAACAAATGGTGTAAGAACAGATAGAAACTTTAATCCAAATCATTATATGGAACAACGTATGCCCAAAAATTCAATACTGTATATAGAGCTACTGGTTGTGCACAAGTGATGTCACCTCACTTTATACCGTCATAGATCATGAGCAGGGAATCCAAGCAATCAAACACACTCTCACCAGAGATACAAACATGCAGCAAGATCAAGTTGAATTCCTACTACAAGGGATTAGATTCATCCTACAGCATAAGTACACATGGTTTGAAGGCAAGGGCAGTAGAGTACTGGTTTAAGGCTACCAGCCAGGAATATTACTGCTATTTAAACAATATGTAAACAATGGTTGGAAGGGATATAGCTCTGGCGCTATAAATTGTATCAATGTATAGATGATCGACTAAAATATAAAGAAGAACATGCACATAAATATATACATATGTATTATGATGAATACAATACGTCCCTCCTAATAGATTTCCATGAATATTCTTTTCTTCTTCCAATATTCATCCAGTGGTGCTTCCAAATATTGTGAATAATATGAAAAATAAAAAAATAATACACATGTGTAGAACAGTCTCAATTTCACAATCTTTCCTGTTCGCTATTAGTTATTGATTATTTCTTCTTAAATGAGTGCAGAAACTTGATGCGGGCGTACCTCAACTCACACTTTAAAACGTGAAGACATGTGCATAAAGGTATCTTTAAATTCCGCCACCAAAATATGATGTTTACGATGTGCTTAAGTTAGCGTATCCCACTCTATGGAGTGGGAAAAGTTCATAAAGGTATCTTTATCCTCTATAGTGCATACAGGTGCGTACCCTACTCACAGGGTTGAAGATAGTGACAGGTATATCAAGGTTTCTTTTCCATTAACTATCCTATGGAAGATACTTGTCTCCCTCTCCTCGATCTCAACAAGATGCCGAATATGTGAAAAAATGTAAAAAATCCCAATGTGTAGTATATACTAATGAGCATATAATCATAAGTGTGTGTTATTTAGTGAACCCTCAAAACATGGACCCTCTCCTTAATCCCTGAGGGGGTTATATGTGAAGAAAGTTCTAACTGGAAACCGGGAGGACGTGTCAACTTGTGCATGTATGCAATCATAAAATTGGTAAATTGTTAGAATGGACCCCCTTTAACATGTATATTTGCCAATACCAGGGGTATAAATCTAAAATGAACATACCCCACTCACAGAAATATGTATAATTTCATTCACATAGCAGTATCTTTATAAGAGATGAATAAACCAATTCAACCCTATAGGTCAGGGGTATTAATTTAAGGTAAGCATACCCCACTCACACCAAGTATGTGGAGTAACTTGCACGTAGCAGTATCTTTATAAAAGAAGAATGGATAATTCCAACAGGCGTACCCCACTCACAGTCAAGAGGATTCTATCCACGCCCATCAAGGTTTCTTTATCCTTAGTTATCCACATGCAACTCATCTGTATAACTTCCAGCCACATACACGTAACTCCATAAATTGTCAAAAATCCACGTGAAGATAAAAAATATATTTATTCCAAACAACAGTGTTTAACAAATGCTGAATGGTTCCCATGGCAACGGGTCCATATGTTGTGATTTCTTTAGACCTGTGGTGTCTGGGACAAGGAATAATGGAAAGTTTTCTGTTAAGAAAGGTGATCCTATTTAGGATGAATGTATTAATTAAATGGATTATGTATTTTAATATGTAATAATGAATTGAAATGTCATGCAACAATTATGATGTCATTTCCTCAGGTAAACTGATTGGCTGTCTTCTATTTAAATATCTGGCTTTCCACACTCACTATGTTTTGATAAAGGTCAAAATACAGACCGAAACGCATCGACAGAGGAGTGTGGACAGCCTTTTTTACCTTTTGGACTTTGTTTAAGGTAAAACCTAAAGTTTTTTTTTTATTTTTTTTTCATTTTTTATTTTTTTATCTGAGGAGGAAAGTTTTGTCCGTGTGTTTTTGTATATATCTGGGTGTTTTTCTTCAAATTGTACTGTCGGCTATACTCCCATGTTGGGGGTTGTTTGGAATAAATATATTTTTTATCTTCACGTGGATTTTTGACAATTTATGGAGTTACATGTATGTGGCTGGAAGTTATACAGATGAGTTGCATGTGGATAACTAAGGATGAAGAAACCTTGATGGTGTGGATAGAAACCTCTTGACTGTGAGTGGGGTACGCCTGTTGGAATTATCCATTCTTCTTTTATAAAGATACTGCTACGTGCAAGTTACTCCACATACTTGGTGTGAGTGGGGTACGCTTACCTTAAATTAATACTCCTGACCTATAGGTTGAATTGGTTTATTCATCTCTTATAAAGATACTGCTATGTGAATGAAATTATACATATTTCTGTGAGTGGGGTATGTTCATTTTAGATTTATACCCCTGGTATTGGCAAATATACATGTTAAAGGGGGTCCATTCTAACAATTTTATGATTGCATACATGCACAAGTTGACATGTCCTCCCGGTTTCCAGTTAGAACTTTCTTCACATATAACCCCCTCAGGGATTAAGGAGAGGGTCCATGTTTTGAGGGTTCACTAAATAACACACACTTATGATTATATGCTCATTAGTATATAGTTATATACTACACATTGGGATTTTTTAAATTTTTTCACATATTCGGCACCGAACTTCTTGTTGAGATCGAGGAGAGGGAGACAAGTATTTTCCATAGGATAGTCAATGGAAAAGAAACCTTGATGTACCTGTCACTATCTTCAACCCTGTGAGTAGGGTACGCACCTTTATGCACTATAGAGGATAAAGATACCTTTATGAACTTTTCCCACTCCATAAATTCAGTGAGTGGGGTACGCTAACTTAAGCACATCATAAACATCATATTTTGGTGGCGGGTTTTAAAGATACCTTTATGCACATGTCTTCACGTTTTAAAGTGTGAGTTGGGGTACGCCCGCATCACGTTTCTGCACTCATTTAAGAAGAAATAATCAATAACTAATAGCGAACAGGAAAGATTGTGAAATGGAGACTGTTCTACACATGTGTATTATTTTTTTATTTTTCATATTATGCACGATATTTGGAAGCACCACTGGATGAATATTGGAAGAAGAAAAGAATATTCATGGAAATCTATTAGGAGGGACGTATTGTATTCATCATAATACATATGTATATATTTATGTGCATGTTAACATAGTATCTGAGGTTGAAAAAAGACAATTGTCCATCGAGTTCAACCTATTTGTGGTCTCCTATGCATGATGATTTGACTAAAGTTTCTGGCTGATGCTGCTGTCAGCCGTTACATTTTATCCCTATTTATAGTAACTATAATGCATGACTATGCACCATACCCCTGGATATCCTTATCCATTAGGAATTTATCTAACCCATTCTTAAAGGTGTTGACAGATTCCGCCATTACAACTCCCTCGAGCAGGGAATTCCAAACATGTATTGTCCTTACCGTGAAAAAGCCTTTACGCCGTATTGTGCGGAATCTCCTCTCCTCTAACCTGAGCGAGTGTCCACGAGTCCTCTGTGTTGATCTAACCAAAAACAGGTCCCGCGCAAGCTCTGTGTATTGTCCCCTTATATATTTGTAGATGTTGATCATATCCCCTCTTAGTCTCCGCTTTTCCATCGTAAACATGCCTAGTCTTTCAAGCCTTTCCTTGTATTCCATCGTCTCCATGCCCTTAATTAGTTTGGTCGCCCTCCTCTGTACCTTTTCAAGCTCCAGGATATCCTTTTTGTAGTACGGTGCCCAGAATTGTACACAGTATTCAAGGTGTGGCCTCACTAGTGATTTATATAACGGGAGTATAATACTCTCGTCCCTAGCATCAATACCCCGTTTTATGCATGCTAATATCTTATTAGCCTTCTTTGCTGCAGTCCTACTTTGGGTACTACTGCTTAGCTTGCTATCTATGAGGACACCTAAGTCCTTTTCCAGTACAGAATCCCCTAATTTTACCCCATTTAGTAGGTAGGTGTTATTTATGTTCTTGTTACCACAGTGCATTACCTTACACTTGTCTGTGTTGAAGCGCATTCTCCATTTGGCTGCCCATGCTTCTAATTTAACTAAGTCGTTCTGAAGAGACTCGGCATCCTCCTCTGTATTTATAGCCTTACACAATTTGGTATTATCTGCAAAAATTGACACCATGCTCTCTAGACCTTCTGTTAGGTTCGTTAATGAAAATATTGAACAATAGCGGTCCTAATACTGAGCCTTGCGGCACACCACTTAGCACTTCAGTCCAAGTTGAAAAAGATCCATTAACCACAACGCGCTGCTTCCTATTATCTAACCAGTTTTTGACCCAAGTGCATATTGTGCTTCCTAGCCCTGATTCTTGTAGCTTGTAGATAAGTCTCATGTGTGGTACAGTATCAAACGCTTTAGCAAAGTCTAAAAAGATTACATCCACGTCTTTACCCTGATCTAGGTTTGCGCTTACTGTTTCATAAAAGCCAAGTAAGTTGGTTTGACAGGATCTGTCCTTCATAAACCCATGTTGATTCCTTTTAATGACCTTATTGGTTTCAAGGAACTTCTGAATACTATCTCTTAGAATACCTTCCAATACTTTCCCCACTATAGATGTAAGACTAACTGGTCTATAATTACCTGGTTCAGCTTTACTTCCCTTTTTGAATATAGGCACTACTTCCGCTATACGCCAGTCTTTGGGAACCATACCTGATATAACTGAATCCTTAAAGATCAAAGATAGTGGTTTTGCCAGTTCAGAGTGAAGCTCCATTAGAACCCTTGGATGAATACCATCGGGCCCTGGTGATTTATTAATCTTTAAATGTTTTAATCGGTCACAGACTACTTCCTCGCTTAAATAAGTACCTATCAGTGTGATATTCTCATTATTGAGATTGTGCGTTAGTCCCTGAATTGGGTCCTCACGAGTGAATACTGTTGAAAAAAACTCATTTAGTATGTCCGCTATGTCATTATCATTTTTGCTTAAGACTCCCTACTTGTCTTTTAAAGGGCCTATACTCTCCTTCTTTAATCTCTTGCTATTAATGTATTTAAAGAATTTTTTGGGATTCGCTTTGTTTCTGTTTATAGAAACTGATATTGAATGTGACCATATTGTGGTCGCTGTTTCCTATGGGTTCCCCTACTATAATACCTGATACCAAATCCCCATTGTTTGTTAATACCAGGTCTAAGATTGCATTGTACCTAGTTGGTTCCTCAATTAGTTGGACTAAGTAGTTATCATTAAGTGTGTTTAAAAACATATTGCCCCTAGCAGTATCACATGAATCGTTTTTCCAGTTTATCTCTGGATAGTTAAAATCTCCCATCACTACTATGTCTCCTACTCCTGCTGCTCTTTCAATTTGCTTTAGTAACAATTCATCATCAGATGCGTTGATACCAGGCGGCCTATAGCATACACCCAATACTAACTTTTTTATTCCTTTTTCCCCGCATGCAATTTCTACCCATAATGTCTCAACAGTGTCTACAGTCCCCTCCTGAATATCTTCCCATATATTAGGTTTTAAAAATGGCTTTACGTAAAGACACACCCCTCCACCCTTTTTATTTAGTCTGTCTCTCCTAAACAGTGTATAGCCCTCTGGATTGACTGTCCAATCATGAGATTCATCCCACCAAGTTTCAGTAATGCCTATAATATTATACTGTTTGCTTGCTGCAAGTATTTCTAGTTCACCCTTTTTACCAGTAATGCTTTTGGCGTTTACATACATACAACTAAGATAAGTATTTTCCCTTGCGTTAGGGACATCTTTCACCTTATGTAGTAAGGATGACCTGTAATCGTCATTGGTTAGTGCTTTGGTAAAATCCCTTTTAGTACCCATGTTAGTAACCTTACCGCCTGCTCTTACCCTCCCCCCAACTTCTTCCCCATTTCGTTTACTACCACCATCCCCACTATTCTCACTGCATGACCCGTAGTTTCTAGCTAAACCCTCCCCCCAGGCTCCTAGTTTAAAATCTCCTCCAACCTTCTAACCATCCTTCCCCCCAGCACCGCTGCCCCCTCCTCAGTCAGGTGCAATCCGTCATGACAAAAGAGATGGCGCCTGACTGAGAAGTCCGCCCAGTGTTCCAGGAACACAAACCCCTCTTTCCTGCACCAATCCCTAAGCCACACATTTACCTCCCTAATCTCCCTCTGCCTCCCTGGACTAGCGCGTGGCACGGGTAATAGTTCCGAGAATATTACCTTAGATATCCTTGCCTTCAGTTTCTTTCCTAAGTCCCTATAGTCTTTCTTAAGGACATCCCACCTTCCGCTAACTTTGTCATTGGTGCCAACGTGCACCAAGACCGCCGGGTCTTTGCCAGCCCCTCCCAACAATCTATCTACCCGGTCCGCGATGTGCCGTACCCGAGCACCCGGGAGACAACAGACTGTACGGCGATCACGGTCCCAGTAGCAGATTGCCCTATCTGCCTTCCTGATGACTAGGTACCTCTCTATCTTTTATCCCAACCGCGCCAGAGGGACCGCACCTCTGGATGCTAGAGGGAGCAGTCTCCTCCGGCACCATCATTTCTTCACTATCATCCTCCGATTCCTCATCCAATCGGGCAAATTTGTTCGGGTTTGATAGTTCGGAGATGTCGTGCCTCCCCCTCTTTTTCTTCCTTCTAACTGTGACCCAACTGGCTACCTGATCATCATCTTCTTCTACCAGTGACCCCTCCCGCAACTCCTCCACCGTTCTGTCTAAACTACGCTCGAGATTGTGAATCCCCCTCAGTCGCGTAACGGTTTGCTCTAGATCAGTTACCTGGGCTTCCAGGGCAACAGTTCGCACACACCTTGTGCAGATGTAATCACACTGGGCCGGTAGCTCCAGGTGTGCATACATCTTGCACGACATGCACTGAGTGGGGTCCTCAATCACAGCCCCTCCCATATTGTTTGTAAGGTCTAACTCCCTGTTACTCTCACAGAAAAAGCAGCAAAAATAAAAAGTAGAAGACAAGCAATCTCACTTATACAATAAATTAAGCTGGCTTATACTTATCTATCTTTGTGCGGTTCTTGGTCCTTCACTTTTATGCAGCCGTAGTACTCTCTCCTGCGGCACCTATACTCCACTTAGCAGTTGCAGTTGTTCCAGCTCACTGCACCTCCTTTTCACTCGGCTTCTAATAAGAAAAGAGAGAAAGAAAAAAAAAGCCCCTCACACACGCACAATCACAGCCCCTCTGCTACTCCAAGTAAGAGACCCTCTCACTCACTCACAAGGTCAGCCCCTTGCAGCCTCACCAGAAGTTTAATGGTACTGCAAATGTGTGTTCCTGATTGTGTATTATAAAACTCATCTTTTTCTGTATTCTAACTCACCTTTTTGCTGTTTAAAACTCACACTTAGAAGTCCAAGCAGCACTTGGAAGAGACAAGTCTTTATATTTTAGTCAATCATCTATACATTGATACAATTTATAGCGCCAGAGCTATATCCCTTCCAACCATTGTTTATATACTGTTTGCTTGAAAGTGTGGTGACACTTTAGGAAGGGATGTAAATCAGGGCAGCTTACTTAGGCGCCAGTGTGATAGGAGTCCCCATTTCTTCTTGTTATTTAAACAAGATCATGTAAAATCAATTCAATTTGATCCATTTTTTCCTAAATCCTTCAGAGCAGGTGAAAGGTAGGACTCAAGAAATGTCCTCAAATTAAAAATAGAATATTAACAAGATTACTAAATGATAAGCAAATTGATAATACTAATTTATAAAGTAAAAAAAAAATCAAATAGTTATAGCATTAGTATCTCATGCTAAAAATAAGAAAAAATACAAATACTAAGAATCACTAGACCAAAGACAAATAGCTAATTACATGTTTCAATAATTAATCACTTTGCAATAAGTAGGGTATGTAAAAATTCCACATACCAGAAATGTGAAAGTGTCTTTCCCTGTGACTTTCTATGAAGGGTTAATAAAACAAAAGATTTCTCTCTCTCTCTGTATATATATATATATATATATAAACAGAGGTCCAACGATGTGGAGGCGCACTCTTCCAGTTCAATGATTTGTCACACGTTCATCTTTCACAATAGCTTTATTGCAGTCAAATCTAGGCTTATTTAATCGACGTTTCGATCCTCAATTTAGGATCTTTATCAAGATAAGCTTCCAGTTTATGAGAGCATCATATATTGATTATCACACTAATCAATATGTCAGGTTCAGACAATGCCAGGTCTGTAGGGTTAATAAGGTCATATTCAAGCAGAATTTTATTAGGTTCATTAGAGTTCACTTCTTATGGGACGACTGAGACAACCAAAGTAATCAGAAGGGTGTTCGCGTCCTCACCACCTCTACAGCCGTGGCTGTAGAGGTGGTGAGGACGCGAACACCCTTCTGATTACTTTGGTTGTCTCAGTCGTCCCATAAGAAGTGAACTCTAATGAACCTAATAAAATTCTGCTTGAATATGACCTTATTAACCCTACAGACCTGGCATTGTCTGAACCTGACATATTGATTAGTGTGATAATCAATATATGATGCTCTCATAAACTGGAAGCTTATCTTGATAAAGATCCTAAATTGAGGATCGAAACGTCGATTAAATAAGCCTAGATTTGACTGCAATAAAGCTATTGTGAAAGATGAACGTGTGACAAATCATTGAACTGGAAGAGTGCACCTCCACATCGTTGGACCTCTGTTTAAATATTGTGGGTCTCCCATGTATATGGAGACTTCCACTAGGAGCACCCCATTGTTGTTATAACATTCTGATGCGAGTGCAGGAATATACTTGTTATATATATATATATATATATATATATATAAGTGATGTGCACCGGACATTTTTGGGGTTTCGTGTTTTGGTTGTGGATTCGGTTCTGCTGCCGTGTTTTGGATTCGGACGCGTTTTGGCAAAACCTCCCTTAACATTTTTTGTCGGATTCGGGTGGGTTTTGGATTCGGGTGTTTTTTTACAAAACCCCCTCAAAAACAGCTTAAATCATAGAATGTGGGGGTCATTTTGATCCCATAGTATTATTAACCTCAATAACCATAATTTACATTCATTTCCAGTCTATTCTGAACACCTCACACCTCACAATATTATTTTTAGTCCTAAAATTTGCACCGAGGTCGCTGGATGACTAAGCTAAGCGACCCAAGTGGCCGGCACAAACACCTGGCCCATCTAGAAGTGGCACTGCAGTGTCAGACAGGATGGCAGATTTAAAAAATAGTCCCCAAACAGCACAGGATGCAAAGAAAAAAAAGAGGTGCAATAGGTAGCTGTGTGACTAAGCTAAGCGACCGAAGTGGCCGACACAAACACCTGGCCCATCTAGGAGTGGCACTGCAGTGTCAGACAGGATGGCAGATTTAAAAAATAGTCCCCAAACAGCACATGATGCAAAGAAAAAAAGAGGTGCAATGAGGTAGCTGTGTGACTAAGCTAAGCGACCCAAGTGGCCGACACAAACACCTAGCCCATCTAGGAGTGGCACTGCAGTGTCAGACAGGATGGCAGATTTAAAAA
The DNA here is from genome assembly GCF_028390025.1 of Pseudophryne corroboree. NCBI lineage: Eukaryota > Metazoa > Chordata > Amphibia > Anura > Myobatrachidae > Pseudophryne > Pseudophryne corroboree. Next base: position 600,336,708 of record NC_086449.1, on the reverse strand, counting down.
ATAGTCCCCAAACAGCACATGATGCAAAGAAAAAAAGAGGTGCAATGAGGTAGCCGTGTGACTAAGCTAAGCGACCAAAGTGGCCGACACAAACACCTGGCCCATCTAGGAGTGGCACTGCAGTGTCAGACAGGATGGCAGATTTAAAAAATAGTCCCCAAACAGCACATGATGCAAAGAAAAAAAGAGGTGCAATGAGGTAGCTGTGTGACTAAGCTAAGCGACCCAAGTGGCCGACACAAACACCTGGCCCATTTAGGAGTGGCACTACAGTTTTCTAGCGAGAGGATGAGTGCTTCCATCCTCATGTGAATCTGAACCACTAGCCATGAACATAGGCCAGGGCCTCAGCCGTTCCTTGCCACTCCGTGTCGTAAATGGCATATTGGCAAGTTTACGCTTCTCCTCAGACGCTTTTAATTTTGATTTTTGGGTCATTTTACTGAACTTTTGTAGTATACTTGACGACACAGAGGTAGAGCAGTGGACTACTGTACCGTACTGCTATATATTATTTACTGGCGGTCAGCAAAATTATGCACTGTCCTCCTACTATATATACTGTGCAAAACTCAACATTTCCAAAACCGAATTAATTCTTTTCCCACCAGCTAAGAGTAGTTACCAACCTGATATCTCTATAACTGTTACACCCCACCCCACAAGCTCGTTGCCTAGGTGTCACCCTTGACTCTGAACTGTCCTTTGTTCCACACATTCAATCTGTCTCTACATCATGTTACATGCACCTTAAAAACATATCCAAAATACGCCCTTATCTTACACAAGACACTGCAAAAACTCTAATCCATGCACTCATCATCTCCTGCATTGATTATTGTAATAGTCTCCTTACTGGTCTTCCCAAACATAGGCTATCACCACTTCAATCCATTTTAAATGCAGCTGCGAGGCTAATCTTCCTCGCCAGACGTTCTTCATCTGCTGATCTGTCAGTCCCTCCATTGGTTACCGGTATTCTACCGTGTCAAATATAAAATACTTTTACTTACATATAAGGCTATTAACCAAACTGCACCATCATACATCTCCTCACTCATCTCAAAATATCTCCCTACCAGACCTCTCCGCTCTGCACAAGATCTGCGTCTCTCATCCACATGTATTACCTGTTCCCACTCAAAATTACAGGACTTTACCCGGGCTTCACCCACTCTGTGGAATGCACTCCCACGCACAATAAGACTCTCCTCTAGTCTCCAAACCTTTAAACGTTCTCTGAAAACTCATCTCTTCAGACAAGCCTACCAAATTTCAGACCCACACACATAACCTTCACAGCTTCCCTATCAAGTTACAACCCCTCTGTACAGTCCACATAAACTCACATTTTGTCTTCCAACATTGCTGGGTGATCATATCATATACAACCCATTAAGAACCTAGCAACCTGGGGAAGCATTATGTGACAGGTAGCATCTATCCTTGTGTATCAATGCCTATTTCCCTATAGATTGTAAGCTTGCGAGCAGGGCTTTCCTACCTCTGTCTGTCTGTCTGTCTGTCTTTGCCCAGTTTTGTTCTATAATTGTTGTTCTAATTGTAAAGCGCAACGGAATATGCTGCGCTATATAAGAAACTGCTAATAAATAAATAAATAAAAACTAAAATGCACCACAGGTATGGATGGATAGTATACTTGACGACACAGAGGTAGGTAGAGCAGTGGCCTACTGTACCATACTGCTATATATTATATACTGGTGGTCAGCAAAATTATGCACTGTCCTCCTACTACTGCGCACAACAACTAAAATGCACCACAGGTATGGATGGATAGTATACTTGACGACACAGAGGTAGGTAGAGCAGTGGACTACTGTACCGTACTGCTATATATTATATACTGGTGGTCAGAAAAATGATGCACTGTCCTACTACTACTGCGCACAACAACTAAAATGCACCACAGGTATGGATGGATAGTATACTTGACGACACAGAGGTAGGTAGAGCAGTGGCCTACTATACCATACTGCTATATATTATATACTGGTGGTCAGCAAAATTATGCACTGTCCTCCTACTACTGCGCACAACAACTAAAATGCACCACAGGTATGGATGGATAGTATACTTGACGACACAGAGGTAGGTAGAGCAGTGGACTACTGTACCGTGCTGATATAATACTGGTGGTCACTGGTCAGCAAAATTCTGCACTGTCCTCCTACTATATACTACAATGCAGCACAGATATGGAGCGTTTTTCATGCAGAGAACGTATAATACTGGTGGTCACTGGTCAGCAAAACTCTGCACTGTCCTCCTACTATATAATACTGGTGGTCCCCAGTCCCCACAATAAAGCACACTGAGCACAGATATTTGCAGCACACTGAGCACAGATATGGAGCGTTTTTCAGGCAGAGAACGTAGATATTTTCAGCACACTGAGCACAGATATTTGCAAGCACACTGAGCACAGATATTTGCAGCACACTGAGCACAGATATTTGCGGCACACTGAACACAACTGAGAGAATGCTGCACACGTCCTCTCCCTTTCATTTCCAATGCACGAGTGAAAATGGCGGAGACGCGCGTCTCCTTATATAGAATACGAATCTCGTGAGACTCCGACAGCGGGATGAGGACGTTCGGGCGCGCTCAGGTTAACCGAGCAAGGTGGGAAGATTCAAGTCCGCCTCGGAACCGTGTAAAATGGGTGAAGTTCGGGGAACCGAACCCGCTGATCTCTAATATATATATATATATATATATATTATATATACATGTGTAGTATATACTATAGTATATACATGTATTTTAAAGAAATACACATTTTTAATAAAAACAAATAAGTATAATGTAACTATTGTCAGAACATCTGCAAGTATCTCAAGCTTCAAATATTCACTCAAAACTCACATGTCACAGCGTGAAACCTTCTGGATTTACAAGCTGGGAACTTTGGCACCTGACGGATTGAATGAGGGTTGCAACATCACGCCTTTTCTGCATAATTAGCTGGATGTGTGGCACATCGTGGATTCGTGCCGTTGTTGGTTTAATTACCCTGCATGGATCCTTAGCGGTGTCTTTTCAGGTTCAGCTATGGCAGTGGTGGTGTAGCGTTTTTCTGAAAATCCGGTTCGGGGTTTGCTGAAGTTCCCTATGTGTATTATAGGAAAAATTATATAAAAAATGTTCTCTTTCGGTATAATATTAATTGAAAGACTCATGGAAGTCCATATGGAAATTAGGACTGTTGGTTCTTCCATTGTTTATACGTATAAAGCTGATCTGGGTATGTTATGTAATATGAAAAGCTGCAGCTAACATCGGACAGCGGTTCAATACTAATAATTAATTCTCTCTCATTTTAGGTGTTTTAAGTTATAGCATGATTGGTTGGTGTTTACCTAATTTTAAAACTATGTAATTCTATGTGGTTCCAGATATATGCATTCAACTAGTGAGCTGTTTTTTAATGAACAACTGTGTGTGTAATTTTTTTAAAGATATGAACGATCTCGTTCATAAATGAACGAGAACTCGTTCATATCTTTCAGTGTGGAGGCTCCAGCGATGAACGATGCGCGGCCCCGCGCTCGTTCATCGCTGGTCCCCTGTCGGCTGTGCATGCAGGCCAATATGGACGATCTCGTCCATATTTGCCTGCACGTCTATGGAGCCGGGTGAAGGGGGGAGTGAAGAAACTTCACTCCCCCCGTCACTGCCCCCCCGCCGCCGGGTCGCCCGTCGGCCGTATCGGCCGTCGGGCACTTCGGCGGCACATCGCCATATGTGTAGGGCCTATAAGGCTGACAGCTTTTGATAATGATCAGCTGTGTCTTGTAATTTACTCTTTACTTGTGTTTGTATAATTTTTACTGTGTAGAAAATGTGTATTAGATAGGATGATGTTGTATTAGATAGATATGTTTTTTGTTTATGCATTTAGTTTATTGGCTAAAATCCTCAGAATAGATATACTGTGTCATTTATTGGTTAAAAAGTGTCTTATTATATTGGACCAATAAGGAGTGAGTTAGATCTTTAAAAACCGAGACCTATGGACTGCAATTACATCCCCTGACAAAGTCATTTGATGACGAAACTAGTTGGGAGTGGTTTACCTTCGTGGTCGGCTGTTTGCTGAAACCGTTCTGTGACCAGACAGACGGCAGGCTCCTCTTCCATGGACACCAGTGTTCATAGATAACGATGCCTTGTTGGACGTGACGGTGGAGTTGGCTAAGTGTGCCTTTTTAAACTTACATGTACGTGGATATATATACAGGTTGAGTATCCCTTATCCAAAATGCTTGGGACCAGAGGTATTTTGGATATGGGATTTTTCCGTATTTTGGAATAATTGGATACCATAATGAGACATCATGGTGATGGGACCTAAATCTAAGCACAGAATGCATTTATGTTCCATACACACCTTATACACACAGCCTGAAGGTAATTTTAGCCAATATTTTTTATAACTTTGTGCATTAAACAAAGTGTGTGTACATTCACACAATTAATTTATGTTTCACATACACCTTATATACACAGCCTGAAGGTCATTTAATACAATATTTTTAATAACTTTGTGTTTTAAACAAAGTTTGTGTACATTGAGCCATCAAAAAACAAAGTTTTCAATATCTCACTCTCACTCCAAAAAGTCCGTATTTCGGAATATTCCGTATTTCGGAATATTTGGATATGGGATACTCAACCTGTATATATATATATATATATATATATGTGTAGTATATACTATAGTATATACATGTGTTTTAAAGAAATACACATTTTTAATAAAAACAAATAAGTATAATGTAACTATTGTCAGAACATCTGCAAGTATCTCCAGCTTCAAATGTTCACTCAAAACTCACCTGTTCATCATAACTTACCATCCCTCCTCCTAAATATCTTCTTCCCAGTTCACTTTCCAACTGCTTACCTCTTAGTGTTAAACTCCCATGGACAGGGCCCTCCTTCCCCATGATCATACATAGCACAATCCTTGCTTCCAGTGTACCTTGTATATTTCAGAAACTAGGGAGTCTCGGCGCTAAGCCTTGAAGAGAGATAAAGTGGACAGAGATAATTGACCAGCCAATCAGATCCTATCTGCCATGTTACAGGCTGTGTTTGAAGAATCATAGGAGCTGATTGGTTGGTGCAATGGGGTAGATGTATTATACCTGCATGCAATCACGTGGGTATAGCGTTTCCTGCTTGGGCTCTTTACTGAGATGAAGCTGGAAGCGGTAGTGATTAAATGTATAAAGATCTCTGGGTAAATGTACCTCTTCTATACCTCTTCCCACTTCGCCTCTTTACCAAGGCAAGGCAGGAAGCAGTAGCGCCGAGATGTATTAACATCTTAGTTGCCGGAGAGAGGGAGTGAAAACTTCCACCTCCAGCAATGCCTGTAAGACCCATACAGTGCATCACCCTAGTGATCATTGTGAGATCTCATACACAGCCTGGAGCCCGGCAGCCACTGCAGACACTACATTGTCTGTGAATTGGCAATGACACCTGCAGCTGTTGAAATTGTTAGCTGCAGGTGACGGAACGGTCAGTGATTTCATTGGCCCAACTTTGGCAAGCTATCTTAAAGATATCAGTGTTGATATTGACAGGTGCGCCACTGTCATGTAGTACACACAGCCGTATTAGTTCATGGGGAGAAGATACCACAAATTTTCTTACATCTACCTCTTTATCTCTGTCCACTTTATTTCTCTCCTGGCTTAGTGCATATATTTACTAAAGTGCAGGTTTTTTTTAAGAGAAAACGTTGCCCATAGCAGCCAATCACATTCTAGCTATTATCTTATAGACTGTGCAAGATACTGTAAGTGTTAAGTAGAAACTGATTGGGTGCTATGGGAAACATCTCAACTTTATAAAATCCGCCTTTTAGCAACTATACCCTATGACTGATTGCTCATCCTTCATTGGGTACAGGCCTAATGCTGAACTGCCTTCCTCTCCCAGTGACATATCTCCACTTGTCGACATACAGTGAGTATCTCATCCCTCCCTCCTGACTTAGCTTGTCTTTTTATTGTTCTGCATTGTTCCAAATATATGTCAATCTACTGTACCATTGATTTGTCATATTTTACTGTTACTTTGTATATACCCTGAATAATAATAATAATAATAATAAGAATAAGAATAATAATAAGAATAAGTGCAACAAAATTGTTTTTCTATAGGCGTTGGGCACACCCCAAACCTGAAATCTAATTTTTCATATGGGGAGATGAGGAACTGACAATTCAATCCCTTTTGTGACATTTTTCCTGCTGCTTGCAGAGATAGTAACATAAAACCACAGACTTTGATGGCAGATTAGAACCTCTTTGTCCATCTAGTCTGCCACTTTTTATTTTATCCTTTTTGTAACTTGAACCCTAATAGAAACATAGAGTTTAATGGCTTGCAGAGATACAAGTTGATTTCTTGTCTTAAGGTAAATGTTAAGGTAAATGTTCATATTCAACCTATGATAGATACATATTGAAATTAGAGATGTGCGGTGGACACTTTTCGGGTTTTGTGTTTTGGTTTTGGATCTGGAAATCCGTTCGTGGGCTTTTTCAACCAGTGTGCCGTGGCACACTAGTGTGCCGCGACCAGTTGCAAGGTGTGCCGCGGAGCCAGAGCAGCTTCCTGCACCTTCAGAGTGAACTGTTGGCCTGGGCTCTTCTAAGAGGATCATTCCTAATCCGGCTGTGTCCTGTGCCTTGATGACGCGGCAGTGTGATATCATAGGTCAAGGCCGCCGCAACTCACCACCCATCCAGCCCACCCACCTGCATACACATCTTCTAATTTCCACCTGCATCCACAGCTTTCCTTGCCCACCCACATCCACACCTGCCCAACCGCCCGCTGCTCAGTATTCGCAGTAATCCACTATGAACAACCCCTGCCACTAATGGACAGGGAGGAGGACAGCTGACCGGTAGGGGCTAATATTTGTTATGCTATTTCTCCTGTGGGGAGCAATAGGATTTATGGATTTATGGGGGGAACAATGTGAATAATTCATGTGGGGAGCAATAGGATTTATGTGGGGAGAAATGTAATTGATTTATGTGTGAGCAACATGATTTATGTGGGGAGCAATGTGATTGATTTATGTGGGGAGCAATAGGCTGTATGTAAGGAGCAACATGATTTCTGTGGGGAGCAATGTCATTGTTTTTTTCTGTGTAGGCCAATGTATGTGTGGATTTTTTATTATTGTGACGGCCAATGTGTGTTTTTTGGGGGGTTTTCTGTGGTGAACGGATGGTGTGCCTTGGCAATTTTAAAACATTGTTCGGTGTGCCGTGAGTAAAAAAAGGTTGAAAATCACAGCCTTAGCCTTTCCTTGCCACTTCATGTCGTGAATGGCATATTGTCAATATTACGTTTCTTATCTGATAATTCCTTTTTTTTGTTATTAATTTTTGCTTCTTGGATTCTACATGCCTTCTATGACATTGGGCATTGGCTTTAGCAGACGACATTGACTGCATCTTCAATGTCATGACTGGTGGCAGGAGCAGCTTAAGCACTAGTACTAGGAACTGGAAGTGGTACTTGATCTTTCACTATTTCTTCCTCCAAATTTTTGTTCTCCATTTCATAGGACAGCACCCCTTTATTATTACAGCACACAGAACAGTGCCCCTTTATTTTCACAGCACCCCTGAATTTTTACAGCATACAGGACAGTGCCAGCACCTCTGTATTTTCACAACACGCCTCTAATTTTACAGCATACAAGACAGGGTCACCACCCCTTTATATTTACAGCACCCCTGTATTTTTACAGCATACAGGACAGGGCCGGTGTACATTTATTTTCACAGCACCCCTGTATTTTTTCACAGGATACAGGACAGGGCCAGTGTACATTTGTTTTCACAGCACCCCTGAAATTTTTCAGCATACAGAACAGGGCCAGTGTACATTTATTTTCACAGCACCCCTGAATTTGTACAGCATACAAGACAGTGCCAGTGTACATTTATTTTCACAGCACCCCTGCATTTTTAAAGCATACAAGACAGGGCCAGTGTACATTTATTTACGCAGCACCCCTGCATTTTTACAGCATACAAGACAGGGCCAGTGTACATTTATGTTCACAGCACCCCTATATTTTTACAGCACACAGGACAGTGCCAGCACCCCTTTATTTTCACAACTTCCCTGTAATTTTACAGCATACAAGACAGGACCAGCACACCTTTGTATTCACAGCTCCCCTGTATTTTTACAGCATACAGGACAGAGCCAGTGTACATTTATTTTCACTGCACCCATGCATTTTACAGCATACAAGACAGGGCCAGTGTACATTTATTTTAAAAGCACCCCTGAAAGTTTACAGCATACAAGACATTGCCAGTGTACATTTATTTTCACAGTACCCCTGTATTTTTACAGGATAGTGCCAGCACCCCTGTATTTTCACAAGATCCACCAGCACCCCTGTATTTTCACAACACCCCTGTAAATGTGCAGCATACAAGACAGGGACGTAACACCCCTTTATATTTATAGCACCCCTGTATTTTCACAGCATACCGGACAGGGCCAGTGTACATTTAATGTCACAGCACCCCTGTATTTTTACAGCATACAGGACAGTGCCAGCACCCCTATATTTTCACAACACCCCTGTAATTTTACAGCATACAAAAGAGGGCCAGCAACCCTTTATAGTCACAGCACCCCTGTATTTTTATAGCACACAGGACAGTGCCAGCACCTCTATATTTTTACAACACCCCTGTAATTTTACAGCATACAAGACAGGGCCAGTGTACATTTATTTTCACAGCACCCCTGAATTTTTATAGCATACAAGACAGGGCCAGTGTACATTTATTTTAACTGCACCCCTGAATTTTTACAGCATACAAGACAGTGTACATTTATTTTTACAGCACCCCTGAATTTTTACAGCATACAAGACAGGGCCAGTGTACATTTATTTTCACTGCACCCCTGAATTTTTACAACATACAAGACAGAGCCAGTGTACATTTATTTTCACTGCACCCCTGACATTTTACAGCATACAAGACAGGGCCAGCACCCCTGTATTTTCACAGCATACAGGAGGACAGTGGCCCTCTACAGCACAGTGACAGCCAGGACAGCAACACCCATGTACAGCTACAGCACCCCTAACATCGCAGTGACACCACAGTGACAGGACAGCATCCCTATAGAGCACACGCTGACCCCACCCGAAGCCACCACCAACAGAGACAGACAGAGGTGTGTCTCCCTTACTCTCCAAGTCCTGAGTGAAAATGGCGGTGATGTGCGGCTCTTTATATGGAATCCAGAACCCACGAGAATCTGACAGCGGGATGATGATGTTTTGCCTCGTTCTGGGATCCGAGTCTGGCAGGAAGTCCCGAGCCGGATTCGGTTCTCAGCTCGGATTGTGAAGTTCGAGGGGGTTCTGTTTCAGGGCTCAAAGTACTATAGACAGCAGGACACCAAAAGCAGCATGATGCTTTTGGTGTCCTGCTGTCTACAGTACTTTGCTGATGTCTTGACAAAGATCACTGTGATGTGATCGAAACGTTGACTGTCTACATAATGTGGTAATAAATAACCTTTGACCTTTTAGAAAATTGGTGAGTGCCCTCTTTCACAAATGACTATATATATATATATATATATATATATATATATACACATACAGCAGCAGCCGGCACTCCCACAATGATTTCAATATGCTCAGGTGCCAGAGATAAAGATAAATATAGCTCCAACCAAGAACGGCACTCAGAGACAATGTAGCAAAAAAAACTTCTATTCCCAACTGTCAATGTTTCGGGCTCAAAGCCCTGTCGTCAGGACAAAACTGTGTGCTGCTGTAACACTGACAAATAAATTTACATTTTGTGTCACTAACTTCAGGGTCATTTTTAAGTAGGGCTGCTACAGCTGCAATTCCCTTGTTGTGTGGGATAGATGTGTAAAGAGACTGTACGTCTATAGAACACCAGCTGTAGGATTCCTTCCATTCTAGATCTTGTAATATATGTAAGATGGAAGTAGAATCCTGGATATATGATTCCAACAGCGGGACATATTTCTTTATATAGCAATCTACAAATTCTGACATCCTTGAAGTCAGAGACCCAATGCCACTAATGTAAATTTATTTGTCAGTGTTTGGAATTTGTTCTCAAATATAATTATTTCACATTCTTAGAGGAGTGGTACCAACAGGTGTGTGGGTCGGCTATGGGCAGTATCTGTGCCCCAAGCCTGGCCAATATCTATATGGGAAAATGGGAGATGGAAACTTTACAAGGTGAGATAAGTTCTAAGATTATCATGTATAAGAGATACATAGATGACTTGATCATTGTATGGGATGGGAGTGAAATAGAATGGAATGAGTTCCTTGGTAGTTTAAATATGAACACTTACAATCTGAAATTTACTGGTACGTTCAGTCATAAAAAACTGGAATTCCTTGATCTAGTAATTTCAACGGAAAACTTTGAGAGAACGGGTAGGATAGAAACATATACGTTCTTTAAGAAAGTTGACAGCAACAGCTATTTGGAATTTTTTTTTTTTTTTTTTTTTAACAAACTGATTTTTATTGAGGTTTTCCAAATATATGAAACAGTCGTTTGACCATAAAAAGGAACATCAACATCTTGAACATAATATGACAATCCCTAGAACAGAAGGATCGTTTGCAAAATGGAACATTACAAATATATCCAATCAAACGACAATATGCAGTATGCAAATATGGAAATACAGTTAGGGGGGGGGGGGGGGGGATGAAAGGTCCAGGGGAAAGGGTGGGGGGGGGGAAGCTGTCCGCCCATCCACGGCAATAACACCATAATAGTATAGAGTCATGCATAAATAACCATATAACATTTTTCCTAGATCTAAGATCAGAATCAAGTTATAGAGGCAGAACTGATATAATATTACATTATTAAATAAGTTGATTGGTTAGGAATGCATAGTATACAGAGAGTGACTGAGATCCATCAGATTGGCGTGAAGATGAAGAGAAAAATAGTAGAAGGAAAAGAAGGAAGCCAGGTTATCTGGACATTGTCCACTGGGAGTTTTCAAAAGCTGCCTTTATTGTGGATTGAGTGGTCTGATCTAGAGTAGCCATATATGAGCCCCATTTTTTGTTGAACCCTACAAGGCCAGAAGGGCCTGTAAGGAGAGTGGACCTTCGGTCGAAATACAGGTATTGTAACATAGATTTTAGAACTTCGGCTAAGGAGGGGGTCGATCTAACAACCCAGTGCTTTAGAATTGCTTTTTTGGCTATGGTAAATAGCATGGTCAGCATAGGGAAGAGTGGTTTAATCTCTTTCTTCAAACTCCATATAGAAAAATTTATGCAGAGACAGGCTAGCGGGTCTGGTTTTAAGGCCGTGTGGAAATTAGTATTTATGAACACAAATATTTTGTTCCAGAAGCGTTGGATCCTAGTACAGCTCCAGAGGCAGTGATAAAAAGAGGCTCTAGCTCCTTTGCATTTAGGACATCTATTGGGGATTGCAGGGTCACTGGGTATCTGTTCATAAGGAGGTAAGTATGCTTTGTGGATGGATTTTATGTGAACCTCTTGTAAATACGCAGAACTAAGAATTGACATGGTTTGTTGATGGTGGTCCACGAGGAGGTCAAATGAGGTCACCTTCGGAATGTCTGTTTGCCAGGAGGTAACCAGTCTGGGTATATATGGCATGGATGGGATATTAACAATGAGTGAGTAGATTTGCTTTAGTTTATAGGGATGGGTTTCCCAGTGTTTTAGAATCTTTGTTAGTGGAGAGGGGGGTGAAGAGAGGAAAGAGTCTAGGCGTAGTGAGTGCAGGTAATGTCTCACTTGTAGGTACATATAGAAATGGGAGGACGGAATAGAGTATCTGTCTCTCAGCGTTGTGAATTGAGCGATATGACCACCCGGATCGAAGACCTGTGAAGCGGAGCACAGCCCCCTCTCCCGCCATCGAACAAAAAGAATATTGTTAAGGGAAGGAGGGAAGGAAGGGTTTCCCCAAAGGGATATATAAGAGGAAACAGTGTGATCAGCTTTAAGTTTCTTATGTAGTTTTACCCAGCTTAAATACGTGTCTCGGAATAGAGGGTGCTGCAGGATTGATGAAGGTATGTCAGCTTTTTTAGTGTGTAGGAGAGCGCATGGCGAGTACGGACAGAGGGCGTCAGTATCTAGGGCCAAGTCAGTATACGTGCTTTTTCCCATCAGCCAATCCGCTGCATATCTGAGAAAAATTGTAAGGGAGTAAGACAGAAAGTCTGGGACACCCAGTCCACCCATTGATTTGTCCATTATTAGTTTTGCAAAGGCCACTTTTGGTTTCTTTCCATGCCAAATAAATCGGGTCATAGCTTTGCGTAATATTTCCCCATCAGATTCTCTAAGGCTGAATGGGAGAGATTGCATAATATATAGAATTTTTGGAAATATTACAGATTTAAGGACCGCAATCCTCCCTAGCAATGATAGCGGTAGGGCAGCCCAGCCTTCTAGTTTAGAAAGCACGGCTTTAATGGCCGATGTGTAATTTATCTCGTAGATCCGTGTAATATCTCGTGTGATATTTACCCCCAGATATTTAAAATGAGTCTGAGTGATCGTGAAGGGTGATGTTTGAGTGAGAGAGGATAGTGTGGCAGGGGAAACGTGTATAGGGAGTAATTCTGATTTTGTGACATTAATTTTATAGCCCGCCGTTTCACCAAAGTCTGAGATCAAACGCAGGATTTCCGGGACTGATGTGAGAGGATTCGAGACAAATAATAGCATGTCGTCGGTGAACAGGGCGACTTTAAGCTCAGTACTACCGACAGAGATGCCAGTAAAGGAAGGAGAGAGCCTAAGAGCTAATGCTAAAGGTTCAAGAGCAATGGCAAAGAGGAGTGGGGAGAGAGGGCATCCCTGTCTAGTGCCTTTTTCTATATAGAAGGGATTGGAAAGGAAACCGTTGCAGGAAATCTGAGTGGCCGGGGATGTATATAGTGCACGAATAGCTTCAATGAACGCATCTGGAATTTTAAATCGTGTTAGGGTTGCGTAGAGGTGTGGCCATTCGACAAGGTCGAAGGCCTTTTCTGCGTCTAAGGAAATGATGGCGTGTCCTGTATTGGACCCGTCACCTTGACAGGCGTGAAGGGCCGCTATTACCCTTCTCACATTGACTACCGAGTGTCTGCCTGATATAAAGCCTGTCTGATCAGGGTGAATAATGTGAGGGAGTATAGGTTTCAGGCGATCGGCCAATATCTTGGCGAACAACTTGTAATCTAGGTTTAGTAAAGATATTGGTCGATAGGAGCCTGGGTGGGATAGATCTCTGCCTGGTTTAGGGAGCAATTTGAGGAGTGCCGAGTTAAAATGCGGTGGGGGGGTCTTAGCTAATAGTAATGAGTTGAAAATGTCTACCAGAATGACATCAACTTTGAGGGAGAGGAGTTTATAGAACTCTCCACTGTAGCCGTCGGGACCTGGGGCCTTATTGGTTTAGAGGAAAATGTGTGGTTTCTGCGCTATCTCCAGTTGAGATAGGGAAAGAACCTTCTGTAGGAAAGTTTAAGATGAGTGTACAGTTTAAAGTTCCAAAAATGCCCAAAAATTATTAGATGACAAAGCTGTTTTGATCCAGATACATTAAGGAAAATTCACTTCCTGGAAAGGATCCACCAATGATATCGCAGTAAGGGGTATATATATACCCAGAATACTACTAGCCCAAACACCTTGAAAAAGGCTCAGGAGAGCCGAAACGCGTTGGTGAACAGCATCTGCCTGGACAGCGACCCAGCTTTGATCCTGAAGGGATTCCCATACCAGGAATTCACCACAGACATTTTACAAACGAGACTTGGTGTGATATATACACCTTATTTTAAGGTACGCTGCCAGCCATATGTTTTATTGCATTTGTTCTTATTAAAATTGAGTTACACTATTGTGGTTTCTCCTATCTTTTCTTTTATACATTGGAGATGAAGAATTAACATCCCTCTGAACCAAAAATTGGAAGAAAGATTTGGAGACCCAATGACTCACCAGAAAGAATAAGGAAAGCAATAATTTTTGGGCATTTTTGGAACTTTAAACTGTACACTCATCTTAAACTTTCCTACAGAAGGTTCTTTCCCTATCTCAACTGGAGATAGCGCAGAAACCACACATTTTCCTCTAAACCATATTTTGGCCCTACAGGTGGGCATAGAGGTTTTTGCAGCTCTCCGTTTGACGCACCAAATTTACACTTGTTCTTTGTATTTGCTGGGGCCTTATTGGGTTTTAATTGTTTGATCGCTGATCGGACTTCAGTGATGGTGATCGGGGATAGAAGTTGAGCTGTCATATCCTCTGTAATAGCAGGATACGGTAGCGCTTCCCAAAAGGATGGGGGGTTGAGTGAGTTAGCTGTGGGAGCGGGTGGAGGATGTGGTGATTGAGAGCCAGATGTCTGGGGGTGTGAAGTAGGCGAAGGTGGCTGCGGGGTGTTTGGGAGGGTGGTTGAATACAGTTGGGAAAAGTAAGACTGCATAATGTGTGCAATCTGCTTGTTTGAGGAAGTCAGTGTGCCTTGCTGTGTGCGGAGAGGGTGGACCACCGCAGGTGAGAATGAGCCACGAAGTAGGTTAGAGAGTAAGCGGCCAGACTTGTTCCCAAATTTGTGAAACTTGTAGTGGACAGAAAAAAGGTATTTATTTCCCATTTCGGAAATGTGTTCATCAAAGTGGGTTTTAGTAAGTAAATATGCTTGCTTAGTGACTGGTGAGGGGTCTCGTTTGTACGCCTGGAATGCTGCGGTGAGAGCGTTCTGGAGTTCCAGATATTGCTTTGAGAAATTCTTATTGGAGGCTGCGGTAAAGGACATAATCGCTCCTCTGAGTACTGCTTTCGCTGCCATCCAGAACATAAAGGGATTCGTCTGGAGGTGATCAGAGTTGGTATTGTAATAGTCGTCCCAAGCAGCCTCCAAGAAGGACCTAAAAGTATCAGAACGGCAGAATCTAGTTGGGAATTTCCATAGCCTAGTCGTGTCTTTATCGTCTGGGAAGTGGATAGTCAATGTTATCATAGCATGGTCTGATAGTGAGATGGGGGCGATAGAGCAGTCTGTGACCTGAGGAAAGAGGGCGTGAGATATGAAGAAATAGTCGATGCGAGAGAGGGAGCCATGCGCCGCTGAGAGACAGGTGTACTCCCTTTCCGTTGGGTATAGGGCTCTCCATAGGTCAATAACCTGTAAGGTGGAGGTTAGAAGGGGGATGCCAACCTTAGGTAGTGGGGAGGGGGTTCCTCGAGTGTGTGATCTGTCTAATAGGGAGGAAGATATTAGATTAAAATCTCCACCAATAATCAGATTGTCCCCCATAAAGGGGGTCAGGAGGGTAATCAAACTCTGGAAATATGACTTAGAGTAGGGAGGGGGAATATATATATTAGCCAGCGTGAGCCTCTTGCCCAGAATATCTACTGTGGCCACCACATATCTACCAGTATCATCAACAACAATGCGATGTACCTCATGCGCCAGATTGCGTTTTACCAGGATAACCACTCCTCTTGCCTTAGAGCCGTAGGAAGAAGAAGCCAATACAGACCAACCCAGCATTCCTAGTTTCGCAGATTCAGAGGGAGTCAGGTGAGTTTCCTGGAGGAATGCCACGTCCACGCCTGATTTCTGTAAGAAAATCAAAATTTTCCTGCGTTTCGCTGGAGAGTTAATTCCCCCAACATTCCAGGTTGCGTAGCGTAGACTAGGCATCCCCGCAGGAAACAGGGAGAAAAAGAAACATCATCTTAGACTTTGAAAAGACAAAAGGGGGAACTTTTAGTATAACAATGACATAAGGTGTCATACATTCTGACCATTTTATATAAGGTAGGACAGCGTCCTCATGAGATGAGGTGAGGTACCAGACAGTGAGGGAGGGGGGGGGGTACGAGAGGGGAGACAGGGAGAGTGGATGAAAAGAGGCAAACAAACGCTAGCATTTGATGCCAGACTTCCAAGCAAAAGCACATAGAGTAATAAATCATAAATAGCACACATCCAGCACGGAGGGGCGTGTCCGTCCCCCGCACCTCAAAGTGTTACAGGTTCTAACGTGGAACTGTTTAACTGGGGCCGTGGGTCCCGACAGTGAGTTACACCTAAAAACATTGAAATAACATGTTATATAGAAAATATGAGAATATGAGCCACTAAGTATAGGAAAAGACATAGTGGTATAAATTCTGAGCTCAGTAAACAGACATGAAATCATGTAAACCAGTAAGAACTAAAGTAAGAACTAAAGTGAGGCAGTTTTTGAACATTGAGCGCAGTTCTTCATTTAGCTGAGTCAGAGATGTCTGCATCCTTGGCCTGGGACAGCTCCTGAAGGTAAGCCACAGCGTCAGGCGGGGTGGAAAAGTCCTTGAAAGAAGACCCGTCATAAATGCGAAGCCTGGCAGGATACAACAGGCCAAATTTGCGCCCTTCAGCGACTAGTTGAGAGCAAACAGGGGAAAAGGATTTCCTGGCCCGTGATAATTCAGCGGAGTAATCTTGAAAGATGTGAAGCTTATGACCTTCCCATGCTAGGGATTTAGCTTTGCGTGAGGCTGACCATATCTCCATTTTATGTAGATAATTTAAGCAGCGGAACAGGGTAACACGGGGTCTCGGCCTGTTAGGGGTCGGAGTCGGGCCCACCCTATGGACCCTCTCTATTACCATGTCTTGGCAAACCGCCTCTATGCCTAAAAGCGAGGGTAGAGTGTTGCGGACAAAATGGGCCAAAGCGGGCCCCTTGATAGATTCAGGGAGGCCGACCAGCCTAATATTATTCCGACGCGATCTGTTTTCAATATCGTCTATCTTGTTCCACAGCTGGTAAGAGTCATTAGTGAGACGTTTCACGGTGTGTTGTAAGTCCCCTATATCATGGGAGGCCGCGCTAATTTGTTGTTCTGCGTTGGAAACCCTGTGTGTTAAGTGTTGTAGCTGGCTAGTAATATCAGCCACTGCTTTAGATAGGAGTGGGGTCATAGTGGCTGTAATGGCTGCCACTACCTCCGAGTAAGTCACGGGGGCGTCGCAGCCCGCACTTACGTGTCCCCCAGGACCTTCGGCTGCGGTTTTCTTGTGCTGGGGAGGTGCACTCTCTGCTGCCGAGTCTGCCTGCATGGTCCCTGCGGCCCGCCGCTTCTCCTGGCGTGGAGGCTGCGGCTGCTGCTGCTGCTGGTCCGTTTGGGGCTGCGGCGTCGGCGGAGTTAGAAAGCGGTCCATATCGACTGCAAGGGGTGTAGGGTCACTGCGGGAGAGCTCCGGGCACCAAACGAGGCTTTGAAAGCCTAGTAAAAGGATTTATTTGAGGAGCGGGAGACGGAGCTCAAAACGGAGCTCAGGTCTCCATGAAGCCGGAACCGGAAGTCTGCTATTTGGAATTTAAGAGCTGCCATCTACCGCAGTGGAAAGAGAATATAACTTATTCTCAATACACTAGATTACGGAGGAACTGTACAGACCTCCCTAAATTTGATGAACAAGCAGAGATCTATACAGATAGGTTTCTGGAGAGAGGGTATCCGAAGGAACTAACCAAAAATGCCATGCTTAAAGCTGGAGGAAAACAAAGAGAATCCCTGCTGGTTTATAAGAAAAAGATTAGGGAAGATATGACCACTAAAAAAACTTTCTGTCCCTTTGTCACGCAGTTCAGCACAGGATATAAAGATCTGGAAAAAATAGCCCAAAAAAACTGGCATATTTTACAACTTGATCCTATATTGGGTCCGGAACTTCCAAAAAAAACAGAGGTTATTTATAGAAGGGCAAAAACTGTTAAATCGATGGTAGCAAAGAGCAAGCTACAAAAAAGGCAGACAGAAAGAAGTGACCATCAATTTCTGACACCCATGAAAGGTTTCTTTCAATGTGTGAGCTGTAAAGTCTGTAATTGGGCTGATAAATGTGCGAAAAACATAGCAGGGAAGATCAGCACACGTCCCATCTCTATTCAATCTTTCATTAACTGCAATACCACTTTTTGCATCTATATACTAATGTGCCCTTGTGGGCTAGGGTATGTTGGTAAGACCGTGCGGGTCTTAAAGATCAGAATTTTAGAGCACGGTAGAAACATCAGAAACCGTGTTCTGAATCATAGTGTCCCACGACACTTTGCTGAGAAACATAATGCTGACCCCTCACTTTTAAAATTTGCGGGTATTGAACATGTATCGGCAGGTAAAGATGGTGGAAATAGAGAAGAACGTCTTCTCAGAAGGGAAACCTTCTGGATTTTGACTTTGAACACATTGGTGCCACGTGGTTTAAACGAAAATTACGAGATCACTCCCTTTATTAGGGAACGCTAGTGACCCGTGGGTTTTTCTCCTTCCTTTTTTCTCCTGCAAGCACCTAATGTTTTGTGGCTGATGACAACGTTCAGCCTGTAGCTTTGTTTAAAGCTTATAAATAATGCCTCTAACTGATGTGTATAATTCTGTTAACAACAGAAGGTGTGGATAGTTCGGATTTATTTGACCCAATAGTCTATAGAACCTGTTTGAGATACTGATTAAAAAATGGGAGAAATAATATCTGTTCATTTAAAGCTATGCGGCATGTGATAATTGTATTTTTTGTCCTTTTGTCTTGTGTGCTATATATCTACATCTCTAAATATAGGGAATATAGTCATTCTTTTATAAATCTATTCTTAATATAGATACTTCTTCAATGACTATATAAGAAAGATATATATATATATATATATATATATATATCCTTCGTTTTTAAAATGGAGAGTGCAATATATGCCTGTCTTTACTTATAAATGGGATCTTACAGATTGTGATTTTCTCCTCATGATAGGAATAGTGATTAACTTACAAATATACAGAGACGTGGAGGCGGTAGAAATGAGACATATGCGCTTCCAGGTTACTAAGGGAAACCACCATGTATGTTTGATGTGATGTTCCATTTAGCAGTCAATGAAAAACATTTCTCCTTTTTATTACGTGTTTGTTTATGATGTATTATTTTTATTGTGTTTTATATTGTTAAACAGTTTGTCTGTTTATATACTTTTATGCAGATGTTATTATTACCTGAACCCACGCGCTATATATCTATGTTAGAACTGTTTTCTAAAGCGCTTTGGAGACATAAATAGTCATTGATGATTCATACCACCTGTGTTTAATTAAGATGGGGGCTTTTAAATAGATTACTGACGTCTGACAGGCCAGCCTCCTGACGAAGTATCCACGAAACGCGTTGGGGCGGAGCCTGCCAGACATGTGTGCTTCTGTTCCACTCGGCCTTCTTCTCCCTGTGTCCGCTGCGAGTGGCCAGACGGGTCCTGGATTATCGGCGCGGTGCATGGTCCTGGCGTTCGTACACAGAGGCGGAGGTTTGCCTGGTGGATGTTTTTTTATGCTCTGTGACTGGCCCAAAGTGTGGGTCTTATCTGGTACGGGAACACACTTTCCTTTTACCTGTTTGTGTCTAATGATGCATGCATAAAATAAAAAATGATTTGCACTATGGGTGCATTCTCCTAAATTCTTTCTCCAGGTATCTTTCTGCTCAAAGGGATTCTGAGCCTCTGGGGAATTGCTGCGGTGTCCATTACACCAGTGCCTACAGCACAAGGTCCACTACCTGTGAACTGTGAATGAACTATTGAAAGACTACCAGCGCACCTGTACATCGTTTATTTCAGCATATATATATATATATATATATATATATATATATATATATAATATTATTTGTGCTGGTCGTGGTGCTCCACATACATTTAAATTCCTTTCTAGTGTTGGCCAATATCTGGCTTAGTTCAAAACCCTCGTTGAGGAATCTTTACTAATGTTCCACTTTAGTAGAAGGTTACTTGTATCCATACATCCTTGTGTATATATAAAGTCAATAAGTTGTATCCAAATAATACCCCTTTCACATCGCACAAATAACCCGGTACCGACACGGCATATTGCCGTGTCGAACCGGGTCAGTGTGCGATGTGAAAGCACACTAGGCGATTTAGCGGGTCGCCTGACCCGGTAAATCAACCCGGTAAAAAAGAAGGGTTTTACCCGGGTTGATTACCGGGTCAGGTGCGGTGTGAATGGGAGCCGTGTCGATGCGACACGGTTCCCATTCACAAGATAGGGAGAGGCGGCGCTGGAGATGAGCTCATCTCCCGACGCCGCCTCCACCCCCGCCCCTGCTGCTGCTGCGGCCTCCGTTGTCATGGCAACCGACCCGGTATATTGCCGGGTCGGGAAGCCTGCAACGGAGCGCAAATGCCGGATCCCACCCGGTAAGTACACGTTTGTCTTACCAGGTAGGACACGGCATTTGCGGTGTGAATGCAGCATAAGTATCCCCTGTGAAGGTATGCTGGATCAGATAGGATATTTCCTATTATAACCACTAGGGGTCACTGAAACTGCACTCAGCTATCTCTATTCAAGCAATTGGTATATAGTTTAATAAGGGAGTTCCATTTCTTTGTTTAATAAGTACTCATTACAGTACCCTTCAATGTAGAAGTTAAATTCCTCCACCACTAATGAAGTGCTTGAAGGGGAATAGGTTTATCTGTAAGTTTGTAGAACTTCCACTTTACTTGTCCTCTATTGCCCTCTTTCCAACCAAGTATTAAACCCACTATACTGTTCCCATGCAGTGAGTACAATAGATGATAGATTGACATCCAGTCCTAGGACATGTAGATAAATGTCACTATTGTCGAAGTTGAAAATATTACACTAACACTTCACGTGCAAACACCACACAGAGTAGCCTCTGTGCGTACGCGTTTTCACCATGCGTACGCATACACGCATGCTACGTACACTGATTTGCGAGCCTTGTGCATTGGCGCGTGGTATGAGTATATATGGTAGCATACGCATTCGCACAGAAAAGCTACAAAGACATAGTCAATATTCAATTCATATAGTGCACAATTTACACATAGTCTCCACACACATTGGGGGTCATTCAGAGTTGTTCGCTCGGTATTTTTCCTCGCATCGCAGCGATTTTCCGCTAACTGCGCATGCGCAATGTTCGCACTGCGACTGCGCCAAGTAAATTTGCTATGCAGTTAGGTATTTTACTCACGGCATTACAAGGTTTTTTCTTCGTTCTGGTGATCGTAGTGTGATTGACAGGAAGTGGGTGTTTCTGGGCGGAAACAGGCCGTTTTATGGGAGTGTGTGAAAAAACGCTACAGTTTCTGGGAAAAACGCGGGAGTGGCTGGAAAAACGGAGGAGTGTCTGGGCGAACGCTGAGTGCGTTTATGACGTCAAACCAGAAACGACAAGCACTGAACTGATTGCAGATGCCGAGTAAGTTTGAAGCTACTCAGAAACTGCTAAGAAGTGTCTAATCGCAATTTTGCTAATCTTTCGTTCACAATTTTGATAAGCTAAGATTCACTCCCAGTAGGCGGCGGCTTAGCGTGTGCAAAGCTGCTAAAAGCAGCTTGCGAGCGAACAACTCGGAATGACCCCCCTTGCCAGCAAGTTACATTTACTCAAAGGGCAGAACAATAGAGATATCCAGCTTTACAGGATGTGAGGGGACA
This sequence comes from Pseudophryne corroboree, assembly GCF_028390025.1. Lineage (NCBI taxonomy): Eukaryota > Metazoa > Chordata > Amphibia > Anura > Myobatrachidae > Pseudophryne > Pseudophryne corroboree. Next base: position 600,315,068 of record NC_086449.1, on the reverse strand, counting down.
GAACCAGTTTAGGACTTAGTGTTTGGTATCCAGATGTGCAGTATTTTGTGATCTATGTCCCGGTTGTTATGTGCAGTTGATCGCATGTTTCTGCACATAGATATGCGCAGGATTGTAATATTCATAAATACTGTAAATACTGCACTCATGATATGCGTCGGGAACCCGGTGGTGGAGACCTGCAAGCACACCTGGACCAAGCCTCGTCCACTCATTCAAACCAACCTTTGACCTCTCATGTACTGTAAATGACCTGCCCCTTGACCTATGGAATAAGAGCGTACATTTCCTTTTGTATTGTATTTTTGACCCATTGTATAAAAGAGAGGCTCCCTGACCAGGCATCAGTCTATTCTCTGGAGGTCATCTTGCTAAGACTGACTGAGACCTGGATCCGGGAGCGCTGGCGAACAAACATATATACTATTGGTTGTAGCTCTTCTCTGTATTATTGTTGTATTTTCTACTTGTATCTTTTTGAGTAAATATTGTTGATGCGTTGGACCACAACATAACATTTAACTACTGGTGTCGCATTCCATTCTTGTTTGGGGAATAAGGTGTATACAGCCACATGTGTCGATGCATTGTGCGCACAGCGTTTCGGCACGTATACGCAACGTGCATACACATCTTAGGGGTTATTGTTTACGTAAGCGGCCACAGCGGTCCGAACCACAGTGTGTTTAGGTATTGCTTTTCCTTGTAAGTTAATCGAATTTAACAGTTGGCAGCTCGTCCGGTTCACCACATACTCATGAACTTGCAGAGCCTTACAGACTTTGGTCTAACAACAAAGGGTGAAGATGCGTCGAAAGTAATTTTGTTTTATGTTTAAAACTACCTAATGTTGTTAAACCACGTCTGTCCTGTATAGTCTCAGAGCTGCTGGTGTGAACCGAGGGACAACAAGAAAAAGCAATTCATATATTTTTTTGTTGTTGTCTGTTACTTTTGGCGCAAAAACCCGCACAAGCGCACTAACAGTTTGCATACATTCTCACATATTGTTGCCATAGGTTGTAATAGTCATTATAGATCTGCATAGAATCGGATACGTTTATTTGTTATACATTTGGTATATTTCTTTAAGTGGGTAATTGTAAAAACACAAAACGCAGTTCCGGCCTAAAAGTTTAGGTAGCACTCAAAGGAGGATTACCCTTGTAGGCGGCTTCCAGCGGATGTGAGGAACAAAGGTGTATTGTGTAGTGAGCAGTAGAATTGCTTACATTGATCGTGATAAGTGTTGAATATTTAGGTGCGAACGCATGGTGTACACATGGTACGGTAGAAGACGTACGTGAGGTGAACATACGGAAATGCGCACGTGGCACGAGAAAGCGCACGGTTGCATGCTTACGCAAGGTTGCGCAAAGTAGCGATCGCAGGTTTTAGCCACACAATAGAAGTTCAATTTAAGGTGGGATAAAAGACATAGTTATACATTAACGAGTAACTATGCGATTTTAAAAGCAGATTACTATAATATTTTGTTTAAAGCGTACTACCTCTGGGACAAGCTACCAATCAAAGGGAGTGATATTTTTCTGTACAGAAAACATTGTGTATTAGTGTAAGTTGAAAGTAGGTGTGGATGTATTGAACCCCGGAAACCGGGATACCGTGGGAGATGCTGAGTTAGCAAAGGCTTAGAGGTGTGAAGGCTAGCAACCTTGCGTATTGACTAGTATTGAGGCACGTAGTGTGTGTGTTTTTACAGGAAAAACGTGCGGAGGAGTGTGATAGATTGTGATAGATTGATTTAAGGTTATGGTGTTACGCTCCGGCTGTGGAGCACAGCTTGTGAATTCGACTCATGTGATCGTAGGGCTTATAGATAACATGTATCTATAAGCTATGCGATTGGACCTCCTGTGTGTGTGATAAGCGGCGCAACGTGATACCATTTGCGTTCTTTGTTCGCAAATGCGTCATCATACGTGCTGTGTAGAGCATACGCAGACGTGATTTCTGTAAAGTAGAAGGAATTTTTTGCTGACTCTCTCTCAGGAAATCTTCCTGGTGGACATTCACTGGATAGGGTGATCGATAAGTTGTTTCTCACCCAAGAAAATTCCAGCGGATAGAAACCAAAAAGCGCAGGCCTGTAACCTCCTCTGAAAAAGGTGGCGTATTGATTTATTGCTGTTAATACGTCATACTTACAATGCTGAGGGGTCTGGTAGGGGCCTCACTGGGTAAGTGAGGGTCACTATTGGAGTGAGCCGTGGTACATTCCAGCGGAGAAGGAGTTGGCGAGATAACTCGGAGGACTTTCATCATTTGCTCTTACTGTCCATTTGGGGATCATGTCAAAAAGTCCACGATGGGAGCCAAGTGCACAAGCGAGAAACGTTCGGCAGCCAGGGTTCAGGCTGGAGAGCAGAGGCCAAGAGAGTCCACTCGGTTTATAATGTGTGGGAAGTATGGTCCACACGCAGAGGCTTTTTGTGAAGAATGGGTACGAATAACTGTTGATGATAGGGCATCATTTCCTAGGGTTGGTAGTTTTGAACCAGAGGTGCTGCAGAATGTTAGAAATAGGATATGTATGATCAAATCCAATAAACAAAGGATCAGACATAACAACTGTCTAAACAAGACATGTCCAAACTGTGGCCCTCCAGCTGTTGTGAAACTACATATCCCAGCATGCCCTGACACAGTTTTGCTGTCAGAGAAATGCTAAAGCTGTGACAGGGCAAGCTGGGATGTGTAGTTTCTCAACAGCTGGAGGGCCGCAGTTTGGACATGCCTGGTCTAAACATATGGCAACAAGAGAGAGAAATGCAAAGGAAACTTGCTCATATAGCAAAGTCCAAACCAAACAGGAATGCGAATGCAAGTGCACCACCACCGCCATATGTCGATGGGGAGAAGGCTGCTACAACCAATAGCATACCAGGAAATTATAGGAATGTACTTAGTAACTGTATTAACCATAACCCATGTACATTGTACCCTTTACTAAATTCTCCCAAGGATTATGGTTCAGAGGAGGATGACGAGCCCAGCATGATCTCAGCCCTCTCCCAGGCAACCACCATGCAGGAAACTCAGGTGGGCACAGCCCAACCAGTAAGAGCAGTGGCTATGGCTTCCACTGGAGGGATGGGTGAGATCATAGCCACTGGTAAGTACGGGACTGTTCATTATGCAGAGACAGTAGCTCCTCTGCACTGAGACAAACAAGAGTGAACTGGTTGTGTTAACCCCGGTTTGGGTAATAGCAGTTCCTAATGGGAGAACTGATAACCAGGGAGTAACCCCCATCAGGAATATTGTCATATATTACCCGTGGTCCAGGTCTGAACTGCGGTCAATCATGTCAGAACTCCCCAGGAAAGATTTAGTCGGTGCCAGAAGTTTAATAAAGATCTGGGCAATGCCCATGAACCCACAAACAAAGATTGGCAGACAGTGTTAAGAGCGTGCCTATCCCCTAATATTGACACCCAAAAATTCATAACTGATTGTAAGATAGAGACAGACAGTCCTCTGACTGATGAATACAATCAGGAGAATGTAAGACAGATTAACATACAACTAGGATTGTATTTTCCCACAGTTGTAAAGTGGAATACGATTTTCACGATCAAACAGAAAGAGAGTGAACTGGCATCCGAATATTTCCATAGAGCATTACAAGATATGGCTAAATACACTGGGATAGAGGATATAAAGAATGATGTGAACCACAGGGAGGTGGCTGTCTCTTATTTAATGGATGGGCTTAAAGAGGCATTGAAAGTCAGAGTACAGACTTCTTTGCCTAATTGGAGGGGGATTACGGTAGATGCCCTGAGAGAATCCGCTATGAAACATGACCAAAACATCAAAACAAAGAATCGCAAGGCAAAAGGTTGATGGTGGTAAGTATACAGGCACTTGAAGGGATGTCCAACCAACCAAAACCCCAGACCTCTGAAGACTGGAGAAGGTCAATAACATGTTATGCTTGCAAAGAGGAGGGACACTTTGCCAGGGAGTGTAGGAGTACAGGGGCACATAATAAGTATAGGCCCCCTAGATAAGAACACGAGCCACATTATTAAACACATAGACGGGATCAGGTAACATATAGGAGAGACTACGAGCCACATAGAGGGGAAACACGGAGGTACCAACCAAGGAGGGACTGGCAGGCCTCCGAAAACTCACAGCTATTACCCTCACACATAGTAGCTGCAAACCTGAGGTCATGGTCAATGTAGCTGGCACACCACAACCTTTTCTTGTAGATACAGGGGCGGCCAGATCTGTACTAAACTCTTGAACAGGTATAATGACCATGGGAAAAATGATTTTGGCAATGGGAGTAACAGTAAATGTGCAGCACTATCCTTTACATAGACCTGCAGAAATTACGATAGGGCCCTTGCATACCAAACATTCTTCCCTGTTGGCTGCATCGGCTCCGACTAATTACTTGGCAAAGATTTGTTATGTAAAATGCGGGGCATCATATATTGTACCCTGAGGGTGTGTTTTTAGATATCCCTGAGAACCATGCGCAGGAAGTACAAGATATGTTAGACACCCCTCAAAGGCTAATGTTACACTCTACCGTTCTAATCACATGTCCAAAACAGGTAGAGGAATTAATCTCACAAATACCGGGTTCCCTTTGGACCAAAGATGGACAGGACACTGGATTGATGGCGAATGTAGCCCCAGTAGTAGTGCAAATAAAAGATGGCAGGATAGCTCCAAAAATCCTCCAGTATCCTCTGAAACCAGGGGTGGAATTAATAGTATACCCTGTCATAGAACGGCTGCTATAGCAGGGCATCCTAGTCAGGATGTCCAGCACAGCCAATAGTCCCATCATCCCTGTGAAAAAGAGTGGGGGGAGGGGTTACAGGCTAGTGCAGGATTTAAGGGGTATAAACAAAATAGTCAACAGTCAATTCCCTGTAGTGCCCAATCCAACTGTCATCCTCATGCAGATTCCCTCTACCTCCAAGTACTTAACTGAAATTGACCTGCTTTCTTTTCTGTTCCTCTTCACCCTGACAGTCAGTACCTTTTTGCTTTCACCTACAGGGGAGTACAGTACACCTGGACCCGTCTCCCCCAATGTTTCATTGACAGCCCAAGTATTTTCTCCCAGGCCCTACATAACTGTTTACAATCCTTTCAACCTGAGAATGGGTTGGTGCTGATACAATATGTCAATGACATGTTGTTGTGCTCTGATTCATTTGAGTGATCCCTGGCAGACACTAAACAGCTTCTGTTTTACCTCTCCCAGACAGGACACAAGGTTTCTAAGTATAAATTACAGTTGTGCCAGACAACGGTTAAATACTTGGGACACTGCTTGATGCAAGGACTAAGACATCTGACCACAGACAGGATACAGGCCAGCCGTGACATGACTCTGCCGCAAACCCAGCAACAAATTCACACTTTTCTAGGAATGTGTGGGTATTGTCTGAATTGTATTCCGGGGTTCTCTATTCTGGCACTACCATTGCAAGAAATGGTCTCTTCAAGCAATCCAGATTGGGTCTCTCATACTGAGGAGTCCAAACTGGTGTTTGAGAGACTAAAAGAGTGCTTATCACAAGCACCAGCATTGGGGATGCCAGATTATGAGAAACCTTATGAGTTATATGGTACCGAAAGTGCTGGGTGCACAGCAAGAGTCCTAACCCAGAAACATGGTGATGCCAGCAGACCGGTAGCCTACTACAGTGCACAGCTGGACACTGTAGCACGGTCTCTCCCCACTTGCCTATGAATTGTTGCAGCCATAGCTTTGTTGGCATGTAAAAGTGAAGACATAGTGTTAGGACACGACCTTACAATCCATACACCTCATGCAGTATCAGCCTTGCTAAACTCCGCCCAAACCAGGCATGTCTCATCATCTTGGTTTACAAAATGGGAACTATCACTGATGGCCCCTGTAAACATTACCATAAAAAGGTGTAGCACACTAAGGGGGTAATTCCAAGTTGATCACAGCAGCAAAATTGTTAGCAGTTGGGCAAAACCATGTGCACTGCAGGGGGGGGGGGGGCAGATATAACATTTGCAGAGAGAGTTAGATTTGGCTGGGTTATTTTGTTTCTGTGCAGGGTAAATACTGGCTGCTTTATTTTTACACTGCAATTTAGATTTTAGTTTGAACACACCCCACCCAAATCTAACTCTCTCTGCACATGTTATATCTGCCACACCTGCAGTGCAAATGGTTTTGCCCAACTGCTAACAAATCTGCTGCTGCGATCAACTCGGAATTAGCCTCTAAATACTGCAACTTATTTACCGAGTGTGCCTTGTCATGCACAAAAGGGTGGAGGATGAGAACGATGTTGAAGGAGGATTTAGTACAGACACTGATACGCACGATTGTATGGAAAACTTGAACCAGACTTTCACTGCAAAACCTGACATTAGTGACAACCTACTGGAAGATGTAGACATTACCTTTTACACTGATGGTAGTTGTCACAGACAGATGGACTCAGGAGACCTGTGCACTGGATACGCAGTTGTAGATGACGAAGGTATCATAGAAGCTGAACCCCTTGGTCCACCTCACTCAGCACAAGTCACTGAGCTGGTAGCACTGACCAGAGCATGTGAGTTGGCAAAGGGTAAATCAGCTAATATATACACGGACTCTAGATATGGTGCATGATTCCGGGGCCCTGTGGTGCCTCCGAAATTTCATGACGGCAGCTGGCACACGTGTGGTGCATGCACCATACATCAAAAGGCTTCTGACAGCCATACAGGAACCTGAAAGAGTGGCTGTTATCAAGTGTAAAGCACACACCTACAACCAAGACCCAATTTCACTTGGTAACAGCCGAGGAGACGAAGCTGGTAAATTAGCAGCAAGCATCACCACACAAATTAACACCACACAACTGATGACATTCAATACGGTAAACACACAACAGTTAATTGAAATGCAAGATTTATGTTCCCTACAGGAGAAGGCAGTCTGGTAGGCGAAGGGATATGGTCAGGAGTCCTCAGGACTTTGGAGAGATGGACAAGGTAAGCCAGTGGCCCCCAGGGCATATCTCCCAAAGCCTAGCTGAGGCGGCACATGGTCTGACTCATCTGGGCAAGGAAGGTATGTGCAAATTGGTAAGAGCCTACTGGAGTGCACCAGGGTTCTCTTCTCAGGCGAGCAAGAAAGCAATAACATGTCTTACTTATTGGTAAGACAATAACGACGGAGCCATCCCATATCCCTCCTACAGATGGACCTTTCCAGGTAATATAAATTGACTTCATACAGCTACTACCCTGTAGAAATTTGAAGTATGTACTTGTATGCACTGATGTCTTCTCAAACTGGGTAGAGGCATTCCCTGCCGCCACAAATACAGCTCTATTTACCACTAAGAAAATTGTGCAAGAATTTGTGTGTAGATATGGTATCCCTAAGATTATTGAAAGTGATAGGGGTACCCATTTTACAGGTGAAGTCAGTCAGGTCATGTGCAAACGTATGGGTATTAATAGTAAGCTACATACTCCCTACTGGCCTCAGGCCAGTGCGAAGGTGGAGAGAATGAACAGCACTATTAAGAACAAGCTGAGCAAAGTGATGGCTTAAACTTGACTGTTGTGGCCGGAGGCACTGCCACTAGTATTGTACAGCATCAGAACTACTCCCAGGTCACCGCTTAACCTATCACCCTTTGAAATTTTTTTTGGTTGACAGACCCATGTAATGATAGAGCCCCAGGATGATCTGAAATGCAATAATGAAATGACTATGCAATATTTGGTTAGGATGAGCCAGCAACTGAGAAACCAGCAACGGAATATGAAGCTGGCAATTCCTGACCTACCAAACAGTAATTGTCATGAAATTGAACCTGGGGACTATGTGATGATGCTAAATTTTCTACGTTCGGGTTGCCTGATAGACAGGTGGGAAGGACCGTATCAAGTTTTGTTGACCAGCACAACAGCACTGAAGGTTGCCGAGAGAGAGACTTGGGTCCACTCATCCCACTGCAAGAAGGTTGATGACCCGGAGAAAACTCGTGAGAAGGAGAAAGAAAACCTCATATCACTAGAGAATCTGTTCCGGGAAAGCTGAAAGGCAGGACTGTCAAAACTACACCTGAGCATGGTGAAAAGAAAATTCAAGGACGGTTGTCTAAAAAAAATTTTTCTCTCCAAACACCCCCCCTTTTCATTTTTTTTCCTCTCTCCCCTACTTTTTTTCTACCGAAATGGATCCACATCAAGAGACTGTATTCCGGATTTTTCTTGTGATTCTATTTTTGATCAGGACAATTTGTTTTTGTGAGGGCCTCTGAGAAGTCGAGCAAGGATCTAGAATGGGTTCTGATGGATAGGATGAATTTGCAGGACCCCAGGATCAGTCCATCACTTTGGTCAAAGCTGGTATAAGTAAGAGATCTGGTAGTCATGGAGCTCGGAGGCAATGTGAAGGCTTATTGTCTGATGAATACTGCATATGTAAGTACTGCGATAACATAGTCGAAGATGGGGGCATCCAGCGATGTCAGTCAAACAATAATATCAATATTGACGGATATCCTTTGAGTGACTATCACTCATTAGTGGGTACGGTCATAAACCAAGCAGAATGCTGGGTGTGCTCACAAGTACCTCAAGGACAGAGTAAATCGGGATTAGTGTCATGCCCATCAACAGTAAATGAGGTACTCGAATTGCATGGGGGGAGACCAGTGGACAGAAAATCCAATATATCTAGACCCCCTAGCCTAAAGCTCCACCAGTACCACGTACATAGATCACTACTATGTTTAAACGTAACCAATTTCCGGAAGCCAGGAAATTGGGAAGTGACTTGGAACAATCAGACAATGACCTTCTCACAAAGAGAACACAACAATACTGAACTTGTACGTGGGATAGCCACAAGTGGGAGGTATTTACAATACAAATATACATGTGGGATCAAAACCATGTGGGATGGAACAGTGCCACAGGGATATTGTGTGCACATCATCCAGCCAGATACTTGTATCAAGCAGATGGAAAAACTGGGGACAGGTTTCTTCGTAAGGATTATCTGTGATATGATACTGATGCATTTTGTCCCCTATGTTCTCCCAGATGACGCTTATTTCATATGTGGAAGGAAGGCGTACAAGTGGCTTACTCCGAGCTCTGAAGGGTTGTGTTACATAGGCAAACTCAGGGGCAGATTGGCCCACCAGGACACCATGACAGATTCCGATGGGCCGGTTCCATATCACTCTCAGTCAGGCCGATTCTCACTGAGCCTGGGCTGGCTCACACTGCTTCCAGGATTTGCGGTTATTTTTAATTACATTATTTGCATAATCATGTTGGTGTAAGGGTTAGGGCATCCCCGGTCAGAGCAGGATTTACCTTGTTCTCAGGATGCCAGCTTATCAGGCTGCACTCACAGCCAGCCCTGGGACAATCTCTAATGCAAAGTCATTCAGCCCTATAGCTGCCCAGGTCTGTCCATGATGATGAGCCTATTTATGTAATGCAGTGGCTACGTATATAATATGGTGCTATTTGTATAATGCAGTGCTATATGTGTAATGTGGTGCTATTCGTGTTATGTGGTGTTATTTGTATAATGCGGTGCTATACGTGTAATGTGCTATTCGTGTTAGATGGTGCTATTTGTATAATGTGGTGCTATATGTGTAACGTGGTGCCAGGGCCGAAACTAGGATTTTTGTCACCCGGGGCAAGGTAGTCATTTGACACCCCCCCCCCCCCGGCAAAAAAAAAAAAATATTTTACAATAAATAAATAAAAATAATAATAAAAAAAAATTAAAATAAATAAATACATGAATAAAAATATTATATATATATATATATATCTCTTTCAGAACTTTTTTTACCTGAAAAATTGCCTTTTCTAACATGAATTTCATATCCAGGAAAAAGTGTCCCCATTTTACACAGTACGACAGGCAAGTGTCCCCATTCCCCATTTTACACATTGCGGCAGACAGGTGACCCCATTTTACACATTGCGGCAGACAGGTGTCCCCATTTTACACATTGCGGCAGGAAAAAGTGTCCCCATTTTACACATTGCGGCAGACAGGTGACCCCATTTTACACATTGCGGCAGACAGGTGTCCCCATTTTACACATTGCGGCAGGAAAAAGTGTCCCCATTTTACACATTGCGGCAGGCACGTGTCCCCATTTTACACAGTACGCTGGCAAGTGTCCCCATTTTACACATTGCGTCAGGAAAAAGTGTCCCCATTTGACACATTGCGGCAGGCACGTGTCCCCATTTTACACAGTACGCTGGCAAGTGTCCCCATTTTACACATTGCAGCAGGAAAGTGTCCCCATTTTACACATTGCGGCAGGAAAAAGTGTCACCATTTTACACATTGCGGCAGGAAAAAGTGTCCCCATTTTACACATTGCGGCAGGCACAGGTCCCCATTTTACACATTGCGGCAGGAAAAAGTGTCCCCATTTTACACATTGCGGCAGGCACAGGTCCCCATTTTACACATTGCGGCAGGAAAAAGTGTCCCCATTTTACACATTGCGGCAGGCACAGGTCCCCATTTTACACAGTACGCTGGCAAGTGTCCCCATTTTACACATTGCGGCAGGCACAGGTCCCCATTTTACACAGTACGCTGGCAAGTGTCCCCATTTTACACATTGCGGCAGGCACAGGTCCCCATTTTACACAGTACGCTGGCAAGTGTCCCCATTTTACACATTGCGGCAGGCACAGGTCCCCATTTTACACAGTACGCTGGCAAGTGTCCCCATTTTACACATTGCGGCAGGCACAGGTCCCCATTTCACACAGTACGCTGGCAAGTGTCCCCATTTTACACATTGCGGCAGGCACAGGTCCCCATTTTACACATTGAGGCAGGCACAGGTCCCCATTTTACACAGTACGCTGGCAAGTGTCCCCATTTTGCACATTGCGGCAGGAAAAAGTGTCCCCATTTTACACATTGAGGCAGGCACAGGTCCCCATTTTACACAGTACGCTGGCAAGTGTCCCCATTTTACACATTGTGGCAGGAAAAAGTGTCCCCATTTTACACATTGAGGCAGGCACAGGTCCCCATTTTACACATTGCGGCAGGCACAGGTCCCCATTTTACACATTGCGGCAGGACGGTGGTGGAGGGAGAGAGAGAGAGAGGAAGGGAGAGGGGCTGACTTACATTTGAAGCGGTTCTCGCCGCTCTTCAGCCGCCTCTCCCTCCTCGTCCGGTCTGCACGGCTCCCCCTTCTCCCTCCTCCGGCGGGGTTTCGTGGAATGACGCGTTTGCGCCGTGACGTCACGACGCAATCGCGTCATTCCGCGAAACCCCGCCCCCCGAGCTGGGCACTCGGGAGAAGGGGGTTTCAACGTTATAAAAGTGCCGCGGCGGGTGTTAGGGGGTCTCGGCGCCCCCTCCAATCCGGCGCCCAGGTCGCCTGCCCCCCTAGCCCCCCCCTAGTTTCGGCCCTGGTGGTGCTATTCGTGTTATGTGGTGTTATTTGTATAATGCGGTGCTATACGTGTAGTGCGGTGCTATACATGTAATGTGGTGCTATACATGTAATGAGGTGCTATATGTGTAATATGGTGCTATTTGTATAATGCAGTGCTATTCATGTTATGTGGTGTTATTTGTGTAATGTGGTGCTATACGTGTAGTGCCGTGCAATACATGTAATGCGGTGCTGTATGTGTAATGTGGTGCTATTCATGTAATAATATGGTGGCAATGTATGTAATGATCGTTGGATTGCCCACTGGGACAGAGTCCGCTACGCTGGTCCCGTGTCTGTGTTTCACTACTTGTGTGTGCTCTCTCCCTGTACTGTGCTGTATGTAGTGTGTGCTCCCTCCCTGTACTGTGCTGTATATAGTGTGTGCGCTCCCTCCTTGTACTTTGAAACATATAAGGTTAAAAAAAGGGGTTTGTAGAATGAAAAATCAATGAAATCAGAAGTAGAGTAAAGGCATGACAGCAGTGTCGGTAGACACTGAAAGTGGACATGTCAGTCCTTGTATATTCAGACGTACAGATGTACATCAGGGTAGGGCATTAGGTAAGCATTAGCATAGGGTAAAGCAAAAAAAGCTCCAACTGCGTCTATCTCAGAATCAGGATGTCACAACTGAGGGCCTGAGCTGACGGGAGGCAGCCTCAGTTGTAGGGACTGTCACAACTGAGGGCCTGAGCTGACGGGAGGCAGCCTCAGTTGTAGGGGCTGAGGTGTAATGGAACCTGGCAGGTTGTATCAGACCCCTAGACATGTAGAAGAATTGCCCGAAGGCATGACCACGACAACCAGGAATAAAAGTCAATGATGTTTATTTATGACAACTCCGCAACACAGCAGCAGTAAAAGAAAACGTAAAAGTCAGCAAAGAATAAATACAGTTCCTGGGTACTACAGGATGGCAGGAGCCACAGGGCACTGGTAGTGTGAGATAGTTCTTATGATCTTCTAGATGGAAAGTCCTTACCAGGCCCGACTGTAGCAATGGAGATAACCCAGGATTGTGCCAGCTGGTGTTCCAGGAAAAGCTGGGTTGCTGAAGATAAAACAGCTGCTGTGGATACTGGCTGGAACCAGACTGTTGTTAGCACGGAGTGGATACTGGCTGGAACCAGTTAAATAATAAATGAACTTGGGAGCGATGAAATATGAACTGAAATGTAGAACTTGAGAGCGGAGAAATAATAATACCGGTGGAGAGTGGTAAAGTGTAGAAAGGACACCGGGCCTTTAAGGGAAGCTGTACTCTGCTGGAAGCTGAGCTGGAAGCAGGTAATGTTGTAGCTGGAAACAGATGAATCCACAATGGATTGGAGAGTCAGGCTACACCGCAGGTGGAATGCTGGTGCGGGTCTCTATGGTGGAAGTCTTGAGACAGGAGCTGGAACCTGGAAGACAATCACAGGAGAGAGACAAACAGGAACTAGGTTTGACAACCAAAGCACTGACGCCTTCCTTGCTCAGGCACAGTGTATTTATACCTGCAGCAAGGAAGGGATTGGCTAGGCAATTATGCAGATTAACAATACTGACAACAGATTGGAGGAAATGATCAGCTGACAGAATCCAAGATGGCTGCGCCCATGCAGACACTTGGAGGGAAGTTTGGTTTGTAATCCATGTGGTAATGAAAACAGTAATGGCGGCGCCGGCCACTGGAGACAGGAGACGCCAGGCTGACAAGTGCACATCCAACCACGCGGACACAGCGGAGGCCGCGGCTGACGTAATCGCCACTCTGACACTCTGCATGCAGAAGCTCAGGGACGGCGGCAGAGGCCGCGGGAGACGCCATGCCAGATGTAATAAGGCGTTACTGTGACAGCGTCTCAGAGAGACAGGAGAGGATGCAGGAATGTGAACATTAGGATAACAGATGGGATCCGGTCCTGGAGCGCTGAGCCAGCCTTAGGAGGCATCTGATGGGTAAGAAATGGCGTCCAGATACCCGGATCGTGACAGCACCCCCCCCTTTAGGAGTGGCCCCAGGACACTTCTTTGGCTTTTGAGGAAACTTGGAATGGAATCTCCGGACCAAGGCAGGAGCATGGACATCAGAAGCATTGGTCCATGAACGTTCCTCAGGGCCGTAACCCTTCCAGTCAATAAGATACTGTAGTTGACCGTAACGGTGACGTGAGTCCAGGATCTTGGCCACTTCATACTCAACGCCTCGTTGAGTTTGGACTTTCAGAGTTGGAGGAAGTGAGGAATGAAACCGATTCAAGATCAGCGGTTTCAACAGGGAAACATGGAATGTCCTGGGTATTTTTAAGAAGGGAGGCAACTGAAGTCTGTAAGCAACAGGATTGATGACTTGTTCAATCTTGAAAGGACCGATATAGCGAGGTGCAAACTTCATACTGGGAACTCTTAACCTCAGATTCTTCGTGGATAACCATACCCGATCACCCACCTTGAGAGCAGGAACTGCTCGACGCTTCTTATCCGCAAACTTCTTGTACCTGAACGATGCCTTGAGCAGAGCTGATCGTACGCTCTTCCAGATATTGGCAAACTGATGCAAGGTGATATCCACTGCGGGAACAGAAGTTGCTGGAAGCGGTTGGAACTCAGGGACTTTAGGGTGGAATCCAAAGTTAGTGAAGAATGGTGTTGAAGCAGATGAAGAATGATACTGGTTGTTATGACAGAACTCGGCCCAGGGAAGTAATTGAACCCAGTCATCTTGAGAGGAGGACACATAGATGCGGAGGAAGGCCTCCAAGTCCTGATTCACCCTCTCGGTTTGACCATTGGTCTGAGGATGGTAAGCCGTGGAAAACTTTAGCTTGACTTGAAGGACTTGACATAAACTTCGCCAGAATTTGGCTGTGAATTGAACTCCTCGATCTGAGATAATTTCTTCAGGAAGACCGTGGAGTCGGAAGATCTCTTGTATGAATACTTGAGCCAACTTGGAAGCTGACGGAAGACCGGTGAGAGGAATGAAGTGTGCCATCTTGGTGAACCGGTCAACTACCACCCAGATGGTATTGAACTTGTTGCACATGGGTAAATCTGTAATAAAATCCATCGACAAATGGGTCCAAGGTCGACGGGGAACAGATAGTGGAACCAGTTGCCCCGCAGGCGACTGGCGGGAAACCTTATGTTGAGCACACTTTGGGCAAGATGCAATAAACTCCAAGACGTCCTTTTTCAGAGTTGGCCACCAATAGGACCTAGAGATAAACTCCAGGGTTTTTTGGATACCTGTATGTCCGGCAAAACGGGAAGCATGGGCCCAATGCATGAGCTTCTTCCTTAGCATCGGTTTCACAAAACTTTTCCCTGATGGGGGCGTAGAGTCCATCCCTACCGTGGAGAATGCCAACGGATTTATAATAGGATGCTTGTCTGAAGACTCTGACTCATTTTCTTGCTCCCATGAGCGGGAAAGGGCATCGGCCTTGCGATTCTGAGAGCCCGGACAGAACTGGAGTTTAAAGTCGAACCTGGAAAAGAAAAGTGCCCATCTGGCCTGACGAGGGTTGAGACATTGGGCGCCTTTCAGATATAAAAGGTTCTTGTGGTCTGTAAGTATGGTGATTTAATGAGAAGCTCCCTCCAACAGATACCTCCACTCTTCTAGAGCGAGCTTGATGGCTAGCAACTCCTGGTCGCCAATGGCATAGTTGCGCTCAGCTGGGGAGAACTTCCGGGAGAAGAAACTGCAAGGGTGTAAATGGCCATCTTTAGCCCTCTGAGATAACACTGCTCCTACTCCAACGGAGGAGGCATCCACCTCTAAGATGAAAGGAGAGTCGATGTCAGGCTGTTTCAGAACAGGCGCAGAGACGAACCTTTGTTTTAAAAGATGAAATGCTTGCATGGCTTCTTCAGACCACTTGGACGGGTTAGCACCCTTCTTAGTGAAAGCAGTAATAGGCGCCACAATGGTGGAAAAGTCTCGTATAAACTTTCGGTAATAGTTGGCGAACCCCAAGAACCTCTGGACCCCTTTGAGGGTTAAGGGTATCGGCCAATTTTGGATTGCTTGTAGTTTCTCAGGATCCATCTCTAGTCCGGAACCGGACACAATGTACCCTAGAAACGGAATGGACTTGACTTCAAAGACGCATTTCTCTAATTTGCAATAGAGATGATTGACACGGAGGGGTAAATTTACTAAGATTCGTATTTTCCCGTTTCAGGTCAAAGTTCAATCACGAATGACATCGAAAGTGTAAAACTGCAACTTTTTGAATTGATTACGACTAATTTACTAAGCTGTCGTATTCGGGTTTTTCTTTTGTTCCGATGTCGATGTCATTCGTGGTTTTTTTTCTATTTTTACGGCAGTGATTAGCAAAACACTGCCGACTTTTTTTACAATCAATCTCGGCCGGATCTGTGTGATCCGTGCTGGGGTTTATTATTTTTTTTTTTTTAATTAAACACTGTAAAATAATAAAAAAAAATGCGTGGGGTCCCCCCTCCTAAGCATAACCAGCCTCGGGCTCTTTGAGCCGATCCTGGTTGCAAAAATATGGGGAAAAAAATGACAGGGGTTCCCCCATATTTAAGCAACCAGCATCGGGCTCTGCGCCTGGTCCTGGTCCCAAAAATACGGGGGACAAAAAGAGTAGGGGTCCCCCGTATTTTTAAAACCAGCACCGGGCTCCACTAGCTGGACAGATAATGCCACAGCCGGGGGTCACTTTTATATAGTGCCCTGCGGCCGTGGCATCAAAAATCCAACTAGTCACCCCTGGCCGGGGTACCCTGGGGGAGTGGGGACCCCTTCAATCAAGGGGTCCCCCCCCCCAGCCACCCAAGGGCCAGGGGTGAAGCCCGAGGCTGTCCCCCCCCCATCCAATGGGCTGCGGATGGGGGGGCTGATAGCCTTTGTTGTAAAAGAAAAGATATTGTTTTTAGTAGCAGTACTACAAGGCCCAGCAAGCCTCCCCCGCATGCTGGTACTTGGAGAACCACAAGTACCAGCATGCGGCGGAAAAACTGGCCCGCTGGTACCTGTAGTACTACTACTAAAAAAATACCCAAAAAAAGACAAGACACACACACCGTGAAAGTATAATTTTATTACATACATACACACATACATACATACTTACCTTAAGTTCCCACGCAGGTCGGTCCTCTTCTCCAGTAGAATCCAAGGGGTACCTGTTGAAGAAATTATACTCACGAGATCCAGGGGTCCAGGCTCCTCGGGAAATCCAGGGGTAATCCACGTACTTGAAAAAAAAAAAAAAACGGTGTCCCGACCACGAACTGAAAGGGGACCCATGTTTGCACATGGGTCACCTTTCCACGAATGCCAGAAACCCACTCTGACTTCTGTCTAAGTGGGTTTCTTCAGCCAATCAGGGAGCGCCACGTTGTAGCACTCTCCTGATCAGCTGTGTGGTCCTGTCCTCACTGACAGGCAGCACACGGCAGTGTTACAATGTAGCGCCTATGCGCTACATTGTAACCAATGATGGGAACTTTCTGCTCAGCGGTGACGTCACTTTAGGTCAACCGCAGGGCAGAAAGTTCCCATCATTGGTTACAATGTAGCGCATAGGCGCTACATTGTAACACTGCCGTGTGCTGCCTGTCAGTGAGGACAGGAGCACACAGCTGATCAGGAGAGTGCTACAACGTGGCGCTCCCTGATTGGCTGAAGAAACCCACTTAGACAGAAGTCAAAGTGGGTTTCTGGCATTCGTGGAAAGGTGACCCATGTGCAAACATGGGTCCCCTTTCAGTTCGTGGACGGGACACCGTTTTGTTATTTTTTTCAAGTACGTGGATTACCCCTGGATTTCCCGAGGAGCCTGGACCCCTGGATCTCGTGAGTATAATTTCTTCAACAGGTACCCCTTGGATTCTACTGGAGAAGAGGACCGACCTGCATGGGAACTTAAGGTAAGTATGTATGTATGTGTGTATGTATGTAATAAAATTATACTTTCACGGTGTGTGTGTCTTGTCTTTTTTTGGGTATTTTTTTAGTAGTAGTACTACAGGTACCAGCGGGCCCGTTTTTCCGTCGCATGCTGGTACTTGTGGTTCTCCAAGTACCAGCCTGCGGGGGAGGCTTGCTGGGCCTTGTAGTACTGCTACTAAAAACAATATCTTTTATTTTACAACAAAGGCTATCAGCCTCCCCATCCGCAGCCCATTGGATGGGGGGGGACAGCCTCGGGCTTCACCCCTGGCCCTTGGGTGGCTGGGGGGGGGGACCCCTTGATTGAAGGGGTCCCCACTCCCCCAGGGTACCCCGGCCAGGAGTGACTAGTTGGATTTTTGATGCCACGGCCGCAGGGCACTATATAAAAGTGACCCCCGGCTGTGGCATTATCTGTCCAGCTAGTGGAGCCCGGTTCTGGTTTTAAAAATACGGGGGACCCCAACTCTTTTTGTCCCCCGTATTTTTGGGACCAGGACCAGGCGCAGAGCCCGATGCTGGTTGCTTAAATATGGGGGAACCCCTGTCATTTTTCCCCCCATATTTCTGCAACCAGGATCGGCTCAAAGAGCCCGAGGCTGGTTATGCTTAGGAGGGGGGACCCCACGCAATTTTTTTTGAAAAAATAAGCACTTTCCCACCCCTTCCCACTGATATACATGCACGGATCTCATGGATCCGTGCATGCCTATCCAATCACGAATAAAAAAAAAAGGTCTGGTTTTTTTTAGCACTTTTTTACGAGTTGTAATTTTTCACGGCAGTGTTTGTTTTTTTTTTGCTTTGCACTTCTTAGTAAATGACCGAGATTCATACTTAAACAGCCGCGTTTTGACCGATGGTGTATTCATTCGTAATTTTTTACTTGGACTTGCAAAAAATTACGAATGCCCTCATCTCTGCCGTGATTAGTGTTTAGTAAATTACCGAGATGACACTTTGATGAAAAAACGGCATCTCGGTCAAAATCGGGAGCTTAGTAAATTTCCCCCGGAGACGGGACAGAACCTCTTTAACCCAAAAACGATGTTCCTCTAAATCGTTGGCAAAAATGAGGATATCGTCTAGATAGACCACGACATGACGGTATAGAATGTCTCTGAAGATCTCATTGACAAAATGCTGGAAGACAGCTGGAGCATTGCTCAATCCGAAGGGCATGACGAGGTACTCATAATGTCCGTCACGGGTGTTAAAGGCGGTCTTCCACTCGTCACCCTCACGGATCCGGATGAGATTGTATGCACCTCTCAAGTCCAGCTTTGTAAAGATGGTAGCTCCGCTAACTCTGTCAAAGAGCTCAGTAATCAGGGGTAAAGGATAACGGTTCTTGATGGTAATGTCGTTCAAACCTCTGTAGTCGATGCACGGCCGCAGACCACCATCTTTCTTCTTTACAAAAAAGAAGCCTGCGCCGGCTGGAGAAGAAGAAGGTCGAATGAACCCCTTTGCTAGGTTCTCTTTAATGTATTCCTCCATAGAATGCGTCTCAGGCAGAGACAACGGATAAGTTCGGCCTCGAGGTGGAACCTTCCCTGGAACGAGATCAATCGGGCAGTCCCATTCTCTATGAGGAGGAAGGATATCAGCAGAAGCTTTACTGAACACATCCGTGAAATCTTGATATGGAGGAGGTGGAACATCAGACGACCTGGGGGAGGAAGAACAGACAGGCAATACTTTAAACAAACATGTCTCAGCACAGGAGGAACCCCATGCCAGGATTTGCGTAGTCGTCCAATCAATTGTAGGATTGTGAAGACGGAGCCATGGAAGGCCCAGGACCACAGGATGTGTGGCTCTTGGAATCACTAAAAAAGAAATAAGTTCGGAATGAAGAACTCCCACTCTCAGACGAACTGGTAGAGTCCTTAAAGAAATAACTGCATCAAAAATTTTGCTGCCATCCACGGCAGTTAAAGAAATGGACGAAGGAAGTCTCTCGGTGGGTAGGGACCACCGTTTAACATAGGCTTCGGTAATAAAGTTCCCAGCTGCTCCGGAATCAAGGAGGGCAATGACGTTCCGATAACGTTGAGCAACTTGAAGCGAGACTGGGAGATTACAATCTTGAGGAAATGGAGAGGAGATCATTACTCCTAGCCGGCCCTCTCCTTGGCGAGCTAGGGTCTGGAGTCCTGGACGTTTGGGACAGGCATTAATGGTGTGAGATGGAGCTGCACAATAAAGACAGAGAGACTTGGAGCGGCGTCTTCGGCGCTCAGCAGGAGTTAAACGGGAACGACCAATTTGGCTGGACTCATCTTTAGATGGTGACAGTTGGCGAGGAGGAGGAGCAGAAGATTTTGGAGCAGATGATCTTACACGCTCAGTTGCTCTCTCTCTGAAACGTAAATCAACTTTCGTGCAGAGTGAGATTAGCTCATCTAACTTGGAAGGTAAGTCTCTGGTAGCTAACTCATCTTTAATACGCTCAGATAAGCCATGCCAGAATGCAGCATACAGGGCCTCGTCGTTCCATGCCAGTTCGGATGCCAGGATCTGGAACTGTATCAGATATTGTCCTACAGTACATGACCCCTGGCGTAAACGGAGAATCTCGGATGAAGCTGAGGTTACCCGGCCTGGCTCGTCGAAGATACGCCTGAATGTTGACACGAATGTAGTGTAGGAGGATAGCAGGGTGTCGGACCTCTCCCATAACGGTGATGCCCAATCAAGGGCTGAGCCACTGAGAAGAGAGATAATGTAGGCAATTTTTGTATGGTCACTGGGAAAATTGCCAGGTTGTAGCTCAAACTGAATCTCACACTGGTTTAGAAATCCCCTGCAGAATCTTGGAGATCCGTCAAATTTTGCTGGCGTTGGAAGATGAAGACGTGGAGCAGAAATGGGTAAGGTGGGTGGGGTTATAGCTGGAGTCACTGTGGTTGACGCACCGGACGCGTCTGATCCACGGAGGGTTGTCTGAATCCCATCCAGCCGAGTAGAGAGATCCTGGAGACAGCGGATGATGTGGCCCTGTGCAGCCTCCTGATGTTCAAGTCGGGCTGCCAGTTCTTGCATCGGCCTGGCCGCTTGATCCTGATCTCCGGCTGGATTCATTAGGTCAGTGCTTACTGTCACAACTGAGGGCCTGAGCTGACGGGAGGCAGCCTCAGTTGTAGGGATTGTCACAACTGAGGGCCTGAGCTGACGGGAGGCAGCCTCAGTTGTAGGGGCTGAGGTGTAATGGAACCTGGCAGGTTGTATCAGACCCCTAGACATGTAGAAGAATTGCCCGAAGGCGTGACCACGACAACCAGGAATAAAAGTCAATGATGTTTATTTATGACAACTCCGCAACACAGCAGCAGTAAAAGAAAACGTAAAAGTCAGCAAAGAATAAATACAGTTCCTGGGTACTACAGGATGGCAGGAGCCACAGGGCACTGGTAGTGTGAGATAGTTCTTATGATCTTCTAGATGGAAAGTCCTTACCAGGCCCGACTGTAGCAATGGAGATAACCCAGGATTGTGCCAGCTGGTGTTCCAGGAAAAGCTGGGTTGCTGAAGATAAAACAGCTGCTGTGGATACTGGCTGGAACCAGACTGTTGTTAGCACGGAGTGGATACTGGCTGGAACCAGTTAAATAATAAATGAACTTGGGAGCGATGAAATATGAACTGAAATGTAGAACTTGAGAGCGGAGAAATAATAATACCGGTGGAGAGTGGTAAAGTGTAGAAAGGACACCGGCCCTTTAAGGGAAGCTGTACTCTGCTGGAAGCTGAGCTGGAAGCAGGTAATGTTGTAGCTGGAAACAGATGAATCCACAATGGATTGGAGAGTCAGGCTACACCGCAGGTGGAATGCTGGTGCGGGTCTCTATGGTGGAAGTCTTGAGACAGGAGCTGGAACCTGGAAGACAATCACAGGAGAGAGACAAACAGGAACTAGGTTTGACAACCAAAGCACTGACGCCTTCCTTGCTCAGGCACAGTGTATTTATACCTGCAGCAAGGAAGGGATTGGCTAGGCAATTATGCAGATTAACAATACTGACAACAGATTGGAGGAAATGATCAGCTGACAGAATCCAAGATGGCTGCGCCCATGCAGACACTTGGAGGGAAGTTTGGTTTGTAATCCATGTGGTAATGAAAACAGTAATGGCGGCGCCGGCCACTGGAGACAGGAGACGCCAGGCTGACAAGTGCACATCCAACCACGCGGACACAGCGGAGGCCGCGGCTGACGTAATCGCCACTCTGACACTCTGCATGCAGAAGCTCAGGGACGGCGGCAGAGGCCGCGGGAGACGCCATGCCAGATGTAATAAGGCGTTACTGTGACAGCGTCTCAGAGAGACAGGAGAGGATGCAGGAATGTGAACATTAGGATAACAGATGGGATCCGGTCCTGGAGCGCTGAGCCAGCCTTAGGAGGCATCTGATGGGTAAGAAATGGCGTCCAGATACCCGGATCGTGACAGCGGACCTCTGAGGAGTGACCCCGCCCTCTTGAAAGACCCCTCCCTCTCAACAGACTCCCCCATTAGGGCTGCTTCCATAAATTTCCCAGGCTGGTGTTCAATCCCAATCCGCACCTGGGCAGAGTACTACCAGAAGTCATGACCATCGCACAAATGAAAGACATTCACTGCAGTGCCCCGCCTCCTTATACTGACACCCACTACGAACACATTTTCAAGAGACACCTCATAGACAGGAGAGAGCTCGCAGCCTCAAATTTGATTCATGAATCCACGGGGATTCAGATTATTCTTGCATTAGATATCACCCATACAGCCAGAGGATTTATAAAATATAGGTATATCCATGCGCTAGCGAACTTGATAGATAATATCACTGAAATGTATGATGATACCTTCAGGTATACAGCTAGGGAACTACAGGCCTACAAGAAGGAACTGGTGCAACACAGGATGGTCTTAAATTACGTCACGGACGTGACAGGTGGGTATTGTGTCACTTTGGAACCTCAATATGGTGTGCAGTGCTGCACGTACATAACGAACAGTACCGAGGACCCAACGGAGATCATTGATCAAAAGATGGACGAGATCTTGCAGTTGAAGTGGGAGTTTAGAAGGAGACACAATCTCACTTTAGTGGCTGTGGGTAATGAATTGACTGGATAGGCCTCATGGTTGAACCCACTCAAATGGTTCTCTGGGTTAGGAGAGTGGGCACAAGGTATAATTGCAAATGTGGGAAGGTTTCTCCTCTGTATCCTGGGTGTTGTCATAATAATCGGCCTGATATTTAGATGTGTTCGAATTCTGATGCAGCGAAATAGGCATAATACAAATTTGATGAGTCTAAGGAGCGGGTGCATTGTAAATGCGGCAGATTTGGTATACGATTTGACGATAGAGACAGTGCTGTGATAGGAATGTAAATTAATTTCATGGCCTGTTTCTTTCACAATCTTTTTGTGTTCTCTCCCTCTACCCAGCAAAACTTCCACCGAAGCCGGACATCAGTGTGCAAAGACATAGGTACTTGTATGTATGTAACGTTCGTTCAAATCAGACATCTTAGGCTATAGCACTGCCCCAGAATACTCTATAGGTTGAATGTCGTCCCACACCCAACCAGTGGTCCCTTGACCGCCGAGTGCATATAGAGGATGTCTCGTCCTCCTCCCTGTCTTCCCCGAACCATAGTCAATGTCTGATTTGTGAAATAAGTACATACGTGTGTCTAGGTCACCCATTATGTGTTTTGAAATATTTTCTGTTGAGGGAAAAAGAGAGATACAAACTTAAAGCGCTCCTATAAAAACCCAAGTTTACGAACACACACCCAGTTGGTAATTAAAAGGTCACATACACTGGTGTTTCAAGAGATGAGTAAAAATCCAACATTGGTTATAGGCAGGTGGATCTAATTCTCATAAAAATGTAAGAAAAAAAGAGAAAGTGCAATAGTGCAATTATCCTTTTTAAAAGTGCCTGAATTTATTTTAATATTGCACTTATACCAAGCAGATGAGATCAGTAGCATATAAAATAGATCCTCATTGGCAGTACAGCAACAAAGGACTGGATGATAACAGTCCTTATAATATCCAGCGCTGATATCAAACAAATGCAGCTAGACTTCATAAAAGATAAACAGCAGAAGAAAGTGCAATAGTGCAATTATCCTTTTTTTAAAAACAAAGGTTTATTTTTAAACATTGCACTTACATCAAATAGATGAAATAAAAGCATATAGGTAAATCCCCAATGAGAGGTACAGCCACAAGAAGCAAGGTCTGGAAGGGGCCAGATAGATATAGCACCCAAGACTAATGGCTCCGGAAACCAGGATCCAACACAGTCCCTCAGCGTCCAGTGCAGATGGTAAGGCTCAAAAGGGGTCACAAGTAAAGCGGGAGAGTACACGCTTAACGCGTTTCAAACTTTCATAGTTCTTCAGAAACGTATAATGCTCTCCCTTCCGTCTCTCTAAATACCCTAACTAATACAGAAAACAGCTGTTCTCAATTACCGCTAATCGGCGTGCAGACACGGCCGCGCATGCGCTTACAGGATCCACATGACCAGAAACAAGATGGCCGTGCGTTCCACTGCACCCGGAAGTCTTGTGTACTAACAGCGGCTTGCGTTCCAGCTCTTCACGAAGTCCGATCCCGGAAGTTACAGCGGTAATGCGTTCCACCTTATAGGGAGTCCTCCAGTATTGAGCTGCTATGCATTCCAATCGTCCAGGGAAGCCAAAATCAGCTCAAAAGTATTTAAAGGGTCCTCCACAAGTGTCCAACCATTATTTAAATGCATAAATATGTTTATATAGATAAAAGCAGCACCTCAAATAGAAAAAAAATATTAACACACAAAAAATAGCAGCAATATATATAAAGAGATACATATATAAAGAGGAATTTAAAGGTAGAAAAGCGGGCCATGAATCAAAAAATGCAAATAATCCAAATGTGCAACAATTAGGTTAAAAAACATTTCAACTCAAAATCACCATTAAGTCCATTAGGGGCAAGTGTATCTAAATGGTGTATCCATCTCATTTCTGATTGAGTTAATCTTTTGTCTATATCTTTTGATCGCCAATTAGGTTGTATCTGTTGTAGACCATAAAAACTTTTTATTTTACATTCATTTGATTCATGGCACGCCTTAAAATGTGAGGAGAGAGTATGCGTGATTAACCCTTTGCGGATATTATAAATGTGCTCTGCGGCTCTTACTTTCAAGCATCTAGTGGTTTTACCCACATAATAAAAGCCGCAAGCACATTCCAAGATATAAATAATATTGTTGGAATGGCAAGTGATGAATTCCTTAATTTCTACAGATTTTCCTTTTATAATCAGATTCGTAATTTACTTGTCCCTACATTTAACTGTTTTGCACATCAGGCAATCACCGCAACGGTGAAAGCCCTTTGTGCGTATACTTTGACGGGGATTATTCTCAACATGGCTCCTCACCAAATGATTCTTTAAAGATGGTGCCCTTTTATAAATAAAAAGGGGTCTATCAGGGAGTACACTTCCTAATAGTGGATCCTGTTTTAGTAATTACCAATTATTTTTAAAAATTCGTTCAATCTCCTTATGTCTTGAGTCGTATTGGCTAACAAAAGCCCATTGAAAATTCTGATCTTTTATAGCGTCACAATTTTCTTTCTCTTTAAGAAGATCCGCCCGATTAATGGTGTCCACTTTATCTCTTGTTTTTCTCAATGAGTCCCTAGAATAACCCTCTGCAATGAATCTTTCAGATAAATCATTTTGTTGTTCATTGCACATCTCACTATCAGTGCAGTTCCTTTTAATACGAATGTATTGACTGAAGGGAATAGATTCTAACCAATTTAAATGGTGTTGACTCGTGATTTCAATAAAGCTATTTGAATCAGTAGCTTTACGGAAGGTTTTTGTCTTTAATTGTCCCATATCTACATATATATTAAGATCTAAAAATGAAATTTTCACAGTACTGATATTAAAAGTGAGTCTAATTGACATAACATTAGAATTTAATAAAGTGCAAAAATTTTCCAATCCACATTGATCGCCTCTCCATATAAAGAGTACGTCATCTATAAAGCGCTGCCAGAGCACCAGGTTCGCCCCCAAGATGGCACCATCAAATACCGTTAATTCTTCCCAATGGGCCATGAATAAATTTGCGTAACTGGGGGCGAACCTGGTGCCCATGGCAGTGCCAGTCAATTGCACATAAAAAGTCCCGTCAAATATAAAATAGTTATTAACTAAAATCAATTAAATACTTTCCAGAATAAAGTTTTTTAAATCTTCCTCTAAAGTGCTTAAATTTAAAAAATATGACACTGCCGCCAGGCCCTTTTCTTTCTCAATGATTGTATAAAGTGTGCTTACGTCCGCACTACATAAATGATCACCTTCACACCAATCATAATCAGAGAGTTTGCATATCACATCACCAGTATCTTTTAAATAGGCCTTTGTATTCTGCACTAAGGGCTGCAAATAGTGGTCGACTAAAGCAGATAAATTGCTTGTGATACTATTGCATCCTGAAACGACTGGGCGTCCCGGGGGGTGGAGGGGGTCCTTATGGACTTTTGGGAGGACATATATTGAAGGTACAGAGGGATCTTTTATATTAAGGAAATCAAACTCAGCCTGTGTTATCACCTTCTGTTTAAGTGCCTTTGTAGTTAATTCCTTTAGTTCTTTCATAATCCTTAATGTAGGGTCACCCTTTAATTTTTTATATGTCTTAGTGTCACTTAGCTGTTTGGTAATTTCTCCCATATATGCCTCTTTGTCCATAAGGACCACCCCACCACCCTTATCAGCCGGTTTAATAATCATTGATTTGTCCTCCTTTAAAGATTTCAGAGCAGCAAATTCCTTTTTACTTAAATTCAATTTGGTTCTCTTCTTAATTTTAATTGTTTCCTCTATTTCTTTTGAAACAACTTTATTAAACGCATCAACGCAACTACCCTTACAATGAGTAGGGTAGAACGTTGAAGGAGCTCTGAAACCTGTATTAGACTGTCCCATTTCTGGTTGAGTCGGGGTTTCCTCTTTCTCTTTATTGAGAAAGAAGCGTTTGACTGTCAATTTCCGTGTAAATTTCTGCACGTCAAGAAACAAGTCAAATGATTTGGGCTGACAGGTGGGTGCAAACTTTAACCCCTTCTGTAGTACCTGCATTTCATGAGTAGTTAATTCTTTTTTAGTTAAATTGAACACTTTTGTTTCTAATAAGGATTTATCAGTTACAGTTGCCACTGCTATCCCTATTTTCTTAGCATTTTTCTTGTTTCTTTTTTTCTTTTTCCCTGCTCTTTTACCTCTAACACATTTTGATTTCACATTTAAAATTGTCTCCTTCTCCTTTGGGTTTTGTATTCCCAGTCTAAAAAAGAAATATTTTCTGTTGTTAGTAATTTGTTGCAGTTATTGTTTACTGCCAAAGGGTGGACTGTCGAAGTCCAAAATATTGCACTCACACTTCACATGCAAACACCACAAAGAGTAGCCTCTGTGCGTGCGTGTTTTCACCGTGCATATGCATACACGCACGCTACGTACACTGGTTTGCGAGCCTTGCGCATTGGCGCGTGGTATAAGTATATACGGTAGCAAACGCATTCGCACAGAAAAGCTACAAAGACATAGTCAATATTCAATTCATATAGTGCACAATTTACACATAGTCTCCACACACATTGCCAGCAAGTTACATTTACTCAAAGGGCAGAACAATAGAGATATCCAGCTTTACAGGATGTGAGGGGACAGAACCAGTTTAGGACTTAGTGTTTGGTATCCAGATGTGCAGTATTTTGTGATCTATGTCCCGTTTGTTATGTGCAGTTAATCGCATGTTTCTGCGCATAGATATGCGCAGAATTGTAATATTCATAAATACTGTAAATACTGTACTCATGATATTTGGCGGGAACCCGGTGGTGGAGACCTGCAAGCATACCTGGACCAAGCATCGTCCACTCATTCAAACCAACCTATGATCCCTCATGTACTGTAAATGACCTGCCCCTTGACCTATGGAAGAAGAGCTTACATTTCCTTTTGTATTGTATTTTTGACCCATTGTATAAAAGAGAGGCTCCCTGACCAGACATCAGTCTATTCTCTGGAGGTCATCTTGCTAAGACTGACTGAGACCTGAATCCAGGAGCGCTGGCGAACAAAATATGTACTATTGGTTGTAGCTCTTCTCTGTATTATTGTTGTATTTTCTACTTGTATCTTTTTGAGTAAATATTGTTGATGCGTTGGACCACAACATAACATTTAACTACTGGTGTCGCATTCCATTCTTGTTTGGGGAATAAGGTGTATTCAGCCACACGTGTCGCTGCATTGTGCGCACAGCGTGTCGGCGCGTATATGCAATGTGCATACACATCTTAGGGGTTATTCTTTATGTAAGCGGCTGCAGCGGCCCGAACCACAGTGTGTTTAGGTATTGCTTTTCCTTGTAAGTTAATTGAATTTAACACTATATATCCTTTTCCTATTTTAGTGGAAGGTACCACAGTATATTAGAGGAAACCTGAATGGTGTGATATCTTTGTTCATCTGAGTGTAACTATATCGGTGTATAGAGTGTGATTAATCACAGACCTTAGATCCTCCTGCCCATTGCATCCAAAAGGTGTTGCTAACCACGCCCCCTCTCTCTCTCATTGGAGGGCAGTGAAAACATTGGGCAGTGAAAACATTGACCTGACTGGAAGGGAGATCTGACAGCCGGTGTTATGCAGGCTATCACGGACTGTGGTCCACAAGCGGAGCTATAGGCTGGGTGGAGCTGACTGGCAGAGGTCCCCAGGTAGCAGCTTGATTTATGGATCGTCAGGGATGACGGCTTAGCTTATGCTGACCACTGACAAGGGATCTTTAGCGGCTAGGTGATGCTGTGTGCAGAAGCTCTGGAGACAGCATCTGGACTGGGGTATAGCCAGGGGAGACAGCTTGCACTGCACTGACAGCGGAGGCTGTGGCGACGGTGCGGTGCTGTGCAGCGGAGCTCTGGAAGCGGATGGTCTTACCAATGATGTACCGCTGCTTTGGCTTGGCTCCTGCGGCGATCACCTTCCCCGACTCCGCTCTTGATGGTCTCTCCTAGCCCTGCGACTACACTCTTCATGTCCTCTCCCCCAGCTGCCACTGAATCAGCACCGTTCTCTTCTGGGCACCTCTCTTCTCCAACCTTCGGGTGCGTTTTCCAGGACTGAGGCTCCTTCCTGTCCCCTGCTCCTGCCTAATGTCTACAGCACAGCTCTTTTGAAGCAGGGCAGGGAGAGAGAGAAGTCACTCTCACCAAGGGGCACCAGGTTCTCCATTACTGCGCTGAGGTCCCCTTTTTATACTAGTTCTAGGGGTTTACGTGGGCAGGCTTTTCCCGCTCAACCCATAAGGCTATTTCCAACTGTCACAGTCTCGTGCCCCCCTCTTGTATGTTGTTATAGCAGAGGGAGGTTAAGTGTCCCATTAATAGCTCGGCTCATAGGTGATTGGTGTTTGATGAGTGAATCCCAATCCTATGTCTGGGAACTATTGACACTCTCACAGCTTCCCCATAAATGAGTGTCTGTTCTCTCCAGCCTCTCTGTATATAACAGTATAGCACCTATACCATATATATAGTACCTCTATATAATTCAACATTACAGAGCATAACATACATACATACAGTATAGTGTCACACAATGTAGTGTTGAATACACAAGACAGAATAATGTTCTGACAGCTACAATATTACTAAATGTGAGAGTTGCATTTCATTATAAAATATTAAAAAATCATGTATTCAATACCTTATTAATAAAATATTTTCTGTGTTTGTTCCCTATTCCTATTACACTGTAATCAGTGACCTTTTCAACATAACTCTGCTTTAACAAAGTCCATGTTGCTATGCTGCTGCTTCATATCATATCACAATAATAATTATAATAAAATAAATGGCTAAATGTGTTTCCTTAACCAAACATAATGGTTTCTTAATCCAAATACAAGGATACACCCTTTGGAGAAGAAAACTGTAATTAGAAGAGCTGTCAAGTGATCATATTATGGACAATAATTAATGCTTATGACACAGTTATTTCAATAACGGTTATTATGGTACTGCGGTTTCTTGCAGAGCAGAGTAATTAAATAAATTGACTTGCACTGTTTCTGGTAAACTGAGCAATCAAGAAACAGTAGTGTTTATGCCATATCTTGTTAAATAAAATACATTATGTACAGTCCTGTCAATCAGTACATGCCGATTTTAACTCTGTTTTCCAGATTACTCACTTTAGAAAACTATTAATAATATCCATTACAGACAAACAGAACAGCCTAACACTGTATACTACAACATCATGTGCTGTACAGCAAAAAACATCTTTAACAGTAGAGATAAAATGCAGCGACAGAAATGAAACTTCAGATTAGCACCTCCCATTATCACTCAATAAAGCATACTTACTCAAGTGAGATCAAAATGAGCTGGGGCATAACTAGAACCTTGTGGGCTCCATAGCAAAATTTTGAATGGGCCCCCAATACTTAGAGAGGCACCTCTCACCGCAGCACTCTATCAGAGTGGGCATGCCTAGTGCTGACTAGGGAGTGGCATTGTTGGTGTAAAACTTTCCTAGGTGTCAGTAAAATATCATATTCATTAACTTTTATATAGTTTTCATATAATTCAAGTAGTTTACTGTTAGAGACATACTGTATCTCTTCATTATGAAATACCACCATGAGTATATCTCCCAACATTTGGAAAGGGGGAAGGGAATCAAGACTTTGTGCCTATTCCCCCTTAACTTTCGTTAGAGAGCGTGACCACAAACCTTCCCCCCAGTGGGACAGTGCAGTACATCTGGAACTGTGGGACAGTGCCAGAAAAGTAGAACTGTCCAGCCAAAATTAGGATGTTGGGAGGTATGGGTATCAGGGCTGGATTTCCCACAATGCAACCTAGGCACCCGCCTAGGGCCCAGAGGGCCCAAAGGGACCCGTGTTTGGGCCCATCCATATCACGGCTGTTATTGTATTAGTATATACACAGCTTGTTGTCAGGGGTTTAATTTGTATTAAAAAAACAGCAATCCTGGCACTTCTGGGTATCACAGTTCATGCATGCACAATCCGCAACCCCCGCAGGCACAGAGTCTGTCTCTCACCTCCTGTGTTTCGGTTCCTCTTCCTGCATTCACCCCAGAGCTCCCAGGCCAAGCGGGGAGACTGCCAGAGTACGGTTCCTCCTGCTGGTGATCCCGCATAGGCTGTGCCCTGTGGTGGGCGAGGGAGAACCCAAGCACTGGCCATGAATATGCATTATCCTTCCATCATCTGCCGGGCACAGTCCCCTGATTTCACTACCCCTGTGTACACTGCCATATTTACCCCCTGACTCCACTAACCCTATGCCCACTGCTACATCTACCCCTGGCTCCACTACACTTGTGCCCACTGCAATATCTACCTCTGTGCACGACCATATCTGCCCCTGACTCCACTATCCCTGTGCCAACTGCAATATATACCCCTGACTCCACTAACTTCGTCCTCACTACTACATATTCCAATGACTCATCTAACCCTGTGCCCACTGCCGTAACTAACCCTGAATCCACTCCCCCTGTGACCTCTACTCACTCTCTCTCTCTCTCTCTCTCTATATATATATATATATATATATATATATATACGTGGCTTGAATCGGCACTCATCCACTGGTAACAAATATCTGATCCGGTGCCATCAGGAAAAAAGCTATGGTATGCACATCAAACAGGCAGCGGCACTGAGAGACTGGGTTCAGTTACAAAATGTGGAAACAATGTGTTTAATCCATCGCGATACCTTGACAAAGGGGCGTTGTGGCCCCAAAATGTTGGGATTGCTGTGATGGATTAAACACATTGTTTCCACATTTATAACTGAACCCCAGTCTCTGAGTGCTGCTGCCTGTTTGATGTGCATGCTCTCTCTCTCTCTCTCTATATATATATATATATACCCCTGACTCCACTAAATCTGTGCCCACTACTATATACCCCTGACTCCACTGACCCTGTGCCCACTACAATATAACAATATATACCCCTGACTCCACTAACCTTGTGCCCACTACTATATATACAACTAAATCCACTAGCCCTATGCCCACTGATGCACGGCATCAGGACCAGGCTCAGCAGGGACATCCCCATTGCTTCTGAGTATGCCCCCCCATTCTCCTACCCACCCATACTAAGATCTGATCAAAATAATGTTATCCCAATCCTACTTCTGCCACTAGTTGCCTGCTATTGTGTTTTTTTTTCCATTGCTCGCTTCAACCCCACCATGTGTTTTTCCTGTAATGTTTACCTCCACTGATTGCACACCTTTCCATTGTGTCCTACATGCAGGTACATCATACTACTACATAAGCATCAGTTTTCCCATATATGAACTTGGCCCTTGTATGGCTCACTTCCCACAGTGTAACCTTCAAAGTACGCCCAACATGGCTGCCCCATATGGTACACTTGTGGATGGGATGAAAAATACATAGGCCTGATGGTTTTGATGGAACCCTACTCTGAACTGTAGGACTCTGAAATCACCCCCATTTTGTGTCATCTCTTCTAGGGGTGGACTATTCCACCCTGGGTAATCCTACGCTGAGCACCCAAGATGGCTGCCGCACCTGGTACCTTGTGAGGGTGGAATACACAACCTTTGGAAGTTATTACCCAAAATGCCTACACCAATCCTGCATTATGCTTTCTGTGTGCTTAAGGTTTTCTTTTATGTCTGTGTGGCTTATCTATTGTTGTATTACTCAAATCCTCTGTATCATGTGCATTGTTTTTGATATCTGTAAAGCGCCTTGAGTCCTGTTGGAGAAAGAGCGCTATATAAATAAAATTATTATTATTATTATTATTATTATTATATACTCCTGACTCCACAAACCCTGTACCCACTACTATATATACCACTGACTCCACAAACTCTGTACCAATAACTATATATACCCCTGACTCCACTAACCCTATGCCCAATACCAGGGACGTGCGGTAAGATAAATGGCTCAGGAGTCCCTAGCTTGTACCAGAGCCAGATTTACACACAATATATGAGCCAAAGGGTTCATGTGGGCATTCTACAAAGATGCAGCAGTATATACTGCTGGAAATTTGGTGAGTTTGGATAAGAGATGTGTGGAAAAGATAGGCAGGTGAGACACTGCCTCTCCTGCCATAGACATTTTTCTCCAAAGTTTTGACTATAAAAAATTATTAGACAATTATGCCCTTTATGTTTGCCACACTAGCTACAGTGGGTATCACAGGAAAATTTATGCAGGCCATACAAGCTCTATATTCTCATCCTACTTCTACAGTACTGACGAATGGTTTACACTCATCACGTTTTGTTCTGAGAAACGGGACAAGGCAGGGATGCCCACTCTCCCCTCTTCTCTTTGCCATTTGCATTGAGCCATTGGCAGCTGGAATTAGAGCTAACTCTGATATTAAGGGCGTCAACGTGGTGGATGAACAATATATAGTGTCTCTCTTTGCAGTCGATATTCTCCTCACTTTGACTAATCCCTTACTGTCGCTCCCCAATCTTCAATCTGAACTCCGAACGTATGGCTCGCTTTCTGGGTACAAAGTCAATAGCTCTCAGTCTGAAGTCATGGCTCTTTGTGTTCCCTCACAACAACTCTCTGCGTTCACTACCACCTTTCCTTTTATTTGGCGTCCCTCAGTGATTCAATACCTTGGGATTTCCATCACTAAGTCATACTCTTCACTATACCAAGCAAACTATTCCCCCATGTTTCAAACATTGACGAAAGACTTATCACGTTGGCACTCCCTCTTTATATCTTGGTTTGATAGAATTAATACGGTTACAATGAATCTCCTTCCTAGACTGCTGTACCTTTTCCAGACCTTACCCATACCCATTCTGATCTCGGCTTTGGACTCCATGCAAGCCCTCTGCAATCGCTTCATCTGGGCACAGGGTAAACCTCGTATTTGTAGAACCATTCTGGCTAAGCCTGTCCCAAATGGTGGACTGGTTCTACCAATACTCTGCTCTTATTATTATGCTGCACAGCTGAATCATATTGTATCATGGCACTCCGAACCTGGCCGCAAACGATGGGTGTATTTAGAAAATTCCATGTTGCATGGGGGACGGGTAGTCGACATAGTTTGGATACCCGGACCACTTAGACCAGCCTCGGCCTGTAACATAGTATCTGAGGTTGAAAAAAAGACAATTGTCCATCTAGTTCAACCTATTTGTGGTCTCCTATGCATGATGATTTGACTAAAATTTCTGACTGATGCTGCTGTCAGCCGTTGCATTTTATCCCTATTTATAGTATCTATAATGCATGACTATGCACCATACCCCTGGATATCCTTATCCATTAGGAATTTATCTAACCCATTCTTAAAGGTGTTGACAGATTCCGCCATTACAACTCCCTCGGGCAGGGAATTCCAAACATGTATTGTCCTTACCGTGAAAAAGCCTTTACGCCGTATTGTGCGGAATCTCCTCTCCTCTAACCTGAGCGAGTGTCCACGAGTCCTCTGTGTTGATCTAACCAAAAACAGGTCCCGCACAAGCTCTGTGTATTGTCCCCTTATATATCTGTAGATGTTGATCATATCCCCTCTTAGTCTCCGCTTTTCCAATTTAAACATGCCTAGTCTTTCAAGCCTTTCCTTGTATTCCATCGTCTCCATGCCCTTAATTAGTTTGGTCACCCTCCTCTGTACCTTTTCAAGCTCCAGGATATCCTTTTTGTAGTACGGTGCCCAGAATTGTACACAGTATTCAAGGTGTGGCCTCACTAGTGATTTATATAACGGGAGTATAATACTCTCGTCCCTAGCATCAATACCCCGTTTTATGCATGCTAATATCTTATTAGCCTTCTTTGCTGCAGTCCTGCTTTGGGTACTACTGCTTAGCTTGCTATCTATGAGGACACCTAAGTCCTTTTCCAGTACAGAAACCCCTAATTTTACCCCATTTAGTAGGTAGGTGTAATTTATGTTCTTGTTACCACAGTGCATTACCTTACACTTGTCTGTGTTGAAGCGCATTCCCCATTTGGCTGCCCATGCTTCTAATTTAACTAAGTCATTCTGAAGAGACTCGGCATCCTCCTCTGTATTTATAGCCTTACACAATTTGGTATCATCTGCAAAAATTGACACCATGCTCTCTAGACCTTCTGTTAGGTCATTAATGAAAATATTGAACAATAGCGGTCCTAATACTGAGCCTTGTGGCACACCACTTAGCACTTCAGTCCAAGTTGAAAAAGATCCATTAACCACAACGCGCTGCTTCCTATTATCTAACCAGTTTTTGACCCAAGTGCATATTGTGCTTCCTAGCCCTGATTCTTGTAGCTTGTAGATAAGTCTCATGTGTGGTACAGTATCGAACGCTTTGGCAAAGTCTAAAAAGATTACATCTACGTCTTTACCCTGATCTAGGTTTGCGCTTACTGTTTCATAAAAGCCAAGTAAGTTGGTTTGACAGGATCTGTCCTTCATAAACCCATGTTGATTCCTTTTAATGACCTTATTGGTTTCAAGGAACTTCTGAATACTATCTCTTAGAATACCTTCCAATACTTTCCCCACTATAGATGTAAGACTAACTGGTCTATAATTACCTGGTTCAGCTTTACTTCCCTTTTTGAATATAGGCACTACTTCCGCTATACGCCAGTCTTTGGGAACCATACCTGATATAACTGAATCCTTAAAGATCAAAGATAGCGGTTTTGCCAGTTCAGAGTGAAGCTCCATTAGAACCCTTGGATGAATACCATCGGGCCCTGGTGATTTATTCATCTTTAAATGTGTGATCCCGACCATACGTTTTACTCTTAAAATATGGGACAAACTTCTCCCCTCGTTGGATTTGGCTCAATTTCCCTCACCTATGTTCCCTATTTGGGACCATCCCCGATTTCCTCCGGGATCAGATGGACATATGGCTTCCTTCTGGTGGAATCTAAATATTACCTGATTTAAACATGTAAAGGGCCAATTTGCTCCATCCTCGTTTGCTGACCTACAAGCTACGCACTCAATCCCTGCCTCTTGCCACTTGCAATAAAACCAAATTATGACTTAGTCAACTCGCAATTCCCCTCTAGTAAGCTTTGTATGCTGTCTCCCTTTGAACGCCTCTGTTCCTACTCAATAGGTTGCAAAGGTAATATTTCTGTTATTTACCATTCCTTCCTGGCCCCAGACCCTCCTGACCATGAATTAGCATGGGAGTCGGATCTCCCATCCAATTTTGACAGTGAGAATTGGCCCACCATTAGGACTAGAATCGCCAAAGCCTCCATTAGCGTAACTATCAGAGAGACGTGTTACAAAATATACACTAGGTGGTATATGGTACCCTCTAAGCTCAACGTACGGTGGTATTGCCCGGTAATTCAGATTTTCTGGGAGCAAGTGTGGGCGCTTCTATCGCAGATTTTGGAGTCTCCAATATCAGGTAACATTGCCACTGCATTACTATGTGCCCCGGTCCCATCAGTTAGCAAGCATCAGGATAAGCTTATTATCCATGTATGCAATGCAGCTAAATCCCTCATAGCCAAACATTGGAAATCCACAATGGCGCCTTCAACTACTGCCCTTTTTAACCGTATTCACTTTGTTGCTTCAATGGAGTACATCACCAGTTTACAAACCAGCACTGTACCGACCTTCCACAAAATATGGTCCCCCTGGTACCTTTTCCGTTCCTCCCCCCTCCCTAACTCTACTGATATTCCTCTGTTTTTATGTACTTTATCTTTTTTGCTCTCAGAGTAATATCCCTTTTCGATTTCTTTACTTTCCGTGCATTGATTGGTTAGTTTGTATTGTTGTGTATTCTACGTCTTTGTGTACTCTCTGCTGCTCATTACTGCTAAATTTGTTATATTTTACGGTACACCTTTGTATTGACTTTTTTCTCTTCTTAAAATTAAAAAAAATATATTGTTTTCAAAAAAATGATTAGACAATTACAAAGAAGATATACTGTACCAATTTACTGAGTACAAATGGAAAAAATATGTGTGTGCGCTGTCCTGTAAAGCAGCTGGAAAGATAAGGGAGTTGTGAAGCCCCTGTGTGTACACTTGGTACTTAATGAATATTATAGAAGATGACCAGCGCTAATGAATTATAAAATAAATTTGTAGATGATGCTAGATGGTATGTATAAAATCTTGTTTTTAATTAGTATATAATAGTTTAAAAAGATTTTAAACAGGTATCATGAATTAAATTTACATTGCATATCTGACTCCTTGTAATATTCACCATATGGACTTAGGACCTTCCCCGGATTCCTCCTGTAAGCACAAGAATGGCTGACATTGTCCGACAAGATGTGGTTCTCAATAAATGAGCATGCAACAATGTTCCAAGAGGGAAGT
Source organism: Pseudophryne corroboree (assembly GCF_028390025.1). NCBI lineage: Eukaryota > Metazoa > Chordata > Amphibia > Anura > Myobatrachidae > Pseudophryne > Pseudophryne corroboree. The sequence continues at coordinate 600,278,193 of NC_086449.1, read as the reverse complement.
GCCCTTGGGGTGTCCTCAAACTGTGCAAAGACTTTTAGGAGCTTTCCGCTGGAGGGTGTATGATGTCCATATAGTGTCCCTCAGGTGATGATGAAGAGTCCGCAATGAATAGGAATGTCTTTTAAGGCTCAACGTGTTTCCCTGGGTTGTTGTACCCCAGCTTCCTCAGGAGCATATGAATGTATTGTTCCTAACCCTGCTTTAAATACCTGTTAGGTAATGATGTAAATGTGTGCACCTGTGTGCTTATACAAAAGATTTAAACAACCGTCCAGCAAAATCATAAAACTATACTATGGAGACAATGCTATGTTATTCAACAATTAATATATCCTAAAATAAATCAACTTTAATAAAAAAACACAAAGATTTGTGTATATTTTTCATAGTGATCATCATTAGTATTGTTCTATCTATTTGGTCATGTAATCTTCCTAAACCAACGGGATCCCTAGAATAAAGGGCTCTGATTGGTTATTGTTAGTCACGTGATCGGACCTGGGGAAGGCTATTATATTCAAATTTCATCCATTTGATATATATATAAAATTTAATATTACTAGATTTTGTTAAACATAAGGTGTAAAAGGGAGATAAATATATATATTTGTTCCTGGTATCTATAAGGGATTGTTGTGAATGTGATTATATAATATCACTGCACGTGTTTTTGCGCTGCATTATGATTGGTTGTTATATCTGTTGCTATGGGAACAGAGACGCCGGGAGACGCGGGCTCCGGACACCACTCATAATAGAGCCCATGAGTCCAGAAGTCCGCATCATCCGCCGCCACATCCCCACCGTGATTCCCGAACATAGTAGTCACTGAGTCCCCGCGTGCTGGCCGCCAAGGGGACGCGCGCCATGGTGCGTCGGCTCCCGGGTAGGATTGCGCCACAGTGCGCAACCCGGAAGTCCAGCGCTCCAGGCGTCATGTCACTACGGCAACCAACCCACAGTAGACAAATTGGTAACAGTAACATAGACATGAATTAGACGATTAACAGTAGAAGGTATTCCTCTGTCCATAGACTTTGTATGTAACAAAAAGGATAATAGTAAAAATGATATCTATACAAATGAATTACAAAAACAAATAAAGATGATGTTGATATTGTTAATAAAAAGAAAAAAATATAAAATACATATTTAATATATACAGTATCTCGCAACAGTCATGCGGGCATTAGAACTGATGAATTCATTTAAAGATAGAGGCTATCCAGACGAACTCCTCACACAAGCTTATAATGAAGTGTATAACATGAACAGGCAGAATTTACTTACGAAGGTTTCCACTCAGATTCCAAGTAAACTTAAAGATACTGAACAAGATCTAGCTTTTATGTGCAAATTCAACAAAAGTACAAATGAAATTCGAAAAATTGTTTATAGGAACTATAGACGCTTGAGACACGACAATATATTGGGAGATATAATAACCAATAAACCACGTATTATCTATAGAAAAAACAAATCCCCCAAAAATATCTTAGCACCTAGTCATCTCAAAACTATACAAAATAGAGAAACATCAGAAAAAGAAAGGATGTTCATGGCTGCCACAAAGACCAAATGGTTTTCATAAATGTGGCAAACAAAGATGCACCATGTGTTCATATATACAGAAAAAAACAATATCACTTATTATACCACGCACAAGAGAAATTTATCAAATTAAAGAATTTATAAATTGTGACTCCAAATATGTCATTTATCTACTAACATGTGGATGTGGGCTACATTACATTGGTAGAACAACAAGACACCTACACACTAGATTCATGGAACACAGAAGAAATATAAATAAGAAATGTACTTTACATAGCATACCCAGACATTACAATACAAAACATAATAGTGATCCATCAAGTCTACGAATTGTAGGTCTAGAAACCACTTCATATACTGCTGGGGGGGGGGGGGGTATAGATACAATAAACTATGTGCAAGAGAAGTTTTTTGGATGTTGAAATTTAACTCCCTACATCCAGATGGTATCAACGAAACTATCGAGCTCAACTCTGTATTGTGAATAATATGAAACTGTCTTGACATCAATAATATGGGAAATGTCATATATTTTAGACAAAAGAAACAGTGTGAGAAGTATCTCCGCATGACTCTTGAGAGATACTGTATATATTAAATATGTATTTTATATTTTTTTCTTTTTATTAACAATATCAACATCATCTTTATTTGTTTTTGTAATTCATTTGTATAGATATAATTTTTACTATTATCCTTTTTGTTACATACAAAGTCTGTGGACAGAGGAATACCTTCTTGGTGGCCCTTGGTGGCCAGCACGCGGGGACTCAGTGGCTACTATGTTCGGGAATCGTGGTGGGAATGTGGCGGCAGGTGATGCGGAATTCTGGACTCATGAGCTCTATTATGAGTGGTGTCCGGAGCCCGCGTCTCCCAGCATCTCTGTTCCCATAGCAACAGATATAACAACTGTAAATGCTGATTTACTTACAGGACTAAAAGCAACACTTTAAAAATACATTCAATACACTTTAAATGGAGCCGCTGCGGCTGCTGTAATCAATCCTTAGCCTATGCACTTTTTACACAGTTTGCGTACAAAGCCCCGTACCGTGGCCCTCATTCCGAGTTGATCGGTCGCAAGGCGAATTTAGCAGAGTTACACACGCTAAGCCGCCGCCTACTGGGAGTGAATCTTAGCTTCTTAAAATTGCGACCGATGTATTCGCAATATTGCGATTACTAACTACAGGTTGAGTATCCCTTATCCAAAATGCTTGGGACCAGAGGTATTTTGGATATCGGATTTTTCCGTATTTTGGAATAATTGCATACCATAATGAGATATCATGGTGATGGGACCTAAATCTAAGCACAGAATACATTTATGTTACATATACACCTTATACACACAGCCGGAAGGTAATTTTAGCCAATATTTTTTATAAGGTTGTGCATTAAACAAAGTGTATCTACATTCACACAATTCATTTATGTTCCATATACACCTTATACACACAGCCTGAAGGTCATTTAATACAATAGTTTTAATAACTGTGTGTATTAAACAAAGTTTGTGTGCATTGAGCCATCAAAAAACAAAAGTTTCACTATCTCACTCTCACTCAAAAAAGTCCGTATTTCGGAATATTCCGTATTTCGGATATTTGGATATGGGATACTCAACCTGTACTTAGCAGTTTCAGAGTAGCTCCAGACTTACTCTGCCTGTGCGATCATTTCAGTGCTTGTCGTTCCTGGTTGACGTCACAAACACACCCAGCGTTCGCCCAGGCACTCCCACCGTTTCTCCGGCCACTGCTGCGTTTTTTCCGGAAACGGTAGCGTTTTCAGCCACACGCCCCTGAAACGCCGTGTTTCCGCCCAGTAACACCCATTTCCTGTCAATCACATTACGATCGCCGGAGCGAAGAAAAAGCCGTGAGTAAAAATACTTTCTTCATAGTAAAGTTACTTGGCGCAGTCGCAGTGCGAACTTTGCGCATGCGTACTAAGCGGATTTTCACTGCGATGCGATGAAAAAGAACGAGCGAACAACTCGGAATGAGGGCCCGTGTACACACTTTGCGTACAAACGCCGTGATGGTCGTACAAAGTACACGCGGTGCGTACACACACAAAGACACGCTGTGAGCACTTTGCAGCTACATATGTGACTAGATTACACTTATATAACACTAGCAGGGAAAGAGAGACACAACACCAATTTGTATTTCAAAAAGGCTATGTTGGGATCTGACCCACCAACGGTTCTTTACTAACAGGGGGTTACAATAATAACAATACAATAAGAAAATGGCTACAGTCAATGGTACATATGTTTGGTTTCACCTGCGCTTCCCGGTCCGGTCCTCAGTCATCAAGGTAGATGACCTTCAGAGATATTAGAGAGTGACCTGGCCTGCAGCTGGCTATTTATACATTTGTCCAAAACCTAACACAATGGGAACTGTAATCTATTTGTCCATTGGACACAGGGATGGTCATTTACAGTGCAGGAGAGGTCATAGGTCGGTTTGAATAGGTGGGTAATGTCTGGTCCAGGTGCAGTTGCAGATGTTATCCTCTGGGTTCCAGCCGCATATCAAGTGTACAGTAAATACAGTTAATATTTATATTCTGCTCCTGCCCATAACTATTCTCAGGAGCGTGCGATCTTCTGCAAACTAACACCGGAATATTGTTTTTTAAATACCCTACAGCTGGATACCAAACATCACCTTATAACCTAATTCTGTCCCCTCCTATCCTGTAAAGGTGAATCCCTTTGTTCTTATACCATTTATACAAGTGTAACTCGCTGGTGTGGGGCAGGGAGACTATGTGTACATTGCGCACTATTTGGATTAAATATGTAATGTGTTTTTATGGCTTTTCCATGCAATTGTAAATACTACCGTAATTACTCATACCACACGCTAATACGCAGGACCGCGGGAGCGACCGTACGCAAATTGCGAATATGTGCATGCACAGCAGAACAAGTACGCGCACGGAGGCCATCTGTGTGTAGTTTGTACGTGATGTGTGTACTGCAATATTTTTCGACTTCGACAGTCCACCCTTTGGCAGTCATCAATAACTGCCACTAACTAATCAATAAACAGAAAAATATTACCTATACAATATATACAAGTTTGCATGATCGGGGGAGAGCGGTAGGTGGGAAATGGGTAACCTAGTGGGATAGTAAAAAGCATGTATGTATGAATCCATGTCTGAGGGGCATGTATCATCGTGCCGTATATGTTCTAAATAAGCTTTGAGGTATTGCGAAGTATACATTAAATCCTTCTCATCCCGTATTAAGGTTCTGTAAATGGGCCAACAAACACTACCGAGCTTTTTTTTCTGGCTTCTTATTCCAACAAATGGGGTGCACATTTAGTTGATGATAATAATAATTTAACAATAATAATTTTATTTATATAGCGCTCTTTCTCCAATAGGACTCAAGGCGCTTAACAGATACATAGCATAATGTAGTACAGAAAATAATGAAGTACAGAACAGATTTTCATAAAATACAGAAGCATGGAGATACTAAAGGGACAATTATGGGAATGCTTGAGTAAAAAGGAAAGTCTTGAGTCTACTTTTGAAGGATTCTATAGTTGGGGCCTCTCACACTGTGCTGGGAAGTGAGTTCCATAGAGTCGGAGCCGCCTGACTAAAAGCTCGACCCCCAGATGAATTACGGGAGATTCTAGGTACCGCTAAAAGTCCTTCATCTACAGATCGCAGTAATCGAGTGGGGAAGTATGGGGTCAGTAGCTGTTTCAGGTACCTTGGGCCCTGGTCATGTAGTGCTTTGAAACTCAGTAAGCCAATATTGAAGATGATTCGCCATCTTACAGGCAGCCAGTGAAGGGAGTAGAGTATGGGTGTTATGTGGCTAGAACGGGGCTGGTTGGTTAACAGCCTGGCAGCTTTGTTTTGCACCAGCTTTAAGCGATGCATTTATTTTGCTGGGAATCCAAGGTAGAGGGCATTACAGTAGTCTAATCGAGATGATACAAATGCGTGGATGACTTTTGGCAGATCATCTGAGGGAAATTAAGTGCTTGATTCTGGGTATTTTCCTCAGGTGAAAGAATGAGGATTTGATTGTGGCTGATATCTGATGTTTAAGTGTCAAGCCACCATCCAGGACAACGCCAAGATTCTGCACATGATCAGTGGTTTGTAATTCCGAATCCCAGAGTGTAAGTCCAGTTGGTTGGCTATGCTGCAGTCTTGTCCTTTGATGTTGCGGTCCTATCATAAGGACCTCTGTTTTATCCGGGTTCAGTTGCAGCCAACTAGCACTCATCCACTCCTGGAGTTCAGCTAGACAGCTATTTAGGGTTGCTATTGGGTTATCAGTGCCCGGAGCAAAGGACAAGTACAGTTGTGTATCATCTGCATAGCAGTGGTAGACTAGCTCATGGCGCCTGATTATTTCACCCAGCGGGAGCATGTATACTGCAAAAAGCATGGGGGATAGTATAGAACCTTGTGGGACACCACATGGCAATGGCACTGGTGGTAATGAGTATAATCCAGACGATACTCTCTGTGACCTGCCTGTGAGAAATGATTTGAACCAATTTAGGACTGGTCCATCCAGTCCACAAAAATGTATCAGATGCTCAATCAGAAGCCCATGGTCCACGGTATCAAATGCTGCAGAGAGATCCAGAAGGATTAATATTGAACAGTCACCTCTGTCTCTTGCCGTCAGAATATCATTTAACACACACACCAGGGCTGTTTCAGTGCTATGTCTTCTCCTGAATCCTGATTGGAATGGATCATAGATATCATGGGTTGTCAGGCGGATTTCCAGTTGATTTGTAACCACTTTCTCAATAACCTTTCCTAGAAAAGGAAGGTTTGATACCGGTCTGTAGTTGGTCATGCAGTCGGGATCTAAATTAGATTTTTTTAAGAAGAGGTCTAACAATTGCTTCCTTTAGGGGTCCAGGAAATATGCCTGTCTGCAAAGAGCATTGAACAATTTTTGCAAAGACAGGACCAATTATATCCATACAACCTATTAGAAGCTTGGTTGAGGCAGGGTCCAGATCACAGGTGGTAGGATGCAAAATCCGAGCAATTTCAGCAATGTCCTTTACATCCACTGGGTGAAAGCTGGTCCATGAAGGCAGGTGGCTTATATTGGCATGTTTTGAAGTTTGACACTCCTTTGATGGCACTGTGGAGATTCCAGCCCGAATGGTGGATATTTTATCTGCAAAGAAGTTTGCAAACTCGTTGCATCTTGCCTGGGAGAGGGTTTCATCAGTCTGCAGGCATGCTGGCTTGCAAAGCATCTCCACTGTGCGGAAAAGTTGAGCTGGCCTATTGTTTGCTGCCGTGATCTCATTTGACAGAAACTGATTTCTTACGGGTGATTGTCGATTGATATTCTTCATTATGCTTTATTAGTTTTATTTTGTTATCCTCTAGGTTAGTCTTCCTCCATCGTCTTTCCAGTCTATGCCCCCTTTTCATGAGCTCACTAACACTGTTGTTGAACCAGGGAACTCGACGTTGTGGTTTACGAGGTATTATATGCACAGGGGCGATAATATCAATTGCAGCCATAATATCCCTATTATAATAACGGACTAGGGAACAGGGATCTTCACAGGCACCCAGTATAGCAGAGAGATCCAGATTTGCTGTTAGAGCCTGGGGGGTCATACCCCTCCGTGGACGATACCTGGTCAACTCCACGGGCAGAGATTTTGTTTGAGGGGTTGCAACTGAGAACCAAAGGGCGTGGTGGTCTGACCAGATGACTGGGTTTATTTTTAGGTCAGTGACTTCTAATCCAATCTGAAAGACAAGATCAAGAGTGTGACCACTTTTATGTGTGGCAGAAGGAATGACCTGTGTGAAGCCCAGACCATTCATTGTGCACAGGTACATGGATACATGGAGGGGCAACATATGTGAATGCTACTATATGTGTATAACACCTGTCGACTATGTGTGCCATTAACTGAGGGTTGCAGAGATGAAGATAAGACAGATATATAAAAATACATTCACATAAACATTTGGGTAGGGTTGAAGTCTTTTCCGGTTGGATGTATCTGGGCAGAGGGGGAGAAAGAGAAAAACGGGTGAAAGAAACAGACCATGAAATTCATTTTTACAATCCTTATCATATCACAGTTTCTATTGAGGGGTCATAAATTAAATCTGCTGCTGTAACAGCGCTCTCGCTCCTTAGACTCATCAAATTTGTTCTGTGCTTGCGCCGCGTTAGAATTCGAACACACCTAAATATCAGACCAATAATTATGATGACTCCCAGGATACAAAGGAGAAACTTCCCCACACTCATTATAACATTCTGTGCCCACTCTCCTAAACATGAAAACCATTTGCGTGGGTTCAACCATGAGACCCAGCCGGTCAGTTCATTACTCACGGTCGCTAAAGTAAGGTTGTGCTTCCTCCTGAACTCCCACTTCAACTGCAAGATATCGTCCATCTTCTGATTAATGATCTCCGTGGGGTCGTCAGTGCTATTTGTGATATACGTACAACACTTCATGCCATATTGAGTTGCCAGGGTAACACAGTACCCACCTGTCATGGCTGTAACATAATTAAGGACCATCCTGTACTGGATCAGTTCCTTCTTGTAAGCTTGTAACTCCCTTCCTGAATACCTGAAGGTGTCATCATACATCTCGGTGATATTGTCTATCAAGTTCGCTAGCGCATGGATGTACCTATAATTTATAGTTCCTCTGGCAGTACGGGTGATATCTAATGTGAGAAGGAACTGAATCCCGGTGGATTCATGGATCAAATCAGAGGCTGCGTGCCCTGCCCTATCTATGAGGTATCTCTTGACGATGTGTTCATAGTGAGTATGAGTATAAGGTGTCTGAGCGCTGCGGTGAACGTCTTTCATTTTGTCGTGGGTTATGGTCATGACCTCTGGTAGTACTCTACCAATATAACACAATCCCTCAGACCTCGGAGTAAGCCACTTGTACGCTTTCCTCCCACATATGAAATAGGCATCATCTGGGAGAACATAGGGGACAAAATGTAACATCACCATATTGCAAACTTTCCATGTAAAGAAACCAATCCCTAGTTCTCTCATTTGTTCAGTACAAGTATCGGGCTGGATGATATGGGCACAATACGCTGACGATACTTTTCCAACCCACATGGTCTTGCTTCCACGTGTATACCTATACCGAAAATACCTCCCACTGTTGGCTATCTTGCGTACATGTTCCAAGTCGATAGGAATCTTATCAGCTCTGTGTGAAAAAGTCATTGTCTGGTTATTCCACGTCACTTCCCAATTTCCTGGTTATCGGTAATTGGAAATATTAAAACACAACAGGGACCTATCTACGTTGTACTGGTGGAGCTTCAAGCTAGGGGGCCTAGAAATATTGAATTTCTTGTCCACCAGTCTCCCACCCCATAATTCGAGTACCTCATCTGATGCTAAAGGGTATGGTACTAATCCTGACTTACTCTGTCCTTGAGGTACTTGTGAGCACACCCAACATTCTGTCTGGTTTAAGGCCTTACCCACTAATGAGTGGTAATCACTCAACGGATGTCGGTCCATGTCGATATTAATGTTGGACTGACATCTCTGGATGCACCCATCTTTGACTATGTTCTCACAATTCCTACAAATACAATATTCATCAAACAATAACCCTTCACATTGCCTCCGAGCTCCATGACTACCAGAGCGCATACTGATACCAGCCTTTACTAGAGCGATGTGCTGCTCCTGAGATCCTACAAATTCGTACTCGCCATCAGAACCCATTCCAGATCCTTGCTCGACCTCTCTGGGACCCTCACCAAAACAAATTGTCCTGATCAAAAATAGAATTACTAGCAGAACCCGAAACAGTCTCTTGTGATAGATCCATTTCGTTAGGGGAAAGAAGGAAAATAAGGAGGAGAAAAGAAAGGAAAATGCAGGGGGGGTGAAAAAAAGAAAATGGTGCGACAACCGTCCTTGCTCTTGTTGCTCTCCATGCTCAGGTGCCGTTCAACAGTCCTGCCTCTCAACTTTCCCGGAACAAACACTCTAGTGATACGAGGTTCTCTTCACCTTGCTCTTTGTCACAAGTTTTCTCCGGGTCAGCGACCTTCTTGCAGTGGGACGAGTGGACCCAAGTCTCTCTTTCGGTGACCTTTAATGCTGTGGTGCTGGTTAACAAGACTTGGTATGGTCCTTCCCACCTGTCGATGAGGCAACCTGAGCGTAGAAAAGTTCATATCATCACATAATCCCCAGGCTCAATGTCATGATAATTACTGTTCGGTAGGTCAGGAATCACCAGCTTTAGATTTCTTTGTTGATTTCTCAGCTGCCGGCTCATCCTAACCAAATATTTCACAGTTATTTCATTATTGCATTTCAAATCATCCTGGGGGTCTATCATTACCTGAGGTTGTCGACCAAAAAGAATTTTAAAGGGTGATAAGTTAAGCGGAGACCTGGGAGTGGTTCTGATGCTGTACAACACTAGTGGCAAAGCTTCTGGCCATAGCAATCCAGTTTCAGCCATCACTTTGCTCAGCTTGTTCTTAATAGTGCTGTTCACTCTCTCTACCTTCGCACTCGCCTGTGGTCGGTACGGAGTATGTAGCTTGCTATTAATTCGCATCAGTTTGCACATGACCTGAAAGACTTCACCTGTAAAATGGGTACCCCTATCACTTTCAATCATTCTAGGGATACCATATCTACACACAAATTCCTGCACAATATTCTTTGCAGTGAACGTAACAGTATTTGTGGCAGCAGAGAACGCTTCTACCCAGTTGGAAAATACATCGATACATACTAACACATATTTTAAATTCCTACAGGGTGGTAACTGTATGAAGTCGATTTGTATTACCTGAAAAGGTCCGTCTGTAGGAGGGATATGGGATGGCTCTGTTGGTATTGTCTTACCAATATTCTTCCTCAAGCAAGTAAAACATGTCATTGCTCTCTTACCTGCATGAGAAGAGAATCCTGGTGCACACCAGTAGGCTCTTACCAGCTTGCACATACCCTCTTTGCCCAGATGAGTCAGACCGTGTGCCGTCTCAGTTAGACTTGGAATATATGCTCTGGGGGCCACTGGCTTACCGTGTCCACCTGTCCAAAGTCATGAGGACTCCTGACCATACCCTTTCGACTTCCAGACTGCCTTTTCCTGTAGGGAACACAAATTTTGCATTTCAATTAGCTGTTGTGTGTTATCAGTTGTGTGAAGTAAACTGTCTCTGGATGAGAGAAGAGAGGGTAATAATGGTAAAAAAAAAAATGTCAGGTTTGGAAATGTCAGGTTTGGCATTCACCAATAGGCTGGCACACCATCATGCATATCGTTCTGTGTACACAGTCTCCCTTCACTAGTATTCTCATTCTCCATCCTTTGTGCATGACCAGACACACTGCATTAATACTGGTGTCATCGTGCTGGTGAGATATACTGGATTTGGGCAGAATTCCTACGCACCGAGTAGGCATGTGGCATTTGAACTGTAATCGGGTCCATGTATTGTACCCTCCTGTCGGTGAACGTAAGAGATGAGAAGGAAACTTTGAAGAAAAATCACATAGAGGTTAGTAACAGATAAGTTTGTAGAGGCAAAGAGGATTTTATAAAATTTGACAACTGGATTGGGCACTATGGGGAATGACTTTTCTATTAGGTCTACACCCCTAAAAAAAATTCTATGTGTCGTATCTCTACTGGGACTATCCCAGCCATCAATCCAGTGTCCTATCCATCCTAAGTTCACAGGGAACCCGGTATCTGTGAGATAATTTCCTCTACCTGTGATGGACATGAATCTAGAACAGTGAAATGCAACATTAGTTTTTGTTGGTGATTAACATACTTTGCACTTCCTGATCGGGAGTACATTATATGTATTTCATATCTAACAAAGCTCCTGTTAAGTTAATCAGGGGCCATTTCTGCTAGGAAAAAGAAGCAAAAGTTTAGAGGCCTCATCTTAACCCCAGCAAGTTTTGTCAAAGGGTAAAGTTGCATTTATTCCATTCTTCCCATTAACCGAATCTGTGTTTTCTATATGGCTCGTGATTCCTTACTATATGTCCCTTGATCCCATCTATGTGTTTAATGATGTGGCTTGTGTTTTCTGTCTAGGGGGTCTATATTAATTATGTGTCCTGCTACTCCTACAATCTCTGGCGAAATGCCCTTCCTTTTTACAAATGTAACATATTCTCGGTCTTTTACAAACAGCAGGGGTCTGGGGTTTGAGCTGATGAGTTTTTCCTGTCAGAGCCTGTATACTTACTGTCATCAGTTTCTCCTCCTGTTGTTCTCTGCGCCTAGCAATATTCTTGTGATGTCAAATAGCGCACTCTCTAAGACTAGCTACTGTGACCCCTCTCCAATTAGGCAAAGATGTTTGCACCCTGTCCCTTAATGCCTTATTGAGCCCGTCCATTAGCACAGAGACAGCCACCTCCCTGTAATTCGCATCGTTCCCTATATCCGATACCCCAATGTATCTATCCATTTTTTGCAGAGCCCGATGGAAATATTCAGATGCCATTTCATTTTCTCTCTGTTTTATGGAGAAAATTTTTCTACACATAACAGTAGTGGGGAAATACAACTGTAGTTGCATGTTAATTAATTCCACATTCTGCTGATTGTGTTCATCAGTCATAGGACCATCCGACTCTAATCTACTATCAGTGATAAATTTTTGGGTGTCAATATTAGGGGGTAAGCACGCCTTCAAAAGTATCTGCCAATCTTTGTTTGCCGGTTCATATGCATTACACAAATCCTTTACATACTTCTGACATCTGGCTAAATGCTTTTGAGGATTGGGGAATTCTGAAATGATTGACCGCAGCTCAGATCTGGACCACGGGAAATACATTGCATTATTCCTGGTAAGGATTATTCCCTGACTATCGGTCCTCCTATTGGGAGTTACGATTTCCAAGACAGGATGTAATCCTACCATTTCATTTCTAATTTGCTCACTGTGTGGTGTTAATGTCTCTGTGTAATGAACAGTCTCACACTTACTGATGTCTGAGATCTCACCAGTCCTTTCAGTGAGGGATACTGTTAATGCTCTTACTGGTTGGACAGGCCCCACCTGAGTTTCCTGCAAGGTGACTGCCTGAATGAGAGCTGCGATTTGGCTGGGTCCTTCATCTTCCTGTGACCTATAACCTTGGAGAGACTTCAAAACAGGATACAAATTGCAAAAGTTAGGGTCAATACATTGCTCTTGCATTCTACTATAATTTACAGATATACCATTGACTGTAGCCATCTTTTCCCCTTCGACCTGTGTCGGTAATGGTGTGTCCGTGCCCTCGTTCCTGCTAGGTTTTGAACTTGCTTTGCGAGTTTGTTCCCTTTGCACCTCCCCCTCTTGTTGCCACAGGTTTAAACAATCGTTATGTCTGATCCTTTGTTTTCTGGATTTAATCAGACATATTTTACTACCTACATTCTGCAGTACCTCTGGTTCAAAACTGCCCACCCTAGGGAATGATACCCTATCTTTGTCAGTCATACGTACCCACTCATTGCAAAAAGCCTCCGTGTGTGAACCATATTTTTCACACATAATAAACATTGCTGACCCTCTCGGCCGCAATCCTTCAGCCTGAACCCTAGCTACCATACATCTCTCACTTGAGCAACTGGCTCCCATAATTGTGGGCCTTTTCCCACAAACACCAAAATACTCAATGCAAGCAGACTGTGAAAGTTCTCAGAGCGCTCTTCACCCGCTCTCGCCCACGTTGGCCAGTACTACGATACACTGTCAATAGTGGATCGCGATGTACCCAACCTAGGGCCCCTAACTGGCTTCTATTTACTGGAAGTTTTTAGGAGTGACTTACCTGTTCCAGTAAATATCTACCGTTGGAGATTTTCCTGAGAGAGACCAGCGAAAACTCCCTATGCACTTATACACAAATCATAACTGCCTATGCTCTACACAGCGCTGATGATACCGCGATTTAACGCAAAAGCTCGTAAAGGGGTAACAAGTTGCGCTATGTATCGCACCCACAAACATGCGGTCCAATCGCACAGCGTATAGGTACTTGTTACCTATCCGCTCTATGACCACTGGAATCGAATCACAAGCTGCGAAACCTCAGCCGGAGTGTATAAAAAAAAACTATATGGGTTACAATTCACAATTCCCTGCCATGCTCCTGTGCAAGTCTCCTCACGACTTGCGTGCTTTACTATACTAATGAGAGTCAGCCACCTCACTCCGCCAAGCCTCTACTCACTTGGTGTACCAAACAACGGGATCCCGAATTCCCGGGTTCAAATCCTCTCACTCCACTTTCAGCTCACACAAACACACAGCGTTTTTCTGTACAGAAAATTTCCACTCTTTCTGATCGGCAGCTTTTACCCCAGAGGCAGTACAGTTTAAACAAAAGTCTTATACTAATCTGCTTTTGAAACCGGATAGTTATGTGCTATTGTATTTAAGGTATACTACCCCACCTTTTAATTGAACGAACTATCATATAATTTGTGCTTAGCGTCCGCACTCACTTTGCGTAAACACGCGACCGTGGGTGCCTTTTACGCTGCGTGCGCGGTCCTGTACTTTGTCCGAGCCACGTGTACAAAACGTGCATCCGCAATAAAAAATCACACAACCTCTATAAATGTGAGCAATACAAACTATAATCGCTCACTGAACACAACCCACACTTGTTCCGTGTAACTCTTTTACGACTGGGCCAGAACTGTGTTTTGTGTTTTTATCATTACTCCCTTAAATATATTTATTCAAATTTATCTATATAGCAACAAATGTATCCAATTTCACACAGATCTAAACTGGTCTAGCAATATATACCTTGTGGCAACAATATGTGAGAGGGTATGCAAAGTATCGGTGCCCTTTGTGTACGCTTTTGGCGCCAAAAAAAATTACACAGATTTTTTAAATAGCTTTTTTCCTGTTTACCTACGGGTTCTATCAGCACCTCTGCAGACCAGACAGAGCAGATGCCATCTAACAGCACACAAATAGGGTTACTAGAACATCCACCAACCAGGAAAAGGTTTAACGTAGATATCTTTCCACCCTTTGCTGATAGATGAAAGTCTGCTATGACCTGCTAGCCTGTGATCATGTGAAAACCGGATCGAGCCACCAATTGTAAATGCTGATTTACTTACAGGGCTAAAAGCAACACTTAAAAAATACATTCAATACACTTTAAATGGAGCCGCTGCAGCCGCTGTAATCAATCCTTAGCCTATGTACTTTTTACACAGTTTGCGTACAAAGCCCCGTACCGTGTACACACTTGCGTACAAACGCTGCGATGGTCATACAAAGTACACGCGGTGCGTACACACACAAAGACATGCCGCGAGCACTTTGCAGCTACACGTGTGACTAGATTACACTTATATAACACTAGCAGGGAAAGAGAGACACGACACCAATTTGTATTTCAAAAATGCTATGTTGGGATCTGACCTACCAACGGTTCTTTACTAGCAGGGGGTTACAATAATAACAATACAATACAATAAGAAAATGGCTACAGTCAATGGTACATATGTTTGGTTTCACCTGCGCTTCTCGGTCCGGTCCTCAGAGATATTAGAGAGTGACCTGGCCTGCAGCTGGCTATTTATACATTTGTTTAAAACCTAACACAATGGGAACTGTAATCTCTTTGTCCCTTGGACACAGGGATGGTCATTTAAAGTACAGGAGAGGTCATAGGTCGGTTTGAATAGGTGGGCGATGTCTGGTCCAGGTGCAGTTGCAGATGTTATCCTCTGGGTTCCCGCCGCATATCAAGTGTACAGTAAATACAGTTAATATTTATATTCTGCTCCTGCCCATTACTATTCTCAGGAGCATGCGATCTTCTGAAAACTAACACCGGAATATTGCTCTTTAAATACCCTACAGCTGGATACCAAACATCACCTTATAACCTAATTCTGTCCCCTCCTATCCTGTAAAGGTGAATCCCTTTGTTATTATACCATTTAAACAAGTGTAACTCGCTGGTGTGGTGCAGGGAGACTATGTGTACATTGCGCACTATTTGGATTAAATATGTAATGTGTTTTTATGGCTTTTCCATGCAATTGTAAATACTACCGTAATTACTCATACCACACGCTAATACGCAGGACCGCGGGAGCGACCGTATGCAAATTGCGAATATGTGCATGCACAGCAGAACAAGTACGCGCACGGAGGTCATCTGTGTGTACTTTGTACGTGACGTGTGTACTGCAATATTTTTCGACTTCGACACAACCAATCATATTGCAGCGCAAAACCACATGCAGCGATATTATGTAATCACATTCACAACAATCCCTTATAGATACCAGGAACAAATATATATATATATATATATATATATATATATTTATCTCCCTTTTACACCTTATCTTTAACAAAATCTAGTAATATTAAATGTTATATATATCAAATGGATGAAATTTGAATATAATAGCCTTCCCCGGGTCCGATCATGTGACTAACAATAACCAATCAGAGCCCTTTATTCTAGGGATCCCGTTGGTTTAGGAAGATCACGTGACCAAACAGACAGAATTATACTAATGATGATCACTATGAAAAATATACACAAATCTTTGTGGTTTTTTATTAAAGTTGATTTATTTTAGGATATATTAATTGTTTAATAACAGCATTGCCTCCATACTATATTTTTATGATTTTGCTGGATGGTTGTTTAATTTCTATTGTATAAGCACACAGGTGCACACATATACATCATTACCTAACAGGTATTTAAAGTAGGTTTAGGAACAATACATTCATATGCTCCTCAGGAAGCTGGGGTACAACAACCCAGGGAAACGTGTTGAGCCTTAAAAGACATTCCTAATCATTGCGGACTTTTCATCATCACCTGAGGGACAATAAATGGACATCATACATCCTCCAGCGGAAAGCTCCTAAAAATCTTTGCACAGTTTGAGGACACCCCTAGGGCACTTCCATCTTGGAACATTGTTGCATGCTCATTTATTGCGGACCACATCTTGTCGGACAACGTCAGCCATTCTTGTGCTTACAGGAGGAATCCGGAGAAGGTCCTAACTCCATATGGTGAATATTACAAGGAGTCAGATATGCAATGTAATTTTAATTCATGATACCTGTTTAAAATCTTTATAAACTATTATATACTAATTAAAAACAAGATTTTATACTTTCCATGTAGCATCATCTACAAATTTATTTTATAATTCATTAGATCTGGACATCTTCTATAATACTGTACCCATGACTCCTCTAATCCTGTGCAACCTACTACAGGTTGAGTCTCCCTTATCCAAAATGCTTGGGACCAGAGGTATTTTGGTTATGGGATTTTTCCGTATTTTGGAATAATTGCATACCATAATGAGATATCATGGTGATGGGACCTAAATCTAAGCACAGAATGCATTTATGTTACATATACACCTTATACACACAGCCTGAAGGTCATTTTAGCCAATATTTGTTATAACTTTGTGCATTAAACAAAGTGTGTGTACATTCACACAATTCATTTATGTTTCATATACACCTTATACACACAGCCTGAAGGTCATTTAATACAATATTTTTAATAACTTTGTGTATTAAACAAAGTTTGTGTACATTGAGCCATCAGAAAACAAAGGTTTCACTATCTCACTCAAAAAAGTCCGTATTTCGGAATATTCCGTATTTCGGAATATTTTGATATGGGATACTCAACCTGTATATATATTCCTGTATCCACTAATTCTGTGCTCACTGCCATATAGCTATTCAGGTAGTATGGATCCTGTAATGGTTAGCATTACTGCCTCAAGCAGTGAGGTCATGGGTTCGATTCTCACAATTGTTCTAACTGTATTTGAGTTTGTATATTCTCCCCATGCTTGTGTGGGTACTCCGGTTTCCTTCCACAATCCAAAAATATACTGCGCAGGTAATTGGCTCCCAATAAAAATTTTTCCCTTAGTTTGTAAAATATGTGTATGTACTGTACGTGTTTAGGGCAGACTAAATGGGCCAAGTTGTTCTCATCTGCCATTAATTATATATTTCTGTGTATGTTTCTATGGGTAACACAATGCAGTCTGGTATTAGGGTTATTTTAGGGGTTTGAGTTTTTGGGGGCCCCAAACTGGTATTTTGCCTCGGGCCCCATGAGGTCTAAGGGGTCTATATACTAAGCCTTGTATGGATATAAAGTGGACGGAGCTAAAGTCCCAGCCAACCAGCTTCTAACAGTAATTTTTCAAACCCAGGCTGTGACATGGCAGTTATGAGCTGATTGGCTGGCACCTTATCTGCGTCCACTTTATCTCCATTCAAGGCTTAGTAAATATGTGATGCCCTGCTAATTATATTGTAAGGGTTATGGATTGTATAAGACATACAGGTATAGCATTATTACATGTGTTGTATGTAAGTACAATTAAAAAAGCCAAAAAGTTCATATACTAAATATATATATACTTACAGAGGAATATCAGAGTAATTTTGTAGTATCTCTCATTGAGAGAATTTTTTTAAGTAATATTCCCCTCACAGAGGGGAGTTGGAACAGTCCACCCGTATGCCAGCTTAAGGGACTGTTACACCGCCCCTCTATAACAGGAGTGCTGACAAAAGATAATTGATGCGCAGGCCAGCTTGCGCAAAATGCATCTGGCGGGACTGATCTAGGTACCCCGATGGAATGGATAAATAGGGGACCCAAGGAACCGTTGGGCACAGAGGAACGGACGTTAGAATGGTAAGAGGCTGTAATCCCCCTGTGGGCGGTGTGACCATCTGACAGAGCCCTTAGAAAAGCCCTTACCTTGTAAGAACTTTCTCCTGTACCAATCGCTGAAGCACCGGCACTGAGGCGTGCCAGATCCGGGTGAAACACCGAGTCGGAGCTTGGTGTGACCGCAGTGAGCATCGGCAGCGGCCTTCAACCTCTCTGCCACTCCCACATCAGAGACAGGAGGCGTGACACTGCTAAAAATAACCAGAGAGGCGGCGAGAGCAGGAGGCGACCCAGAACCGTGAGTGACAGCGGGAGGCGGAACTGCCCGGGATTCTCCTTCACAAGTGCAGGCGGCATTACCTCAGCTGAGCCTGCCCAGAGAGGGCGTGACAATGGGAGGTGGCATAGTCCGGGGCTTCCAACTACAGATGTGGGCGGCATCTACTGACTCAACCCAGCCCTGGGGCGGTGAAAACGGCCAGGAGTCACTACAGGAGGTCCTTGTAAGGTACATAGTAGTGAACCTCCCCAGCAGCTCTGCAGCAACCCAGTTAGTAATTCAGCCACTTAGTATCAGCATCCGTTAATGCATCACAAGCATCCTCATGCATTGGAATAATTAGTGCATACACCTCAAGGACCTTATAGATATACACTTTATAGACGCTCTGCAGCTTTGAATTAACTTTGATGTAATAGAGCTATAAAGATCCCACCTGAGAACTAGGAGCACAGATTAACTTGTTTAGTCCCTATGCCTAGTGAGTTTGCCTATGGCTCAGTCAGAAACTAAAGGCTTATACTAGTGACCACGGAAGTTGTAAATAAACCCTGTGCCTACAGAAGTGAGGAGATATAGCATATAGGAAGGACTTTTTGCATAAAAATCTGCAGCATCTGAGCCTCAGTCAATGCTATGCTAATTTTCAGCCACTGCCTTCAGGGATAACGCTTATCAGTATAGGCTAAGTGTCTACTAATTGCAGATCCCCCTTGGCTTTCTTGGAGGACAGATACAGCTAGCGCAGGATTTCAAAGTTGTTCCATTGTTAAAATTACAATATACTGTGGCCCGAATTAATTGCACCATTATCCACACGAAAGTATCGCACACGGACAGGGACTCAGGATACAGCCTAGTTGTTATCATTAAGACCCCTGGAAACTTATAATTGATACCAGAGCAGGGGAGAGACCAGTATTCTATAGTGAGAATTAATTTAATTTCATTGGGACCACATCGACTGCACCCTATGTGCACCAATGAGGTATTAAGAGTACTCAGATTGAAATGTTAATGGGTTAGTGAAACTTCTTCCTTTCTGACACAATTAGCAAAGTGATACAAATATTGTTGATAATATTGTTGCATGTTAAATTGTTCGCAAACTTTATGGAATGTATTGGTATTTTAACCGTTCTTGTCTAGATAGCTCTAGTGAATATTGGTGAGGAAGAGTGACACGTTGTTCCAGTAAAGTAAACCACTTTTATTTAAGCTGTAGCACAGATTTAGTGAAGTTTATTACAGTAGCTTTGTTTCACTATGATCCATGTTCAGTGAGTTCCATCTGACCGAAGAGAAGGTAATTCACACAGAGTGTCCTGCATAAAGTGTTGCGACCTTCGTCCTCATCCCTCTGCAGTGTTCAGAACTTGTAGACCCTGCAGCGAGAGGAGAACAGGTACAATTCTAGAGAATAATTACTTACCTGAGCAATACACAGTTATACTTACCCATAATATCTAATATCGACAACTTACTTACCGGAGTGCCAAATCTACTACTAAAATAAATTTGCCATCCCACGAACAGGATCACAAACAATTAAATGTCAGACAACAAACACCTAGTGTAGCAACAACAAGCACAAGTACAACAGGCACAATGAGCGCAACCAGCACAACAAGTGCGGCGAGCGTACCAGCGGCCATGACCAATGCAAATCCGATTACCCTCCCGTACTATTTTGGGGCCCTGTGGTTACCCACTGATGCAGGAGAAGAAAGAGGAAAAGGTTCAAACACATTTACTGAATTCAAGACAAAGCTGCAAGCTATGTTTAGACTTTACCCATTAGCCAACCTACAGCAAGTGGAGATTTTAATTGGTCAACTGAAAGGGTCAGCCTTGGAAAACTGTAGATCAAGTGTTTCAGCTTTTGGCAACCAGTTTTGATACCAGTACCATCTCGAAACAGCAGTCTTGGGAGTCATCACAAGACTTTCCGTTGAGTTTGCAAGAAGCATTACTTAGCAGGGGACACTTCGGAAATAAGTCTTTGGTAAATCAATTTATTGATGGTGCAAACTGCAAGAGTTTCAGAATGCAACTCAAACTTCTGAGAATGCAGAAAAATACTGCCTCCTTTCTGGATTTCAAAGAAGCGTCCATAAAGGTGATCAGTCCCATACCGCTCAAAGATGTGACCTTCCCAGAAATGCCCGGTTATCAAGAACGAGCATATGAGATGGGCGCTTCTGGACATTCATCCACAGAGGTAGTAAGCTCGAAGAAGGCTACACTACAGAGTATGCAAACTCCTACTTCCGATCCTGTCCTCACATTGAAAGGTCAAATAGAAGACCTTACAGTCGGGATGGCTGCTATGAACAAAGAACTATAGAGGCTCGTCAAACATACACCATCAGCTCGGACTGATCAAGCTGGCGACGAGACCCACGAGGAACAAGGAGCGACTGGTGGGAGCAACCACAAGGAAAGGGCTGTAGACCCACAGATTGATTTGACTCACAAGGACGTCAAATTTGTCGGAGATGTAATCGGAGTAGACATGGAGAGAGGGTGTGCCGCCAGGAGGAGCCTTTAAATGCAGAGACCCCGAAGCCAGAGACCAACCCTCAGGGGGAGCATGCGGAATAGGTCCTACCCCAGAAGAAAGGTGCCCTTGATATATAGGGCAGCTCCCCGTTGTCAACATCTGTATTGACAGGGTA
This sequence comes from Pseudophryne corroboree, assembly GCF_028390025.1. Classification (NCBI taxonomy): domain Eukaryota; kingdom Metazoa; phylum Chordata; class Amphibia; order Anura; family Myobatrachidae; genus Pseudophryne; species Pseudophryne corroboree. Next base: position 600,256,928 of record NC_086449.1, on the reverse strand, counting down.
CAAGTACCAGCTACTTTGAATACCGGTTCTCAGGTTACCACTATTCAGTAGAATTTGTTTCACCAGTATTGGGGACGACTGGGAATATTACCACCACTACCGGCTTGGCTATGACTTGTTGCTAGTAATGGGCTGAGTAACTCCTGTCAGGGATACTGTGAATTGGACTTTCAAATTGGTCAGGCCCAATTATCAAGACAGGGCTGTCTCATTACTAATATAGAGGACCCCACTGTGCCTCCCATCATCGTGGGAATGAATGTATTACAGCAATATCCTGATGAATTGATCGTGGCCCACCGAATAGAATTAATCCATGCGCCATCCACTTGTCAATGGGCTCTGCATAGGACCATTAGAACTCTACAAGGACAACAATGATTTATTATTATCAGTGGCATAGTGGGCAAGGTGAAGACAGTGGACTGAAAGCCCATAATCTTGCAACCCAATTCGGAAACCATAGTTTGGGAAAAAGCTAAGTGCAGGCCTCAAGGGTGGACTTATGATGCTATTGTTGAGCCTTGCAATATTTCCATCAGGAGCAACATAGTTGTCGCGCGAACCCTAGTAACTGTAGTGGGCGGAAGAGTGCCTGTGAGGATTGTCAATCCACATGATCATCCTTTGTCACTAAATTATTATGGAAAACGTATCAAGATGTGGTGGACATCGCGTCTTTGAAGAGTCAAACAGACCACCTTTCCAACGAGACTAGAGGAAATAAAGAGCAATCCAGATGATGGCAGGAGATTCAAATTGGGGATAAGGACACGCTGGATGAGTTGAAGTCAGGGGTTCTGCAAGTAGTACAGGAAAACACTGCCACCTTTAGCAAGAATTCAGCTGACTTTGGAAAGGTAGATCATATTCAGCATTATATCCCTATTGGAAATGCACTACCTATTAAAGAGCGATATCGATCACTTGCTCCAACATTGTACCAACCTGTTCATCACAAGTTGGAAGAAATGGAGGCATCCTGCATAATTCGCAAAAGTCACAGTCCTTGTGCTGCACCGATAGTCTTAGTCCGGAAAAAGGATGGAAATTTACGTTTTTGTGTAGACTATAGAAAGTTAAATCAGGTGACCCATAAGTATGCTTATCCACTACCATGGATCAAGGAGTCTCTAGTGGCTCTGAAATGAGCCACCTATTTCTCAACCCTTGACCTCATGAGCGAGTATTGGCAGATCCAAATGGCCCCTAGTGATAGTGAAAAAAATAGCTTTCACAACTCCCATGGGTTTAAATGAGTTTGAGCGCATGCCCTTCAGACTCTGTAATGCCCGAGGGACTTAGGCCATAAAAACTTTGAGATGGTGCTACTATAACTCAATATTATCATTTATTCTAAAACTTATGAAGAACACCTACAGCAACTTCAATATGACTTCAAGCAACTCGCTGTGTATGGCATGAAGGTAAAGCCATCCAAATGCCATTTGTTAAAGATGAGTGTACAATATCTGGGGCATATCGTGAGCACCGCAGGCATCATTCCTGATTCCAAAAAGATTGCAGCTGTACAAAATTGGTCTACTCCAAGTACCATCAGGGAAGTGTGTCATTTTCTTGGATTTGTAGGATATTATCGAAGTTTTGTGGAATAATTTGCTCATATTGCAGCCCCATTACAAAAATTACTCCGAGGAGTGTCCAAGAGTCTACATGACCGAAACGTTCAGGTAAATTTGAACCAGATTCAGCAAGCTGCCTTTGATAAATTGAAATGCCTGCTGACCAAGACGCACATTTTAGCATACCCGGACTATAGCCAGCCTTTCCATTTATATACCGATTCCAGCAATCAGGGCCTTGGAGCTGTGTTATCCCAGCATAGCGATGGAAAAGAACAAGTAATTGCTTATGCTAGTCAAAGCTTAAAGAAAACCGAACGCAATGATGCGAATTATAGTGCCTTCAAGTTAGAATTCTTGGCATTAGTATGAGCAGTCACGGAAAAATTCAAAAGCTATTTGGCTGCTACGCCATTTTTGTCTTTCACCGACAACAATCCCTTATCCCATCTACCGACTGCTCATCTGGGGTCACTGGAGCAGCGGTGGGCTTCTCGATTGGCCAATTATGAATTTACGATCAAGTACTGGAGTGGTCAAAGTAATCTCAATGCTGATGCACTGTGGTGATTGCCAGAAGAAACAGGCAGTGGACCTGACAAAGAAGGATTGGAGGTAGTGGAAATGCCAGCCTTTCATGCCATGTTAATACATTAACAAGCATTATCCATGGGAGCAGAATGTAAATCTCAATCTGAACTGTGGGTGTTGCCAAAGGATGAGCCGGAGGAAAAATGGAGGCAAATACAGGAGAAGAGCCCGTTCTAAAGCAATTGAAAGCTCTTTTACTTACCGGTACAATGCTGACCAAGGAGGAAAGACTGGTTGCCTAACCTAAGCTTCTTAAGCTCTGGAGACAAAAAGAACATCTTCGGATACGAAAAGGTCTCATCAATCCTAAAACACATCACCCTGTTATTCAGATCGTGATACCTTCGGAAGTGAAAAAATCCCTCTTACATGCTCACCATGATCAATCTGGGCATTTCAGTACTCAAAAGCTGGAGGCACACTTAAGGAAACGGTTCTTCTGGCCCAATATGAGGAAGGAAATTGAGGATTGGTGCACAAACTGTCAGAACTGCATTATCCGGAAGAAGGCCTCCTCCGATCAAAGAGCATCTCTTCAGCCTATCATTAGTCGTCATCTGCTAGAAATACTAATCATTGACCATGTGAAGTTGGAAGCCAGCTGAACTGGATATCAATATGCCGTCACTTAGTTTGCTGTTGCTCTTCCTGTGAGGGACTTATCGGCAGAAACCACTGCAGAAATACTGTTTAGAGCTTTCGCATGGCCTTATGGATATCCAGAAAACATCTTGATGGATCAGGGCCCTGCTTTTGAATCTAAATTATTGAAAGAACTTTGTGACTTCTATGGGTGCAAAAAGTTAAGAACCACTGCATACCACCCACAGTGCAATGGACTATGCGAAAGGATGAATCAAACCCTAATCAGTATGTTATTATTATTATCCTTTATTTATATGGTGCCACAAGGGTTCCGCAGCGCCCAATTACAGAGTACATGAATAATCAAACAGGAAAACAGCAACTTACAGTTGATGACAGTATAGGACAAGTACAGGGTAAATAAACATAGTTACATCAGCAGATGACACTGGAATAAGTATGTTAAAAGCTATTCTATTACCGGAACGTAAAGAATGGCCTACCCTGCTTCCAGAGATTACATATCTGTACAACAATGCAGAGCATAGCTCCACCGGGTATATACCTTACTACTTGTTATTTGGGCTAGAAGGTAAATTTCCTGTAGATCGAAAATTGGATCAGCCCCAGGAAGTCGTGCAGGAAGAAACAAATTCCACAGTGTGAATGGGTCAGGGAACACAGGCGAAGATTAGAGGCAGCACAAACTATAATGGACCAAAGGATAGAGAAGGCATGACAGCATCAAGCTGATTACTACAATGAGACAGCCCTAGCGGAATCATTAGAAGTAGGCGACGTAGTATGGTGTAAGAAAGATCAGCGAAGCAGCAAGCTGGATAGTCGCTGGGAGTCGACACCTTATCTAGTCATTGAAATTCCATGACCTGATGTAGCAATATATAGAATTTCTAAGGATAAGGGCAGGTCTTCCCTGGTAGTGCATAGGAACCATTTAAAAATGTGCCCAAACTGGGCTTTGCTGTATTATGACAACCATTAGGAAAAGGCAGAGAGAGTGCGTTTACATACTGATCTAGATCCCAGTGACTCTATGGACATGTGGAAGTTGTGTTGGCCAGTGTTGTACAATGTAGGGGTTTCTGCTAATGGGGTAACTACTCCTCCATCAGAAATAGTACAGCCTGCAGTAATGAGAAGAGAAAGATATGATGCTACTGACTCTCACACAATGTTGCCAGAAGCATTGGTAGAACATTGCCAGGATGGGCTTAATTCTCCAGTTGAGCTAAGGAGATTGGAAAGAACCACAAAGGGAGTGTTACCACTTAGATATAGATGTTAAAAGGTTACTAAGTGCGTAACTGAGGTTACACAAAATGTTGTATATCTGAGTATGAACTAAGTTCACTGAGGTAATTGTTAAACCTGATTTGAAACATGTTATAGAAAAAGGTAAAGAACTGCGTGAGGACACGCATATTTCAAGCAGGGAGGTATGTGATGCCCTGCTAATTATATTGTATGGGTTATGGTTTGTATAACACACAGGTATAGAATTATTACATGTGTTGTATGTAAGTATAATTAAAAAAGGATAAAAATTCATATAGTGTATATAGCCAAAAGGACACACATATATATATATATATATATATATATGTGTGTGTGTGTGTGTGTGTGTGTGCCTCCCCAGCCAAAGACCTCACCACACGCCACTGATACCCACCATGTTTTGGGTCGCATCGTCACGCAGTCACCACCGCCTGCCCCAGCAACTGTCAGGACACACCTGCATTGTCTGGACCGCACCCCCCCCCCCCAACAGCGTTCAAACGATGATGCTGGCACACCCCCTCCAGCCCTCGCATCTCCCTATGTGCGCATGCACAGTGTAGCCGCTGCGCTTGCGCACACCACATAGGGCTTCAGGGTGCTCTGAATTAAGCCCATTGTATCTGGAACAAACCATGTTGCAATTCTAGGGGAGCAAATACATGTATCTTTTTTATGTGCAGGGTAAATAATGGCTGCTTTTACATGAAGCATACAAAAGTTAGACAGCTTTATTTTTACACTACAATTTACACTGTTCATTTTGAACACACTCCACCCAAATGTTAATATCTCTGCACATCTGCAGTGCATCAGCAGGTACACAGTTGCTTCTTTTTTTTTCTACTTTACTTACATATTAGAATCAGGCCCATAAACATAAAGGCAGACAAGACATGTACATTGTATAGTTTTAGGCTGAGCAAAAGTTATTTTTTCTTTATTTCTTTATTTTTTTGTAAACAGATCAGTATTTTGCCTTACGGAAATAGAATTTGAAATTACAAACCTTATAAGAGGCAGGAAACAGAGTAATAGGGTTGCAAACTATAAGTTCTATTTCCTGAAAGCTATTTCTAATCAGAGATAATAAAAAGCAGAGGAATATTAGATTCAATTTGTAGTATCTCAATTAGTTTTTGGTAAGTAATATTCCCCTCACAGAGGGGAGTTGGAACAGTCTACCCATATGCCTGCTTAAGGGACTGTTACACCGCCCCTCTATAACAGGGGTGCTGACAAAAGATAATTGATACGCAGGCCAGCTCGCGCAAAACGCGTCTGGCAGGTCTGACCTGGGTACCCTGATGGAATGGATAAATAGGGGACCCAAGGCACATTGGAATGGATGTTGGAAGGGTAAGAGGCTGTATTCCCCCTGTGGGCAGCATGACCATCTGACAGAGCCCTTAGAAAAGTCCTTTCTCCTGTACCCATCGCTGAAGCACCAGCACCGAGGCAAGCCAGATCCGAGTGAACTGCCGAGTTAGAGAGTGGTGTGACTGCAGCGAGCCGTGGCAGTGGCCTTCAACCTCTGTGCCACTCCCATCAGAGACAGGAGGCGTGACACTCCCAAAAATAACCATAGAGGTGGCAAGAGCAGGAGGCGGCCCGGAACCGTGAGTGACAGCGGGAGGTAGGACAGGCCAGGATTCTCCTTCACAAGTGCAGGCAGCATTACCTAGCTGAGCTGGCCCAGAGAGGGCGTGACAACGGGAGCTGGCATAGTCCGGGGCTTCCAGCTACAGATGTTTGTGGCATCTACTGACTCAACCCAGCCCTGGGGCGGTGAAAACAGCCAGGAGTCACTACAGGAGGTGGAACCGGAGGTCCTTGTAAGGTACATAGTAGTGAACCACCCCAGCAACTCCGCAGCAACCCCATCAGTAATTCAGCCTCTTAGTATCAGCATCCGTTAATACATCATAAGCATCCTCACGCATTGATATAATTAGCGCATACACCTCAAGGACCTTATACAGTAGATATACACTTTATAGACACACTGCAGCTTTGAATTAACTTTGATGTAATAGAGCTATAAAGATCCCACCTGAGAACTAGGAGCACAGATTAACTTGTATAGTCCCTGAAAGAGACAACATTATGCTAAAGTAGCTATCAGCCATTTTGCATAATGTCAGCCATTCTAGATGTATTTCAAGCTATTTTTTATAGGTTTATAAGTAATGCTGACATTTATATGATATATGCATGAGACCCTTAGCCCTAGCAACCTGTATAAGGAATATACACTCCAACATATTGATAATGGTCAAGGATCAGCTCAGATGTATATATGGGTAATTAAACCTACCCCTTTAAGAGTTTTAAGTGAATGTTTGTACTACATAAAAACAAAACTTATTGATAAGAAATAATAGCTCGTTAAAAATAATGACCTGATAGGGAAGAGACTCCCTATTAGCTTGTCAGGTTAAGGAATTTACACCTTCAGATATATAGTTGCTAGATAGTGTTTTTTGGCAAGATTCCCAGATATTGGCAAGACGCCCAGAAAATGACCTTAAAGTATTTCTGAAGAAATTAAAATAGTTTTAAATATATAATCATCTTTATAACCATTTTAAGTTTTGTATTTAATAACCAAAAGCATGTATAATGTTATATAATAGGTTTCAACCCAATAAGCAGTTATTTGATTCTATGTTTCATAATTTGGTATTGATTAGAATGTTCATTGCAATAATCAATGAACATAGCCAGCTAGTACATGTAATTTCCTTAAATGAATTACATAGATGTTTCTGTGAGAAACTGTTTTATTGAGAGCAATATGAATTCTCCAGCTGCAGTCACAAGGACATCTAGTTAACTCCCAGGCTGAGATAAAACTTTAATTGCGTATGAGAACATTAAAGGAGTATGTTTTGTAATGTTCAGGTGACAATAGAAAGAAGGCTTTCAAGATTAATGTCCAGATGGCGATAAGGAACAGGCCTTCTCATTAAATTAATGAGCAGATACTGATAAGAATATACATACAGGAATGTTAATTGGTTAAATTAAATCATTGTTTATCTTTACACATATGGGCCCTCATTCCGAGTTGATCGGTCGCAAGGCAAATTTAGCAGAGTTACACATGCTAAGCTGCCGCCTACTGGGAGTGAATCTTAGCTTCTTAAAATTGCGACCGATGTATTCGCAATATTGCGATTACTAACTACTTAGCAGTTTCAGAGTAGCTTCAGACTTACTCTGCCTGTGCGATCAGTTCAGTGCTTGTCGTTCCTGGTTGACGTCACAAACACACCCAGCGTTCGCCCAGGCACTCCCACCGTTTCTCCGGCCACTCCTGCGTTTTTTCCGGAAACGGTAGCGTTTTCAGCCACACGCCCCTGAAACGCCGTGTTTCCGCACAGTAACACCCATTTCCTGTCAATCACATTACGATCGCCGGAGCGATGAAAAAGCCGTGAGTAAAATTACTTTCTACATAGTAAAGTTACTTGGCGCAGTCGCAGTGCGAACATTGCGCATGCGTACTAAGCGGATTTTCATTGCGATGCGATGAAAAATACCGAGCGAACAACTCGGAATGAGGGCCATGGTACTTTGATTGGTTTACACACTGCCATATCTTTGCACATGGTGTGCTTTGATTGGCTAACACACTCTCATACCTTTATTCCTTTGTTCATTTGTGTATAGATAAAGGCTCCTAAAATAACGAGTCAAATCAGAAATGACTTGCTGAGCTTCTACATATCTCCTGTGTGTTGTCTCATTATTTCTGGTCTCCAGCCGGCTGCTAAGTACAGAACCATTGACTGATGTTCAAGGGTATTAAACAGATGACCGAAGGGCGTTGATATACGGAGTCTATCTCCAACATCCCTATGCCTAGTGAGTTTGCCTATGGCTCAGTCAGAAAGCAAAGGCTTATACTAGTGACCACTGAAGTTGCAAAGAAACCCTGTGCCTACAGAAGTGAGGAGATATAGCATATAGGAAGGACTTTTTGCATAAAAATATGCAGCATCTGAGCCTCAGTCAATGCTATGCTAATAATCAGCCACTGCCATCAGGGATAACGCTTATCAGTATAGGCTAAGTGTCTACTGATTGCAGATCCCCCTTGGCTTTCTTGGAGTACAGATACAGCTAGCGCAGGATTTCAAAGCTGTTCTGTTGCTATAATTACAATAAACTGTGGCCCGAATTAATCGCACCATTATCCACATGAAAGTATCACACATGGAGAGGGACTCAGGATACAGCCTAGCTGTTATCATTAAGACCCCTGGAGACTTATAATTGATACCGGAGCAGGGGAGAGTCCAGTATTCTATAGTGAGAATTTATTTCATTTCATTGATACCACAATGACTTCACCCTATGTGCACCAATGAGGTATTAAGAGTACTCAGATAGAAATGTTAATGGGTTAGTGAAACTTCTTCCCTTCTGACACAATTAGCAAAGTGATACAAATATTGTTGATAATATTGTTGCATGTTAAAGTTTTCGCAAACTTTATGGAATGTATTGTTATCTTAACCGCTCTTGTCTAGATAGCTGTAGTGAATACTGGTGAGAAAGAGTAACACTTTGTTCCAGTAAAGTAAACCACTTTTATTTGAGCTGTAGCACAGATTTAGTGAAGTTTATTACAGTAACTTTGTTTCACTATAATCCACGTTCAGTGAGTTCCGTCTGACCGAAGAGAAGGTAATTCACACATAGTGTCCTACATAAAGTGTTTGTTGTGACCTTCATCCTCATCCTTCTGTGATGATTAGAACTTGAAGACCCTGCAGCGAGAGGAGATCAGGTACAATTCTAGAGAATAATTACTTACCTGTGTGATACAGATATACTTACCCTAATACAAATAGACCCCTACATCTGATGGGTACATCTCTTATCAGTGACTGTTATTACCACATTCAGTATGGGAGCTACCCAAAGTACAGCTCAGGTCAGCGTGACCTGGATTCCATAATTATCTATTACACATGGGCAGAAAATCTAGCCTGGGAAAAAAATAAAAAAATCTGCATGCACACAAAACCTGTCTTCTAGGGCCTGTCCCTTGAAGCCAGGTAAGGCTAAAGTTCAAGCAGCTGAAGCAGCTTCACTTTGGAAGCACTTTCTCCCAATAAGCATCCAGAAAGGCAGTCTCATGGGGAGAAAACACTGGGACCAAGAGCATAGCACTGTAATGTCAAATAATATGAACTGGAGACACTGTATGTCATAATGTTAATTGGGGTACTGTGTTGCATAATGTGTACTGGCACTGCCAGCCCTATAATGTGACACAATGTGAACTAGGACACTATTTTGGATCAAAAAATAAACTAATACACTATTCTGGGACATAAAATTAACAAGTGCTGTGGAGAGGTGTCTCTTTAGAAGCACTAGGACAGAGGCCCTTTCAAAATGTTGCTATGGGGCCCAGAGAGTACTGGTTTCACCCCTGACTGGGATTGAGTCCCCCTGGGACTGACAGACTGGTGTGTGATTAGTAGAGGAAAGGGCTTTCAATGTGAAGCCAGTACCAGTTCGTGGACTGAGGTTGCCTGGGGGGTGATGGATTTTAGTGGAAACGGGGTCTGCAGGAGCAATCCCCCAGCTGGTTTTCAATTATAGAGTGTAGAATGTAGTCAGAGTGGGCAAAAGAGGAAAGGGTAAGGTGAAATGCTGACTTGCCCTATGATGTAGTCAGGAATGGGTGCACTCAGCAGTCAGCTATGAAGTGAAGTGGCATAGGGAGTTGAGTAATGGATGCAGCACCCTGCATAAGCAAATAGTCATTATCAAAGCTCATTTTTAAGGCACCACAGATAATGCAGCACAGTACATAGTTACATACATATACAAACAGGGGTGCAAATTATAAAAGTAAAGGTATAGTCAACGGGTTTTTTTTCTTACTATTTTTATTGAATAAAAAGTTGCATGCAAAATACATTCACAATAGCACATTTCGGGGGATGGACCTCCTGTAAGAGCTGTAATGGGTCCTAGTGCCATTGGATCCTGCCTATGTGACAGCACATTATGTAATTAGTCATGAAAATTAATGAGATTGAAAACTTTAAACCACAGTGAAACTTGTTTTGTCATATAATGGATATACTAAAAAGGTACCAAACATAAAGCAACAAGATAACAAAGAAAAGAAACAACAATTTTAAATCAACTATAAACAGGAGATCAGGCAGGCAGGAAAAAGAGGAGGAAATATGGACGGTTGTAAAGAGTAGAGTGAACTCTGGTGGATAGAGATGTGATTCAGAGCTATGAGTACAGATAGGATTCCCCAAATTCCAAACAAACAGACTAGCCAGGTAGTGAGTTTTTGCTTAAAGAGAATGTTGTTCCACCACACATGTCCATCTGATAATAAATCTTTGAGAGAACATAATGGGAGAAGATGAAGTATATGACTTTCATAGGACTGGAATCACAGCCTTTGCCACATTGTTGAGGTGTTGGAAGAGGGATTTTTTTAACAATACTTTTTATTGAAGCTTAACTTAAAATAAATGGTGATACAGAAAAAAGAAGGGGAATGAAAGTAACCAGGTCAATACATAGATAGAGGGCCAAAGCCCAAACAAACAGTACATAGTTGAAACCTAGACCAAAAAAATAAAACAACAAAAGCCTAGTGCCGGTCAAATATATCAAGAATCAGACAGAGACGAACAGAGAACAATAGGAGCAACAGGAGTACTAGATAGTGGAAAGTCCCTGCTCCTCCCTGTATTCTCCCCATCTAACCCATTTCAAATGAATGGAAGATGCAGAGGAAGAGTATTTACAGTACGCTGTTTCAAATAGAAAGTGCTTGTTGACTTTATTTTGAATAAATACAATACTGGGTACCAAAGCGGTCTTCCACAACTGGGCAATAGAAGCTTTAGTAGCTACTAAGGTGTGAAATATAAGATATCTATCTCCACGTGACAGCTTCATAGGGTTAAAATAAAACATTGCTGTCAGAGGCTCTGCAGGGACACTTACTCCTATCCCTCTACTGATCATAAGAAATACTGCTGTCTAGAGTGGCCGAAGCAGGGGACACATCTAGAAGGTATGATAGTTATCTCCCACAATTCCTCCAACAATTCTGAAAAATAGAAGGTCAGATTTTGAGATTCTACTCCAGAGTGAAGTATGATGCCTGGATCAGTTCAAAAAACATTTGTGAATTTGTGATTGACTGATGCACTTTTAATTTTAAAATGCAAATATAATACCCAACTCTTCCACAGAAAGGGCCCTAAATAGGTCCTTTTCCCATTTAATCTGGGAAAATGGTTTGTCCTTTTTAGTATCCAATATTTGATATAAGTACCACCAAGAAATATCCCCTTCCTACCTATGATTAGAATAACAATACCGGGATACCAGTAACATGGAAAAGGACAGCTTCCATTTAGATACTTATAGATGTCTTGTTTTGGGACACCATATTGCATTTGGAGGTGAGAGAAGGGCGCTAAACTGTTCTCCAAGAAGACATCGCCCAGGGAGGAAAGACCGCCTCTGGCCCAGGACTCCAAAATCAGGTTAGCTATGGCCATTAGGGACAAGGCAGGAGAGGGTAGAGATATCGACTCATGGGAGGGTATGAATTTATGCATTTAAATGTAATTTAAATACCTTACAAGGGCCAGTCTAAGAGGGCACTGCAGATGGAGACATCCAAAACAAATCAGGGAGAGCAAAAGGGCTTGCAAAATTTCTATAATTACCCATGGTTTTGGCAAGTCAGGTTTAAACCAATCTTTGGCTTGACTTAAGAGACAGGCAGAATGATATTTTTCAAGATATGGAAAGGATACTCTACCAGCAAACTTAGGAAGAAAAGAGTACCCCTTGATATTAGGTCTGGATCCCTTCCAAATGTATCATACAAGAATCTGATTAAATTTTTATGCAGAGAGACTTAGGTAGGGGTCTGGGGATGGTGCGGAAGATATACATAGGTTTGGGGAGAAGTACCATTTTAGCTACAGCAATCCTGCCCAATCAAAACACCTTATGCATCATCTACTCAAAAAAGGGCCATAATTACAGTCAATAACATCACAGTCTTTTGCCAAGCTAACCCATAGATGCTTCAGTGACCTGAGCTGCCAGGCATATCTAGAGGCCTCCTTCAAACTTCTCAGGGACTCCTCTAGTATTTTAAAGGAGAAGGCCTCAGTCTTATTAACAATATTGTGTTCAATTTATAATATGAGAATGCTGCATAATTGTCCAAAACTGAATGTAACACAGGGAGAGAAGCCTCTGGAGAAAGCAAGCATAATAAAATCAGAGATGTGCAGCCGGCATTTTTCGTGTTTTGTGTTTTGGTTTTAGATTCGGGTCCGCGGTCGTGTTTTGGATTTGGACGCGTTTTGGCAAAACCACCCTTTCTGGTTTTGGATTCGGATGCGTTTTGGATTCAGGTGATTTTTTTAAAAACCTCAAAAACAGCTAAAATCATAGAATTTGGAGGTAATTTTGATCCTCTAGTATTATTAAGCTCAATAACCATAAATTCCACTCATTTCCAGTCTATTCTGAACACTTCACAATATTATTTTTAGTCCTAAAATTTGCACCGAGGTCGCTGGATGACTAAGCGAAGTGACCCAGGTGGGCGGCACAAACACCTGGCCCATCTAGGAGTGGCACTACAGTGTCAGACAGGATGGCACTTAAATAAATAGTCCCCAAACAGCACATGATGCAAATATAAATAAAAAAGAGGTGCAAGATGAAATTGTCCTTGGGCCCTCCCACCCACCCTTATGTTGTATAAACAGGACATGCACACTTTAACAAACCAATCATTTCAGCGACAGGGTCTGCCACACAACTGTGGCTGAAATGACTGGTTGGTTTGGGCCCCCACCAAAAAAGCAGCAATCAATCTCTCCTTGCACAAACTGGCTCTACAGAGGCAAGATGTCCACCTCATCCTCTGATTACTCACCCCTTTCACTGTGTACATCCTCCTTCTCACAGAGTATTAATTCGTCCCCACGGGAATCCACCATCACAGGTCCCTGTGTACTTTCTGGAGGCAATTGCTGGTAAATGTCTCTACGGAGGAATTTGTAATTCATTTTGATGAACATAATCTTCTCCACATTTTGTGGAAGTAACCTCCTATGCTGATCGCTGACAAGGTGACCGGCTGAACTAAACACTCTTTCGGAGTACACACTGGAGGGGGGGCAACTTAGGTAAAATAAAGCCAGTTTGTGCAAGGGCCTAAAAATTGCCTCTTTTTCCTGCCAGTATACGTACGGACTGTCTGACATGCCTACTTGGATGCTGTCGCTCATATAATTTTCCACCATTCTTTCAATTGTGATAGAATCATATGCATTGACAGTAGACATGTCAATAATCATTGGCAGGTTGTTCAGTCAGCACTTGCTCCTGACTCCCCTGCATCACCGCCAGCGGGTGGTTTTGGAAATTTTATCCTTTTCCTGGCAGCTTCAGTGGCAGTAGGAAATGAAGAAGGAGCTGTTGGCGGGTCACGTTTCGCTTGACTTGACAACTGTCTCACCAGCAGGTCTTTGAACATCTGCAGACTTGTTTCTGCCAGAAAGAGAGATACAACGTAGGCTTTAAACCTAGGATCGAGCACGGTGGCCAAAATGTAGTGCTCTGATTTCAACAGATTGACCACCCGTGAATCCTGGTTAAGCGAATGAAGGGCTCCATCCACAAGTCCCACATGCCTAGCGGAATCGCTCTGTTTTAGCTCCTCCTTCAATCTCTCCAGCCGCTTCTGCAAAAGCCTGATGAGGGGAATGACCTGACTTAGGCTGGCAGTGTCTGAACTGACTTCATGTGTGGCAAGTTCAAAGGGTTGGAGAACCTTGCACAACATGGAAATCATTCTCCACTGCGCTCGAGTCGGGTGCATTCCCCCTCCTTTGCCTGTATCGCAGGCAGATGAATAGGCTTGAATCTCCTTTTGCTACTCCTCCATCCTCTGAAGCATATAGAGGGTTGAATTCCACCTCGTTACCACCTCTTGCTTCAGCTGATGGCAGGGCATGCTCATGAGTGTTTGCTGGTGCTCCAGTCATCGGCACGCGGTGGCTGAATGCCGAAAGTGGCCCGCAATTTTTCGGGCCACCGACAGCTTCTCCTGCACGCCCCTGTCGTTTTTCAAAAAATTCTGCACCACTAAATTGTATGTGCAAAACATGGGACATGCTGGAATTTGCCCACATGTAATGCACGCACAATATTGGTGGCATTGTCCAATATCACAAATCCCCAGGAAAGTCCAATTGGGCTAAGCCATTCTGCGATGATGTTCCTCAGTTTCCGTAAGAGGTTGTCAGCTGTGTGACTCTTATGGAAAGCGGTGATACAAAGCGTAGCCTACCTAGGAACGTGTTGGCGTTTGCGAGATGTGCTACTGGTGCCGCCACTGTTGTTGCTGCAGGGGAGAAAATACATCTACCCAGTGGGCTGTCACAGTCATGTAGTCCTTAGTCTGCCCTGCTCCACTTGTCCACATGTCCGTGGTAAAGTGGACAGTGGGTACAACTGCATATTTTAGGACACTGAGGACACTTTTTCTGATGTCTGTGTACATTCTCTGTATCACCTGCCTAGAGAAGTGCAACCTAGATGGGATTTGGTACCGGAGACATACTACCTCAAGCAAGTCCTTGTGAACTAACGGTGGATACCGGACGCACGTCTAACACCAACATAGTTGTCAAGGCCTGAGTTATCCGCTTTGCAACATGATGACTGCTGTGACATTTCATCTTCCTCGCAAGGGACTGTTGGACAGTCAATTGCTTAATGGAAGTAGTACAAGTGGTCTTCCGACATCGCCTCTGGGATGACGATCGACTCCCAGCAGCAACAACAGTAGCGCCAGCAGCAATAGGTATTTCACTCAAGGATCCATCGGAGGAATCCCAGTTAGGAAAGGACTCGTCAGTCTTGACAGTGACATGGCCTGCAGGACTATTGGCGTTCCTGTCTAAGGAGGAAATTGACATTGAGGGAGTTGGTGGTGTGGTTTGCAGAAGCTTGGGTAGAAGAGGAAGGTTCCGGTCTGAATGGTCGACCATGTTATGGTCGACAGTCATTAGGTCGACCACTATTGGTCGACATTGACATGGTCGACATGGTCGACATGGACACATGAAAATTGTCGACACATGAAAGGTCGACATGAAAAGGTCGACGTGAGTTTTTTAACTTTTTTTGGTGTCGTTTTTTGCGTAAAATGACTGGGAACCCCAATTAGTGCATGCGTCCCCTCGCATGGTGCCTTCGCTCTGCTACCGCTTCGCTCAGCACACTTTACCGTTCCAATCGTAGTCCATGTGGATCGTAAAGTATGGAAAAGTTCCCAAAAAGAAAAAAAAGTTAAAAAACTCATGTCGACCTTTTCATGTGTCGACCTTTTCATGTGTCGACCATTTTCATGTGTCGACCATGTGTCCACGTCGACCATGTCAATGTCGACCAATAGTGGTCGACCTAATGACTGTCGACCATAACATGGTCGACCATGTGAACGGATACCGAAGAGGAAGAAGGGATTTAGTTGTCAGTGGACTGCTTCCGCTGTTACCCAAAGTTTTTGAACTTGTCAATGAGTTCTGATGAATGCGTTCCAGGTGACGTATAAGGGAGGATGTTCCTAGGTGGTTAACATCCTTACCCCTACTTATTACGGCTTGACAAAGGCAACACACGGCTTGACACCTGTTGTCCGCATTTCTGTTAAATTACTTCCACACAGAAGAGGTGATTTTTTTTGTATTTTGACCAGGCATGTTAATGGCCTTATTCATCCCACAGACAACAACTGTCTCCCCGGGTGCCTGATTTAAACAAACCACATCACCATCAGAATCCTCCTTGTCAATTTCCTCCTCAGCGCCAGCAACACCCATATCCTCATCCTGGTGTACTTCAACAGTGACATCGTCAATTTGAATATCAGGAACTGGACTGTGGGTACTCCTTCCAGCACTTGCAGGGGGCGTGCAAATGGTGGAAGGAGCCACCTCTTCCCGTCCAGTGTTGGGAAGGGCAGGCATCGCAACCGACACAATTGGACTCTCCTTGGGGATTTGTGATTTAGAACGCACAGTTCTTTGCTGTGCTTTTGCCAGCTTAACTCTTTTCAGTTTTCTAGCGGGAGAATTAGTGCTTCCATTGCCATGTGAAGTTAAACCACTAGTCATGAGGAACATAGGAGAGGGTCTTAGCCGTTCCTTTCCACTCTGTGTCGTAAATGGCATATTGGCAAGTTTACGCTTCTCCTCAGACGATTTTAATTTCGATTTTTGGGTCATTTACTGAACTTTTGCTTTCTGGATTTTACATGCTCTCTACTATGATATTGGGCATCGGCCTTGGCAGACGACGTTGATGGAATTTCATCGTCTCTGCCATGACTAGTGGCAGCAGCTTCAGCACGAGGTGGAAGTGGATCTTGATCTTTCCGTATTTTACCCTCCAAATTTTTGTTCTCCATTTTTTAATGTGTGGAATTATATGCCAGTAATATATCTGGAATTAGACGGCAGTAATGTCTGGAATTAGATACCACTAGATAGATACCAGATACCACTGTGACTGGAATGATGATGACCTATGCACAGTGACAGGACACTACCACAGCACCCTACAGCAGCAAGATGCAGCACAAGACACTGAGCACTGACCAGTGATACTGAGCACTGATGATACTACTGAGCACTGATGATACTACTGAGCACTGATACTGAGCAGCACAAGACACTGTACTAATATTAGTAATGTAGTGTTACTGAGCACCACAAGACAATGCGCAGTGATACTGAGCACTGATGAAACTACTGAGAACTGACACTGAGCAGCACAATTAGCACAAGACACTGTACTAGTATTAGTAATGTAGTATTTTTGAGCACCACAATGCAGCACAAGACAATGAGCAGTGATGCTGAGCACTGATGATACTACTACTGAGAACTGACACTGAGCAGCATGATGAAGCACAAGACACTGTACTAGTATTAGAAATGTAGTATTACTGAGCACCACGATACAGCAGAAGACAATGAGCAGTGATACTCAGCACTGATGATACTACTACTGAGAAGTGACACTGAGCAGCACAATTAGCACAAGACACTGTACTAGTATTAGTAATGTGGTATTACTGAGCACCACGATGCAGCCCAAGACAATGAGCAGTGATACTGAGCACTGATGATACTACTGAGAACTGACACTGAGCAGCACGATTAGCACAAGACACTGTACTAGTATTATTAATGTAGTATTACTGAGCACCACAAGACAATGAGCAGTGATACTGAGCACTGATGATACTATTGAGCACTGATGATACTACTGAGAATTGACACTGAGCAGCACGATTAGCACAAGACACTGTACTAGTATTAGTAATGTAGTATTACTGAGCACCACAAGACAATAAGCAGTGATACTGAGCACTGATGATACTACTGAGCACTGATGATACTACTGAGAACTGACACTGAGCAGCACGATGCAGCACAAGACACTGTACTAGTATTAGTAATGTAGTATTACTGAGCACTTCAAGACAATGAGCAGTGATACTGAGCACTGATGATACTACTGAGAACTGACACTGAGCAGCATGATGCAGCACAAGACACTGTACTAGTATTAGTAATGTAGTATTACTGAGCACTATGATGCAGCACAAGACAATGAGCAAGTGATACTGAGCACCGATGATACTACTACTGAGAACTGACACTGAGCAGCACGATTAGCACAAGACACTGTACTAGTATTAGTAATGTAGTATTACTGAGCACCACAAGACAATGAGCAGTGATACTGAGCACTGATGATAATACTGAGAACTGACACTGAGCAGCACGATGCAGCACAAGACGCTGTACAGTACTAGTATTAGTAATGTGGTATTACTGAGCACCACAATGCAGCACAAGACGATGAGCAGTGATACTGAGCACTGATGATACTACTGAGAACTGAAACTGAGCAGCAAGATGCAGCACAAGACACTGTACTAGTATTCGTAATGTAGTATTACTGAGCACCACGATGTAGCACAAGACAATGAGCAGTGATACTAAGCACTGATGATACTACTGAGAACTGACACTGAGCAGCACGATGCAGCACAAGACACTGTAGTAGTATTAGTAATGTAGTATTACTGAGCACCACGATGCAACACAAGACAATGAGTAGTGATACTAAGCACTAATGATACTACTGAGAACTGACACTGAGCAGCACAAGACACTGTACTAGTATTAGTGAGCAACACAAAAGCACTCTGGAATTGTCACCCCCCAGATACCACTGTGACTGGAATGATGATGAACGATACACAGTCACAGGACATTACTACCACAGCACCCTACAGCAGCAAGATGCAGCACAAGAGAGACACTGTACTAGTATTACTGAACAGCAATAAGCACCGATACTGAGCACTGATACTGAGCACTGACACTGAGAGAACGTTGCCACGTCCTCTCTGTACCCTCTACAATGCCCGAGTGAAAATGGCGGCAATGCGCGGCTCTTTATATGGAATCCGAATCTGGCGAAAATCCGACAGCGGTATGATGACGTTTTGTCTCGTTCGGGTTTTCCGAGTCAGGCGGGAATAACCGAGCCGGGCTCAGATCCATGTTTGACACGTGGAGTTCGGGGGGGGGGTTCGGTTCATCTCTAAATAAAATATCATCCCCAAATAGCCTAATCTTATGCAAGGATCCTTCAATAGTAGGCCAACATATAGATTCCAGGGACTGAATTCATTCAACCAAAGGTTCAATTGCCAGCGCAAAAATGAGAGATGAGAGGTTGAACCCCTGTAGAGTGCCATTGGTAATGTCAAACCCCAAGGAAAGGCATCCATTTGCAAAAATCCTAGCTGATGGAGAGGTATATAAAGCTAAAATAGAATCAAGCATTCTAGCCTCAAAACCAAATCGCCTTAAAGTACTGTAGATTGCAAATACACCCAATAAAGGCTCCTTCAGGGATACGCAGTGTTCTATAACATTAAAAACTCTGGACCTTATTCAGTAAGGATTGCAAAATTTGTGATTCAGAATCCGGCTGATTATTGAATGACTGCGTATGTGTAGTGTTTGCACTGCACAGGCACAAAGGGAAATAATGTCAGAAAATTCATACAGATCGTAATCGCAATGCAGCCGCTGTCTGACAGGAAGCCAGCATTTCTGGGCGGAAACCTGACGTTTTCTGGGTGTGTCTGAAAAAACGCAGGCATGTCCAGGCGTTTTTAAGGAAGGATTCTGACGATTCTGTCAGTGATGACAACTTCCAGCCTCTTGCATTGCAAGAATTGTGGGCGACTATGGCTGGATGCATATGGTTTTGCGATCGGACCTCATATTGCGATGCATTCACAATTTCTGCAATGTTCATGTTTTTCTCTATTTCTTGGCGGCAACTATTTGATCGCAGCAAATGCTTTTTATCAGAAATTACAATACTTACTGAATGAGGTTTTCTGTGCGTATTATACGGGACCTGTCTGCCCAACACAAAACCAACCTGGCCAGGTTTACTCAGAGTAGGCAAAAGAGGGCACAGACAATTAGCTACTAATGTATCAAATAATTTAACATCAGTATTCAGCAAAGCAATAGGATGATAATTTTGCACAGAGTTTGGAGCTTTATCTGGGTTAATAGTAACTACGATCTGTGATTCTAACATCTCCTTCGGAAATAGTTTAGTCTCTGAAGCTTCATTAAATTCAGACAGTAGCACCAGAGCTATATCAGCCTTAAAAGTTTTATACTAGTTAGTAGAGATGTGCACCGGAAATTTTTCGGGTTTTGTGTTTTGGTTTTGGATTCGGTTCCGCGTCCATGTTTTGGATTCGGACGCATTTTGGCAAAACCTCCCTGAAAAACTTTTGTCGGATTTGGGTGTGTTTTGGATTCGGGTGTTTTTTTTCAAAAACCCCTCAAAAACAGCTTAAATCATAGAATTTGGGGGTAATTTTGATCCTATAGTATTATTAACCTCAATAACCATAATTTCCACTCATTTCCAGTCTATGCTGAACACCTCACACCTCACAATATTATTTTTAGTCCTAAAATTTGCACCGAGGTTGCTGGATGACTAAGCCATGCGACCCAAGAGGGCGGCACAAACACCTGGCCCATCTAGAAGTGGTACTGCAGTGGCAGACAAGATGGCACTTAAAAAAAATGGCCCCAAACAGCACATGATGCAAAGAAAAGAGAAAAAGAGGTGCACTGTGGTCACTGGACGGCTAAGCTAAGCAACACAAACACCTCAATATCACAGCAATTATTTGTTCTAATCAATGGTATTATTGGTCCAAATCACTGGAAGAAAATGACAAAATCACTGGAATTATTTGTTCTAGTCAATGGTATTATTGGTCCAAATCACTGGAAGAAAATGACAAAATCACTGGAATTATTCATTCTAATCAATGGTATTATTGGCCCAAATCACTGGAAGAAAATGACAAAATCACTGGAATCATTTGGCAAGATCACTGAAATTAATAATTAATTATAAATCACTATTATTAATTGGTAAAATCTTGCTATCGCCTGCCTAGTGAAGTGGAATCTAGATGGGATTTTGTACCGGGGACATAATAACTTCATCAATTGTCTAAATCCCAATGCACTAATGGCGGAAAACGGGCGCACATCTAACAGCGCACTGATTATACTGAGTACTGATTATACTGAGCACTGATTATACTGAGCACTGATTTTACTGAGCACTGATTAAACTGATCACTGATGATACTACGGAGAACTGACACTGAGCTGCGAGAACAGCACTGGACTATTGTACTGTAGCATACTGGTCACCACAATGCAGCACTGACACTGAGCACAGATATTAAGCACTGATCAGGATACTAGAAGTGACACAGAGCTGCAAGATACAGCAATGGCCTACTGTACTGTACTACTATATATACTGGTGGTCACCAAAATGCTGCACTGTAATACTATATACTGCTCACAACAATGCAGCACAGATATGGATACTTGAAGTGACACAGAGCTGCAAGATACAGCAATGGCCTACTGTACTGTACTACTATATATATATACTGGTGGTCACCAAAATGCTGCACTGTACTACTATACTGCTCACAAACATCATATCTGCCCAGGGTTCTCTCTATCAACCCATATCTGTGTATTTAGATTCCCTACTAAATCCATGTGTCCAGAATTCCACAACTTACCTTAAGGACACGACAGACTTATTGTTAAAAATTAAGAGCTTGGGGCCCCTCACTTCGGGAACATTATTATGTAGTGCTGACGTTAACAGTCTATATACATGTATTCCTCACTCAGATGGGTTAAGGGCTGTGGAATTGTTGATTACTAACAACCCACATTATAAAGGGCTCCCGGTACATTTATTTTTACAACTTCTTAATCTGGTATTAACTAGAAATTATTTCATGTATGACGCACGTTTTTATGTGCAATTGGCGGGGTGTGCGATGGGGTCGAATGTGGCCCCATCGTACGCCAACGCCTTTATGATTATGGTTGAACAACAGCTGCTATTGTCTAAACCTGAAGTTATGATATATTTGCCATTGTATGTGAGATTCATAGATGATCTTCTATTGATTTGGTTGGGTGATGAATCATCGTTAATCGCATCATTAACTACACATAACAGGACAGGGCATGCAGTCCAATTTACGTACAATATCTCACCGGTAGTTATTAACTTCTTGGATGTGAAAATTTCACTCCAGTCTGGGAGAATAATTACAGCAATGCATGTGAAGGAAACTGATAGGAATACCATCCTTAAGCATGATAGTTTCCACCCACAAGCACTCCGAAATGGTCTCACTTACTGGCAGATGCTGCGAGTGAGGAGAATTACTAGTGACCCAGTAGAAACTGTACATGCCATGACTGAGATGGTGAATAAGCTTGCGGAGAGGGGGTACCCCCGCATAGAATTGGAGAAGACTAGGGACAGAGTGTTAGCTATTCCCAGAGATGAGGCACTCAGAACTACTAGAGAAACATCCTCTGAATCTCCTTTTGTGCCTTGGGTAAATAGATATAACACTAGAAGCCAATTCACCAATAAAGTAGCAAAGAAGTTCTGGCCTATAATCAATACAGACAAAAATCTGCCTTCACTTAAAGACTCACGTCTCCTTTCCTGTTATACCAGAGGCCGAAATTTGGGTGACCGTTTAGTCAAGAGAGATGTCACTAGTTTAAAGAAGAAATCACAAACACATTTTTTGACCCAGAGGGCAGGATGTTATCGCTGCTTGGGGTGTACTACCTGTAGGTCTCTTATTCCAGGCAGTACGTTCACTCACCCCCACTCTGGAAAAAAATATACAATTAGACATGCATTGACTTGCACCACCAAATTTGTCGTATATATCTTAACTTGTCCATGTGGACTAAGCTATATAGGTAAAACCGAACGACAATTTAGGGAACGGATGGCTGGACACAGATCCGCCATCAGGGCGGCCATAGAGTCAGGAGACAGTGACCAACCTGTAGCGCGACATTTCGCTCAGGCTAAACATAGTATAGCCAGCTTGCGATCTAAATTGATTGATAATATACCAGCCACTATTAGGGGAGGTAATCGAGGAAAAGCGCTCCTCCAATTGGAAAGCAGATGGATTTTCCAGTTGGATACCATAGCCCCTAGGGGACTTAATGATACCCTGGGTCTGAAGTGTTTCATGTAACATAGCAGTCACTTATTCATTTTAAGTGTTTTGAGAATAACTTTCGTTACCACTAGCAAAAGTATAGGGCTAGATAAGCCCCCCAGTAACGAGCCAGTTACATTATTTACTAAATGTGCACTTGGTAGTGCAATTATGTTTAGCGGTAACGATATTTAATATCCTCATTAATACAAAGATGTAGCTTATTATCATCACAGGTTACTGATTGTAACAATTTTTAATATTGCTTTTAACTGATTATGTTCTTTTTATATGTTTCTGTTTATGTATTAGTTACCATGGTGATAATAACCTGATGACGCCGGGACGGACAGACTGGGTGGACGCACACGGATGACGTCACAGAGCGGAACGGAGCGGCGTCCACGCCGCACGCCCGCACGGCAGCCGGAATCTGATACTGCGGACCCCAGCTGGACCCGGCCAGGTGATCTAATGAAGGTATGCCTAGGTATTTAAATGTGGTAAGATGGTGTATTTGTTGTTATGCTATCCTGACGACGGGTGCCTACCCGAAACGTTGATGCCTTAATAAAAGTTTTCTGCTATTTACGTGAGTACAAGACTCTGAGTGCCGCCATCCTGCCAATCTGTATTCTAGGATTATTTCCTTATGGAGGGCACCGGAGCACATACAGTGCCTTAAAAACTAGTGCCGGATGATCTTGTTTATGTACTGTACTACTATATATATACTGGTGGTCACCAAAATGCTGCACTGTACTACTATACTGCTCACAAACAATGCAGCACAGATCAGGATACTTGAAGTGACACAGAGCTGCAAGATACAGCAATGACCTACTGTACTGTACTGTACTACTATATATATACTGGTGGTCCCCAAAATGCTGCATTGTACTGCTATACTGCTCACAAACAATGCAGCACAGATATGGATACTTGAAGTGACACGGAGCTGCAAGATACAGCAATGGCCTACTGTACTGTACTACTGTATATATATATATATATATATATATATATATATATATACTGGTGGTCCCCAAAATGCTGCACTGTACTACTATACTGCTCACGAACAATGCAGCACAAATATGGATACTTGAAGCGACACGGAGCTGCAAAATACAGCAATGGCCTACTGTACTGTACTACTATATATATACTAGTGGTCCCCAAAATGCTGCACTGTACTACTATACTGCTCACAAACAATGCAGCACAGATATGGATACTGGAAGTGACACGAAGCTGCAAGATACAGCAATGGCCTACTGTACTGTACTACTATATATATCTGGTGGTCTCTAAAATGCTGCACTGTACTACTATATAGTATACTGGTCACACAACAATGCAGCAGATATTGAGCACTGATCATCAGGATACTGTCTAGAACGGAGTCTGACACAGAGCTGCAAGATACAGCAATGGCCTACTGTACTGTACTACTATAATACTGGTGGTCACCACAATGCAGCACACTGAGCACATATATTTGCAGCACACAGAGCACAGATATTGGGCATTTCAGGCAGAGAATGTAGCCACGTCCTCTCCGCTCAATCTCCAATGCACAAGTGAAAATGGCGGCGACGCGCGGCTCTTTATATGGAATACGAATCTAGCGAGAATCCGACAGCGGGATGATGACGTTCGGCCTCGTTCGGGTTAATCGAGCAAGGCGGGAAGATCCGAGGCTGCCTCGGACCCGTGAAAAACACGTGAAGTTCGGGGGTTTTCGGATCTCGACGAACCGAACCCGCTTATCTCTGCTAATTGGAGGATTAACCATCTGGCCGTGGTGTTGGTCAAACAGCAAGGAGTCTATAGTCACTTCCACCTCTTCTAATGACCAAGGAGAATTAAGGAACAGGCGGGCCTCGGAAACTAAAAAAAGATAGAGAGAGTTCATTCAAAAATTTATCAATATCAGCTGCAGTTGATTGATGGGCACCTGATGGGCACTTGATGAGTACACCAGCTGGACAATGTAGAACAAACCCACTGCTGCCCAAAGTTTGAAGGAAATAGCATAAAGACCTGAGGCAATATTGGGCTTATATCGGAAGGACATAAGAGGAGAAATTGATGAAAAAACATGTAGTAGCAGTCTCAATTTAAATGAGTTAAGCTGGCAAAAGCACAGCAAAGTACTGTGCGTTCTAAGATGGCATCACAAATCCCCAAGGAGAGTCCAAGTGTGTCGGCGGTTGCGATGCCTGACCATCCCAACATTGGACGGGAAGACGTGGCTCCTTCCACCATTTACACGCCCTCTGCAAGTGCTGGAAGGAGCACCCGCAGACCAGTTTCTGATATTCCAATATCACAAATCCCCAAGGAGAGTCCAAGTGTGTCGGCAGGTTGCGATGCCTGACCTTCCCAACATTAGATGGGAATAGGTGGCTCCTTCCACCATTTACATGCCCTCTGCAAGTGCTGGAAGGAGCACCCACAGACCAGTTTCTGATATTCAAATTGAAGATGTCACTGTTGAAGTACACCTGTCTGTCACTGCAGTGCCACTCTACCTCATTGGACCTCTTTTTCTTCTTTGCATTATGTGCTCTTTGGGGCTTAGTTTTTAAAAGTGCCATCCTGTCTGACACTACAGTGCCACTCCTTGATGGGCCAGGTGTTTGTGCCACCCACTTGGGTCGCTAAGCTTAGTCATCCAGCTACCTCGGTGCAACCTTTTGACCTAAAAACAATATTGTGACGTGTGAGATGTTCAGAATAGACTGGAAATGAGTGGAAATTAATGTTATTGAGGTTAATAATACTGTAGGATAAAAATTACCCCCATATTCTGTGATTTTAGCTGTTTTTATGTTTTTTTTTTTTAAAATCATCAAGATACAAAACCAAAAACCGAAAGAGTGGTTTTCGCAAAACCAATCCAGATCCAAAACACGAGTGGGGATCCAGATCCAAAACACAAAACACAAAGTGCCCGCCGCACATCTCTACTTGGAAATATTGGCACAAGGTGGCTCTCAGGGATGTTTTGAGTGTCACTCATGGGGTCAGTCCCTCTCCTAGGTGTTCACTAGAGATGTGCACTTGAAATTTTTCGGGTTTTGTGTTTTGGTTTTGGGTTCGGTTCCGCGGCCGTGTTTTGGGTTCGACCGCGTTTTGGCAAAACCTCACCGAATTTTTTTTGTCGGATTCGGGTGTGTTTTGGATTCGGGTGTTTTTTTTAAAAAACCCTAAAAAACAGCTTAAATCATAGAATTTGGGGGTCATTTTGATCCCAAAGTATTATTAACCTCAAAAACCATAATTTCCACTAATTTTCAGTCTATTCTGAACACCTCACACCTCACAATATTATTTTTAGTCCTAAAATTTGCACCGAGGTCGCTGGATGACTAAGCTAAGCGACCCTAGTGGCCGACACAAACACCTGGCCCATCTAGGAGTGGCACTGCAGTGTCACGCAGGATGGCCCTTCCAAAAAACACTCCCCAAACAGCACATGACGCAAAGAAAAAAAGAGGCGCAATGAGGTAGCTGTGTGAGTAAGCTAAGCGACCCTAGTGGCCGACACAAACACCTGGCCCATCTAGGAGTGGCACTGCAGTGTCACGCAGGATGGCCCTTCCAAAAAACACTCCCCAAACAGCAGCACATGACGCAAAGAAAAAAAGAGGCGCAATGAGGTAGCTGTGTGAGTAAGCTAAGCGACCCTAGTGGCCGACACAAACACCTGGCCCATCTAGGAGTGGCACTGCAGTGTCACGCAGGATGGCCCTTCCAAAAAACACTCCCCAAACAGCACATGACGCAAAGAAAAAAAGAGGCGCAATGAGGTAGCTGTGTGAGTAAGATAAGCGACCCTAGTGGCCGACACAAACACCTGGCCCATCTAGGAGTGGCACTGCAGTGTCACGCAGGATGGCCCTTCAAAAAATACTCCCCAAACAGCACATGACGCAAAGAAAAATTAAAGAAAAAAGAGGTGCAAGATGGAATTGTCCTTGGGCCCTCCCACCCACCCTTATGTTGTATAAACAGGACATGCACACTTTAACCAACCCATCATTTCAGTGACAGGGTCTGCCACACGACTGTGACTGAAATGACGGGTTGGTTTGGACCCCCACCAAAAAAGAAGCAATTAATCTCTCCTTGCACAAACTGGCTCTACAGAGGCAAGGTGTCCACCTCATCATCATCCTCCGATATATCACCGTGTACATCCCCCTCCTCACAGATTATCAATTCGTCCCCACTGGAATCCACCATCTCAGCTCCCTGTGTACTTTGTGGAGGCAATTGCTGCTGGTCAATGTCTCCACGGAGGAATTGATTATAATTCATTTTAATGAACATCATCTTCTCCACATTTTCTGGAAGTAACCTCGTACGCCGATTGCTGACAAGGTGAGCGGCGGCACTAAACACTCTTTCGGAGTACACACTTGTGGGAGGGCAACTTAGGTAGAATAAAGCCAGTTTGTGCAAGGGCCTCCAAATTGCCTCTTTTTCCTGCCAGTATAAGTACAGACTGTCTGACGTGCCTACTTGGATGCGGTCACTCATATAATCCTCCACCATTCTTTCAATGGGGAGAGAATCATATGCAGTGCCCGTAGACGACATGTCCGTAATCGTTGGCAGGTCCTTCAGTCCGGACCAGATGTCAGCATCAGCAGTCGCTCCAGACTGCCCTGCATCACCGCCAGCGGGTGGGCTCGGAATTCTGAGCCTTTTCCTCGCACCCCCAATTGCGGGAGAATGTGAAGGAGGAGATGTTGACAGGTCGCGTTCCGCTTGACTTGACAATTTTCTCACCAGCAGGTCTTTGAACCCCAGCAGACTTGTGTCTGCCGGAAAGAGAGATCCAAGGTAGGTTTTAAATCTAAGATCGAGCACGGTGGCCAAAATGTAGTGCTCTGATTTCAACAGATTGACCACCCGTGAATCCTTGTTAAGCGAATTAAGGGCTCCATCCACAAGTCCCACATGCCTAGCGGAATCGCTCTGTGTTAGCTCCTCCTTCAATGTCTCTAGCTTCTTCTGCAAAAGCCTGATGAAGGGAATGACCTGACTCAGGCTGGCAGTGTCTGAACTGACTTCACGTGTGGCAAGTTCAAAGGGCAGCAGAACCTTGCACAACGTTGAAATCATTCTCCACTGCGCTTGAGACAGGTGCATTCCACCTACTATATCGTGCTCAATTGTATAGGCTTGAATGGCCTTTTGCTGCTCCTCCAACCTCTGAAGCATATATAGGGTTGAATTCCACCTCGTTACCACTTCTTGCTTCAGATGATGGCAGGGCAGGTTCAGGCGTTTTTGGTGGTGCTCCAGTCTTCTGTACGTGGTGCCTGTACGCCGAAAGTGTCCCGCAATTCTTCTGGCCACCGACAGCATCTCTTGCACGCCCCTCTCGTTTTTTAAATAATTCTGCACCACCAAATTCAAGGTATGTGCAAAACATGGGACGTGCTGGAATTTGCCCATATTTAATGCACACACAATTAGAGATGAGCGGGTTCGGTTTCTTTGAATCCGAACCCGCACGAACTTCACTTTTTTTTCCACGGGTCCGAGCGACTCGGATCTTCCCGCCTTGCTCGGTTAACCCGAGCGCGCCCGAACGTCATCATGACGCTGTCGGATTCTCGCGAGACTCGGATTCTATATAAGGAGCCGCGCGTCGCCGCCATTTTCACTCGTGCATTGAGATTGATAGGGAGAGGACGTGTCTGGCGTCCTCTCCATTAGAATAGAGATAGATAGATTAGATAGAGAGAGATTGTGCAGAGTCGCAGACAGAGTTAGTTTACCACAGTCAGTGACCAGTGCAGTTGCTAGTTAACTTTTATTTAATATAATATATCCGTTCACTTCTCTCTGCTATATCCGTTCTCTGCCTGAAAAAAAAAACGATACACAGCACAGTCAGTCACACAGTGTGACTCAGTCTGTGTGCACTCAGCTCAGCCCAGTGTGCTGCACAGTCATCAATGTATAAATTAAAAGCTTATAATTAATTGTGGGGGAGACTGGGGAGCACTGCAGGTTGTTAGCAGGAGCCAGGAGTACAATTATATTAATTAACAGTGCACACTTTTGCTGCAGGAGTGGTGACCAGTGCCTGACCACCAGTATAGTATTGTTGTATACTACTAATATCTCTTTAAATATCAACCAGTCTATATTAGCAGCAGACACAGTACAGTGCGGTAGTTCACGGCTGTGGCTACCTCTGTGTCGGCACACGGCAGGCAGTCCGTCCGACCAGAATTGTATTATTTATTATTATATACCTACCACCTAACCGTGGTTTTTTTTTCATTCTTTATACCGTCATAGTGTCATCCTAATTGTTACGAGTATACTACTATCTCTTTATCAACCAGTGTACAGTGCGGTAGTTCACGGCTGTGGCTACCTCTGTGTCGGCACACGGCAGGCAGTCCGTCCGACCAGAATTGTATTATTTATTATTATATACCTACCACCTAACCGTGGTTTTTTTTTCATTCTTTATACCGTCATAGTGTCATCCTAATTGTTACGAGTATACTACTATCTCTTTATCAACCAGTGTACAGTGCGGTAGTTCACGGCTGTGGCTACCTCTGTGTCGGCACACGGCAGGCAGTCCGTCCGACCAGAATTGTATTATTTATTATTATATACCTACCACCTAACCGTGGTTTTTTTTTCATTCTTTATACCGTCATAGTGTCATCCTAATTGTTACGAGTATACTACTATCTCTTTATCAACCAGTGTACAGTGCGGTAGTTCACGGCTGTGGCTACCTCTGTGTCGGCACACGGCAGGCAGTCCGTCCGACCAGAATTGTATTATTTATTATTATATACCTACCACCTAACCGTGGTTTTTTTTTCATTCTTTATACCGTCATAGTGTCATCCTAATTGTTACGAGTATACTACTATCTCTTTATCAACCAGTGTACAGTGCGGTAGTTCACGGCTGTGGCTACCTCTGTGTCGGCACACGGCAGGCAGTCCGTCCGACCAGAATTGTATTATTTATTATTATATACCTACCACCTAACCGTGGTTTTTTTTTCATTCTTTATACCGTCATAGTGTCATCCTAATTGTTACGAGTATACTACTATCTCTTTATCAACCAGTGTACAGTGCGGTAGTTCACGGCTGTGGCTACCTCTGTGTCGGCACACGGCAGGCAGTCCGTCCGACCAGAATTGTATTATTTATTATTATATACCTACCACCTAACCGTGGTTTTTTTTTCATTCTTTATACCGTCATAGTGTCATCCTAATTGTTACGAGTATACTACTATCTCTTTATCAACCAGTGTACAGTGCGGTAGTTCACGGCTGTGGCTACCTCTGTGTCGGCACACGGCAGGCAGTCCGTCCGACCAGAATTGTATTATTTATTATTATATACCTACCACCTAACCGTGGTTTTTTTTTCATTCTTTATACCGTCATAGTGTCATCCTAATTGTTACGAGTATACTACTATCTCTTTATCAACCAGTGTACAGTGCGGTAGTTCACGGCTGTGGCTACCTCTGTGTCGGCACACGGCAGGCAGTCCGTCCGACCAGAATTGTATTATTTATTATTATATACCTACCACCTAACCGTGGTTTTTTTTTCATTCTTTATACCGTCATAGTGTCATCCTAATTGTTACGAGTATACTACTATCTCTTTATCAACCAGTGTACAGTGCGGTAGTTCACGGCTGTGGCTACCTCTGTGTCGGCAGTCGGCAGGCAGTCCGTCCATCCATAATTGTATTATTATTATAATATATACCACCTAACTGTGGTTTTTTTTGCATTCTTTATACCGTCGTCATAGTGTCATACTAGTTGTTACGAGTATACTACTATCTCTTTATCAACCAGTGTACAGTGCGGTAGTTCACGGCTGTGGCTACCTCTGTGTCGGCAGTCGGCAGGCAGTCCGTCCATCCATAATTGTATTATTATTATAATATATACCACCTAACTGTGGTTTTTTTTGCATTCTTTATACCGTCGTCATAGTGTCATACTAGTTGTTACGAGTATACTACTATCTCTTTATCAACCAGTGTACAGTGCGGTAGTTCACGGCTGTGGCTACCTCTGTGTCGGCAGTCGGCAGGCAGTCCGTCCATCCATAATTGTATTATTATTATAATATATACCACCTAACTGTGGTTTTTTTTGCATTCTTTATACCGTCGTCATAGTGTCATACTAGTTGTTACGAGTATACTACTATCTCTTTATCAACCAGTGTACAGTGCGGTAGTTCACGGCTGTGGCTACCTCTGTGTCGGCAGTCGGCAGGCAGTCCGTCCATCCATAATTGTATTATTATTATAATATATACCACCTAACCGTGGTTTTTTTTTCATTCTTTATACCGTCGTCATAGTGTCATACTAGTTGTTACGAGTATACTACTATCTCTTTATCAACCAGTGTACAGTGCGGTAGTTCACGGCTGTGGCTACCTCTGTGTCGGCAGTCGGCAGGCAGTCCGTCCATCCATAATTGTATTATTATTATAATATATACCACCTAACCGTGGTTTTTTTATACCACCTAACCGTGGCAGTCCGTCCATAATTGTATACTAGTATCCAATCCATCCATCTCCATTGTTTACCTGAGGTGCCTTTTAGTTCTGCCTATAAAATATGGAGAACAAAAAAGTTGAGGTTCCAAAATTAGGGAAAGATCAAGATCCACTTCCACCTCGTGCTGAAGCTGCTGCCACTAGTCATGGCCGAGACGATGAAATGCCAGCAACGTCGTCTGCCAAGGCCGATGCCCAATGTCATAGTACAGAGCATGTCAAATCCAAAACACCAAATATCAGAAAAAAAAGGACTCCAAAACCTAAAATAAAATTGTCGGAGGAGAAGCGTAAACTTGCCAATATGCCATTTACCACACGGAGTGGCAAGGAACGGCTGAGGCCCTGGCCTATGTTCATGGCTAGTGGTTCAGCTTCACATGAGGATGGAAGCACTCAGCCTCTCGCTAGAAAACTGAAAAGACTCAAGCTGGCAAAAGCACCGCAAAGAACTGTGCGTTCTTTGAAATCCCAAATCCACAAGGAGAGTCCAATTGTGTCGTTTGCGATGCCTGACCTTCCCAACACTGGACGTGAAGAGCATGCGCCTTCCACTATTTGCATGCCCCCTGCAAGTGCTGGAAGGAGCACCCGCAGTCCAGTTCCTGATAGTCAGATTGAAGATGTCAGTGTTGAAGTACACCAGGATGAGGAGGATATGGGTGTTGCTGGCGCTGGGGAGGAAATTGACCAGGAGGATTCTGATGGTGAGGTGGTTTGTTTAAGTCAGGCACCCGGGGAGACACCTGTTGTCCGTGGGAGGAATATGGCCGTTGACATGCCAGGTGAAAATACCAAAAAAATCAGCTCTTCGGTGTGGAGGTATTTCACCAGAAATGCGGACAACAGGTGTCAAGCCGTGTGTTCCCTTTGTCAAGCTGTAATAAGTAGGGGTAAGGACGTTAACCACCTCGGAACATCCTCCCTTATACGTCACCTGCAGCGCATTCATAATAAGTCAGTGACAAGTTCAAAAACTTTGGGTGACAGCGGAAGCAGTCCACTGACCAGTAAATCCCTTCCTCTTGTAACCAAGCTCACGCAAACCACCCCACCAACTCCCTCAGTGTCAATTTCCTCCTTCCCCAGGAATGCCAATAGTCCTGCAGGCCATGTCACTGGCAAGTCTGACGAGTCCTCTCCTGCCTGGGATTCCTCCGATGCATCCTTGCGTGTAACGCCTACTGCTGCTGGCGCTGCTGTTGTTGCCGCTGGGAGTCGATGGTCATCCCAGAGGGGAAGTCGTAAGCCCACTTGTACTACTTCCAGTAAGCAATTGACTGTTCAACAGTCCTTTGCGAGGAAGATGAAATATCACAGCAGTCATCCTACTGCAAAGCGGATAACTGAGTCCTTGACAACTATGTTG
This sequence comes from Pseudophryne corroboree, assembly GCF_028390025.1. Taxonomy (NCBI): domain Eukaryota; kingdom Metazoa; phylum Chordata; class Amphibia; order Anura; family Myobatrachidae; genus Pseudophryne; species Pseudophryne corroboree. The sequence continues at coordinate 600,224,154 of NC_086449.1, read as the reverse complement.
GTGTTAGACGTGCGTCCGGTATCCGCCGTTAGTTCACAGGGAACTAGACAATTTATTGAGGCAGTGTGCCCCCGTTACCAAATACCATCTAGGTTCCACTTCTCTAGGCAGGCGATACCGAGAATGTACACGGACGTCAGAAAAAGACTCACCAGTGTCCTAAAAAATGCAGTTGTACCCAATGTCCACTTAACCACGGACATGTGGACAAGTGGAGCAGGGCAGGGTCAGGACTATATGACTGTGACAGCCCACTGGGTAGATGTATGGACTCCCGCCGCAAGAACAGCAGCGGCGGCACCAGTAGCAGCATCTCGCAAACGCCAACTCTTTCCTAGGCAGGCTACGCTTTGTATCACCGCTTTCCAGAATACGCACACAGCTGAAAACCTCTTACGGCAACTGAGGAAGATCATCGCGGAATGGCTTACCCCAATTGGACTCTCCTGTGGATTTGTGGCATCGGACAACGCCAGCAATATTGTGTGTGCATTAAATATGGGCAAATTCCAGCACGTCCCATGTTTTGCACATACCTTGAATTTGGTGGTGCAGAATTTTTTAAAAAACGACAGGGGCGTGCAAGAGATGCTGTCGGTGGCCAGAAAAATTGCGGGACACTTTCGGCGTACAGGCACCACGTACAGAAGACTGGAGCACCACCAAAAACTACTGAACCTGCCCTGCCATCATCTGAAGCAAGAAGTGGTAACGAGGTGGAATTCAACCCTCTATATGCTTCAGAGGTTGGAGGAGCAGCAAAAGGCCATTCAAGCCTATACAATTGAGCACGATATAGGAGATGGAATGCACCTGTCTCAAGTGCAGTGGAGAATGATTTCAACGTTGTGCAAGGTTCTGATGCCCTTTGAACTTGCCACACGTGAAGTCAGTTCAGACACTGCCAGCCTGAGTCAGGTCATTCCCCTCATCAGGCTTTTGCAGAAGAAGCTGGAGGCATTGAAGAAGGAGCTAACACGGAGCGATTCCGCTAGGCATGTGGGACTTGTGGATGCAGCCCTTAATTCGCTTAACAAGGATTCACGGGTGGTCAATCTGTTGAAATCAGAGCACTACATTTTGGCCACCGTGCTCGATCCTAGATTTAAAGCCTACCTTGGATCTCTCTTTCCGGCAGACACAGGTCTGCTGGGGTTGAAAGACCTGCTGGTGACAAAATTGTCAAGTCAAGCGGAACGCGACCTGTCAACATCTCCTCCTTCACATTCTCCCGCAACTGGGGGTGCGAGGAAAAGGCTCAGAATTCCGAGCCCACCCGCTGGCGGTGATGCAGGGCAGTCTGGAGCGACTGCTGATGCTGACATCTGGTCCGGACTGAAGGACCTGACAACGATTACGGACATGTCGTCTACTGTCACTGCATATGATTCTCTCAACATTGATAGAATGGTGGAGGATTATATGAGTGACCGCATCCAAGTAGGCACGTCACACAGTCCGTACTTATACTGGCAGGAAAAAGAGGCAATTTGGAGGCCCTTGCACAAACTGGCTTTATTCTACCTAAGTTGCCCTCCCACAAGTGTGTACTCCGAAAGAGTGTTTAGTGCCGCCGCTCACCTTGTCAGCAATCGGCGTACGAGGTTACATCCAGAAAATGTGGAGAAGATGATGTTCATTAAAATGAATTATAATCAATTCCTCCGCGGAGACATTGACCAGCAGCAATTGCCTCCACAAAGTACACAGGGAGCTGAGATGGTGGATTCCAGTGGGGACGAATTGATAATCTGTGAGGAGGGGGATGTACACGGTGATATATCGGAGGGTGAAGATGAGGTGGACATCTTGCCTCTGTAGAGCCAGTTTGTGCAAGGAGAGATTAATTGCTTCTTTTTTGGGGGGGGTCCAAACCAACCCGTCATATCAGTCACAGTCGTGTGGCAGACCCTGTCACTGAAATGATGGGTTGGTTAAAGTGTGCATGTCCTGTTTTGTTTATACAACATAAGGGTGGGTGGGAGGGCCCAAGGATAATTCCATCTTGCACCTCTTTTTTCTTTTCTTTTTCTTTGCATCATGTGCTGATTGGGGAGGGTTTTTTGGAAGGGCCATCCTGCGTGACACTGCAGTGCCACTCCTAGATGGGCCCGGTGTTTGTGTCGGCCACTAGGGTCGCTTATCTTACTCACACAGTCAGCTACCTCATTGCGCCTCTTTTTTTCTTTGCGTCATGTGCTGTTTGGGGAGGGTTTTTTGGAAGGGACATCCTGCGTGACACTGCAGTGCCACTCCTAGATGTGCCCGGTGTTTGTGTCGGCCACTAGGGTCGCTAATCTTACTCACACAGTCAGCTACCTCATTGCGCCTCTTTTTTTCTTTGCGTCATGTGCTGTTTGGGGAGGGTTTTTTGGAAGGGCCATCCTGCGTGACACTGCAGTGCCACTCCTAGATGGGCCCGGTGTTTGTGTCGGCCACTAGGGTCGCTTATCTTACTCACACAGCGACCTCGGTGCAAATTTTAGGACTAAAAATAATATTGTGAGGTGTGATGTGTTCAGAATAGGCTGAAAATGAGTGTAAATTATGTTTTTTGAGGTTAATAATACTTTGGGATCAAAATTACCCCCAAATTCTATGATTTAAGCTGTTTTTTAGGGTTTTTTGAAAAAAACACCCGAATCCAAAACACACCCGAATCCGACAAAAAAAATTCGGTGAGGTTTTGCCAAAACGCGGTCGAACCCAAAACACGGCCGCGGAACCGAACCCAAAACCAAAACACAAAACCCGAAAAATTTCAGGCGCTCATCTCTACACACAATATTGCTGGCGTTGTCCGATGCCACAAATCCACAGGAGAGTCCAATTGGGGTAAGCCATTCCGCGATGATCTTCCTCAGTTGCCGTAAGAGGTTTTCAGCTGTGTGCGTATTCTGGAAACCGGTGATACAAAGCGTAGCCTGCCTAGGAAAGAGTTGGCGTTTGCGAGATGCTGCTACTGGTGCCGCCGCTGCTGTTCTTGCGGCGGGAGTCCATACATCTACCCAGTGGGCTGTCACAGTCATATAGTCCTGACCCTGCCCTGCTCCACTTGTCCACATGTCCGTGGTTAAGTGGACATTGGGTACAGCTGCATTTTTTAGGACACTGGTGACTCTTTTTCTGAGGTCTGTGTACATTTTCGGTATCGCCTGCCTAGAGAAATGGAACCTAAATGGTATTTGGTACCGGGGACACAGTACCTCCAACAAGTCTCTAGTTGCCTCTGCAGTAATGATGGATACCGGAACCACGTTTCTCACCACCCAGGATGCCAAGGCCTCAGTTATCCGCTTTGCAGCAGGATGACTGCTGTGATATTTCATCTTCCTCGCAAAGGACTGTTGGACAGTCAATTGCTTGGTGGAAGTAGTAAAAGTGGTCTTAAGACTTCCCCTCTGGGATGACCATCGACTCCCAGCAGCAACAACAGCAGCGCCAGCAGCAGTAGGCGTTACACGCAAGGATGCATCGGAGGAATCCCAGGCAGGAGAGGACTCGTCAGAATTGCCAGTGACATGGCCTGCAGGACTATTGGCATTCCTGGGGAAGGAGGAAATTGACACTGAGGGAGTTGGTTGGGTGGTTTGCGTGAGCTTGGTTACAAGAGGAAGGGATTTACTGGTCAGTGGACTGCTTCCGCTGTCGCCCAAAGTTTTTGAACTTGTCACTGACTTATTATGAATGCGCTGCAGGTGACGTATAAGGGAGGATGTTCCGAGGTGGTTAACGTCCTTACCCCTACTTATTACAGCTTGACAAAGGCAACACACGGCTTGACAAATGTTGTCCGCATTTCTGTTGAAATACTTCCACACCGAAGAGCTGATTTTTTTGGTATTTTCACCAGGCATGTCAATGGCCCTATTCCTCCCACGGACAACAGGTGTCTCCCAGGGTGCCTGACTTAAACAAACCACCTCACCATCAGAATCCTCCTTGTCAATTTCCTCCCCAGCGCCAGCAACACCCATATCCTCCTCATCCTGGTGTACTTCAACACTGACATCTTCAATCTGACTATCAGGAACTGGACTGCGAGTGCTCCTTCCAGCACTTGCAGGGGGCGTGCAAATGGTGGAAGGCGCATGCTCTTCACGTCCAGTGTTGGGAAGGTCAGGCATCGCAACCGACACAATTGGACTCTCCTTGTGGATTTGGGATTTCGAAGAACGCACAGTTCTTTGCTGTGCTTTTGCCAGCTTGAGTCTTTTCTTTTTTCTAGCGAGAGGCTGAGTGCTTCCATCCTCATGTGAAGCTGAACCACTAGCCATGAACATAGGCCAGGGCCTCAGCCGTTCCTTGCCACTCCGTGTGGTAAATGGCATATTGGCAAGTTTACGCTTCTCCTCCGACAATTTTATTTTAGATTTTTGAGTCCTTTTTTTACTGATATTTGGTGTTTTGGATTTTACATGCTCTGTACTATGACATTGGGCATCGGCCTTGGCAGACTACGTTGCTGGCATTTCATCGTCTCGGCCATGACTAGTGGCAGCAGCTTCAGCACGAGGTGGAAGTCGATCTTGATCTTTCCCTATTTTTGGAACCTCAACATTTTTGTTCTCCATATTTTAATAGGCACAACTAAAAGGCACCTCAGGTAAACAATGGAGATGGATGGATACTAGTATACTTATGGATGGACGAGCGACTGCCGACACAGAGGTAGCTACAGCCGTGGACTACCGTACTGTGTCTGCTGCTAATATAGACTGGATGATAATGAGATAAAAATAAAATATATATATATATATATCACACTAGTACTGCAGCCGGACAGGTATATATTATGTAATGACGGACCTGCTGGACACTGTCTGTCAGCACTGCAGACTCCTAAAGTAAGCTACTAGTATCAAGAAGATAGAAAAAAAAAAAACCACGGGTAGGTGGTATACAATTATGGATGGACGAGCGACTGCCGACACAGAGGTAGCTACAGCCGTGGACTACCGTACTGTGTCTGCTGCTAATATAGACTGGATGATAATGAGATAAAAATAAAATATATATATATATATCACACTAGTACTGCAGCCGGACAGGTATATATTATGTAATGACGGACCTGCTGGACACTGTCTGTCAGCACTGCAGACTCCTAAAGTAAGCTACTAGTATCAAGAAGATAGAAAAAAAAAAAACCACGGGTAGGTGGTATACAATTATGGATGGACGAGCGACTGCCGACACAGAGGTAGCTACAGCCGTGGACTACCATACTGTGTCTGCTGCTAATATAGACTGGATGATAATGAGATAAAATTAAAATATATATATATATATCACACTAGTACTGCAGCCGGACAGGCATATATTATGTAATGACGGACCTGCTGGACACTGTCTGTCAGACTCAGCACTGCAGACTCCTAAAGTAAGCTACTAGTATCAAGAAGATAGAAAAAAAAAAACCACGGGTAGGTGGTATACAATTATGGATGGACGAGCGACTGCCGACACAGAGGTAGCTACAGCCGTGGACTACCGTACTGTGTCTGCTGCTAATATAGACTGGATGATAATGAGATAAAATTAATATATATATATATATATCACACTAGTACTGCAGCCGGACAGGTATATATTATGTAATGACGGACCTGCTGGACACTGTCTGTCAGCACTGCAGACTCCTAAAGTAAGCTACTAGTATCAAGAAGATAGAAAAAAAAAAAACACGGGTAGGTGGTATACAATTATGGATGGACGAGCGACTGCCGACACAGAGGTAGCTACAGCCGTGGACTACCATACTGTGTCTGCTGCTAATATAGACTGGATGATAATGAGATAAAATTAAAATATATATATATCACACTAGTACTGCAGCCGGACAGGTATATATTATGTAATGACGGACCTGCTGGACACTGTCTGCAGAATGCGTTTATAAAAACACCACACGACGAGTGTTTAACTTTTTCAGGCAGACAATCACAATATACTGGTGGTCAGCAGACAGTCACAATACTGGTGGTCAGTGGTCACTGGTCAGTCACACTGGCAGTGGCACTCTGGCAGCAAAAGTGTGCACTGTACTTAAAATATGTACTCCTGCTATAACTGCTCCCCAGTCTCCCCCACAATTAAGCTGTGTGAGCAGTGAGCACTCAGCACAGTCAGATAATGATATACAGCATTACATATGATTCAGCACACTGGGCTGAGCACAGATATGGTATGTGACTGTGTCACACTGTGTATCGTTTTTTTTCAGGCAGAGAACGGATTAATTAAACTGGTGGTCACTGGTCACACTATCAGCAGCAAGTAGTACTCCTCCTAATAATATGCTCCCCAAAATTTGTGTCTCTCTCTAGTACTCTAGTCTAAACGGAGAGGACGCCAGCCACGTCCTCTCCCTATCAATCTCAATGCACGTGTGAAAATGGCGGCGACGTGCGGCTCCTTATATAGAATCCGAGTCTTGCGATAGAATCCGAGCCTCGCGAGAATCCGACAGCGGGATGATGACGTTCGGGCGCGCTCGGGTTAACCGAGCAAGGCGGGAAGATCCGAGTCGCTCGGCCCCGTGTAAAAAAACCTGAAGTTCGGGCAGGTTCGGATTCCGAGGAACCGAACCCGCTCATCACTAGTGTTCACATCTCCTCCTTCCCTGACAAATTATATCCCTCTGGCTCACTACACCCTTTCCAAACTGAAGAGTGGTCTGCATATCTAATGGAGCATGGACATTTAGTGACCTTGCCACAGTTCCTCCTGCTCAGAGTTGAATAACAGTACAAAGGTCTGGAACAGGTCTTTTTTTCCATACAACAAATTATTAACCTAACCTATGCAAACTTACTTAAAAAAGGAAGCAAAGTCCCCAAGATTTTGAGTACTTTTCTATTAATTTTGCAAATGTTTGTATACGTTGCAATCGTGGTTATACTCCAGAAACCTTTTTGACTTGTAATGTTGAAAGTCTGGTACCCAAAAAGAAAAATGTTGCTACCCCTGTGATGGGCAATGGAACTGTGAAATTTGAATAAGTGGCTGAAATTAGTAGGGGGGACAATTTCTATTATAGATTACATCTATAATAGTACTGTTGCACTCATTTTCTGATATAACTAGTTCCATAGCAACTGGTACAAACAAATCCTCAAATGCCTCTATATAAATATAGTATATACAGTACAGTACAGTAAACTGAATAAAAATAAATGTCATTGGGTGTGGATATGTTCCTGTTCTTACTTTGTACTTTCTTAATATAATTACAATAACAGTCTAATTATATGAGAAGCAATGTCATTCTGGGAATTACTAATTTTATGAGTCAAATGTTTTAGTCTATTGCACATGATACTGTGTTAAATGAGTGTAGTGTCAATCAAATCTCAATGTGTTCTTTATGTGTAGTAATTATCAAGTATTTCATTACAACACAAATTATGAAACTGGTTAAACTTATAACCACAACCACAAATCAGTAAACAAAACCTGTTACTGTAGGGTTGAAACAGATTTTGTCAGAACTTAAAGCATCTTTTACAATGACACAAGTTGAAGAGCACTTCTTGTTTTCCTAATCATATTGCACATCCACAATCGTGTTTTGGAAACGTAAGAAGGAATGGTGATATGCTTTCACTAAAAAAATGCCAGGTAACAAGTAGGCCAGCTTCCACTCATGATGTCATCCAAGAATATATATTCAGCCTTTTTTCCATTGTGTTATTAGATGACTTGTGGATGGATTCATGTTTCCAGAAGCTGACAGAACATAAACTACTACGATGGCTCAGGTATGAAAATATGTTATGTTTTTTATGTTTTTTTTAGTGATTTAAATCAAAACCATAGTGATCATTAACTACAGGTACACCTCCGGCTGATGTGTGCAGACTTCAATATAGTTTCTTATTGTATTAAAAAAAGAATAGCATGTACTTTTGTTTCTGTATAAACTCAGATTGTGGGGTTATAAATGAACCCTTCCTTCTGGCTTTAACCTATCAATACACCTGCCAGAACCCAGCTAAGAAAAATATAACGTCAATATGTAATCATTGTGAAATATTGTATTTGGCAATATTTGTTTATTATAGATCTGTTTCGGCATGGTCCATGAGATAACTTGTTTCATTTACAAATATTTAAAATAATTGTACAGTATGCACACTTTTCCTTTATATACAACTTTGCTTCCTGGCTTCCTCACTTCCTCTTTTCTGACATTCCCTCCATTATCCTGAGTGATTTCAACATCCCTATCGATATCCCCACAAAATTCCCTGCCTTTAAAATCCTTAACTTCACATCTACACTTGTTCTTTCCAAGTGGACCTCCTCCCACTCCCACTTCCTCTCACTAACCAGTCCTACTTCAAGAATCTCATCTCCACCCAGTCTTTTAACCCCCGGCGCCTCTTTGCCACTGTCAACTCCCTCCTCTGCCCAACCCCACCTCATCTCCCCTCCTCACTATCTGCTCTTGACTTTGCCACTTATTTCACATCCAATATTGACTCCATACGTCAGGACATTACATACCACCAGACCATGAGCAACTAGTTATCTCATATCCCTTGCCATACCGCCCCATCCCTCTCACCATCTCTGAAATTTTTCTCCCATTTATATGGTGAGGAAGTCATGGCCCTCATCTACCCCCGACCTCCCCACATGACCCTAGCCCCTCCCACCTACTCCGCTACCTCTCTCCTTCTGCCTGTACTCATCTTGCCCATGTTCTCAATCTCTCCTACTCATCTGCCACTGTCCCCTCTGCCTTTAAGCATGCCCTCATCTCCAATATTCTTAAAAAAACCTACCTTTGATCCAAATACCTCTTCAACTACTGACCCATTTCTCTCCTCCCTTTTGCCTCCAAACTCCATGAACATATTGTCCACAATAGCCTTTTTGCCTTTCTTTCCTCCCACTCACTGCTTGACCCATTCCAGTCTGGCTTCTGTTCTCTTCACTCCACTAAAATTGACCTCACAAAAGTCTGCTGTCAATTCGAAGGGCCACTACTCTCTGCTTATTCTTCTTGACTGCTCTGCTGCTTTTGACACTGTGGACCACCCTCTCCTTCTGCAAATCATTCACTCCCTTGGTCTGTGTGATACTGACCTCTCCTGGCTGTCCTCCTACCTCTCTGACCTTTCCTTCTCTGTCTTCTCTCATAACTCCACCTCACTTCCACTAACTGTAGGTGTCCCCCAAGGTTCTGCTATTGATCTTTTACTTTTCTCTATATATACATCCTTTTTAGGTGAAGTAATTAGCACTTTTAACTTCCAATATCATCTCTATGCTGATGATACTCATATCTACCTTTCCTCTCCTGACCTCTCCCCTTCTCTCCTCACTTGTATTTCCAACTGTCTCACTGCTGTCTCTTTTTGGATGTCCCAGCGCTTTCTTCAACTTAACATGTCTGAGACTGAGCTGATCATCGTCCCACCCTCCAGCACAACCTCTCCTTCCACAATTTATTGATGGCATTACTATCTCCTCTAGCCCCCAAGTGTGTTGTCTTGGAGTAATCCTTGACTCCTCCCTTGCCTTTAAACTACACATTCAGCAACTCTCACAAACCTGCCATTTTCATCTCAAAAATATTTCCAGGATCAGACCCTTTCTCACCCACAAATGTTCCTAAGACCATTATCCACTCACTGGTCATTTCCAGACTGGACAACTGTAATCTTCTCCTAACTGGCATCCCTGACAAATACCTCTGTCTACTCCAATCTATCCTCAATGCTGCAGCCCAACTCATCTTCCTCACCAAATGCACTAGATCCATCTCCCCTCTCCTACAAGCCCTTCATTGGCTTCCCTTACCTTTCAGAATCCAATTCAAACTTCTTACACACGTTTACAAAGCCCTCACCCACTCCTCTCCCATTTACATCTCTGACCTTATCTCCTTTTACACTTTCACCAATCCTCTTCGATCCACTAATATATGCCGCCTCTCCTGCCTACTGATTACGTCTTCCAACTCTTACCTTCAAGATTTCTCATGTACAGCTCCCTTTCTTCTGGAATTCTCTACCTCTCCCCCTCAGACTCTCCACCCCTCTACAAAACTTCAAACGGGCTCTGAAGATACACTTCTTCACTAAACCCAGCCTAATTTCATCCTAACCCTCTGTTCCTTGCTTACTGTCTACCCCATCTGTGTCACCCCTGTCTGGCAACTTGGTTTAATGGAATGATAAAGAGCACTGCAACATTTTTTTAGTTTTCTGTTGGAAATGGAAATAAGAAAAGGGCAAAAAGGATACTTCTACATAGAATGCTCTGTATATATGATGGTCAGCTCAGACGAGATGACAGGCCTTCTGTCTCAGCTATAAATAAGAACCTAAGCAACCATTGACTTAGTTATGCTTGCACATACCAACACTCAGATTGTAGTTTTCTGTGTATGCATTTTAGAGTGAAAGTGGTTGCCATTGTGTCTGTCCTGTAGGCATGACTGCATGCTTGAGTTATTACCTCTGCATTCAATGCATTTGTTCATCTCATGTTTTTATTTCTAGGTTACAGATACTGAGTATTCTATCAGGAATGAGTTTCCTGACCAAAGTGAGTGCTCACTATCCTTGCCTTATAATTCTGTAGAACTTGAAGAACAAATCAAACCAGCCTTCAATATCAAAGACATCATGTGGGAGAAAACAAAAAAATGCTGTACCAGTAGCCCAAGAAAGTTTGTCAGATATTGCTTTGAACTCTTCCCAGTGTTAACCTGGCTTCCTCAATACAAGATTAAAGAATACCTTTTAGGTGACATTGTATCTGGGATCATAGTTGGCATTGTGACTATTCCTCAGGCAATAGCTTACTCACTCTTAGCAAGTCAAGCCCCTATTTATGGCCTATACACCAATTTCTTCTGCTGCATCATCTACTTCTTCATGGCATCATCTCATCATAACTGTGTTGGTACATTTGGGGTGCTGTGTCTCATGGTTGGAGAGTCTGTAAACAAGCATTTAAAAGCTGCAGGTTTCACTGAATATGGCGATGAAGTATTAAACTCAACACTAACTTCTAATAGCACTGTGTGTGGGAGAAGCTGCTATGCTATCATGCTGGCCACATCTTTAACCTTCATGGTTGGTGTTTACCAGGTAAGTTGAGTCCTAATGTGTCTCCCTTGGCCATTGTGCAACTTCTTTTTTTTTTAACAAATCCATATTCTGAAGGCACTCAGAGTCTGTCACAACAAATGTCCAACATTTCAGGTCTCTACCCATCATTAGATTGCCGCTATATTTTAGGGAGTTCACCCCCGGAGGGCACTGTACCAAGCTCTTATTGACTTCAATGGGACAGTGCTAGATAATTGCCTGTGTATATGTATATATATATATATATATATATATAGAGAGAGAGAGAAAGAAAGAAAGAAAGAAAGAAAGAAAGAAAGAAAGAAAGAAAGAAAGAAAGAAAGAAAGAAAGAAAGAAAGAAAGAAAGAAAGAAAGAAAGAAAGAAAGAAAAGAAAAGAAAGAAAGCCCGCAGGCACTGCAACAAATCCTCAATGCTGGGGTGCATCCTCCATATAGCAGTACAGAATCCATTGCTTGTTTAAATTATGTTGTACATACTGTAGATGGCACTCACTACTTTTTTAGATGCAAAAATAGTTGTAGTTTATGTACATACCACCAGTGTTCTTACAAAGTCAACGTCTCTCCCATTCTGGACCTTTATCAAGGTAGACAGTACCACACACACCACAAACAATAAAAGTATTGTCCTCCAGCTACAGTAATATATATATATATATATATATATATATATATATATATATATATATAATAAGAATTTACTTACCGATAATTCTATTTCTCGTAGTCCGTAGTGGATGCTGGGAACTCCGTAAGGACCATGGGGAATAGCGGCTCCGCAGGAGACTGGGCACAAAAGTAAAGCTTTAGGACTACCTGGTGTGCACTGGCTCCTCCCCCTATGACCCTCCTCCAAGCCTCAGTTAGGATACTGTGCCCGGACGAGCGTACACAATAAGGAAGGATTTTGAATCCCGGGTAAGACTCATACCAGCCACACCAATCACACCGTACAACCTGTGATCTGAACCCAGTTAACAGCATGATAACAGCGGAGCCTCTCAAAAGATGGCTCACAACAACAAAAACCCGATTTTTGTAACAGCAACTATGTACAAGTATTGCAGACAATCCGCACTTGGGATGGGCGCCCAGCATCCACTACGGACTACGAGAAATAGAATTATCGGTAAGTAAATTCTTATTTTCTCTGACGTCCTAGTGGATGCTGGGAACTCTGTAAGGACCATGGGGATTATACCAAAGCTCCCAAACGGGCGGGAGAGTGCGGATGACTCTGCAGCACCGAATGAGAGAACTCCAGGTCCTCCTCAGCCAGGGTATCAAATTTGTAGAATTTATCAAACGTGTTTGCCCCTGACCAAGTAGCTGCTCGGCAAAGTTGTAAAGCCGAGACCCCTCGGGCAGCCGCCCAAGATGAGCCCACCTTCCTTGTGGAATGGGCTTTTACAGATTTTGGCTGTGGCAGGCCTGCCACAGAATGTGCAAGCTGAATTGTACTACAAATCCAACGAGCAATAGTCTGCTTAGAAGCAGGAGCACCCAGCTTGTTGGGTGCATACAGGATAAACAGCGAGTCAGATTTTCTGACTCCAGCCGTCCTGGAAACATATTTTCAGGGCCCTGACTACATCCAGCAACTTGGAGTCCTCCAAGTCCCTAGTAGCCGCAGGTACCACAATAGGCTGGTTCAGGTGAAACGCTGAAACAACCTTAGGGAGAAATTGAGGACGAGTCCTCAATTCTGCCCTGTCCGTATGAAAAATTAGGTAAGGGCTTTTATAGGATAAAGCCGCCAATTCTGACACACGCCTGGCCGAAGCCAGGGCCAACAGCATTACCACTTTCCATGTGAGATATTTTAAGTCCACAGTGGTGAGTGGTTCAAACCAATGTGATTTTAGGAACCCCAAAACTACATTGAGATCCCAAGGTGCCACTGGAGGCACAAAAGGAGGCTGTATATGCAGTACCCCCTTGACAAACGTCTGAACTTCAGGAACTGAAGCCAGTTCTTTCTGGAAGAAAATCGACAGGGCCGAAATTTGAACCTTAATGGACCCTAATTTTAGGCCCATAGACAGTCCTGTTTGCAGGAAATGCAGGAAACGACCCAGTTGAAATTCCTCTGTAGGGGCCTTCCTGGCCTCGCACCACGCAACATATTTACGCCAAATACGGTGATAATGTTGTGCGGTTACATCCTTCCTGGCTTTGATCAGGGTAGGGATGACTTCATCCGGAATGCCTTTTTCCTTCAGGATCCGGCGTTCAACCGCCATGCCGTCAAACGCAGCCGCGGTAAGTCTTGGAACAGACAGGGTCCCTGCTGGAGCAGGTCCCTTCTTAGAGGTAGAGGCCACGGGTCCTCTGTGAGCATCTCTTGAAGTTCCGGGTACCAAGTCCTTCTTGGCCAATCCGGAGCCACGAGTATAGTTCTTACTCCTCTCCGTCTTATAATTCTCAGTACCTTGGGTATGAGAGGCAGAGGAGGGGACACATACACTGACTGGTACACCCATGGTGTTACCAGAGCGTCCACAGCTATTGCCTGAGGGTCCCTTGACCTGGCGCAATACCTGTCTAGTTTTTTGTTGTGATTTTCCGCCCACCGAAGAATCCTTGCAGCTTCTGCCATTGCCCTCCTGCTTCTTGTGCCGCCCTGTCTGTTTACGTGGGCGACTGCCGTGATGTTGTCTGACTGGATCAGCACCGGCTGACCTTGAAGCAGAGGTCTTGCTAGGCTTAGAGCATTGTAGATGGCCCTTAGCTCCAGGATATTTATGTGAAGTGATGTCTCCAGGCTTGACCACAAGCCCTGGAAATTTTTTCCCTGTGTGACTGCTCCCCAGCCTCTCAGGCTGGCATCCGTGGTCACCAGGACCCAGTCCTGAATGCCGAATCTGCGGCCCTCTAGAAGATGAGCACTCTGCAACCACCACAGGAGAGACACCCTTGTCTTTGGTGACAAGATTATCCGCTGATGCATCTGAAGATGCGACCCGGACCATTTGTCTAGCAGATCCCACTGGAAGGTTCTTGAGTGGAATCTGCCGAATGGGATTGCTTCGTAGGAAGCCACCATTTTTCCCAGGACCCTTGTGAGACTTGGCCTGGTTTTAGGAGATTTCTGACTAGCTCGGATAACTCCCTGGCTTTCTCCTCCGGGAGAAAAACCTTTTTCTGGACTGTGTCCAGGATCATCCCTAGGAATAGAAGGCGTGTCGTCGGGATCAGCTGCGATTTTGGAATATTGAGAATCCAACCGTGCTGCCGCAACACTATCTGAGATAGTGCTACCCCGACTTCCAACTGTTCCCTGGATCTTGCCCTTATCAGGAGATCGTCCAAGTAAGGGATAACTAAAACTCCCTTCCTTCGAAGGAGTAACATCATTTCGGCCATTACCTTGGTAAAGACCCGGGGTGCCGTGGACAAGCCAAACGGCAGCGTCTGAAACTGATAGTGACAATTCTGTACCACAAACCTGAGGTACCCTTGGTGAGAAGGGTAAATTGGGACATGTAGGTAAGCATCTTTGATGTCCAGAGACACCATATAATCCCTTTCTTCCAGGTTTGCAATCACTGCTCTGAGTGACTCCATCTTGAATTTGAACCTCTGTATGTAAGTGTTCAAGGATTTTAGATTTAAAATTGGTCTCACCGAGCCGTCCGGCTTCGGTACCACAAACAGTGTGGAATAATACCCCTTTCCCTGTTGCAGGAGGGGTACCTTGATTATCACCTGCTGGGAATACAGCTTGTGAATGGCTTGCAATACTGCCTCCCTGTCTGAGGGAGACGTCGGTAAAGCAGACTTTAGGAAACGGCGAGGGGGAGACGTCTCGAATTCCAATTTGTACCCCTGAGATACCACCTGAAGGATCCAGGGGTCCACTTGCGAGTGGGCCCACTGCGCGCTGAACTTCTTGAGACGAGCCCCCACCGTGCCTGAGTCCGCTTGTAAAGCCCCAGCGTCATGCTGAGGACTTTGCGGAGGCGGGAGAGGGCTTCTGTTCCTGGGAACTGGCTGTGTGCTGCAGCCTTTTTCCTCTCCCTCTGCCACGGGGCAGAAATGAGGAGCCTTTTGCCCGCTTGCCCTTATGGGGCCGAAAGGACTGCGCCTGATAATACGGCGTCTTCTTATGTTGAGAGGCTACCTGGGGTAAAAATGTGGATTTTCCAGCAGTTGCCGTGGCTACCAGGTCTGATAGACCTACCCCAAATAACTCCTCCCCCTTATAAGGCAATACTTCCATGTGCCTTTTGGAATCCGCATCACCTGACCACTGCTGCGTCCATAACCCTCTTCTTGCAGAAATGGACAGCGCGCTAACTCTTGATGCCAGTCGGCAAATATCCCTCTGCGCATCACGCATATATAAAAATGCATCTTTTAAATGCTCTATAGTCAGTAATATACTGTCCCTATCTAGGGTATCAATATTTTCAGTCAGGGAATCCGACCACGCCACCCCAGCACTGCACATCCAGGCTGAGGCGATTGCCGGTCGCAGTATAACACCCGTGTGAGTGTATATACATTTTAGGATATTCTCCTGCTTTCTGTCGGCAGGTTCCTTTAGGGCGGCCGTATCAGGAGAGGGTAGTGCCACCTGTTTAGACAAGCGTGTGAGCGCTTTATCCACCCTAGGGGGTGTTTCCCAACGTGCCCTATCCTCTGGCGGGAAAGGGTATGATGCCAATAACCTTTTAGGAATTATCAGTTTTTTATCGGGGGAAACCCACGCCTCATCACACACTTCATTTAATTCCTCGGATACAGGAAAAACTACAGGCATTTTTTTCTCACCAAACATAATACCCTTTTTAGTGGTACTTGTATTATCAGAAATATGCAAAACATTTTTCATTGCCTCAATCATGTAACGTGTGGCCCTACTGGAAGTCACATTTGTCTCATCATCGTCGACACTGGAGTCAGTATCCGTGTCTGTGTCTGCCATCTGAGGTAACGGGCGTTTTAGAGCCCCTGATGGCGTTTGAGACCCCTGGACAGGCACAAGCTGAGTAGCCGGCTGTCTCATATCGTCAACTGTCTTTCGTAAAGAGCTGACATTGTCACGCAATTCCTTCCATAAGCTCATCCACTCAGGTGTCGACTCCCTAGGGGGTGACAACTCTATTATAGGCAATTGCTCCGCCTCCATCTCATTTTCCTCCTCAAACATGTCGACACAATCGTACCGACACACCGCACACACACAGGGAATGCTCTGATAGAGGACAGGACCCCACTAGCCCTTTGGGGAGACAGAGGGAGAGTATGCCAGCACACACCAGAGCGCTATATATAGACAGGAATACCACTATATAACGTGCTTTTCCCTTTATAGCTGCTGTTATTATCAAAACTGCGCCAAATTAGTGCCCCCCCTCTCTTTTTTACCCTTTTCTGTAGTGCAGGACTGCAGGGGAGAGTCAGGGAGACGTCCTTCCAGCGGAGCTGTGATGGAAAATGGCGCCCGTGTGCTGAGGAGATAGGCTCCGCCCCCTTCTCGGCGGCCTTTTCTCCCGCTTTTTGGTGAATTCTGGCAGGGATTAAAATACATCCATATAGCCCTGGGGGTTATATGTGGTGTATTTTCGCCAGCCAAGGTGTTTTACATTGCTGCTCAGGGCTCCCCCCCCCCCTAGCGCCCTGCACCCTCAGTGACCGGAGTGTGAAGTGTGCCTGAGGAGCAATGGCGCACAGCTGCAGTGCTGTGCGCTACCTTGTTGAAGACTGATGTCTTCTGCCGCCGATTTTTCCGGACCTCTTCTTGCTTCTGGCTCTGTAAGGGGGCCGGCGGCGCGGCTCTGGGACCGGACTCCGAGGCTGGGCCTGTGTTCGGTCCCTCTGGAGCTAATGGTGTCCAGTAGCCTAAGAAGCCCAAGCTGGCTGCAAGCAGGCAGGTTCGCTTCTTCTCCCCTTAGTCCCTCGATGCAGTGAGCCTGTTGCCAGCAGGTCTCACTGAAAATAAAAAAACTAAAACTAAACTTTCACTAAGAAGCTCAGGAGAGCCCCTAGTGTGCACCCTTCTCGGCCGGGCACAAAAATCTAACTGAGGCTTGGAGGAGGGTCATAGGGGGAGGAGCCAGTGCACACCAGGTAGTCCTAAAGCTTTACTTTTGTGCCCAGTCTCCTGCGGAGCCGCTATTCCCCATGGTCCTTACGGAGTTCCCAGCATCCACTAGGACATCAGAGAAATATATATATATATATATATATATATATACATACACACACACACACACACACACAGAGAGAGAGGGAGACAGAGGGAGATAGAGAGCATATGCTAATCTTTCCTAGCAGGTCTGCTACATGCTGCGCAACAATCCATGGAACCCTATGTAGCACACAAGCCCAGTCTTGCCTGAGAGGGAAGGCTCTGTACAAACTTTTTTTTTTTTAAGAAGAATAAATGTTTTATAGATATATCAAAAAGCGTTTTACATCATATATTGCCCAATGGCGGTAAGCTTCTCTTGATGAAAGTCACCCCTAACTGAGACACCATGGGGGAAATGTAATAGGGTGTAAGAATCTGGATGTGAGAGATTTTGTGAGAGTTCTCATTTTTTTTTAAGTGGCAATCAATTACATGGCCATACCAGGTTGGCGTTGCCATGTAAATGATTGCCACTTTAAAAAAAAACAGGGAAACTCTCACAAAATCTCTCAACCTGATTCTCACATCCTATTACATTCCCCCCATTGGTGCATATCCTACCTTCACATATATATGGTATTCAGTAACTGACACCATGCTGATGCTAATTTCACTTATCTCATACAGTTTATTTTAGAGGTCACATGTCAGTTTCAACGGCCCATGAACTTTTCTAACATTTTATTCTTAGTGAAAACAAAAACTATAACTCAGGTCACATTGTTGTGAGATTTTTTTAAGAACAGCTGCTACTTCACTCTCTTTACTCTTGACAATAGCTGCCCGAAGCACAAGAAATGGTGTATGTCACTATAAATTGGCAATATAGTCCTTGCAGAGCTCAATACATTTTAAGTTCTTCACTTTTTTTAGAATATTATTGTTTACTTTTTTTTTATTGAAACACAGAAGTAAATAAATTTTCTCAAAATTATTGTTTGTAGCATAATATCTTGTAAAGATCATGTTCACTTTTCTATCATGTGCACTTTAAGCACATTTTGAAATATTTAATATAATGTATCTATTTTCCAGGTCCTTATGGGAATATTCCACTTAGGTTTTATCTCAGTGTATTTATCAGAACCCTTGCTGAGCGGTTTTGTTACTGGGTCTTCGCTCACCATCATAACGTCTCAGATGAAATACCTTCTCGGTTTGAAGATTCCTCGCAGTGATGGTGCAGGCTCCCTGATTACTACTTGGATTGATATTTTCACAAATTTACAAGACACTAATATATGTGATTTTATAGCCAGTGCTGTTACGATAGCTGTCATGGTACCAGTCAAAATTATTAATGACAGATTCAAAAGTAAAATGAAGGTTCCATTTCCAGTAGAAATTTTTGTTATCATTGTTGCCACATTGGTTTCCCATTACTATGATTTTAATCGCAAATATAAATCATCAATTTGTGGCTCAATTCCTACTGGATTTATGTCTCCAAGGGCACCAGAGTGGAGTATGATTCCCAGTATTGCAACTGATGCAATCCCAATTGCAATAATTGGGTTTGCGATGACAGTATCCCTTGCTGAGATTTTTGCCAAAAAGCACGGGTACACAGTCAGTATCAATCAGGAGATGATCGCTATTGGCATGTGCAACGTGATACCATCTTTCTTTTACTCTTTCGCAAGCTGTGCTGCTCTTGCCAAAACTTTGCTTAAGGAGTCCACAGGCGCCAATACACAGCTTAATGGAATTGTCTCCTCCCTATTATTGATGATAGTACTTCTTGCTCTTTCCCACCTTCTGTACTCACTGCAAAATAGTATTTTAGGAGTTATCACAATTGTTAGCCTTAAGGGTGCACTTGTTAAATTTGCAGATACACCAAAAATGTGGCGGATAAGCAGAATTGACACAGTGGTCTGGTGGGTGAGCATGTTAGCTTCTGCTTTGATCTCAACTGAGATTGGACTGTTGGTTGGTGTTTGCTTCTCTATGCTCTGTGTGATCTTTCGCACCCAGAGGCCAAGGGCCACCCTTTTAGGTAATGTCAGTGGGACAGAGATTTATGAAGACCAATTACAATACAAAGAGTTAAACACTATACCCAATATTAAAATATATCGGTTTAATGGTTCTCTTTACTATGCCAACAAAGATTATTTCATAGCAAGTCTGCATAGCAAAACAGGTGTTAACCCATCAATCGTGTTGACATTACAGAGAAAGGCCAAAAGAGAAGAGGTTACACCTGGGCAAACCAATCACAGGTTTGGCTCAAAGCTGAATGTTATTAAAACAGTATGTAAACCGCGCAAATCGCTTGATACAACCTTATCAGCAATCGATGTGCACTCTTTAATTATTGATTGTGGAGCTATGCAGTTTGTAGATAGTGCAGGTCTCAGCATACTCAAAGAGGTCCGCAATGACTATGAAGAGATTGGTGTATGGGTGTTTCTTGCCAACTGCAATCCCTCTGTTTGCCGGCTACTCCACAATGGAGATTTTTTTAGCGTCATAAACAGCAGTGCTAGTGAGCATGCATTTCACAGTGTGCATGATGCAGTCACTTTCGCTGAGAGGAAGTTCCGAAAAAAGATGACGACAGGGATAAATAATGTTTCTATTCCAACACCAGATCACAATGACACTGATGATGGACAATAAATATGTTCTAGAAAAGCAGATTGATGACAAATGTCACACTACTGACCATTACATATTGACAAGAATATAGTTTAGAATTAAATTATACCCCTTTCAAACCGGGTTATTGCACGTGAATGCGCAGCAACCCCGGTTTTTGTGCAGTGTGAGAGAGGCCAGAGGAGCAACCCGGTATTTCAATCCGCGATTAAAACCGGGTTTAACACGGGTACGAACTGTGTTGAAGTGCAGTGTGAACTGGTTTCTGGGTTGATGCAACCTGCTATCCGTTCACTGTATGGGAGCAGGTGGCACGTGACGTGGTGATGTAATCGACACAGCAATATGCCGTGTCAGAGCCGCCAGTCTGAAAGGGTCTCAAGCGGGACCCATGCACAAGTCCCAGGTGCGACTCACTTAAATGTATGTGAAAGCGGTATTAATTATGATTGATTTAATTAATCAAATAACTATAAATACTTCCATCTCAGAAATAATTTACTAATTATTTTTTCAACAATCATTGTGCAAATTGCCAGTTCTGCAGTCAAACACAATACTGTACACATGAAGTTTTCCTGGCAGTAACACTGAACTACAGCTATAAGACTTATATTTAAAATATATATTTCTATAATCTTCATGAAAAATGGATAAAGAAATTATATATTATCTATTACCTATTTTTTCATTTCTAGAATCTGAAAATTAGAAACCACATCCCTTAGAATATGGGCCCTCATTCCGAGTTGATCGCTAGCTGCTTTCGTTCGCAGCGCGGCGATTAGTTGAAAAAGTGGCACTTCTGCGCATGCGTACGGGCCGCAGTACGCACGCGCGAAGTACTTTCACACAAAATTATGCAGTTTTACACTAGATCGAGCTACGCTTTTCTGTCACTCTGTTGATCGGTGAGTGATTGACAGGAAGTGGTTGTTTCTGGGTGGTAACTGACCCTTTTCAGGGAGTGTGCTAAAAAACGCAGTCGTGACAGGTAAAAGCGCAGGCGTGCCTGGGAAAATGGGGGAGTGTTTGGCCGAACGCAGGGCGTATTTGTGACGTCAAAGCAGGAACTAAACTGAGTAAAGTGATCGCAAGGTAGGAGTAGGTTTGGAGCTGCTCAGAAACTGCAAGAAAATTTTACGAGCAGTTCTGCTAACTTTTCGTTCGCACTTCTGCTATGCTAAGATACACTCCCAGAGGGTGTCGGCCTAGCGTGTGCACTGCTGCTAAAAGCAGCTAGCGAGCAATCAACTCGGAATGAGGGCCATTATAAAATATTGAATTTTGTTTTATTACTATGTACTTCTTAATGAACGCAAGTTGGATAGGGTATAGGGTACTAGGTAGGCCTGATTGTACAGTTTAAAGAAAGCATTACAGTACTGTATATTACCCTATGGCTTTTTATTATCTCTGACTGGAAATAGGGTTCTGGAAATAGAACTTATAGTTTGCAACCCTATTACTCTGTTTCCTGCATCTTATAAGGTTTGTAATTTCAAATTCTATTTCCGTAAAGCAAAATACTGATTTGTTTACAAAAAAATAAAGAAATAAAGAAAAAATAACTTTTGCTCAGCCTAAAACTATACAATGTACATGTCTTGTCTGCCTTTATGTTTATGGGCCTGATTCTGATATGGAAGTAAAAAAAAGGAAGCAACTGTGTACCAGCTGATGCACTGCAGGTGGGGCAGATGTGCAGAGATATTAACATTAGGGTGGAGTGTGTTCAAAATGAACAGTGTAAATTGTAGTGTAAAAATAAAGCTGTCTAACATTTGTGTGCCATTATTTACCCTGCACATAAACAAAGATACATGTATTTGCTCCCCTAGAATTGCAACATGGATTGTTCTAGATACAATGGGCCTAATTCAGAGCACCCTGAAGCCCTATGTGGTGTGCGCACACGCAGGGGCTACACTGTGCATGCGCACATAGTGAGATGCAAGGGCTGGAGGGGGCATGCCAGCAGCGTCGTTTGAACGCTGTTGGGGGGGGGTGCGGTCCAGACAATGCAGGTGTGTCCGGACAGTTGCTGGGGCAGGCCGCGGTGGCTGCGTGACGTCACACAATGTGACCCAAAACATGGCAGGTAGCATGCGTAGGCAGGGAGCTACTCGGCTGGGGGGGGGGGGGGGGTGCTTGGCATGCGGGGAGTACTATCTCTGTGCTGGGTGTCCCCCGCATGACTCTGATTCTGATCGCAGCGGCTGAGTCAGTCCTGGGCTACTCAGAGACTGCATAAGATCTGTTTGTACAGCTCTGCTACACATGCGTTCACACACTTGCAAAGCAAAAATACACTCCCCTATGGGCGGCGACTATCTGTTCGCAGCAGTGCAAATATCCCATATGTTCTTTGAATGAGGGAACCTGTTTAAGTAAGGGCAGAAATACAGTATGCAGCTCTCAATGGTGTTTTAAATAACAGGTCTCCAGGATATTTTTTTATAAGCACAGTTATGTTAAGAAGGTCATCACCACTTATATGGAACTGAATATTTATACAACACAGAAGAATAAACTTTGGGATATTGATCCCTAATTCTCAATTTAATTCATTGAGTTCCATCCAGTCTCATAGTATCTGTTTTTTTATTTCTTTTGACAGAATTCTTGTTGCTGTGCTGAAATATATCTTATTTCTTGTTACTGTGCTGAATTACCAATGATAATTTACAAGAAGTATCAGTTTAATCTGAAAGACCTGATTTCTTTGCCATTGAGCCCTACATGACCTTTACAGATTTTAATGTTATTTCTTTAATTCCAGATTAATCTTTAGCAGTTTATATATCGGAGGTTCCCAAACACGGTCTTCAAGGCACCCCAACAGTCCAGGTTTCAAGTACATTTAACCATTTGTTCTGAGCCATAGATATGTTTAAAATCTGGACCGTTATGATGCCCTGAGAACAGTGCTTGAGAACCTCTGGTTTATATTGTTTTATTTGAGTTTTGAGAAAGATGAAATGTGTTTTATATTTTCATTTTTATCTGAATAAATAAGTCATACATTTCCTTCTTGAGTGCTGTTTTCAGGGTTTTCTTTTAGATATGATAATGAGAGATTTATTTTATTTAACTGTTGATGTTTTGCCAAATACTGGACAGTGGTAACTTAGACAGCACGTACACAAATTATTACTAAGGTGTTATTTAACAATGTCTTTAGGGAATTTCACTTATGACTAATAACTAAATGAAGTAAACTAATTTTTAGTTGAAGATTATATCCATGGCAACCGAAGCATTGCGAACACTCTGAAATTAGAAACCCAGAGGAGGTCATTAATGAAGTTCTCTAGAATACGCATTTCAAAACCTCATAGTTTTTAACAGTGAGTACACCTACTGTAACTTATACACCCAGAACACCAGGGCTGTCTTGACAGCAGTCTAAGCCCTGGGCAAAGCAATACGCTCACAGGAATAAAAATGTAAGTGGTCAATAAAATTAAACCTTTAGTCCACCCCCCACACCCCAATTGTGTGCATGCTGCTGCTGCTCCCCTCACCCTGACTGTGTGCATGGTGGCTGCTCTCTCCTTCCCCAAATCCGACTGTGTGCATAGCTGCTGCTCTCCCCCACCACCCTGATTATGGGCCTAATTCGGACCTGACCGCTAGCAAGCGATTTTTGCACTGCTGCGTTCAGATAGTCGCCACCTACTGGTGCAGTGTATTTTAGCTGTGCAAGTGTGTGAACTGAACGCATGTGTAGCAGAGCTGTACAAACAGATCTTGTGCAGTCTCTGAGTAGCCCAGGACTTACTCAGCCGCTGCGATCACATCAGCCTGTCCGGATCCGAAATTGACGTCAGGAACCCTCCCTGCTAACGCAAGGACACACCTGCGTTTTTCCAGACACTCTCTGAAAACAGTCAGTTGACACCCACAAACGCCTTCTTCCTGTCAATCTCCTTGAGATCGCCCATTCAAATGGATTCGTTGCACAAACCCTTTGCAGAGCGGCGATCTGCTTTGTACCCGTGCGATGCACCTTTGCATTGTGGTGCATATGCATGCGCATTTTGAACCTGATCGCCTGCTGTGCGAAAACGCACAGCAGCGATCAGGTCTGAATTACCCCCTATGTGCATGGCTACTGCTTCCCTCACTCCCCGACTCTTACATAGTTGCTGTCCCCCACCACACTTTTGCATGACTGCTGCTCCATTTCCTGACTACTATATGGCTGCTGCACTTCCCCACCCTCCCCTGAGTGCTGCATGGCTGCTGCTAACTCCCTCTGTGACTGTGTGCTACCCACCTGCACACTCGCTTTAGGATTCTGTTTAACAGTAAGGGGTCTATTCATGAAGTAGTGAAAAGTGTGGAGATGTGAAATGGTGGAGAAGTTGCCCATGGCGACCAATCAGCTTTGATGTAACATTTATAATTTGCATATTATAAAATTATACAGAGCAGCTGATTGGTTGCCATGGGCAACTTCTCCACTGATTCACTTTTCCACACTTTTCACTGCTTCATGAATAGACCCCTAAGTAACTTTAGTGAAAGCAGGGCAGGCAAGTGCCGCCTTACCTGCTGTCTGCGATTATTGGGAGATGGGAGGAAAAAGCATGTCACCTGGCTCGCCTGCTCTCAAAGCCCCATGGGGACTGACTTGGTGGAGCTATGGATGAGGAGGCTTCAAGGTACAGTGGGATCTCTTACCTGCCATGGCTGCGAGCTGTGGTTAGGGCGGGGCAGGTATTAACATTTGCAGCTGCTGCAAGCTGGGCCCCTAGGATGTCAGGCCTTTGGGCAACTGCCCATTAAGCCTATATGAAGAGATAGTCCTGTAGAACACATCAAGTGGAGTGCTTACTCACTGCTCCATATACATCTTTGCAAACTAGAGGTGTGTCTAGGTATACTGAAGGTTACAAACAGGGGCAGGCTGGGCTGGTTGGCAGGGACACAAATGGCAATATTTGGTAATTTGGGATGGCATCTGTGGGCTGGGATGCACACTACCTGCAGCCTTAGAGAGGCAGCTCTGTGGCTATTTATACAGGGGATGCGGTCAATTTACATACAATCAAAATCCCGACGGTCAAAATAAAGACATTTAAAATACTGACAAGGTCATAACACCAACATTTAAAATATCGACAGGTCAAATAGTCGACACAAGTTTTTCATGATTTTTTCATTGAAACCAACTTGTTCATACTTTACCATCCCAGTGGACCTGGAGGGGGAATATAATAGTGTGCCCAAAGCCGCGAGCCATGCGAGGGGACGCGGTACACTTAAATGGTGTCCATGTCGACCTATGTCGACATACACAATGAAAAACCATGAAAAGCTATTGTCGACTTTTTGACCTGTCGACATTTTAAATGTTGGTATTTTGACCTTGTTGGTACTTTAAATGTCAGTATTTTGACCTTGGCGGTTTTTTGACCTTTTCGGGAATTTGCCCATCAGTCAATTGTTGTCGGGATTTGTACCATCAGGATTTTGATTGTAGGTATTTCATACTGATCCCTTGCACAGGCATAGTGACATATTGCCTAAGACAGAGAATGTTAGTACTAATACTAGTGAATGTCTCTCAACTGTAGTTGTGCTGGCAACATGGACCTCTGTTGCTGTATGGGATGCGACTGGGAGAGAGCACCTCCAAAAGTGGGCACTGGTACTGGTACTTGTGCTGGCTGACCTGAAGAGAACATTGTAGTGGAAGGGAATACTGTGTTCAGGTGTGGATTTTCCTCTTCCCTGAAAGGACATTGATTTAGGTGATTGAGTGAAATAGAGGAATTGCTAGCAAAATGGAGTTTTTAGGAAGAATAGGTGTAATATGAACACAGTAGTATCCAAATGTCCCTAATTTCCTGGATACAGGTATTGAAGATGTAAAGTTGCGTTCTTTTGACTGTTGCTTCAGTCATGCCAAATAGCCTCTCTCGATTTGCCAGGCACTATGTGTCTCAGCCGCATCTGCATGTTTTTCACTCAAAATGTCTGTCTAATTTGCATAGAAGCAACAAAACTACATTGTTAGCATGCAGTGATCAATGTGCAACATTTTGTACATCTGAGTGTGACTAAGGGGTCTATTTACTAAGCCTTATAAAGAGATTTAGTGCATGGAGATAAAGAGAAAAAGACTAATGGTATTATCTGAAAATACAAAGGAGTCTATGGGCTGAGCCTTGGAGAGAGATACAGTGGAAGGAGATAACGCACCAACCAACCAGCTCCTAAGTGTCATTCTTCA
Organism: Pseudophryne corroboree; assembly: GCF_028390025.1. Classification (NCBI taxonomy): domain Eukaryota; kingdom Metazoa; phylum Chordata; class Amphibia; order Anura; family Myobatrachidae; genus Pseudophryne; species Pseudophryne corroboree. Next base: position 600,198,055 of record NC_086449.1, on the reverse strand, counting down.
GACACAGCCTGTAACATGGCAGTTAGGAAGTGATTGGTTGGTACTTTATCTATCTCCAAAGTTTAGTAAATAGAGCCCACAATGCCTCTTTAAAAAAAAATCAGAGTTTGGCCAGGAACCCGCTCCTCCGCGCAACTCAGACTTCATTACATCCGGTCCTAAATAACCTTGCTTCACAATAATTTACTCATACCTCCCAACATTAAGTGCGTGTAAAGCGGGACCCTCTTGTGCAGCGAAGCCACTTGTCTGAAGGGGGGGGGGGGGTGGCCTATGGAAAGGCAGGGTGTCTTCATGAGAATACTGCAATCATGAGTCATGTCACATTAACATCACTCAGGGGGCATGCCCAGAGCTCTGTGAACTGCTGGCATGCCCTCAGTCCCTCTGTGTCCCATGAATAGACGATGTGTGCATGCACACAGAACCTATTCACTGCTGCTCTGCTAACCAGAGCAGTGAGTGATAGGAGCCTCCCAACTCCTCCCCCTCCCCCCACACCAACACGGGACACGAACAATTGGGACAGTTGGGAGGTATGCCTTACTTTAATAAACACTACTCTCTCCAATATAAAAAGAAATGGGAGCATTTGTAAAGTCTGCTAGTTTCAATGCAGTACAAAATATTTGTATCATTAAAAAAAATTATATTCACAAAGTAATAATAATAGTAAAGACGGGAGGCACTCAATATCCCGGCTGTCAGGATCCCGGTGCTCGGCATACTGGCACCGGAGTCTGATCGCAGGGATACCGACAACTATTCTCCCTCTTGGGGTGTCCACGACACCCCTGGAGGGAGAACAAAAAGCACGGCAGACGTAGCGCGCCAGCGTGCCCGCAGCATGATGAGCACAGTGAGCCCACAAGGGGCTCTTTTGTGCTCGCCCCACTGCCGGTATGCCGGCAGTTGGGATCCCGGCGCCAGAATGCTGGTCGCCAGGATCCCGAGCGCCCATATGGCGTAGTAAACCCAGTAAAAACAATGGGGGTAATTCAGACCTGATTGCTAGGGTGCGTTTTTTGCATCCCTGTGATCAGGTAGTCGCCGCCTACAGGGGAGGGTATTAGCTGTGTGCAGGTGTGCGATCGCATTTGTAGCAGAACTGCACAAACATTAGTTTATGCAGTTTCTGCTCAGCCCAGGACTTACTCAGCCGCTGCGATGATCGTAGCCGGAGCTGACGTTAGAAACACCTGGTCCCTCCTGCGTTTTCCTGGACACTCCTCTAAAACAGTCAGTTGCTACCCACAAAAGGCCTCTTCCTGTCAGTCACCTTGCGATCGCCCGTGCGATTGATTTTTTCGCACCATGCCATCGCTATTCACCAATGCCCGGTGCAGTCGACCGATGCACAGACACATTGCGGTGCATGCGCAGTACAGACCTGATCGCCCGCTGGGCGAAAACGCACAGCAGCGTTCAGGTCTGAAGTACCCCCAATCTTCCTAAAACACATATAAATGATCATTTAGCCATGAATATGCAGGTGGACAAATTACATTCTCAAAAGCATAAAAATAAAGGGCCCGATTCAGACCTGATTGCTGTTGTGCGAAATCGCACAGCGGCCAATTATCGAACGACTGCGCATGCATATGCACCACAATGCGCAGGCGTGACGCCAAACAGCGACAGAATGGTGAAAAAATTTCGATCGCTAGGCATACGCAAGGTGATTGACAGGAAGCAGATGTTCGTGAGTGGTAACTATCCGTTTTCTGGGAATTGCAAACGAATTTGTAGCTGTCCACTGTCTGGCAAAGTTTGCGCACGACGTACGCATGCATTCGCACACTTGCACGGGGCGGGTTTTCACTCTCCCTGTGCGGCGACTATTTAATCACAGACCTCTGCAAATTACAAGATGTGTTTGAAAAATGACAAGAGCCGATTGGTTGGTACATTTTTTTTTTTATCTATCTCAAAGCTTTAATCAATTGTTTTCTTTGTTTTAGAGATAACCATGCATAAGTCAAATTAATTTATTAGTAACTCAGTCATTTTGATTATGAAATCTGTGCACAAGCATGAGTAGCTCTACACTTGACTGTTAGGGAACTATACTATTACTTTCACTAAACAGTAAGAATTTTTCATTCCAGACCCCAAAATGTGCTCAATAATACCACTTTTACACCACGGGAGCTTCCCAGACACGACCCGCCTCAGGCCCCCCTCTGCTGCTGTTTCCAACCCGCCAAATTGGTGATGTCAGCGGTTACGCTGCTGGGGCGGTGCTTGGAGATCCTATGATCACCAAGCGCCGCCAGTACATACACTGTAAATGGGAAATGGGTCGATGCGACCCGGCTCCCATTTACACAGCACAGCGAGCCAGGGTGAACCCATGTTCAACCCTGCAAGCTACCTAAATTGGAATAACAGGTCAATCGACATGGATTATTACAACTGGGCCCTTTTACACCACAACACAACACGGGTTATGCATGCTCATGTGTAATAACCCAAGTTAGAAGCTGGCGGTGTAAAAGGGGTATTGGTTTTGAGAAGTCATATGTGCTTTCCATGCACAGATGATCTGCTATTTGTGAGGGAAGTAGTTGAGGAAACAAGCAGAAAAGGATAGCTTAAAATAGGTCACTGTGTACAGACTATGTGGTCTATGTACTAGTCTCAATTTATCAACAGTGGACATGGCTGCAAGTGTTATTTGATTTATTGAGGCGTCAATTCGTGCCTTCTTTAAAAATGTATAAAAATTGTTTGGCGTTGTGAAGGTATAATTGCTGTTTCATTAAGTATTGGTTAAGGAAGTCCAAAGGCAGGCTGGCATATGGAACTGACAGCCACAGAAAGATGATGAAACCAGCTACATTTCGCTCCTTGTGTACCCCCCTTAACAGTCCAGTATATTAATGTTTGAGTAAAATGGCTGAATAAAAGAAATTACTAAAGCAATAATGATGCCATCTGGCTTCAATTGTGCTCTTGCAGTCACTTCACTTTACACCTTACAAAAGTATAGGAGTTTTCAAGATAGTTGGAACTGCAATTGACATTAAGGAGTCCCTATCAACTGTAGTTTAACAAGTTTTAGTTTAGAATTTCCAAGACCACTAGAGGGCATGCAAACTCTACAGAAACCAAATAACACCGCTAATAACATAATTCTGATGAGAGGGGATTATCAGAGTGACAATGACAAAATGTAATTTAATAAGTCTACAATTGGGCAATTGATACATACTGTATAATGTGCATTTTATTCTTCAAATTGCAAACTGACCTACGTTGAGTGGATAGCATTTTAGAAATTGCTAAAACATGCTACACTAACACAACTCCAATGTAGTAACTTAGAAGATTTTCCTAGCATTTTGTAATGGCAGTAAAAGCATGTGAATGGATATGGTGATGGCACCTATTGGCACCAATTCCAGTTGTAATTCTGCATGTTCCTTTAACTCATATTTACAGAAATAAATGCAAGAGTAAGAATAGGGTACCCTCCACTGACCCCCCAAAAAAACTCATAATTGCCTACTTTTGAAAACTAGCTTCAGGGAAATTATAGTTGGTAGCAGCCTGCGCCTCAAGTAGCGCCTCATGCCGCTGAGGTGGCATGTTATGCTACACGAAACTGCATGTCTAGCTCCACATATGGGCATATCTATGCTTAAATGCTTATTGCGAGATACTGCTACAGTTTATAACATCGCTAACAATATACATGTATTTTGGGAAATTTTGCTGCAAGTATTGAAACTAACATTGCTGCCTGCACTACTGGATTTCTTGTTTGCAACTATGATATTTGTGATCTTTATTTTTTCTCACTCAGCACAATATATATGACAAATGTGATGCATACTGTATGCAATAAATTCCATGTGCAATTTGTCCATGTGTGAATTCATCCCTAAGCATATATTTCTTGCTGGGTGGTTTGAAAATATATTGCTACTGTACAGTATGTTTTTTAGTATATACTCAACTGTTAAACTTTTGCACCTATATTTTCCTAAAAACCATTGGTTTACCACATACTGTATGATAAGAAATTACAGAATTACTTTAATGATCATCTCTTGATAGAAAACAGATTTGAAAACTTTTTGTTGTGTTGTCCCTTTCTGGGTTTAAAAATCACTAATAAAAATTATTAACATCAGTCACAGCTTACAAAAGCAGCAGCAGCAGCAAGTGCTGAGATAAGATGACTGCTTTTACACAGGTGTCAAGGTGCAGGTAAGCTGTTTTCTCTCCAGCCAGGGGACCAACAGTTAATGAGAGTCATCAGCTGCTATGGATTAATAGCAGTCACAGTAATTGAAGCAAATCACTGTACTTATCCAAAAACTCATTGATGATCCCCGGGCAGGCTAAGTTGAGCTGTAGTAAAGAATTTGAAGAATACAGGGAATTTGACTTACTATGCAGGGCAGTGGGAGACTTAACAGTGAAACAGGAGTCTCCTGCAGGATGCAGAAATGTAGGGAAGTATGCCTGAACTACAGGATTTAGATCTGGCACAGTTGCATTTGACACAGAAGCCTAAGAGTAACTGGATAATAAACAATGGTTTAAATCACTTTGTATTTGCCTAGTACTTTTTCATTATTTATTTCTGGAAGATTTTGCACCATTTTTGAATGTTTTAAGGTGTATTTGTTTCACAAAATCTGAAACATACTGTATGTTCATTATTTACAAAAAGCCTTTTTTAAAATAAAATCTGTCAAACACTCCAATGTAATTAGTTTCAACAAAATGTCCAAAAGGTATACAGTACCTTACAACATATTTTCTGCCACAACAAGGCTAAGGAACACATTTATACTGTACATCCCATTTTTCATTTTTTCAGAAGGGGGTGGGTCACATAAAGTAAATCACTACACAGTATGTGAGAAATGTTTGCTTCTCCTACTTTGGATATTTTTGGGCACTTTTTTATGAGTTTGTTCAAGAAAATACAAATTAGGAAATTTAAGGGTGGGTAATTTGCACAGGGAGTGTATTTAGTGATGATAATTATGATTATCAGCTGTGAGTGCTGTTTATTAAGATTTTCAAGAATTGCCTTGTAAAATATCTGCTTCATTCCTCATTTGGCCATGATGTTTCCACATTTCAGACCAAATAGTCCCATCCTAATGACACCACACAGTAAAATGAAATGACCGTCACCCCAGCTCTATTCAGTGAATATATACAAGTACAGTGCAATAACATTCCTCGTACTGGCAAAGCAAGAGCGGAACCTGAAGACAGAGGGGTCTATTTACTACACCTTAGAGAGATAAAGTTGAGTGAGATAAACTACCAACCAGGGCTGTTTCTAGACAATTTGACTCCCAGTGTGAGCATTAAAAAAATGTCTCCCTCCAAAGACATAAAAAAAACTATTTTGCCTCACTAAACGGGGCGTGTCCTCACAAAAAATGGTCATGACCTCGCAGGAAAAGACCACCTTACACCCCAGTTTTTGACCCTGCACCGACAGACCTTGCCCACCACAGGGAAAAAACAAAACAAAAACATTCCATCATATTAAGCCCTACACAGTAATGCCTCTTGCACTATATTATGCTCCCTGCCACATATTATGCCACACTCTGCAATGCCCATGATACATTATGCCCTACATTAAGGCTTCTAATTATTATTATTATTATTATTATTATTATTATTACCAGTTATTTATATAGCGCACACATATTCCGCAGCGCTTTACAGAGAATATTTGCCCATTCACATCAGTCCCTGCCCCAGTGGAGCTTACAATCTATATTCCCTATCACATGTACACACAGACACATTCACACTAGGGTTAATATTTGTTGGGAGCCAATTAACCTGCCAGTATATTTTTGGATTGTGGGAGGAAACCGGAGTACCCGGAGGAAACCCACGCAAGTGCAGGGAGAATATACAAACTCCACACAGTTAGGGCCGTGGTGGGAATCGAACCCATGACCTCAATGCTGTGAGGCAGTAATGCTAGCCATTACACCATCCGTACTGCCCTTAATTACTTTAAAATTACATGCTTGTTGCCAGGGGTGTCAGGTGCTGGGTGTCATGCTCAGTGCCAGGGGTTTCATGCTCTGAGATCCATGCTCATTGCCAAGCGTAATGCTTGTTGCCAAGGGTAATGCTTGTTGCCAAGTGGAATGCTTATTGTCAAAGGTGTATGTATAGTCGCTGGCAGGCGCCAGCCCGCCAGTACTGATATTCTGCTCCCCCTCCTCCCTCTAGCATTGTACTCCGCTCGGGGGGTGGAGTTTCACAGAATGACACGGTTGCATCATGACATCACAATGCAACTGCATAATTTTGCAAAACTCCACCCCTTAAGTGGAGTGCTATGCTTGAGGGAGGAGGGGGAGCAGATGGAGCCATAAAGTGCTGCGCCGGGCGCACCGTGTGATCGCACAGCTCGCCCGCTCACAAGAAACAGCACTGACATCCTGTAACATGGCAGTTAGGATCTGATGGTATTTTATTTCAATACACTTTATCTCTCTCTAAGACTTAGTAAATAGACCCCTGAATTACTGGAGCTGTGTATCTCTGAGAAATTACCTGTACCAATGCCAGACTTGAATCATACAAAAGTTTGCCACAAGTTTGCTTAACACTATGCTTAGCCTGTGGTGAGATGATCCTAACTAAAACATTCAGTATCATCTGCACCTTTCAGAAACAACTTAATAAGAGGTGACTAGTGACCAGAACATAAGCTATTCTTCTGTGTTAATCAGGATCTCCGTACGAAAAGAGAAAAGTACAGTATGACTCTTGTTTGGACGCACTCTTGTGATAAACTAGATGTTAATTAACCAGTGATGTATCTAAAGATTAATGATGAAGTCTTTATTGTCTACTCTTTAAAATGCAAGGGGACTAAACACAACAAGTTAGACATAACGAGTTGAACGTAACACTCCCGTGGATATGCCGACTGGAGAAATAGGTCTCCCAAAATAAAGAAATGTCCAGATCTTAATTATACCTGGATAAGTGCATATCGGAAGATAGCCACATATTAAGCTGCTTCCATCTGCCCAAGATCTGTGCAAACTGTGTTTGAATTGATGTAGCCCTAGGTTGGGTTACATTCGTGAGTGGGAGAACCCACACACTAGGTAACAATTCTAACAATAAACCACTGTATTTATTGAAATGAATGAATAGATAGAATTAAATGGGTAAGAAGATGAAGTATAAGTGGTGATACTGCTGTTGGTGTGGTTTCCACGGGGAAGAGAGTCTCCCTACTTCACTGGGTATTCCCTAGAGATCACCCATCTAGGTACTGACCCAGCCCACCTCCGTTTAGCTTCCAAGATCGGACGAGATTGGGCGTGAACGTAGGGGTATGGTCGTAGGAAGGTTTGACCCTGTAGCACCAATGAGAGTGCACCGAAACGGGAGGATGAATTCCTCCACGGAGAGGAAATGCTAGAAATGCGTGGAGAAAAGAGTAGTAGTAGATAAATGAGTGTGAATCTGCTGTGCACGTTAGACTGAAGAGACGTGTCTCCTGAGGGGACACGCTCCCCTGAATCATGGATGAGAGTTCACAGAAGGAAGAACAGTGAGAAGAAAAAACATAGCAAGGATAACGGAAAATAATTGCAATTAGATTGTATAAGATTACAGTGGGTCCCTTTGAGTCCTCTCTTATTTGGATTCTAATAAATCCTGGTTCAAAAAATATATAGATCACTGTGACAGGTATCAAGACAAATTCCAAAATAAATCATGATAGTAGTAATCTCATATGGGTGGTGCCAGATCACATAGTAAGTGTATCGCTACCTGTACATAACAGATATGAATGGCATTTGATAATAGATGCAATTTTGCAGTGCACCAGACCTTAAATGTCACTCGTGATATTAACAGTGAATTCTTGATTAGAACAAATATTGGTTACTAACATGAGCAAATATATGAGGAAAAGAGGAAGAAAAAAGGAAGAAAAGGGGGAGAATTATCACCTATACAGTTCTCTCTTTGGTAAATGCCCTCAGAGGGACAAAAACATAAGGTACACAGTTTGGAGGTACCTCAGGCAGAGTACATGCAGAATCACACAGCACCTGTCCTAATTACACTTAAATGTGAGGAAAGAGTATTGTACAATATACTTAAGCAAAACAAAGATATACCGTGCTCTTTCACTGAGAACACCAACAGTGGTAACGATTCTCTCTGTAAAAAACAGGCTCAAGCAAATAAAGCAGATGAGTGTTAAATGTCACTCATTTAATTGGTAGGCAGACGGGGTACCCGCAGGGGATGCGGGGCCACCAATACCTGCCCCTATCGCAAGGTTATACCACAAAGTACCTAAATGAGATAGTGCACATATATGCTCTGCAGCTAGGCTGGAAGCTCCAGCAATATTAGTGATTTTACAGGGACAAAGAAAAGTGCTGCTTTTGCATAGGTTTGGTGCAATAGAATTAATAAACTTAAATAAGCATCAAATATCACCACTCCAAGTGTCAGACAGGTGGGGTGCCTGCAAGGAAAACGCGTTTCACCAGGTCACGGGCTTGTTCACTTCCATTCTGAGCAGCTCCCCAGAGTGGAATACCTGAGTGTTAAAAACCCTTAGTGATTAGTTTCAGCCAATAGCTGACCATGTGGGCGGGAATACTAAACACATTGGTCCAATCGAGGGCCTACAAAAAAATGCATCATAGGTGCGGACTAAATTAGACAAGTGAAATGGGCAAAGAAGGGCGGAAGTTGGACTTCTCACTTCCGCCCAAACTGTATTGCCGTGATGTGAAACACAGAAAGTAGTGTGACAACAATGTCACATGGGGCGGGCTGCAGCGGACTAGGGAGGACGAGGATTTACCCGCCCTGGACAGTTTAGTCCTAGTCCGAGCAGTCGCTAGAGGTGGCATGACGCTGGTAAGTGTGGGCGGAAGCTGTCAACTGGGCTTCCGCCCACATGGGCGGCATGACACTGGTGAGTGTGGGCGGAAGCTGTAATCTGGACTTCCGCCCGCATGAAGATATCAGGTTGCTAGGGAACCAACAACAAAGTAGACGGAAATAGAGAATTGCGAGGGGCCGGCATAGGGTTGCTAGGATACCCTCGTAACACTCGGGAGGACACACGGAGAGAGGCGCCAGTGTGCCCCGCCCGTCCCCCATACCTTACAGACTGTAAATATAGATATGGTTACCAATTATAATGGTATGAGCATAATAATAAAAAGTGAAATAGAAGTAACAGTGAAATGACTGGGGATGAAAAAATTATGCAAATCGGTGTACATTACAAATATCAAAAAATGAAAAAATGGCATGGAGAAAATGATAAGGAGGATATGAATTTTTTTTTTGAATGAAATGAATACAGAATATATATATATATATATATATATATAAAAAGAATGGTTGGGATGAAAGTTACAAAGTGTGAAGGAGCAGCAGCAATGGGTTAATAGTGAGTAAGGGCCTGCTACGGTGGATATATGGAAAAGAGCAGCATGAAGAAGGATTAATTAAAATTAAAAATACTAGTATATGCAAGTGGACAGATATTTAAGGTGGGAATGAGTAGTGTCAATTGCAATGGAGAGACGCATGATGGGTAAATCAGTGAATAAGTAGCGACTAATGAGTGATGAGTGTAGGTAAGAATACCAGATGGCCTGGGATGGTGTAACTGGGATGTTGAACGTGTTGGTGTGACAGTATACTGTGTCTGGGGAATAACAAGGACTGGAGGTAACATGTGTGGCTACCTGAGGTGCGTCAAGTCTCAGGTGTGCATCAAATAGAGATATGTGAAAATTAAACGTGTGTGTGCAACCTGGGTGGAGGGGGGGAGTGAGAGTGAAATAAAAGGTGTGAAAGTGAATGCAGAACAAGTGCAAGAGTGATATGGTCCTAGTGTGAAGATATAAGGAAAATTGCTCTAACAGGGGTGATAATAGCTAGGTGTGAGGGGGTGTCCTAACTAACTGTGTGTAAAAGGTGTACTGGTGGGAGTGGGGTGGCAAGGCAGTGAATGAGTGGCAACACTTGTTGTGTTTAGTCCCCTTGCATTTTAAAGAGTAGACAATAAAGACTTCATCATTAATCTTTAGATACATCACTGGTTAATTAACATCTAGTTTATCACAAGAGTGCGCCCAAACAAGAGTCATACTTTTCTCTTTTCGTACGTATATTCCCCCTTTTCTTGACTCTGGGCGCACCGCCACAGGGACGCATAGAAATTGCTAATATTTAGCATTATTGTCCATTTCTGGCTCCTATAAGATTATTTATGTAGCTTTGAATCTAGGTCGGTGCAGGATCAAAAATCCTTCTTGTTTTGTTTAATCAGGATCTCCACAGACATCTCTCAGAGAATTGGCTCCATTAGGCAAAGTCGCAGAGACCCATGGTTGTGGCCCGGTAATGACCTACCTCTGCCTTTATGCTGTGTATTTGACTACACCATTAGTTTATTGTATTAATTGAATCAATGGGGTGAGTGAAACCATTGCTCTGCTCTCATTAATAAGAAGCTGGGGATCAGCATGTGGGATTTTATTTTATTTAAATTGTAATTGTTTTCCATTCCATCCTCCACAGTTTACCTTCATTAAATTAGTTTCCTGTGATTTGTCAAGTTGACTTCTGGTAACACCTAATTTACATTCTGTAATTAAATTACATGGAAACAGCGCCTGGTCAGGAGGAGTGGAAAAAGAATAAAAGCCTTAAATTGATGTTTCCTTAATTCTAATTCCTCAGTAAAATGCATGACAACACTTGGAAATTGATATGTTTATAGCAAAAAGGTTGCTTAAATAATCATTTATTTATAAAATGTGTGTGCACATGTTTCTTAGACAAGAATTACTTAGAGTTAGATCACAATGTAAAAAGACTACGGGTAACACAATTAAAACTTGGACATATTACAGAGCAGTTAGTTGCGGAATCAGAGAAACAGGCTTAGGGGCAGGGTCGGACTGGCCAACAGGGGAACAGGTGGAAACCATCGGTGGGCCCCACTGCCTGTGGGCCCTCCTCCTCCTCTGGGGATCAGGTTCCAAACTCTATCCAGGTGCACTTGAGTTATGCATTATACATATAGTGCATTGCATTTCACAAGAATATGGTTTATTATATATTTATCAAGGGGCACAGAACATGTACTCTGTAATGGTTAGCCAATCCTCTGTGGTGACTGGCCACACCCCCACTGGAGCCTGGCCACACCCTTAAGCATGGGCCCCTACAACAGCAATCCCTCGGTGGGCCCATCATGCCCCAGTCCAACACTGATTAGGGGTCTATTTACTAAGCCTTGGATGGAGATAAAGTGGATGGAGATAAAGTACCAGCCAATAAGCTTCTGTCTTTATTCAAACCCACCCAGAAACTTGGCAATTAGAAACTGATTGGCTGGTACTTTACCTCCATCCATTTTATCTCCATCCAAGTCTTAGTAAATATACAGTACCCTCAGTTTGTATTCAGAGTTTCATGCATCTGTGTTTGCACTACCCCTAGACACAGGTAAGTCACTATCGGTAGGTCTGGTGGTACACAGATCTCATCCCCAAACTCTGATCTAGATGGCTGGTATTATAATTCCATGGTAGAGATTAATTTGTCTGTAGCCCACCTGTTCAGTACAGTCAATCCTTTACTTCTGCTGCTGAGATTTTGGTAAAACCTGCAACTTGCTAACTGCATACAGTACTTAAACAATTACATTTATATAAAACAACCTATTTTGATGCACAGTCCATGTATATATGTGTTACTTTTTGCCATTTTGCCCTAGAATAAAAAATGTATGTTTGATTTACAAATATCTGGGGATGGATGCAAAATGTGTTATTTTTTTTAATTTTCCCTGTACATTTGTGAAATCATCTCTTTACTTGCCTTACTTTATATAGTGACTATATTTCAGGCAGTGCTGCATAGTAGGTTTACATGGTATCACGATGTACAAGGCATGGTGGCATTAGGGACACTGCAGAAAGGTAAAATATATGGCAAAGTAGTAAAAGTTGTACGCTGCAAAAGCTATGGGGGTCATTCTGACCCGTTCGCACACAGCAGTTTAGTGCTGCGGTGCGAACGGGTCTAGTATGCGCATGCGCAGCGGCTGCACTGCGCACGCACGTCGCTACCCCGGTGACAGGGGTCACTGGGTTACATCGCGCTATACGAAGAAAGCGGTTGCAGAGCCGACCGCAAGAAGATTGACAGAAAGAAGGCGTTCCTGGGCGGATCCAGACCATTGGCGTCCGTTTTCGGCGAGTGGACAAGAAAACGCAGGCGTGTCCAGGAGAACGGAGGGCGGATGTCTGACGTCACAGCCAGCTCCAGCAGCGCTGCGATCGTCTCACAGGGTAAGTATGTCCAGGGCTAGTCAACTTCTGCTTGAAATTTTTTTAGCTCAGCAGGGATGCACAAGTGATCGCAGCCCTGCTAAGCTAAAATACTCTCCCCCATAGGCGTGGACTAGTTGATCGCAGCAGCAGCAAAAAGTTGCTAGCTGCGATCAACTCGGAATGACCACCTATATACAGCACTGTTCAATGCCTGTCGGATCCTCTCCAATGGAAAGGATCTGACAGGTCAGTATTCAATTAGCGGGCAATTCCGACAGGTTTTGCCCATTTTCGACAATGCTGATCCAACTTCTTTTGAAGTTGGATCAGCATTGTCGAACACAGGATAAAAACCTGTCGGAATTTGCCGCTAATTAGACAAAACGCATGGATCCGTGGCTAATCCGCCAATCCACATGTTTTCCAACAAGTCGGAATTGCCAACAAGTTGGAAAAACGGCAGCTCCTTTGAATAGGTCGAATCCTGATTCGACCAAAAAAAAGTCGGAAACTGCTGTCTTTCCGACTTGACGGCAATTCCGACTTCAATTGAATATACCCAATAGATGAAAAGGTAATTATTAAGAGATAATCTGCACAGTAAAATCAATGGTGCAGCTATAATCTAAATCTAATAGTGCGTCATCATTGCACTAAAAAACAGATAAAACTTTCAAAGATGTAAGAAATAGATTACAAGCGCTCCACAGATAACCCAATTTCACCAACTAGTGATGAATAAAAAAGGAAAAATACCGTTTTCAAGTATCTCCCATTCACAAATAGCAGATGGTATTCCAAAGATTCCTTTTGATAGGATCTGTAACAAACTGTGACCCCTTCATATTTATATAAGAGCTGATTTAGCTCATAAAGGGGTACACGAGAGAGAATACCATAGTGCAAATTATAATTTTAAATTCCCGTTTGTACCATCCTGCTGAGAAGCTGCTGCTACTCCGAAGGTCCTGTACTGGAGTCCAGTTCCAGGAACCCGATTGTCCAGCAAACACAGATCCACCAGGGTGTTCCCAGGACCTTCCTGTTTGTTGCTACTAGTGCCTGAAAGGGGATCTTTTTACATGCACTTTTATCTACTTTGTAAGTCTGATGTACTATTAAATCTATGTTTTTTAAAATGATAATTTGCACTATGGTATTCTCTCTTGTGTACCCCTTTATGAGCTAAATCAGCTGAAGGGGTCACAGTTTATTACAGATCCTATCAAAAGGAACCATTGGAATACCATCTGCTATTTGTGAATGGGAGATACTTGAAAACGGTATTTTTCCTTTTTTATTCATCACTAGTTGGTGAACTTGGTTGGTGAAGTGTGTTATCTATGGAGCGCTTGTAATCTATTTATACCCAATTGATGACAACGTGACAGATACCTGCATAAAAGGATTGGAGGAAACCGTGGGGCTAAGATGCACTCGTTAGTCCTCACTTATGTATTTTGAGTGAATGCACCGATCTTCCCCAAATTGACATTGCACTTGGCTCCCACATATATGGGATCACTGTGGCTCCAGTCTTATGTTATCATGGAGATGGCCTGCACATCTGTGTAGATATAAATGACATTGGGGTAAACTAAGATGGGAGTTCTATATAAAATGGGATGGTGCCCATAGCAACCAAACAGATTCTAATTCTCATTTATCTAGCACCTTCTAGAACTACTACATGGAATCTGACTGGTTGCTATGTGCAACATCCCATCTTAAATAGAACTCCCATCTTAGTAAATTTACCCCTGTGTCTGTGAGATATATATGTACAAGCTGCACCTGTCCCATAGCTTCACAGCAGTGTCTCAGGGAAAACAGCAGAGGTAATAAAAGTTAAATAACAAAACAAAAACAGTTATATTTAAATAAAAGTAAAAATAAAATGGATCAGTTGTTGCAATATTTTTGTATTGTTGTTTTAAATTGAAACTTGTAGAATTTTCATGATTTAGTAACGATAAAAAAGTTGTACTTAATAAAAAAAAAAAACCACAATGAAATTTCTAGCACTGATACTGTGGATGGACATATGCCCTGTCAGCAGCTGCTTTTAGTCCAGCACTAGGACGCGGTTAATGATCATGTGCGTCACTGGGCTCTCTTTTTACATCAGCAGAGAAGATGGCCAGCTGCTGTTCATCTTGTTTGGATATAGAACATCTAGCACATGTTATTGATTTGAACTCTCTATAGACTGTAGGAAGACAATGCACTTTCAGAGCTTGTATGGATAGAAATTGTAAATATGTGAAATTCTGGAATCGTGAAATCCAGTACATCTTTACAGCCTTATATACTGATACAACATACTGTTACAGAGCAAGGGCAATGTCTATGGCAGTGGTGTCGTCACCCTAGAATATATGCAGTTTTTGCACGGATCCCCTAGGCCAAAAGTTTCTTACTGAGAAATTCCGAAAAAAATATTAGATTGAGTAGACTGTGTTTAAATGTCATTTTTATGCTCAGTTATTTGGCAGTGGACAGTATTGAGCTTCTGTTTGTCCACATACAGTATTTTAATATTAGCAGACACCAGCATTGCTTTTGTCTATTATATTGATATAAATAATTTGATCTGGTCTTGGACCACCAACCCATGGCACCCCTGCAAGTGACCCACTGTACCCAGAGTCAGTGCAAGGTGTCATGGCACCATAGCCAAAACTTTATCCTACCACCCCTCAAATACCCTCACAAGTGACTGTATATACATACAGAGAGAGGGAAGGGGGTGGGCGTTGATTGCTACTGCTGACTGCTCTGCATCAAACATGTCAGACTGTGACATGTCTGCACAGCATTCTCAGCCAGACAGCAGCTGATAAGTGCAGAGGCAGCAGCCACAGCTTTTAGGAACTTTCGCCACCACCAGAGTTAAGTAAAATAAGGATGTCTCTTTAATATGCCAGTAGCATCAGTGCTTCCCCCTAAGACCCCGGCACCTTTAAGTAGCTGCCTAAATGTGCCTATTGGTAGCAGGGCTGCAACTGGGGGGGAAGGGGGGGGCTTAGGGGGCATGAGCCCTGGGTGCAGGATTTGAGGTGGCCCCAAGGAGATACAGAGGAGCAGGGTTTTGTTTTTTTCACCGCCAATGCTGTGCTGCTTCTGTGAGACAGCAGATGGCTCCCGGGGCAGAGTCTCTGACACACCTGCCTGCAGCTGGCTTCGATGGCATGCAAGTGAGCTCCAGTACCTGGCTACTGACTTAAACTCTCTTCTTTGCTATGCAGTACTGCGACTAGCGTGCGGTGCACCGTGCAAGCTATAGAAGCGAGCTGTTGATGTTGTGTTTTTCAGCAGGCTATGATCCCGGCTGCTTGCCCAGCACCAACCAATAACAAGCTGCCGGCTACACACCATTGAGAGGACACACTGCTCCAGGCTTTTGCTTGTTAACAGGTGCAGTCACCGATGTTACAGAAATCAAAGTCTCACTTTGCTAGCTATCCACTTGACAGTGGAAACTATGAGCCTGGACAACCTCCAAATCTCACTGAGTATCACTACAACAGCTTTGTGGTTAATTTAAAGACAGATTTTATTATTGGCACTGTGCTCCCAGTTAGCATCAACCTCCTCTTCCCTTCCCAGATGAGGGGATTTGGTGTAGTTTATAGGGGGGTGTAGTGTAGTGATGTAGTGTACCATATAGGTTATGTTGTATAGTAATGTATAGCAGTATATACTGGTATGTAGTGCACTGAGGTTGCAGTGTAGTGATGTAGTGTAGAATATAGGGTATGTAGTGCAGTGTATAGGGGCATGTAGGGTATTGATGTAGTTAAGCATGTAGGGGATGTAGTATAGTGATGTACTGTAGTGCAGTGGATAGGGGAATGAAGTGCAGTGATCAAGTGTTATGATATAGTGCAATGTATGGGGACACAGAGGGGGGGCATGTAGTAGAACATGCTGGCGGGGCATGTGATGCTTAGGGCATTTGGGGCACATGGGGGATATTTTCCAATAGTATCCCCTTTTTTCAACTTTTTTGATAATCTGATTATTTTAGTCTGATAGGGTTTGTTTGCTTTTTGTGTTTTTTGTGTTTTTTTAGGGTGGGGGTGCGCCAAATTACTGCCTTGCCCTAGGTGACAAAAATCCTAGTTTCGGCCCTTATAGTATCACCGGCACTGACTGCACCCCAGGGTGACATGGGAACCACTAGTCTATGGGTATAAAAAGTGACTATATGTAATTGCTCTTTATCGGTTGATGTCTATACAAAATTTTGATCAACAATAGTTATCTAATACATTTTCTATAACAGTTATGAAATTATTTTCTATATTTCATCATTTTACAATCACTTTTGTTGTTATACAGTACTTTGTGATGTTTTATATACTGTATGTATATATATATATATATATATATATACATACAGCTGCTCGGCTCCGGCACTCCTGCTATGCACAGCTTGCTCAGGTGCCTTCCCTGTGGGGCATGCCCACCTGCATATAGAAATTGTTGTGGAGGCGGCACTCAAAGACTTGCACGAATAGTGAAAAAGCATCCACGTGTGTGGATGTTGCTTTAATGTGTGACGTTTCGGGGACGTATCCCCTTCCTCAGACAGTGAAAACAGTGCAATGGTACAGGTATAAATACTTATAAAAATCAGTGCCACTTACCCCCCTTCCACGACTCTCAGCTGTGTGCCTCGCGGTGCTCCAGACCTCCCATGTCCCGCACTTCCGGTTTCTCTGTTACCCGAGCACAGGAAGTAGCGTCATCGGGTCAGCCTGTTACCATGACGACGCACAGCTTACTGTCACGGAGGAAACAAATACATAAATATGCATCTATAACATCTAGATACTAGATAAGCATAAAACTCATGGTGAACAATAATACTACGTGTTGGCATACAATATTTTAAACATGCACAATACAAAATACAGTTGCGCCCAATATGGGCTGGAGTATGCCAGCTATAAACAATAAACAATAAAACTATGTGCAGTGTGTACGTGTGGAAATTGCACCGGACGACCTACTGCTCAAACTTACTATTTGGCATAGCCATAAACATCTGCTATTTTTATCACTTTTACCTAATTGTTATCATATGCTAGTTTATTTCTGATGATCAATACTAGGTGCCACCGTATCTTATAGTTCTGAATGTCAACGTTGCTAAACATAACGGGGGATTTAAGATCAACCAATATGGTGGATTCTATTAATATAAATTAAAAGTACAGGCGTGTATCACCTTAGACACTTCTATAGAAAATTAATAAGTCCCATATTTTCATTGAGTCCCCTTGGAGCCAAGCTATCTAATCTAAAAATCCATTTAGATTCGAGTTGGAGCAATTTCTTGCCCCTATCACCCCCACGTAGGGAAGGAGGGACATGGTCTACCGCCTTGTATCTAAGGCTGGCCAGGTTATGTCGCAAGATAGCAAAGTGACGGGCAACCGGTTGATCGCTTTTACCGGATTCTATTGCTGCCCGTATGGCTGAGCGGTGTTGTGTGAGTCTCACTTTTAGTTGACATTCTGTCTTTCCGACATAGTATAACCCGCAAGGGCATACTATGACATATACGACATATTTTGTGGTGCACGTTAGTGGCCACCTGATTTTAAGCCTCTGGCCAGTCTGCGGGTGTGGTATTGTATCACCTGTCAGCATAAACGAACATGTAATGCATCCCAGGCATTTAAAGCATCCGTTCTTTCTACTCAGAAAGTTGCTTGGTGCTTTTGGTTGACAAAAACCTGTTACATCCGTTTTAACAATCCTGTCCTTGATGTTTCTACTTCGGGAATATATATGTATGTATATCTATAAATAAAGCATCCCATTTTCATAGGATCCTGATGACAATGCTAAATTCCTTTGTCGTATAAACAACCCTTATGAAGCTAAGAACACTGTACGCTGTTTACTTAAGAAATACCGTAATGATACGCTATTTGCGTAACGATCGCTCAGCCGTAGGCGAGACGCTCAAGCGTCACGTTCGCTCACGGCCCAGCGATCACAGGACACGTTATTGGTTATGTCTAGGGGAAAGATTCGCTGTAACGTAGCGTACGCTCGAGACCACGAGGAGGTCACCAGCGGTGCAGACGCTCACAGCACAATACCTTTATATTTAAACCTTTTAACAATGTAATGCGCTATATACCTTAATGTGAATACAGGGTGTAAATGCAACTTTGTGTAGCCTGACTACCTACAAAGCTGTTTGAGCGTCACCGACGCTCAAGTGAACACTTAACACTATAGTAAATACACAGATACTGTTTTAGGGTTCCAAAGCCTATTATCTGTATTATATCTAGTATACTTGTAAAAGAGTAACACAGTACAAATGATACACTACAATATAACAAAGCCTTCCTAACCAAACACCTAACTAAGGGATAAACTACAATACTATCCTGGCCTAACACAATACAATACAATACTATAAAGTATAGTCTAGGGGAGTTACGAGAGAAAAGAGAAAATAGAGAGAGAGAAATAGACACAGAGGGAGAGAGAGAGGAATTGGCTCACAGAAAGACAATGATTACGGAGAGAACTTACGCACAAAGGGTATGATCGCCTGCGCCTCGATATCCAGCTCCCGATTATCAGCAGATAACCGTTGATGAGAGAGTGAGCGCTGGATGTGGTCGGCCTGCCTATTTATGCCCCACACACAATGCAATCTCCTGGTCCTACAATCCTTCAGTTTATTGGACACAGGAATTCGGCCCTGTACTGTAACCAAAGGTCATAGGTTGATTCATACAGGTGGGCTGTGCTGAGTTTAAACGGCTCAGGTGGGTGGGAAACTGGGTTTCCCGCCGCATACCTGAGTATGGGTAAATAATAGAAATGAACATAAACTTCTTATGTTCATAACTATTCGCACGAGCGATTAATACGCTCCAAACCAACACCGGAATATTGCTAATTAAATACTCTTCCGATGGGTATCAAACACTGCTGTATGACTCCTGTTAGACCCTTCGTGCAATACAAAGAGGGATTCCTCCGCTCAGGGACATTCTATCTAAACCAAACTTACAGAAACTATTGAGGGGAACATGATCTATAAACGACATTAATTGTGAACCTTTGTAACGAATGAGTCGCACGCTACGATCACATAAACTCTACCGTAAATGCGCATACTGCGCGTGCGAGTGCACGCTATTGCGGGTATGCGCTTCCACGGGAGAGCGTACGCATGCGCAGCACGGACCAGTGTGCGGTGCAAATATGGCAGTGTGCATTGAGACATTTTTCTGACTTCGACAGTCCACCCTTTGGCAGTCAATAATAACTGCCACAAAATATTTAAGGAGAAAAATGTAAGTCAGGGGTTAATTGATTTCCATGGTGGGGAAAGGAGGAAGAATGGAGTAGGTGTGAAGAGAGTATGACCTAGTGAGAAAGCAGGAGCATGTGTGTATGAGTCCATGTTTGGGGGGGGGGTCATGTATCATCGTGCCGTACGTGTGGTAAATCAAGCTTCGAGGTATTGCGAAGTATACATTTGAATTCCTTCTTATCCTGTGGTACAGGTCTGTGGATGGGCTGTCAAACTCTACCGAGCTCATTTCGGCTGTGGTTGTAACACAATGGGGATGCACATTTTAGTTGATGATACATGAATTGGGGGGGTATGTGGTTGCTGCTATCTGTACCTGTATTCCCTATCGACTATGTGTGTTATTACCTGAGGGTTGCAGAGATGAAGATAAAGAACACTTACGAAAAATGCAATGATATTCTATGTCAGGTTTATGTACGTTCGTCGATTGAGGTCTTGATTGGTGTCGTTTGATTGCAGTCTTCTTCTTTGTGCTTTTGCTCATAAATCGTGAGTAAAGCAAACAACGTCCATGGATTTACAAAAAAAAAATGTTGGGCTAGCGTGATTTTAAAGTTCCTAGGGAAACTGGGGTACCCATGGCATTGTCCATAAAATCTTGTATATCAGGTCGTCTGCTCTTCTTCTTTCCATCTTTCCGTTGTCGGCCCCTTGGCTCATCAGGTCCTTCGTCTACGTGGGTCTTTGTACCTCGGAGGAAAACATAGAAATGGGTGAAAGACGGACCGTATACTCATTACATCATTACGTCATGGTTTCTAGCATTGGGTCATAAATCAAATCCAGGTTAATTACAGTTTCCTCACTCCTCAAGCTCATCACTTTCGTACTTTGTTTACACCTCATCAAAGCCTGCCCGCATCTAAATATCAATCCAATAGATATAACGACACCTAAGATACACAGGAGAAACTTTCCAACATCCATTATGATTCCTTGAGCCCATTCTCCCAAACCGGAGAACCAATTTCGCGGGTTCAACCATGACACCCAACCAGTCAGCTCATTACCTACAGCAGCAAGGGTGAGATTGTGTTTCCGACGAAATTCCCACTTTAATTGCAGAATATCATCCATCTTTTGGTCTATGACCTCTACCGGATCCTCGGTACTATTTGTGATGTACGTGCAACACTTTATGCCGTACTGTGTTGCCAATGTAACACAATATCCGCCTGTTACTGCTGTAAGGTAATTAAGAACCATCCTATGCTGAACTAGTTCTGTTTTGTAAGCTTGAAGTTCTCTTCCAGTGTATCTAAACGTGTCATCATACATTTCAGTGATATTATCTAACAAATTGGCGAGTGCGGAAATGTATTTATAATTCATCACTCCTCGAGCGGTACGAGTGAAATCTAACGCTACCAGAACCTGAATCCCGGTGGATTCATGGATAAGATCAGAGGCCGGATGCTCTAACCTTTCTGACAGTTGTCTTTTAACTCGGTGTTCGTAGTGAGTGTGAGTATAAGGAGCTTGG
The DNA here is from genome assembly GCF_028390025.1 of Pseudophryne corroboree. Taxonomy (NCBI): domain Eukaryota; kingdom Metazoa; phylum Chordata; class Amphibia; order Anura; family Myobatrachidae; genus Pseudophryne; species Pseudophryne corroboree. The sequence goes on along the minus strand of NC_086449.1, from coordinate 600,176,865 downwards.
GCACCACGGTGTATGTCCTTCATTTTGTCATGTGTTACAGTCATCACTTCAGGCAATACTTTTCCAATATAACACAATCCTTCAGAGTTTGGGGCAAGCCACTTGTACGCCTTTCTCCCGCATATGAAATATGCATCATCGGGGAGAACATAAGGGACGGAGAAGGACATGACCATGTTACAAACCTTCCAGGTGAAATCTCCTGACCCTAATTCTTCCATCTGCCTAATGCACGTATCGGTCTGTACGATATGTGCACAGTATCCTGGTGATACCTCTCCAACTCTAGTAATCCTATTTCCTAAGGTATATCGATACCGAAAAGATTTTCCTCTACTGGCTATGTGGCGTACGAGCTCTGTATCTGTAGGCATTCTATCTGCTCTGTGTGAAAAGGTCATGGAAAGGTTGCTCCATGACACTTCCCAATTTCCCGGTTTTCTAGGATTGGAGATGTTAAAACATAGGAGGGACCTATCCACATGGTATTGGTGGAGCTTCAAACTAGGAGGGCTGGAGATGTTAAACCTCCGGTCCACCGGTCTCCCACCACTTAGCTCAAGTACTTCCCCTAACGTTAAAGGAAATGGTACTAGCCCTGATTTGCTGTGACCCTGAGGTACTTGAGAGCATACCCAACAATCTGTTTGGTTCAACACGTTACCCACTAGAGAGTGATAGTCACTCAATGGATGCCGGTCCATATGGATATTAAAACTAGATTGGCATTGCTTTATGCATCCATCTTCAACCAGATTACCACAGAGCCTACAGATACAATTTTCCTCAGCTAACAATCCATCACAATTTCTTCTATCGGATCGTTTTCTGATACTCGCCTTTGCTTGTTGGATTGGTTGATCTTGGAAAACTACGCCTCCATCATCATAATCGGAACCCATTCCAGAACCTCTCTCGACCTCTATGGTACTCTCGCCGGAACAGACTGCTCTGGTCAACATCATGGTTAACATCAAAATCCGGATCACAGTCTCTTTGGGCAAGTCCATCTTTGAGGAGGAAATGGAGAAGAATGAGAAAGGGGAAAAAGAAATATCAAGGGAGAAGGGATGGGAAGTGGAGAAAAACAATAAAAGGGAGAAGGGAGTCGACAACTGCTTTCGATCTTCAAGGCTCAGGTGCCGCCTCAGTCCTCCTGGAACAGACACTCCAGTGATACAACCTCTACCGTCTGTTCCTTATCACGGGACTTCTCTGGGTCAGCAACCTTCTTGCAGTGGGATGAATGGACCCAAGTCTCTCTCTCAGCAACCTTCAATGCTGTGGTGCTAGTCAATAAGACCTGGTATGGTCCTTCCCATCTATCAATAAGACAACCCGCTGACACGACCTCACCTATCCCTCCGCTAGGGGCCTTCACTAATCTCGTGGCTGTTGATGTGCCTACTGTAGTCTCTGAAATGGTGGCTGCAAGAGAGAGAGCTGAAATTGTTGATGGATCGTCTTCTTGATCACACTCCTGGGGAAGGTTCAAAACAGGGTACAACTTGCACGGGTTAATACTTGCATGGGTTATTTGGTTAACATCATTAACATTAACATGGTTACTAAGAGTTTTAGTTTTACAACCCAGTGCGTCTTTCTCCGTAATCAACTTCTCTCCTGATATATATGGTGGAGGAGGAGCTGTGGCTATCAGTTTCCTTACTGCCCCAGATCCTGCCGCCAGAGCCAAACCTCTCTGTATCTCACCTTCCTGGTGCCACAACTGTAAATAATCATAATGCTGAATTCGTCTCTTTGTTGGTTTTACGAGACATATCCTCCTCCTTAAATTTTGTAACACTTCCGGGCTGAAACTACCTATTCTTGGGAACTTGTCCCTGTCTTGTACAGTCATTCTCTCCCATTCATCACATAAAACCTCTGTGTGACTACCGTATTTTTCACACATAATGTATCTTGCCGACCCAACTGGTCGGTTCACAGAATCAACCTGAACCAGGGTTGATCGCCCCCTACCTGAGCAACTGGCCCCCATCGTCTGTAGGTGTTGCTTAGTCCTCCTTGGATTTTCTGTATCAAGGTTTTCAGCAAGCCTTTACAGACAACCAAATTACTCCACAGTAGGCCGGCGGTGGCGGTTTACCGAGTACCCCACTCACTCGCCCACCTCGACCAATACGACCTGATCACACCGATATGGTGCTGGCGTACTCGATACAGGGCCCCTATGGAACCTTCAGTTTACTGGAACATATGAGGGATACCCGCAGGACACTTACTCTTTCCAGTAAAGTTTAGGTTGTTGGATAGTTCCTGAGTGACCAGCGAACTTCCCTTCCAAAAATAAAAAATTACACAAATCACGTCAGAATGTACAAATAGCGTTTATGACCTTCGTACACAAATAGTACCGGTCAGGTTTACTAATGCACACAATTACGTGCGGTACAATCGTTCAGCACATAAGCAACTAATCTTATGTGCGGAGCGACCAGTGGAATCGAAAATTTCGGCTGCGAATTCCTTCAGCCAGAGCTTAATGGCCTATATGGGTTCTGCACCAACACCCCAGGCGTTGTGCCACTGGACTTTTATAGCGGACCTTTTTACCTTATGACCTCCTGGTCTTGTTACCTTATGACCTCCTGGTCTTGTTACACTATGACCTCCTGGTCTTGTTACACCTTATGGTCCGCTATACTCTAATGCTCAAATATTTATTTAACCAGAGATGCCTCCCTAGCCACCGTATATGTCACTTACACGTATGTTCCTTGACGAGTACTCGGCTTTCCTTTTGGTTCCCCCTTTAAAATTGTATAAACACACTCACTCAACACATGTACACTTTTGTTTCTACCTCTATTTCTGCGCAGAAATTTGTCTTCAGCCCAAGTGTGTTACTAATTAGGAGCAGGATCTGTTAAACTAAATTTCGGGTTTTCCAAAAATTGATTTGCGTTATTTACCGCGTCGCGTTATCTACCGCTGTGCGTTACTTATCGCCTTTGCGCTAATTATCGCTTTGCGCTAAAATCCACTTTATCACAACTTGAGCTACGTGGACGTAACCAGACGCTACGTTGCGTAATGTACGCTGCGTGCGTCTGCCTTTCGGATTGCGTACGCTAGTCTTTGTTAGCGACACGTGTACGCAATGCAGAGGATCCACCGTAACACAATATTTATCAATGTAGATGATCCCTGATCATCCACCGCAATCCACACTGCACACTGGCTGCCTCGTCTCTAAGACAAAACCGTGTTCTATACTTTAATTATTACTTTTACTATTAAATAACAGCAAATCTCTTTTTGCACTTTCTATCAACTATAAAAATTGGCAAACAGGAATAGTGATATACGAAAAATGAAATATACAAGTGGAAAGAAATGCAGGTATATGCGTGCGTACGCAAGACAAAAGAAAAATAAACAGTTTTAAAAGACACAAGCGTTTTGTTCTTACTTCCGGTTACCGGGTTCCTTCAGCACTCTTTACCTAAGCGAAGCAGACGCTTATCCCGTCAGCAACTGTGAGACAACCTCCCACCCTTTTGCTGGGGGATAAAGTCTGCTGATCTACCTAGTGCAGATGTGAAAAGGACCGGGCGAGCCCGCAATTGACAATGCTAAATTCCTTTGTCGTATAAACAACCCTTATGAAGCTAAGAACACTGTACGCTGTTTACTTAAGAAATACCGTAATGATACGCTATTTGCGTAACGATCGCTCAGCCGTAGGCGAGACGCTCAAGCGTCACGTTCGCTCACGGCCCAGCGATCACAGGACACGTTATTGGTTATGTCTAGGGGAAAGATTCGCTGTAACGTAGCGTACGCTCGAGACCACGAGGAGGTCACCAGCGGTGCAGACGCTCACAGCACAATACCTTTATATTTAAACCTTTTAACAATGTAATGCGCTATATACCTTAATGTGAATACAGGGTGTAAATGCAACTTTGTGTAGCCTGACTACCTACAAAGCTGTTTGAGCGTCACCGACGCTCAAGTGAACACTTAACACTATAGTAAATACACAGATACTGTTTTAGGGTTCCAAAGCCTATTATCTGTATTATATCTAGTATACTTGTAAAAGAGTAACACAGTACAAATGATACACTACAATATAACAAAGCCTTCCTAACCAAACACCTAACTAAGGGATAAACTACAATACTATCCTGGCCTAACACAATACAATACAATACTATAAAGTATAGTCTAGGGGAGTTACGAGAGAAAAGAGAAAATAGAGAGAGAGAAATAGACACAGAGGGAGAGAGAGAGGAATTGGCTCACAGAAAGACAATGATTACGGAGAGAACTTACGCACAAAGGGTATGATCGCCTGCGCCTCGATATCCAGCTCCCGATTATCAGCAGATAACCGTTGATGAGAGAGTGAGCGCTGGATGTGGTCGGCCTGCCTATTTATGCCCCACACACAATGCAATCTCCTGGTCCTACAATCCTTCAGTTTATTGGACACAGGAATTCGGCCCTGTACTGTAACCAAAGGTCATAGGTTGATTCATACAGGTGGGCTGTGCTGAGTTTAAACGGCTCAGGTGGGTGGGAAACTGGGTTTCCCGCCGCATACCTGAGTATGGGTAAATAATAGAAATGAACATAAACTTCTTATGTTCATAACTATTCGCACGAGCGATTAATACGCTCCAAACCAACACCGGAATATTGCTAATTAAATACTCTTCCGATGGGTATCAAACACTGCTGTATGACTCCTGTTAGACCCTTCGTGCAATACAAAGAGGGATTCCTCCGCTCAGGGACATTCTATCTAAACCAAACTTACAGAAACTATTGAGGGGAACATGATCTATAAACGACATTAATTGTGAACCTTTGTAACGAATGAGTCGCACGCTACGATCACATAAACTCTACCGTAAATGCGCATACTGCGCGTGCGAGTGCACGCTATTGCGGGTATGCGCTTCCACGGGAGAGCGTACGCATGCGCAGCACGGACCAGTGTGCGGTGCAAATATGGCAGTGTGCATTGAGACATTTTTCTGACTTCGACACTGATAAAAAGGTTCAACTAGAAACATTGAAATGTTGATACGAGCCAGACAGTGTCCTGTCTTTTTTTTTCTTGGAGCCGTGAGTTGCGCCTACAGAGAACTTGCTTTATATGGGTGATTGCATGGTCACCAATGGAGGGCACCGGCGTTCAGTAATTTGCATATATTGCACCCTAAGGAGTGCCGCTAACTGACTTTCTACATCTATATATATATATATATGTGTGTGTACTTTTTCATTAGCAGGTGCCTGATGATGGATACATCCTCCTCAGTTTTAATACTGATGCAGGGTATGAACCCCACTCATCCTGTACAGTGAAGGGGTTAAGCAATAAAAGTATGTGGTGCCATATTCCTTTACAGTTTAGGTCAGAGGTTCCCAAACTGTGTGCCGTGGCTCCCTGGGTTGCCTTGGGACACTTGCAGGGGTGCCCTGGGTTGGAGGACCAGGACCAATTCAGAGTATTCATGGTCAATATAATAGGCAAATCCAGTGCTGGTGGCTGCCAGTCATAAAATATGTGGCCAAACAGAAGCAAATCCTGTCCCTCACCACACAACTGACCCTAAGGATGACATATAAACGCGATCTACTTAATGTAATATTTCTTTCTAAATTTCTCAATAAGAAATGTTTGGCCTAGGGGTGCCGTGAAAAAAATTCTGATATTCTAGGGCGCTGTGATTCAAAAAAGATTGGAAACCACTGGTTTAGGTAGATCAAAGTGATGCAAGGTTACAACCATAAAGGGAACAATCAAAAATGAATGCATGTGCTCACAAGGAAGGGGCTGATGTAGCAAGCAGGGAAAACATTTCCTCACTGATCTACTTCTCCACTCTTTTCACTGCTTGATACATTAACACCATAAATATGGCATGCATTTTCATAGACTTGGTGCCAGCAGCAGAACAAATATTGGGTTGTCTTGTTAAAGATAAATTGTTATTGGATGTATGTTCTGCCTTAGCACCAAGTTGGGACCTTACACAAGTACAATAGATAAACCAGAGTAGGGCCATAGAAGGTGCCGTGATCATCTACTGCACCAATGGCAAATGTGCTATTATTTCTGTGTAAATCAAAACGGGCCCTGTTAATTTATCAAGTCTGTGCTCTGTAGGTGTTTATGTTGCAAAAGGCAAGTTAAGTATTTGCATATATAAGCTTTAAAGTTTGATCTATTGGAGCCAAGCAAATAATAGAGCCTGACCCCCCCCCCCCCCCCCCCCATCCCTACCACTACCACAACCAGTGCATGTATCAGAAGTGTTTCAATCACGTTATAAAAGCTTTTGATATTCTTTTCTAGTGCCTGGCTCCATGTTACTCTACATTCACATATTTCATTCTGGGAGTACAGGAGTCAAATACTCTGTTTTCATATAGTGATTGATTTGAGTTGATGATGTGCAGACAAGTGTATTCTGTGTCAGTGCTGCAATCATTCAGCATTGTCCTGAATGTCAGAATGCCATGTCAGCTTCAGAATGAAGTGTGTTGCTCTCCTACATTTAGCACTCTATCTCATCTATAGCAGGACCAGATTGCAGGGCATGTCATTCCTTCATGTAATTGAAGAAAAAGTGAAATGAATAGTACTGGCTGTGTATTTATTATATGAAGTAATCACCACCCCATAGAAACACAACATGTAACAAATGGTGAGCCTCTCTTAAGCCATCAAAACATAACTGTCATTTTGCAGAAATATTGGTTATATGAAATAGGAAATTAGTTTTTATTTTAACATTACTGCATGCAGAGCCAAATCACCAAAGGAGTTATTGCAAGCCCATCGTATCTTAATTAATAAAATAAAAATGAACAAAATTGTGTAATTTTCAAGGCATGGGCCAGTATTTACTAAAAATTCGAGTTTGGCCGATTTGTGTTTTTTTTTCTAAGTCCCAATCCGGGAATTTACTAAGCACCAATCTCGGCAGTGTCTGGTCTATTCGTAATGGTTTGAATGACAGCCTTCCGAAATACGAATGAATAGACCATCGGTCAAACGCGGCTGTTATTTCATAGAATACGGCCATTCACTATTCATTCGTATTTGGGTGTTAGTTTCTGAGTGCTCAAGTGCGGGTCTGTTTTTTTTTGAATCGTTAAAAAAAGCAGCAAAAAAATAGACCTGCTTTTTCCAGTTGAGTTTGGATAACCATGCACGGATCAGTGAGATCTGTGCATGGTTATCTATGGGAAAGGGTCTGTTTAGTTGAAAATCAGGAAAAAAAATTGCGTGGTCCCCCCTCCTCATCATAACCAGCCTCGGGCTCTTTGAGCCGGTCCTGGTTGAAAAAATATGGGGGAAAAAATGACAGAGGTTCCCCCATATTTAATCAACCAGCACCGGGCTCTGCACCTGGTCCTGGTTCCAAAAATACGGGGGACAAAAAGCGTAGGGGTCCCCCGTATTTCTGAAACCAGCACCGGGCTCCACTAGCTGGGGAGATAATGCCACAGCCGGGGGACACTTTGATATCGGTCCCTGCGGCCGTGCCATTAAAACCCCAACTAGTCACCCCTGGCCGGGGTACCCTGGAGGAGTGGGAACCCCTTAAATCAAGGGGTCCCCCCCTCCAGCCACCCAAGGGCCAGGGGTGAAGCCCGAGGCTGTCCCCCCATCCAAGGGCGGCGGATGGGGGGCTGATAGCCTTTTTGTAAAAATGTGAATATTGTTTTTAGTAGCAGTACTACAAGTCCCAGCAAGCCTCCCCCGCAAGCTGGTACTTGGAGAACCACAAGTACCAGCATGCAGTGGAAAACCGGGCCCGCTGGTACCTTTAGTACTACTACTAAAAAAATACCCCCCAAAAAACAGGACACACACACCTTGAAAGTATAAGTTTATTACATTCATGCACACCTACATACATACATACTTACCTAAGTTCACACGAGGGTTGGTCCTCTTCTCCATGTAGAATCCATGGGGTACCTGTGGAAAAAAATTATACTCACAAAATCCAGTGTAGATCGGTCCTCTTCTGTTCTTTGTAAAATCCACGAACTTTGCAAAATAAAAAAAACGGACACCCGACCACGCACTGAAAGGGGCCCCATGTTTTCACAAGGGACCCCTTTCCCCGAATGCCAGGACCCCCCCCCCCCTGACTCCTGTCTAAGGGGGTTCCTTCAGCCAATCAGGGAGTGCCACGTCGTGGCACCCTCCCGATTGGCTGTGTGCTCCTAGCGCCTATGCGCTCCATTGTAACCAATGGTGGGAACTTGGCGGTCAGCGGTTGACCGAAAGTAACCTCACCGCTGACCGCCAAGTTCCCACCATTGGTTACAATGGAGCGCATAGGCGCTACATTGTATCACTGCCGTGTGCTGCCTCACAGACACTAGAGGAGCACACAGCCAATCAGGAGGGTGCCACCTGAATTTTATAGACTTTAATGACCTTTATAAGGTACACATGACCTTTATAAGGTACACAATGAAGCCCTGCACGGACTCACAGATCCGGCCGGGTTTCCTTGTGTTTTTTCAGGCAGTGTTTTACTCATCACTCCCGTAAAACACTGCCTGATATTACGAATCACATCGACATCGGAAAAACGATTGTGCAAAACTCGGCAGTTTAGTGAATGACCGTATCAGGATTCAAAAAGTTGCAGTAAAATGCACCCGATACCATTCGAGTTCAAACACCCTTCAAAACGGACAAAACACGAATATTAGTAAATATTGCCCATGGTTTTGCCTTGTAAGTGATTGCCCCTTGAAAACAATGGGCCACATTGCACACCTCCGGTGATCTCTGATGCCATTACATCCCACCAATAGTTTTCTACCATTATATTATAAGCTTTGGAAAGTGTAGCTTCTGGAACTTGAGACATATGGGAAATACAGTGAGTGAGTGAGTGGAGTGAAACCTCCAAAAATCACAATGCAGGGAGGGGGGTACAGGGATAGGGACCAATAATTTTAAATAATATATTGCCAATTAATATAGAAAAGAAAAATGGGTAAGTATATTCAGTGGAAAACGATTCCTAATTTTTGAAGGAAAAAAGATTCAGTACATGGAGGTGCTCCCATAGATTATATATACTGTAGTACAAAGATTTGAAAATGAGAGAAAGGTACTCTTTTGTTTGGGGTACACTACTACCCTATTACTGCCTATTACATTGACCTGGTAGAAAAGAACACCAGTAGCCACCAGCAGCTGGCTGGAAGGGTCTGGCCATGGCCTTTGCAGGGTGTGGGAAGGGCAAGCAATGGACCCTGCCCCTCTGACGGCGCGCAGTATATATAAAGCAGGTGAGACAGTTATTTGCCTTCTCACCTGCATCATCTGCAGCCCCAGCACTGACCACTCCTACTCCCGGTCAATGCACTACTCACCCCACAAAGGGTCTCACCTCTTCCTGTCAGACTGATTCACCTTCTCGCTCTGCCAGGAAGTGGTCAGAAGTGTACCTGGTGCCTCCGCTCTGAGCACTGTGGGACCTCTGATTCAGACTTTGAGTTGAATTGCAGCTATTTTTGCTTTACTAATACTAGTGGACCTGATGGTCAAGACTTAAGAACCATCTATTTCCTGAAGCCTTATTTTATGCTGGTTTTCAATCATTCAGTGTTATACAAGCTCCAAAGGTTTGAAGCTTGTTAACTGAAGCCTATAACAAAGGGGGGATGCAGTCACTTTACCTCCAATCAAAATCCCGACGGTCGAAATCCCGACAGCAATTGACCGACGGTCAAAATCCCGACCAGGTCAAAATCCCAACATGGACAAAATACCGACATGTAAAATACCGACAAGGTCAAAATACCGACATGTAAAATGCCGACATGAGTTTTTCATGATTTTTTAATAGATACCGACTTGTTCATACTTTACCATCCCAGTGGACCCGGAGGGGGAATATAACAGTGTGCCAAAGCACCGTGCCCAAAGCATGGCGAGTGCAGCGTGCCATGCGAGAGGACGCAGTACACTTATATGGTGTCCATGTCGACATATGTCGACACACACACACAAAAACAATGAAAAACGCATGTTGGTATTTCGACCTGTCGGCATTTTACATGTCGGTATTTTGACCTTGTCACTGTTTTAAATGTCGGTATTTTGTCCATGTCGGGATTTTGACCTTGTCAGGATTTTGACCATCGGTCAATTGCTGTCGGGATTTTGATTGGAGGTATTTCATACCGATCCTAACAAAGGCCATCCGAGAAAATCACCTTTTCAGTCATATATATATTAAATATGTGCGGCTGGCACTTTTCGTGTTTTGGTTTTGGTTCTAATTCCACTTTCGTGTTTTGGTTTTGGCTTGGTTTTACCAAAAAACCCCTTTCGTGATTTGGTTTTGGATCTGGTTGATTTTTGAAAAAAAAAACACATAAAAACAGCTAAAATTACAGAATTTGGGGGTAATTTTGATCCTACGATATTATTAACCTCAATAACATTCATTTCCACTCATTTCCAGTCTATTCAGAACACCTCACACCTCACAATATTGTTTTTAGGCCAAAAGGTTGCACCAAGGTGGCTGTATGACTAAGCTAAGCGACACAAGTATGCAGCACAAACACCTAGCCCATCTAGGAGTGGCACTGCAGTGGCAGAGAGGATGTCACTTTTAAAAAATAGTCCCCAAACAGCACATGATGCAAAGAAGAAAAAGAGGTGCAATGAGGTAGCTGGATGACTAAGCTAAGTGACACAACTGTGCGGCACAAACACCTGGCCCATCTAGGAGTGGCACTGCAGTTACAGACAGGATGGCACTTAAAAAAAACTAGTCCCCAAACAGCACATGATGCAAAGAAGAAAAAGAGGTGCAAGATGGAATTGTCCTTGGACCCTCCCACCCACCCGTATGTTGTATAAACAGGACATGCACACTTTAACAAACCAATCATTTCAGCGACAGGGTCTACCACACGACGGGTGTGGTATTGAAAGTCGACAGTAACTAGGTCGACAATGTCTAGGTCGACCACTATTGGTCGACAGTAACTAGGTCGACAGGGTGTCTTGGTCGACAGGGTCTTTAGGTCGACATGTTCTAGGTCGACAGGTCAAAAGGTCGACATGAGTTTTTAATGTTATTTTGGTGTCGTTTTCTTCGTAGAGTGACCGGGAACCCCAATTAGTGCACCGCGTCCCCTCGCATGGCTCACTTCGCTCGCCATGCTTCGGGCATGGTGCCTTCGCTCCGCTACCACTTCACTCGGCACAGATTACCGTTCCAATCGTAGTCCACGTGGATCGTTAAGTATGAAAATGTTCAAAAAAAGAAAAAAAAACTCATGTCGACCTTTTGACCTGTGGACCTAGAACATGTCGACCTAAAGACCCTGTCGACCTAGACACCCTGTCGACCTAGTTACTGTCGACCAATAGTGGTCGACCTAGACATTGTCGACCTAGTTACTGTCGACTTTCAGTCCGGATCCCACCACACGACTGTGGCTGAAATGACAGGTTTGTTTTGGCCTCCACCAAAAAAGAAGCAATCAATCTCTACTTGCACAAACTGGCTCTACAGAGGCCAACTCCAATTCCTCACCCCTTTCACTGTGTTTATCCTCCTCCTCACAGAGTATTAATTCGTCCCCATTGGAATCCACCATCACAGGTCCCTATGTACTTTCTGGAGACAATTGCTGGAAAAGGTCTTCCTGGAGGAATTTATAATTCATTTTGATGAACATCATCTTCGCCACATTCTGTGGAAGTAACCTCCTACGCGGATCGCTGACAAGGTTACCGGCTGCACTAAACACTCTTTCGTAGTACACACTGGAGGGGGGGCAACTTAGGTAAAATAAAGCCAGTTTGTGCAAGTGCATCCAAATTGCCTATTTATCCTGCCAGTATACTTATGGACTGTCTGACATGCCTACTTGGATGCTGTCACTCATATAATCCTCTACCATTCTTTCAATGGTAACAGAATCATATGCAGTGAAAATAGACATGTCAGTGATCGTTGGCAGGTCCTTCAGTCTGGACCAGATGTCAGCTTTCACTCCTGACTGCCCTGCATCACTGCCAGCGGGTGGGCTAGGAAATCTTATCCTTTTTCCTTGCAGCCCAGTGGTGGGAGAAATTGAAGGACGAGCTGTTGACAGGTCACGTTCCGCTTGAGTTGACAATTTACTCACCAGCAGGTCTTTCCACCTCTGCACAATTGTGTTTGCCGGAAAGAGAGATACAACATAGGCTTTAAACCTAGGATCGAGCACGGTGGCCAAAATGTAGTGCTCTAATTTCAACAGATTGACCACACTTGAATCCTGGCAAAGCGAATGAAGGGCTCCATCCACAAGTCCCATATACTTTACGGAATCGCTCCGTCTTAGCTCCTTCTTCAATTTCTCCAGCTGCTTCTGCAAAAGCCTGATGAGGGGAATGACCTGACTCAAGCTGACAGTGTCTGAACTGACTTCACGTGTGGCAAGTTTGAAGGTTTGGAGAACCTTGCACAAGATGGAAATCATTCTCCACTGTGCTTGAGTCAGGTGCATTACCCCTCCTTTGTCTATATCGTTGGTGGATGTATAGGCTTGAATGGCCTTTTGCTGCTCCTCCATCCTCTGAAGCATATAAAGTGTTGATTTCAACCTCGTTACCACCTCTTGCTTCAGTTGATGGCAGGGCAGGTTCAGCCGTGTTTGCTGGCACTCCAGTCTTCGGCACGCGGTGGCTGAATGCCGAAAGTGGCCCGCAAATTTTCGGGCCACCGACAGCATCGCCTGCACACCCGTCATTTTTCAAAAAATTCTGCACCACCAAATTAATTGTATGTGCAAAACATGGGACGTGCTGGAATTTGCCCAGATGTAATGCACGCACAATATTGGTGGCATTGTCCTATATCACAAATCCCCAGGAGAGTCCAATTGGGGTAAGCCATTCTGCAATGATGTTCCTCAGTTTCCATAAGAGGTTGTCAGCTGTGTGCCTCTTACGGAAAGCGGTGATACATAGTGTAGCCTGCCTAGGAACGAGTTGGTGTTTGCAAGATACTGCTACTGGTGCCGCTGCTGTTGTTGCTACGGGAGGCCATACATCTACCCAGTGGGCTGTTACAGTCATATAGTCCTTAGTCTGCCCTGTTCCACTTGTCCACATGTCCGTGGTTAAGTGGACAATGGATACAACCGCATTTTGTAGGACACTGGTAACTCCTTTTCTGACGTCTGTGTACATTCTCGGTATCACCTGCCTAGAGAAGTGGAACCTAGATGGGATTTGATACCGGGAACACAGTACCTCAAACAATTCTCCAAGTCCCACTGAACTAATGGCAGATACCGGACACACATCTAACAACAACATAGCTGTCAAGGCCTCAGTTATCCGCTTTGCAAAAGGATGACTGCTGTCATATTTTTTTATTTTTTTGGCTCTGGACCGGTACAGGTCATGGACAGGTGGGAGGTCAACTCCGATGATCTTCTCAGCAGACCTTACCACTATTTGGAGCCTGCGTTTGTCTCTCTCGCTGGCGGAGCTATACCAGACATAATCGAGGAGCACAGGACAGATTCTATGATTGCGGAGTAGAAGAGGAGCAGGAGATTCTGTGGGAAGAAGTTTAACATCCCACAGAATCTCCTGCTCCTCTTCTACTACGCAATTGTAGAATCGGTCCAGTGCTCCTCGCCGGGTTGACTGACTGTCCTGTCGCTGAACTCCGATCTTCTGATTGGAATGAACACCATGTACTTTTACTTGATCTGTGTACTACATATATACACCCCCCCCTCTTGTCTACGTGTTCCCCCCGGGCTGCTGCACTGTAAACCAAAAACAAATTCCTAGTATACGCAAGATTACCTGGCGAATAAAGCTGATTCTGATTCTGATATTTCATCTTCCTCACAAAGGACTGTTGGACAGTCAATTGCTTACTGGAAGTAGTACAAGTGGTCTTCCGACTTCCCCTCTGGGATGACGCTCGACTCCCAGCAGAAACAACAGCAGCGGCAGCAACAGCAGGCGTACCACTCAAGGATCCTCCGGAGGAATCCCGGTTAGGAGAGGACTCCTCAGTCTTGACAGTGACATGGTCTGCAGGACTACTGACGTTCCTAACTGAGGAGGAAGTTGACGTTGAGTGAGTTGGTGGTGTGGCTTGCAGGAGCTTGGGTACAGGAGGATTTAGGTGTCAGTGGACTGCTTACGCTCTTACCCAAATTCTCACAATTGACACTGACTTCTGATGAATGCTCAGCAGGTGACGTATAAGGGAGGATGTTCCTAGGTTGTTAACATCCTTACTCCTACTTATTACAGATTGACAGAGGCAACACATGGCTTGACAACTGTTGTCCGCATTTCTTTTTAAATAATTCTACACCGAAGAGGTGGCTTTTTTGGTAGTTTGCCCAGGCATCACAATGGGCTTCTTTATCCCACGGACAACAGGTGTCTCCCCCGATGCCTGACTTAAACAAACCACATCACCATCAGAATCCTCATCGTCAACTTCCTCCTCAGCACCAGTAACACCCATATCCTCATCCTGATGTACTTCAACAGTGGCATCTTCAATTTCAATATCAGGAACTGGACTGTGGGTGCTCCTTCCAGCACTTGCAGGGGGTGTGCAAATGGTGGAAGGAGCCACCTCTTCCCGTCCAGTGTTGGGAATGTCAGGCATCGCAACCGCCGACACACTTGGACTCTCTTTGGGGATTTGTGATACCATCTCAGAACGCACAGTTCTTTTCTGTGCTTTTTCCAACTTAACTCTTTTAATTTTTCTAGTGGGAGGATGATGGCTTCCATCGTCATGTGAAGCTGAACCACTAGTCATGAACATAGGCCAGGGCCTCAGCCGTTCCTTGCCACTCTGTATCATAAATGGCATATTGGCAAGTTTACGTTTCTCCTCAGACCATTTAAATTTCTTTTTTTGGGTCTTTTTACTGAACTTTGGCTTTTTGGATTTTACATGCCCTCTACTATCACATTGGGCATCGGCCATGGCAGACGACGTTGATGGCATTTCATCATCTATGTCATGGCTAGTGGCAGCAGCTTCAGCAGTAGGGGGAATTGGTTCTTGATCTGTCCCTATTTTATCCTCCAAATTTTTGTTCTCCATTATGTTTCTGGAGTTATATAACACAATATGCGGCAAAGGAATGACTGATGGCTGATGGCCAGGACACTACCACTGGTCTGATGCAGCACAACACAGCAACACTATGAGGGACTTGTGGTTGTTATTATTATTATATGGCAGCAGTGGACATATAGCAGCAGCGTATACCACTGTGACTGCCTGGTCACTGGAATGACTGATGGCCAGGACACTACCACTGGTCTGATGCAGCACAACACAGCAATACTGTGAGGGACTTGTTGATGTTATTATTGTTATAAGGCAGCAGTGGACATATAGCAGCAGCATATACCACTGTGACTGCCTGGTCACTGGAATGACTGATGGCCAGGAGACTACCACTGGTCTGATGCAGCACAACACAGCAACACTGTGAGTAACTTGTTGTTGCTAATAAGTTGTTATTTTTATTATACGGCAGTAGTGGACATATAGTAGTGATGTGCACCGGACATTTTTCGGGTTTTGTGTTTTGGTTTTGGATTCGGACGCGTTTTGGCAAAACCTCCCTGAAATTTTTTTGTCAGATTCGGGTGTGTTTTGGATTCGGGTGTTTTTTACAAAAACCCCTCAAAAACAGCTTACATCATAGAATTTGGGGGTCATTTTGATCCCATAGTATTATTAACCTCAATAACCATAATTTCCACTCATTTTCAGTCTATTCTGAACACCTCACACCTCACAATATTATTTTTAATCCTAAAATTTGCACCGAGGTCGCTGGATGACTAAGCTAAGCGACCCAAGTGGCCGACACAAACACCTGGCCCATCTAGGAGTGGCACTGCAATGTCAGGCAGGATGGCACTTCAAAAAAATAGTCCCCAAACAGCACATGATGCAAAGAAAAAAAGTGGTGCACCAAGGTCGCTGGATGGCTAAGCTAAGCGACACAAGTGGCCGACACAAACACCTGGCCCATCTAGGACTGGCACTGCAGTGTCAGGCAGGATGGCACTTCAAAAAAATAGTCCCCAAACAGCACATGATGCAATGAAAAATGAAAGAAAAAAGAGGTGCAATATGGAATTGTCCTTGGGTCCTCCCACCCACCCTTATGTTGTATAAACAGGACATGCACACTTTAACAAACCCATCATTTCAGCGACAGGGTCTGCCACACGACTGTGACTGAAATGACTGGTTGGTTTGGGCCCCCACTAAAATAGAACCAATCAATCTCTCCTTGCACAAACTGGCTCTACAGAGGCAAGATGTTCACCTCCTCCTTATCCTCCGATTGATCACATCTTTCACTGTGTACATCCCCCTCCTCACAGATTACTAATTCGTCCCCACTGGAATCCACCATCTCAGGTCCCCGTATACTTTCTGGAGGCAATTGCTGTTGAATGTCTCCACGGAGGAATTGATTATAATTCATTTTGATGAACATCATCTTCTCCACATTTTCTGGAAGTAACCTCGTACGACGATTGCTGACAAGGTGAGCGGCTGCACTAAACACTCTTTCGGAGTACACACTGGAGGGGGGGAAACTTAGGTAAAATAAAGCCAGTTTGTGCAAGGGCCTCCAAATTGCCTCTTTTTCCTGCCAGTATACGTCTGACGTGCCTACTTGGATGCGGTCACTCATATAATCCTCCACCATTCTTTCAATGGTGACAGAATCATATGCAGTCACAGTAGACGACATGTCAGTAATCGTTGGCAGGTCCTTCAGTCCGGAACAGATGTCAGCACTCGCTCCAGACTACCCTGCATCACCGCCAGCGGGTGGGCTCGGAATTCTTAGCCTTTTCCTCGCACCCCCAGTTGCGGGAGAATGTGAAGGAGGAGCTGTTGACGGGTCACGTTCCACTTGACTTGACAAGTGTCTCACCAGCAGGTCTTTGCACCTCTGCAGACTTGTGTCTGCTGGAAAGAGAGATACAACGTAGGCTTTAAACCTAGGATCGAGCACGGTGGCCAAAATGTAGTGCTCTGATTTCAACAGATTGACCACCCGTGAATCCTGGTTAAGCGAATTAAGGGCTCCATCCACAAGTCCCACATGCCTAGCAGAATCGCTTCATTTTAGCTCCTCCTTCAATCTCTCCAGCTTCTTCTGCAAAAGCCTGATGAGGGGAATGACCAGACTCAGGCTGGCAGTGTCTGAACTGACTTCACGTGTGGCAAGTTCAAAGGGTTGCAGAACCTTGCACAACGTTAAAATCATTCTCCACTGCGCTTGAGTCAGGTGCATTCCCCCTCCTTTGCCTATATAGTAGGTAGCTATATAGGCTTGGATGGCCTTTTGCTGCTCATCCATCCTCTGAAGCATATAGAGGGTTGAATTCCGCCTCGTTACCACCTCTTGCTTCAGATGATGGCGGGGCAGGTTCAGGAGTGTTTGCTGGTGCTCCAGTCTTCGGCACGCGGTGGCTGAATGCCTAAAGTGGCCCGCAATTCTTCGGGCCACCGACAGCATCTCTTGAACGCCCCTGTCGCTTTTTAAATAATTCTGTACCACCAAATTCAATGTGTGTGCAGATCATGGGACGTGCTGGAATTTGCCCACATGTAATGCACGCACAATATTGGTGGCGTTGTCCGATGTCACAAATCCCCAGGAAAGTCCAAATGGGGTAAGCCATTCTGCGATGATGTTCCTCAGTTTCCGTAAGAGGTTGTCAGCTGTGTGCCTCTTATGGAAAGCGGTGATACAAAGCGTAGCCTGCCTAGGAACGAGTTGGCGTTTGCGATATGCTGCTACTGGTGCCGCCGCTGCTGTTCTTGCTGCGGGAGGCAATACATCTACCCAGTGGGCTGTCACAGTCATATAGTTCTGAGTCTGCCCTGCTCCACTTGTGCACATGTCCGTGGTTAAGTGGACATTGGGTACAACTGCATTTTTTAGGACACTGGTGACTCTTTTTCTGACGTCTGTGTACATTCTCGGTATCGCCTGCCTAGAGAAATGGAACCTAGATGGTATTTGGTACCGGGGACACAGTACCTCAATAAATTCTCTAGTTCCCTTTGAATTAACGGTGGATACCGGAAACACGTTTAACACCACCCAGGCTGCCAAGGCCTGAGTTATCCGCTTTGCAGCAGGATGACTGCAGTGATATTTCATCTTCCTTGCAAAGGACTGTTGTACAGTCAATTGCTCACTGGAAGTAGTACAAGTGGTCTTCCGACTTCCCCTCTGGGATGACGATCGACTCCCAGCAGCAACAACAGCAGCGCCAGCAGCAATAGGCGTTACACTCAAGGATGCATCGGAGGAATCCCAGGCAGGAGAGGACTCCTCAGACTTGACAGCGACATGGGCTGCAGGACTATTGGCTTTCCTGTCTAAGGAGGAAATTGACACTGAGGGAGTTGGTGGTGTGGTTTGCAGGAGCTTGGCTACAAGAGTAAGGGGTTTAGTTGTCAATGGACTGCTTCCGCTGTCACCCAAAGTTTTTGAATTTGTCAATGACTTCTGATGAATGCGCTCCAGGTGACGTATAAGGGAGGATGTTCCTAGGTGGTTAACGTCCTTACCCCTACTTATTACAGCTTGACAAAGGCAACACACGGCTTGACAAATGTTGCCCGCATTTCTGTTAAAATAATTCCACACCGACTAGGTGATTTTTTTGTAATTTGACCAGGCATGTCAATGGCCATATTCGTCCCACGGACAACAGGTGTCTCCCTGGGTGCCTGACTTAAACAAACCACCTCACCATCAGAATCCTCCTTGTCAATTTACTCCCCAGCGCCAGCAACACCCATATCCTCATCCTGGTGTACTTCAACACTGACATCTTCAATTTGACTATCAGGAACTGGACTGCGGGTGCTCCTTCCAGCACTTGCAGGGGGCGTGCAAATGGTGGAAGGCGCCACCTCTTCCCGTCCAGTGTTGGGAAGGTCAGGCATCGCAACCGACACAATTGGACTCTCCCTGGGGATTTGTGATTTAGAAGAACACACAGTTCTTTGCCGTGCTTTTGCCAGTTTAAGTCTTTTCATTTTTCTAGCGAGAGGATGAGTGCTTCCATGCTCATGTGAATCTGAACCACTAGCCATGAACATAGGCCAGGGCCTCAGCCGTTCCTTGCCACTCCGTGTCGTAAATGGCATATTGGCAAGATTACGCTTCACATCAGACGCTTTTAATTTAGATTTTTGGGTCATTTTACTGAACTTTTGTTTTTTGGATTTTACATGCTCTCCACTATGACATTGGGCATCGGCCTTGGCAGACGACGTTGATGGCATTTCATCGTCTCGACCATGACTAGTGGCAGCAGCTTAAGCACGAGGTGGAAGTGGATCTTGATCTTTCCCTATTTTACCCTCCACATTTTTGTTCTCTATTTTTTAATGTGTGGAATTATATGCCAGTAATATATCAATAGCACTGGCCTACTGTACCATACTGCTATATATTATATACTGGTGGTCAGCAAAATTCTGCCCTGTCCTCCTACTATATATACTGCGCACAACTAAAATGCACCACAGGTATGGATAGATAGTATACTTGACGACACAGAGGTAGGTAGAGCAGTGGCCTACTGTACCGTACTGCTATATATTATATACTGGTGGTCAGCAAAATTCTGCACTGTCCTCCTACTATATATATACTGCGCACAACTAAAATGCACCACAGGTATAGATGGATAGTATACTTGACGGCACAGTGGTAGGTAGAGCAGTGGCCTACTGTACCGTACTGCTATATATTATATACTGGTGGTCAGCAAAATTCTGCACTGTCCTCCTACTATATATATACTGCGCACAACTAAAATGCACCACAGGTATGGATGGATAGTATACTTGACGACACAGAGGTAGGTAGAGCAGTGGACTACTGTACTGTACTGCTATATAATACTGGTGGTCACTGGTCAGCAAAATTCTGCACTGTCCTCCTACTATATACTACAGTGCAGCACAGATATGGAGCGTTTTTCAGGCAGAGAATGTAGATATTTTCAGCACTCTGAGCACAGATATTTTCAGCACACTGAGCACAGATATTTGCAGCACACTGAGCACAGATATTTGCAGCACACTGAACACAGAAACTGAGAGAATGCTGCACGTCCTCTCCCTATCATCTTCAATGCACGAGTGAAAATGGCAGCGTCGCGCGGCTTCTTTTATAGAATACGAATCTCGCAAGAATCCGACAGTGGGATGATGACGTTCGTGCGCGCTCGGGTTAACCGAGCAAGGCGGGAGGTTCCGAGTCTGCCTCGGAACCGTGTAAAATGGGTGAAGTTCGGGGGGGTTCGGATTCCGAGGATCCCAATCAGCTCATCACTAATATATATATATATATATATATATATATATATTTTTTTTTTTTTTTTTTTTTTTCATACACATCTTTCACATATATATTTCACACACATCTTCCATCTGGCAATATACACCTGTTTGTCATTATTATTTGAGGGGGGCTGCGCCAATTCTATTTCTGGCAAAGGGCACCAAAAATTTTAGTTGCGGCTCTCTTTGGGAAATGTAAACAGACTCAAAATAATTATGACAAACAGGTGTATATTGCCAGATGGAAGGAGGCTAAGAAGGTGATCAGGCGTGCAAAGTCAGAAGCTGAGGAGAAAATGTCCCAGTCATTAGACAAAGGAGGCAAAACTTTATTTTTTAAGTATATAAGTGAAATGCGTAAATCGAATGGAGGAATAATAACACTTAAGAGAGAGTAGATGTAGCGTATCTAGGCTCTAATAAGGCATTTGACCCTGTCCCAGTTCACAGACTGCTATAAAAACTCAAAAGCATGGGATTGGATTATAAAACAGTTAAATGGACCCAGGATAGGAAACAGACAGTTGTAGTAAATGAAGTGCATTCTATGGAGGGAAATGTTACCAGTGGAATAACCTAGGGATTCTGCTGTCCTCAGTGGCGTAACTAGAAATTTTTATTCGCCAAGCCAAAAATGTTTCTGGGCTAGTGCTCTTTGATATCTGTGTTGGTGACATTACAACAGGGTAGACACACTAGGAGGGGATAAACATATGATTGATGATGTAGGTAGACTTGAAAATGGTCAAGAATGTGGCTACTACAGTTTAATGCTAAAAAATTCAAAATCATACACTCAAAAACCCACAAGCTAAATATAGGTACTATAATGGAAACTACTTAGGAGAAAAGGAATTTAGGAGTTGCTATTTCAAACAAAGCAATGAGAAAGGCAAGTCAGAGGCTTGGTTACTTATGGATAGGAATCAGTAGTAGAAAAAAAGAAGTAATAATGTCACTGTATAGGTATGACCTCATCTGGAAAACTGTGCCCAGTTCTGGAGACCATTTCCCAGAAAGATATAAATACATTAGCGTACAAAAGAAGGGCAACTACAATGGTGCATGGCCTACTGTACATCACAAAACTTATCTGCAAAGACTAAAAGATCTTAACATGTATAGTTTGGTCAGAGAAGGGAAAGTGGGGACACGATAGAAACTTTCAATTATAACAAGGGTTTTAACAGAGTCCAGGAGGGAAACATTCATCTAAAGAAAATAAATGTTAGAACTCGGGGACATGCACTGAAACTGGAAGGAGGCAGATTCAGGGGAAATTTAAGGAAAAAATATTTCACAGAAAGGGTAGTGAAAAAGTGGAATAGCCTCCCATCAAAGGTGGTAGAGGCTAAGACAGTAGAGCAATTTAAACATGCTTGGGATAGGCCTTACGAAGAACAAAGGATAAAAAAAGGGTTCAGATTACCTAAAGGATAAAAAAAAAGGGGCAAACTAGATGGACTAAGTAGTTCTTATCTGCCATCAAATTCTATGTTTGTATGTTTGTATGTTACCTCACTGCCAGATGGGTCCCTGATCCCCGTGGCTGAATTACAGCTTCTCGACTTTCTCTCTCCTCATAAAGCCATTTTACCACGTCCCAACTGCTCTTTTTAAAATTGATGGCATGTGCTGCCAATCAGGGCCATCTTAACGTATAGGCACACTGGGCAGCTGCCCAAGTCCCCATGTTATAAAGGGGCCTTTGAGCACGGGCGGGCTGGTGCCTTCAGTCCAGAGCTTCTTTTGGGAGGCAGGTAGGGAATGCTGTACAGCCGCTCTGATTGTGAATGGCAGTCACTGTCGGCAGCCAAACAGTGATTGGCTGTCAGCATCCTGAATAATAGATAAGTGGAGCTATCACAGTGCTGACAGACATTTACTGTATGGAAGCATGGGGAGAGAAGGTGCGGGATCACAGAAGGGGTAAAGTATGATTTTTTCTTATGTATTCCTGTGGATGGCTGTGTAGGTACCCCAGTGCATTGCTTTGCCCAGGCCAGGGCCTACAATGCTGTTAAGATGGCTCTGCTGCTGGCATGTAGCAGCCCTCTGGGACAGTGCAGTACAATAGCAAGGCATGCAATGCTGGTCTGTGTCTGCAGACCAGAACATTCAACACTCATTTTACAATAAAGAAGCAATTTTATATTCACATTAACCCAATACATTGATGTCACTGCCCCTTTTCAGTGATACCTTGCTCTGGTGAGGTATCACACATTTAGAGACTCAAGTAGTAATACAGAAAGTGAATTAATTAATAAGAACCACACACTATGGTAGACCAGAGCCACTAGTCAACTTAAGGTAGTTTATTTGGAAGGATAAATAATTAAAACTGGGGATGTGTGTTTAGTACCAATAGTTCAACACTAATAATCAGACCAGGTGCATGCTGGATCGACCTGCTTCATTCCACCTGACCCTATGCCCACATTGTCCCGTTTCATTCTATAACGCCTTCTGGGTTGTATATACTGTAGTGATGAGCGGGTTCGGTTTGAACCCCCCCGAACTTCACCCATTTTACACGGGTTCGAGGCAGGTTCGAACCTTCCCGCCTTGCTCGGCTAACCCGAGCGCGCCCGAACGTCATCATCCCGCTGTCAGATTCTCGCGAGATTCGGATTCTATATAAGCAGCCGCGCGTCGCCGCCATTTTCACACGTGCATTGAGATTGATAGGGAGAGGACGTGGCTGGCGTCCTCTCCGTTTATATAGTTATATACTACACAGTTGATCTGATTGCTTAGCTTATTGTGGGGAGGATTGGGGAGCAGCTGTTAGGAGGAGTACGGTGCAGAGTTTTGCTAATAGTTATCCGTTCTCTGCCTGAAAAAAACGCTCCATACCATATCTGTGCTCAGTGTGCTGCATGATATATCTGTGCTGAGTGCTCACACTGCTTAATTGTGGGGACTGGGGAGCAGCTATAGCAGGAGTACAGTGCACAGTTTTGCTGACAGTGACCACCAGTATACGTTTGTCTGCCTGAAAAACACTCCTGTGGTGTCTTTTTTTTTTATACTATAAACGCAGTCTGCTGACAGTGTCCACCAGGTCCATTATACTGTATATAGCAGTACGGTAGGCCACTGCTGTACCTACCTCTGTGTCGTCACTCTTCGTCCATAAGTATACTATCCATCCATCTACATTGTATACCTGTGGTGTCTTTTTTTCTTTATACTATAAACGCAGTCTGCTGACAGTGTCCACCAGGTCCATTATACTGTATATAGCAGTACGGCAGGCCACTGCTGTACCTACCTCTGTGTCGTCACTCGTCGTCCATAAGTATACTATCCATCCATCTACATTGTATACCTGTGGTGTCTTTTTTTTTTATACTATAAACGCAGTCTGCTGACAGTGTCCACCAGGTCCATTATACTGTATATAGCAGTACGGTAGGCCACTGCTGTACCTACCTCTGTGTCGTCACTCGTCGTCCATAAGTATACTATCCATCCATCTACATTGTATACCTGTGGTGTCTTTTTTTTTTAATACTATAAACGCAGTCTGCTGACAGTGTCCACCAGGTCCATTATACTGTATATAGCAGTACGGTAGGCCACTGCTGTACCTACCTCTGTGTCGTCACTCGTCGTCCATAAGTCATACTTGCCTACCTGACCCTCTCCATGAGGGAGAAAATGGTCTGTTCCTGGACTTTCCTGGTAACCTTTGGTTAAACACCTTTCTTATCAATTAACTAGCTCACCACAGGTGATGGCAATCATACATTACCAGGAAAGTCCAGGAACAGAGCATTTTCTCCCTCATGGAGAGGGTCAGGTAGGCAAGTATGCCATAAGTATACTATCCATCCATCTACATTGTATACCTGTGGTGTCTTTTTTTCTTTTTACTATAAACGCAGTCTGCTGACAGTGTCCACCAGGTCCATTATACTGTATATAGCAGTACGGTAGGCCACTGCTGTACCTACCTCTGTGTCGTCACTCGTCGTCCATAAGTATACTATCCATCCATCTACATTGTATACCTGTGGTGTCTTTTTTTTTATACTATAAATGCAGTCTGCTGACAGTGTCCACCAGGTCCATTATACTGTATATAGCAGTACGGTAGGCCACTGCTGTACCTACCTCTGTGTCGTCACTCGTCGTCCATAAGTATACTATCCATCAATCTACATTGTATACCTGTGGTGTCTTTTTTTTTATACTATAAACGCAGTCTGCTGACAGTGTCCACCAGGTCCATTATACTGTATATAGCAGTACGGTAGGCCACTGCTGTACCTACCTCTGTGTCATCACTCGTCGTCCATAAGTATACTATCCATCCATCTACATTGTATACATGTGGTGTCTTTTTTTTTATAGTATAAACGCAGTCTGCTGACAGTGTCCACCAGGTCCATTATACTGTATATAGCAGTACGGTAGGCCACTGCTGTACCTACCTCTGTGTCGTCACTCGTCGTCCATAAGTATACTATCCATCCGTCTACATTGTATACCTGTGGTGTCTTTTTTTTATACTATAAACGCAGTCTGCTGACAGTGTCCACCAGGTCCATTATACTGTATATAGCAGTACGGTAGGCCACTGCTGTACCTACCTCTGTGTCGTCACTCGTCATCCATAAGTATACTATCCATCCATCTACATTGTATACCTGTGGTGTCTTTTTTTCTTTATACTATAAACGCAGTCTGCTGACAGTGTCCACCAGGTCCATTATACTGTATATAGCAGTACGGTAGGCCACTGCTGTACCTACCTCTGTGTCGTCACTCGTCGTCCATAAGTATACTATCCATCCATCTACATTGTATACCTGTGGTGTCTTTTTTTCTTTTTACTATAAACGCAGTCTGCTGACAGTGTCCACCAGGTCCATTATACTGTATATAGCAGTACGGTAGGCCACTGCTGTACCTACCTCTGTGTCATCACTCGTCGTCCATAAGAATACTATCCATCCATCTACATTGTATACCTGTGGTGTCTTTTTTTCTTTATACTATAATCGCAGTCTGCTGACAGTGTCCACCAGGTCCATTATACTGTATATAGCAGTACGGTAGGCCACTGCTGTACCTACCTCTGTGTCATCACTCGTCATCCATAAGTATACTATCCATCCATCTACATTGTATACCTGTGGTGTCTTTTTTTTAAATACTATAAATGCAGTCTGCTGACAGTATTCACCAGGTCCATTATACTGTATATAGTAGTACGGTAGGCCACTGCTGTACCTACCTCTGTGTTGTCACTCGTTGTCCATAAGTATACTATCCATCCATCTACATTGTATACCTGTGGTGTCTTTTTTTTATACTATAAACGCAGTCTGCTGACAGTGTCCACCAGGTCCATTATACTGTATATAGCAGTACGGTAGGCCACTGCTGTACCTACCTCTGTGTCATCACTCGTCGTCCATAAGTATACTATCCATCCATCTACATTGTATACCTGTGGTGTCTTTTTTTTTATACTATAAACGCAGTCTGCAGACAGTGTCCACCAGGTCCATTATACTGTATATAGCAGTACGGTAGGCCACTGCTGTACCTACCTCTGTGTCGTCACTCGTCGTCCATAAGTATACTATCCATCCGTCTACATTGTATACCTGTGGTGTCTTTTTTTTATACTATAAACGCAGTCTGCTGACAGTGTCCACCAGGTCCATTATACTGTATATAGCAGTACGGTAGGCCACTGCTGTACCTACCTCTGTGTCGTCACTCGTCATCCATAAGTATACTATCCATCCATCTACATTGTATACCTGTGGTGTCTTTTTTTCTTTATACTATAAACGCAGTCTGCTGACAGTGTCCACCAGGTCCATTATACTGTATATAGCAGTACGGTAGGCCACTGCTGTACCTACCTCTGTGTCGTCACTCGTCGTCCATAAGTATACTATCCATCCATCTTCATTGTATACCTGTGGTGTCTTTTTTTCTTTTTACTATAAACGCAGTCTGCTGACAGTGTCCACCAGGTCCATCATACTGTATATAGCAGTACGGTAGGCCACTGCTGTACCTACCTCTGTGTCATCACTCGTCGTCCATAAGTATACTATCCTTCCATCTACATTGTATACCTGTGGTGTCTTTTTTTCTTTATACTATAAACGCAGTCTGCTGACAGTGTCCACCAGGTCCATTATACTGTATATAGCAGTACGGTAGGCCACTGCTGTACCTACCTCTGTGTCATCACTCGTCATCCATAAGTATACTATCCATCCATCTACATTGTATACCTGTGGTGTCTTTTTTTTAAATACTATAAATGCAGTCTGCTGACAGTGTTCACCTGGTCCATTAAACTGTATATAGTAGTACGGTAGGCCACTGCTGTACCTACCTCTGTGTCGTCACTCGTTGTCCATAAGTATACTATCCATCCATCTACATTGTATACCTGTGGTGTCTTTTTTTTTATACTATAAACGCAGTCTGCTGACAGTGTCCACCAGGTCCATTTTACTGTATATAGCAGTATGGTAGGCCACTGCTGTACCTACCTCTGTGTCGTCACTCGTCATCCATAAAGTATACTATCCATCCATCTACATTGTATACCTGTGGTGCCTTTTAGTTGTGCGCATTAAAATATGGAGAACAAAAATGTGGAGGTTAAAAAAATAGGAAAAGATCAAGATCCACTTCCACCTCGTGCTGAAGCTGCTGCCACTAGTCATGGCCGAGACGATGAAATGCCATCAAGGTCGTCTGCCAAGGCCGATGCCCAATGTCATAGTAGAGAGCATGTAAAATCCAAAACACAAAAGATCAGTAAAATGACCCAAAAATCAAAATTAAAAGCGTCTGAGGAGAAGCGTAAACTTGCCAATATGCCATTTACGACACGGAGTGGCAAGGAACGGCTGAGGCCCTGGCCTATGTTCATGGCTAGTGGTTCAGCTTCACATGAGGATGGAAGCACTCATCCTCTCGCTAGAAAAAAGAAAAGACTTAAGCTGGCAAAAGCACAGCAAAGAACTGTGCGTTCTTTGAAATCACAAATCCCCAAGGAGAGTCCAATTGTGTCGGTTGCGATGCCTGACCTTCCCAACACTGGACGGGAAGAGCTTGCGCCTTCCACCATTTGCACGCCCCCTGCAAGTGCTGGAAGGAGCACCCGCAGTCCAGTTCCTGATAGTCAAATTGAAGATGTCAGTGTTGAAGTACACCAGGATGAGGATATGGGTGTTGCTGGCGCTGGGGAGGAAATTGACAAGGAGGATTCTGATGGTGAGGTGGTTTGTTTAAGTCAGGCACCCGGGTAGACACCTGTTGTCCGTGGGACGAATATGGCCATTGACATGCCTGGTCAAAATACAAAAAAAATCAGCTCTTCGGTGTGGAATTATTTCAACACAAATGCGGACAACAGGTGTCAAGCCGTGTGTTGCCTTTGTCAAGCTGTAATAAGTAGGGGTAAGGACGTTAACCACCTCGGAATATCCTCACTTATACGTCACCTGCAGCGCATTCATCATAAGTCAGTGACAAGTTCAAAAACTTTGGGCGACAGCGGAAGCAGTCCACTGACCACTAAATCCCTACCTCTTGTAACCAAGCTCCCGCAAATCACACCACTAACTCCCTCAGTGTCAATTTCCTCCTTACCCAGGAAAGCCAATAGTCCTGCAGGCCATGTCACTGGCAAGTCTGCCGAGTCCTCTCCTGCCTGGGATTCCTCCGATACATCCTTGAGTGTAACGCCTGCTGCTGCTGGCGCTGCTGTTGTTGCTGCTGGGAGTCGATCGGCATCCCAGAGGGGAAGTCGGAAGACCACTTGTACTACTTCCAGTAAGCAATTGACTGTCCAACAGTACTTTGCGAGGAAGATGAAATATCACAGCAGTCATCCTGCTGCAAAGCAGATAACTCAGGCCTTGGCAGCCTGGGCGGTGAGAAACGTGGTTCCGGTATCCATCGTTACTTCAGAGCCAACTATAGACTTGATTGAGGTACTGTGTCCCCGGTACCAAATACCATCTAGGTTCCATTTCTCTAGGCAGGCGATACCGAAAATGTACACAGACCTCAGAAAAAGAGTCACCAGTGTCCTAAAAAATGCAGTTGTACCCAATGTCCACTTAACCACGGACATGTGGACAAGTGGAGCAGGGCAGACTCAGGACTATATGACTGTGACAGCCCACTGGGTAGATGTATTGCCTCCCGCTGCAAGAACAGCAGCGGCGGCACCAGTAGCAGCATCTCGTAAACGCCAACTCGTTCCTAGGCAGGCTACGCTTTGTATCACCGCTTTCCAGATTACGCACACAGCTGAAAACCTCTTACGGCAACTGAGGAAGATCATCGCAGAATGGCTTACCCCAATTGGACTCTCCTGGGGATTTGTGACATCGGACAACGCCAGCAATATTGTGCGTGCATTACATCTGGGCAAATTCCAGCACGTCCCATGTTTTGCACATACCTTGAATTTGGTGGTGCAGAATTATTAAAAAAACGACAGGGGCGTGCAAGAGATGCTGTCGGTGGCCCGAAGAATTGCGGGCCACTTTCGGCATTCAGGCACCGCGTACAGAAGACTGGAGCACCACCAAACACACCTGAACCTGCCCTGCCATCATCTGAAGCAGGAGGTGGTAACGAGGTGGAATTCAACCCTCTATATGCTTCAGAGGATGGAGGAGCAGCAAAAGGCCATTCAAGCCTATACATCTGGCCACGATATAGGCAAAGGAGGTGGAATGCACCTGACTCAAGCGCAGTGGAGAATGATTTCAACATTGTGCAAGGTTCTGCAACCCTTTGAACTTGCCACACGTGAAGTCAGTTCAGACACTGCCAGCCTGAGTCAGGTCATTCCCCTCATCAAGCTTTTGCAGAAGAATCTGGAGACATTGAAGGAGGAGCTAAAACAGCGATTCCGCTAGGCATGTGGGACTTGTGGATGGAGCCCTTCATTTGCTTAACCAGGATTCACGGGTGGTCAATCTGTTGAAATCAGAGCACTACATTTTGGCCACCGTGCTCGATCCTAGATTTAAAACCTACGTTGTATCTCTCTTTCCGGCAGACACAAGTCTGCAGGGTTTCAAAGACCTGCTGGTGAGAAAATTGGTAAGTCAAGCGGAACGTGACCCGTCAACAGCTCCTCCTTCACATTCTCCCGCAACTGGGGGTGCGAGGAAAAGGCTAAGAATTCCGAGCCCACCCGCTGATGCAGGGCAGTCTTGAGCGAGTGCTGACATCTGGTCCGGACTGAAGGACCTGCCAACGATTACTGACATGTCGTCTACTGTCACTGCATATGATTCTCTCACCATTGAAAGAATGGTGGAGGATTATATGAGTGACCGCATCCAAGTAGGCACGTCAGACAGTCCGTACGTATACTGGCAGGAAAAAGAGGCAATTTGGAGTCCCTTGCAGAAACTGGCTTTATTCTACCTAAGTTGCCCTCCCTCCAGTGTGTTCTCCGAAAGAGTGTTTAGTGCCGCCGCTCACCTTGTCAGCAATCGGCGTACGAGGTTACTTACAGAAAATGTGGAGAAGATGATGTTCATTAAAATGAATTATAATCAATTCCTCCGTGGAGACATTCACCAGCAGCAATTGCCTCCAGAAAGTGCACGGGGACCTGAGATGGTGGATTTCAGTGGGGATGAATTAATAATCTGTGAGGAGGGGGATGTACACAGTGAAAGGGGTGATGAATCGGACGATGATGATGAGGTGGACATCTTGCCTCTGTAGAGCCAGTTTGTGCAAGGAGAGATTGATTGCTTCTTTTTTGGTGGGGACCCAAACCAACCAGTCATTTCAGTCAGTCGTGTGGCAGACCCTGTCGCTGAAATGATGGGTTCGTTAAAGTGTGCATGTCCTGTTTATACAACATAAGGGTGGGTGGGAGGGCACAAGGACAATTCCATCTTGCACCTCTTTTTTCTTTCATTTTTCTTTGCATCATGTGCTGTTTGGGGACAATTTTTTTGAAGTGCCATCCTGTCTGACACTGCAGTGCTACTCCTAGATGGGCCAGGTGTTTGTTTTGGCCACTTGAGTCGCTTATCTTAGTCACACAGCTACCTCATTGCGCCTCTTTTCTTCTTTGCGTCATGTGCTGTTTGGGGAGTATTTTTTTGAAGGGCCATCCTGCGTGACACTGCAGTGCCACTCCTAGATGGGCCAGGTGTTTGTGTCGGCCACTTGGGTCACTTATCTTAGTCACACAGCTACCTCATTGCGCCTCTTTTTTTCTTTGCATCATGTGCTGTTTGGGGAGTATTTTTTTGAAGGGCCATCCTGCGTGACACTGCAGTGCCACTCCTAGATGGGCCAGGTGTTTGTGTCGGCCACTTGTGTCACTTAGCTTAGTCACACAGCGACCTTGGTGCGCCTCTTTTTTTCTTTGCATCATATGCTGTTTGGGGAGTATTTTTTTCAAGTGCCATCCTGTCTGACACTGCAGTGCCACTCCTAGATGGGCCAGGTGTTTGTGTCGGCCACTTGTGTCGCTTAGCTTAGCCATCCAGCGGCCTCGGTGCAAATTTTAGGACTAAAAATAATATTGTGAGGTGTTCAGAATAGACTGGAAATGAGTGGAAATTATGGTTATTGAGGTTAATAATACTATGGGATCAAAATGACCCCCAAATTCTATGATTTAAGCTGTTTTTTAGGGGTTTTTTGAAAAAAACACCCGAATCCAAAACACACCCGAATCCGACAAAAATTTTTCGGTGAGGTTTTGCCAAAACGCGTCCGAATCCAAAACACGGCCGCGGAACCGAACCCAAAACCAAAACACAAAACCCGAAAAATTTCCGGTGCACATCACTAATATACTGTACACCCTTCCTGGCTCAAAGTGGTCCTTTTGTCAGGTTTGGGACATCGTCTGCTCGTTGGTGCACACTCCAGTTCCTACTGGTTAATCAGTACAATAGCAAAAATGGTTAAATCCACAGGGAACTGCGCTCGACCCCTAGTTTTGGCTGTGTGTATATTCAGATATATAGGTACTGTAATACAGTCACCAATGGTCAGTGCTGCAAGTACTACAAAGATTATGCAAATTAGGTTAACATAGCGTATTTATTGTAATGCTGACATGCTTATTAAATAAAGCTGCCCTTCTGGGTCATAAATAAAATGAGAGTCTGTGAGACCAATAGGTGCCTGTGTATGAAAAGGCAGTGATGTGACCTAAAATCACGGGGGGGGGGGGGGGGGATTTTAATCCCACACTTGAACTAAGGTCTTGTTCCTGTACACTTTAAATCTATTCGTGCAATTTAGAAAAGAAAAGAAAATATGCCCAAGAGTCTTTAAACACTACAGACTACGGCGTCCCGCTAGTCTGTGCTGGATTTCATGTGCTGTCTGTATATGGATCTGCTGTGTTTTTCACGGTAGACAATGTACAGTATAGGCTTCGGTTAGAAGTACAAATAGAAGTGCTCCGGACTGGTGTGCTCCCTTCGGCCTCCCACCCCCAGCAGTGTGTCGTGGTAAGACAAACTCTGTGGGGCAGTCAGCTTCTGGTGCGGGCCTGTCTTGGGGGTGAGATGCTTACAGCCGGAGCTCTTAGAGAGGCTGGCTGCACCTCTCAACGTCCTACGGAGACTAGTGATGAGCGGGTTCGGTTCCTCGGAAACCGAACCCCCCCGAACTTCACCCATTTTACACGGGTCCGAGGCATACTCGGATTCTCCCGTATGGCTCGGTTAATCCGAGCGCGCCCGAATGTCATCATCCCGCTGTCGGGATTCTATATAAGCAGCCGCGCGTCGCCGCCATTTTCACTCGTGCATTGGGAATGTTAGGGAGAGGACGTGTCTGGCGTCCTCTCCGTTTATTAATAATATTTGTGCTACTGCTTATTGCTTAATTGTGGGGACTGGGAAGCAGCTGTATATAGGAGGAGTACAGTGCAGAGTTTTGCTGACCAGTGACCACCAGTATACATTGTCTGCCTGAAAAACACTCCATATCTGTGCTCAGTGTGCTGCATATATCTGTGCTCACACTGCTTAATTGTGGGGACTGGGGAGCAGCTGTATTATATAGGAGGAGTACAGTGCAGAGTTTTGCTGATCAGTGACCACCAGTAAACGTTGTCTGCCTGGAACACACTCCATATCTGTGCTCAGTGTGCTGCATATATCTGTGCTCACACTGCTTAATTGTGGGGACTGGGGAGCAGCTGTATTATATAGGAGGAGTACAGTGCAGAGTTTTGCTGACCAGTGACCACCAGTATACGTTGTCTGCCTGAAAAACACTCCATATCTGTGCTCAGTGTGCGGCATATATCTGTGCTCACACTGCTTAATTGTGGGAACTGGGGAGCAGCAGTATTATAAAGGAGGAGTACAGTGCAGAGTTTTGCTGACCAGTGACCACCAGTATACGTTGTCTGCCTGAAAAACACTCCATATCTGTGCTCAGTGTGCAGCATATATCTGTGCTCACACTGCTTAATTGTGGGGACTGGGGAGCAGCAGTATTATATAGGAGGAGTACAGTGCAGAGTTTTGCTGACCAGTGACCACCAGTATACGTTGTCTGCCTGAAAAACACTCCATATCTGTGCTCAGTGTGCAGCATATATCTGTGCTCACACCGGAAATTTTTCGGGTTTTGTGTTTTGGTTTTGGATTCGGTTCTGCGGCCGTGTTTTGGATTCGGACGCGTTTTGCCAAAACCTCCCTGAATTTTTTTTGGCGGTTTCGCGTGTGTTTTGGATTCGGGTGTTTTTTTTACAAAAAACCCTCAAAAACAGCTTAAATCATAGAATTTGGGGGTCATTTTGATCCCATAGTATTATTAACCTCAATAACCATAATTTACACTAATTTTCATTCTATTCTGAACACCTCACACCTCACAATATTATTTTTAGTCCTAAAATTTGCCCCGAGGTCACTGGATGGCTAAGCTAAGTGACACAAGTGGCCGACACAAACACCTGGCCCATCTAGGAGTGGCACTGCAGTGTCAGGCAGGATGGCACTTCAAAAAAATAGTCCCCAAACAGCACATGATGCAAAGAAAAAAAGAGGCACTCCAAGGTCGCTGTGTGACTAAGCTAAGCGACACAAGTGGCCAAAACAAACACCTGGCCCATCTAGGAGTGGCACTGCAGTGTCAGACAGGATGGCACTTAAAAAAATAGTCCCCAAATAGCACATGATGCAATGAAAAATGAAAGAAAAAAGAGGTGCAAGATAGAATTGTCCTTGGGCCCTCCCACCCACCCTTATGTTGTATAAACAGGACATGCACACTTTAACGAACCCATCATTTCAGCGACAGGGTCTGCCACACGACTGTGACTGAAATGACTGGTTGGTTTGGGCCCCCACCAAAAAAGAACCAATCAATCTCTCCTTGCACAAACTGGCTCTACAGAGGCAAGATGTCCACCTCATCATCATCCTCCGATTCCTCACCCCTTTCGCTGTGTACATCCCCCTCCTCACAGATTATTAATTCGTCCCCACTGGAATCCACCATCTCAGATCCCTGTGTACTTTCTGGAGGCAATTGCTGGTGAATGTCTCTACGGAGGAATTGATTATAATTCATTTTGATGAACATCATCTTCTCCACATTTTCTGGAAGTAACCTCGTACGCCGATTGCTGACAAGGTGAGCGGCTGCACTAAATACTCTTTCGGAGTACACACTGGAGGGAGGGCAACTTAGGTAGAATAAAGCCAGATTGTGCAAGGGCCTCCAAATTGCCTCTTTTTCCTGCCAGTATACGTACGGACTGTCTGACATGCCTACTTGGAAGCGGTCACTCATATAATCCTCCACCATTCTTTCAATGGTGACAGAATCATATGCAGTGACAGTAGACGACATGTCAGTAATTGTTGGCAGGTCCTTCAGTCCGGACCAGATGTCTGCACTCGCTCCAGACTGCTCTGCATCACCGCCAGCGGGTGGGCTCGGAATTCTTAGCCTTTTCCTCGCACCCCCAGTTGCGGGAGAATGTGAAGGAGGAGCTGTTGACGGGTCACGTTCCGCTTGACTTGACAATTTTCTCACCAGCAGGTCTTTGAACCTCTGCAGACTTGTGTCTGCTGGAAAGAGAGATACAACGTAAGTTTTAAATCTAGGATCGAGCACGGTGGCCAAAATGTAGAGCTCTGATTTCAACAGATTGACCACCAGTGAATCCTGGTTAAGCGAATTAAGGGCTCCATCCACAAGTCCCACATGCCTAGCGGAATCGCTCTGTTTTAGCTCCTCCTTCAATGTCTCCAGCTTCTTCTGCAAAAGCCTGATGATGGGAATGACCTGACTCAGGCTGCCAGTGTCTGAACTGACTTCACGTGTGGCAAGTTCAAAGGGTGGCAGAACCTTGCACAACGTTGAAATCATTCTCCACTGCGCTTGAGTCAGGTGCATTCCCCCTCCTTTGCCTATATCGTGGGCAGATGTATTGGCTTGAATGGCCTTTTGCTGCTCCTCCATCCTCTGAAGCATATAGAGGGTTGAATTTCACCTCGTTACCACCTCTTGCTTCAGATGATGGCAGGGCAGGTTCAGGACTGTTTGCTGGTGCTCCAGTCTTCGGCACGCGGTGGCTGAATGCTGAAAGTGGCCCGCCATTCTTCTGGCCACCGACAGCATCTCTTGCACGCCCCTGTCGCTTTTTAAATAATTCTGCACCACCAAATTCAATGTATGTGCAAAACATGGGACGTGCTGGAATTTGCCCAGATGTAATGCACGCACAATATTGGTGGCGTTGTCCGATGTCACAAATCCCCAGGAGAGTCCAATTGGGGTAAGCCATTCTGCGATGATGTTCCTCAGTTTCCGTAAGAGGTTGTCAGCTGTGTGCCTCTTATGGAAAGCGGTGATACAAAGCGTAGCCTGCCTAGGAACGAGTTGGCGTTTGCGAGATGCTGCTACTGGTGCCGCCGCTGCTGTTCTTGCTGCGGGAGGCAATACATCTACCCAGTGGGCTGTCACAGTCATATAGTCCTGAGTCTGCCCTGCTCCACTTGTCCACATGTCCGTGGTTAAGTGGATATTGGGTACAACTGCATTTTTTAGGACACTGGTGACTCTTTCTGACGTCTGTGTACATTTTCGGTATCGCCTGCCTAGAGAAATGGAACCTAGATGGTACAAAGAAAAAGAGAGTTGTACCTCGCGCCCTTATAGCAGCTTTGCACTAAAACCCTTTGGAAACACCACTTCCAAAATACACATATGTTACAAGAAAATAGAGTAGTATACAAGCGCTCCTAATCCTAAAAAATAGAAGAAATTTCCTCCCCTTTCCAATTTTTACAGGATAATCCTCAATATTAGATGTTTAATGTTCTCTGGGCAGTTCGCACCTCCAAACTGACCTCCTTTCAAGTGATGGTACACATATAAAGGTATCTTTTCACACTATTTCCGATAATCTTCTTTCTCTATAGTCCCTCTATCTCTCCTTAGAGACGCTCACCTCATATATGAGCCCTATATGTTCTAAAAGGTTTCTTTAAGATCTTCATATATCACACCATATCCACCATAATCTGAAGGCACCCTCTCCCTTATTATGATGCTCACCTTAGGGTATGTCCCTATGTTCCTTGAAAGGTTTCTTTTGTTGTCACCTTCGCTGGATAGGTAATAAGGATGAACCTTTCTCCAATCCCAAACGTTCAATTTCCGTACATACGGGTAGGTACTATACGTCCACAATTGCAAGTTGTAAGGTTTAATAAAAAAATTCACATACAATGAAAACGAAAAACATTAAAAAGTACACCCAAAAAAGGCCGTCTGGATTTGTCTCTCTATACTCCCCTTGAAACCGATGGGGAAAATTCTCCCCCCCCAAAAAAAAAATAATTTTTTGGCTCCTAATGCCTCGGTCCTAGATCGGGAGATCAAGAATGGAAGACAAACCTTTTGACCAGGGTTAAAATAGATAAAAACCAACGCGTTTCGGAAAAAATCCTTCCTCAGGGCATGGGGGGAGAATTTTCCCCATCGGTTTCAAGGGGAGTATAGAGGGACACATCCAGACGGCCTTTTTTGGGTGTACTTTTTAATGTTTTTCGTTTTCATTGTATGTGAATTTTTTTATTAAACCTTACAACTTGCAATTGTGGACGTATAGTACCTACCCGTATGTACGGAAATTGAACATTTGGGATTGGAGAAAGGTTCATCCTTATTACCTATCCAGCGAAGGTGACAACAAAAGAAACCTTTCAAGGAACATAGGGACATACCCTAAGGTGAGCGTCATAATAAGGGAGAGGGTGCCTTCAGATTATGGTGGATATGGTGTGATATATGAAGATCTTGGGTAGTTTCTGTTGTCATTATGATTTAAAAAGAGTAAACAGTTGTTTGACAACAAATGGCTTCATCCAACCACTAACCATGAGTGAAAGAAAAGTTTTTGAGTTATCATTCATATTCTCTGACAAATGGCCAGAAAATCACAAATTCTGCTAGGGTATGTAAACTTATGAGCACAACTGTATATATATATATATATATATATATATATATATATATATATATATATAAACACACTGCTCAAAAAAATAAAGGGAAC
Source organism: Pseudophryne corroboree (assembly GCF_028390025.1). Lineage (NCBI taxonomy): Eukaryota > Metazoa > Chordata > Amphibia > Anura > Myobatrachidae > Pseudophryne > Pseudophryne corroboree. The sequence goes on along the minus strand of NC_086449.1, from coordinate 600,139,848 downwards.
ACTAAAATAACACATCCTAGCATCCTAGATCTGAATGAATGAAATATTCTTATTAAATACTTTGTTCTTTACATAGTTGATTGTGCTTACAACAAAATCACACAAAAATTATCAATGGAAATCAAATTTATTAACCCATGGAGGTCTGGATTTGGAGTCACCCTCAAAATTAAAGTGGAAAAGCACACTACAGGCTGATCCAACTTTGATGTAATATCCTTAAAACAAGTTAAAATGAGGCTCAGTAGTGTGTGTGGCCTCCACGTGCCTGTATGACCTCTCTACAATGCTTGGGCATGCTACTGATGAAGTGGCGGATGGTCTCCTGAGGGATCTCCTCCCAGACCTGGACTAAAGCATCCACCAACTCATGGACAGTCTGTGGTGCAATGTTGGTGGATGGAGTGAGACATGATGTCCCAGATGTGCTCAATTGGATTCAGGTCTGGGGAACAGGCGGGCCAGTCCATAGCATCAATGCCTTCGTCTTGCAGGAACTGCTGACACACTCCAGCCACATGAGGTCTAGCATTGTCTTGCATTAGGAAGAACCCAGGGCCAACCGCACCAGCATATGGTCTCATAAGGGGTCTGAGGATCTCATCTCGGTACCTAATGGCAGTCAGGCTACCTCTGGCGAGCACATGGAAGGCTGTGCGGCCCCCCAAAGAAATGCCACCCCACACCATTACTGACCCACTGCCACACAGGTCATGCTGGAGGAAGTTGCAGCCAGCAGAACGTTCTCCTTGGCGTCTCCAGACTCTGTCACGTCTGTCACATGTGCTCAGTGAGAACCTGCTTTCATCTGTGGAGAGCACAGGGCGCCAGTGGCGAATTTGCCAATCTTGGTGTTCTCTGGCAAATGCCAAACGTCCTGCATGGTGTTGGGCTGTTAGCACAACCCCCACCTGTGGACGTTGGGCCCTCATACCACCCTCATGGAGTCTGTTTCTGATCGTTTGAGTAGACACCATGCACATTTATGGCTTGCTGGAGGTCATTTTGTAGGGCTCTGGCAGTGCTCCTCATGTTCCTCCTTGCACAAAGGCGGAGGTAGCGGTCCTGCTGCTGGGTTGTTGCCCTCCTACGGCCTCCTCCACATCTCCTGATGTACTGGCCTGTCTCCTGGTAGCACCTCCATGCTCTGGACACTACGCTGACAGACACAGCAAACCTTCTTGCCACAGCTCGCATTGATGTGCCATCCTGGATGAGCTGCACTACCTGAGCCACTTGTGTGGGTTGTAGACTCCGTCTCATGCTACCACTAGAGTGAAAGCACCGACAGCTTTCAAAAGTGACCAAAACATCAGCCAGAAAGCATAGGAGCTGAGAAGTGGTCTGTGGTCACCACCTGCAGAACAACTCCTTTATTGGGGGTGTCTTGCTAATCGCCTATAATTTCCACCTGTTGTCTATTCCATTTGCACAACAGCATGTGAAATTGATTGTCAATCAGTGTTGCTTCCTAGAAGTGTGATTGACTTGGAGTTACATTGTGTTGTTTAAGTGTTCCCTTTTTTTTTTGAGCAGTGTATATGTATATATATATATATATATATATATATATGTGCTTTACACATATTAGCAAAAAAAAGTGTCCTCAGTCCAATATTTCTAGTAAATAGCAAGTGCCTCATAAAATGGGGCCATTATATCTTATTTAATCAGCTATTGGTTTTACATTAGTAAATTATTTGTAAGCAATAAGAAAAATTACAGTTAGAGGAATACCGTACGGGTTTGATCAGATATAAAAAAGAAAAATTGGTCAAAGTGCAACAGGACTATGCACAACATCGTGTCTATAACTGGTTGCACACGGGCCACAGAAACCCTGGTGGCATGCAGTTGCGTAAACTCCGCAGGAGACGCCCTTGGCAGGAGCAATCAGGAAATTCCAGTACATCAGCCAGTGACACAGAAGGTAACATCATTGAGGGGACACAGACCAAGGCTCGTGCTATCCCTTTAGGCGTAGACACCCGCAGGACGCGGGCAGATATGCGCTCAAATGCACGCAACGGGGGGGACAGTCGCAGAGGGAAAAGAGGAAACAAGCCCCCAAGGGGGAAGCGAGCTTAGTATTTAATCTCTCAGAAATTCCTTTATCTGAAATTGAACTACAAGTATTAAGTAAGGGATTAAGTTTTATTCCCACCAATCCCCACAAACCTTTCCAGTGGAGGGTGGACAACTATAAGTTTCAGAGAAAGTTAAGACTTAAGGAGTATTTCAGTAAACAAAAAACCCCCAAAGACATTGCTTCCACTGTCCCTCACAAACTCCGCAAACTAGGCACACCATCCACGTTCGACCCCCAGTCGTTTAATCCAGCCATCAAGATTTTTTCTAGGATGCTGGAACAATCCTCTGAAGAATTTAAGCCTGAAACAAGATTCAATCTGACCCGAGAGGAAAACCAGGCTCTAAAGGGTTTACAAGCGAGACGCGACATCATCATTCGAGGGGCGGACAAAGGGGGATCCATAGTTGTCATGGATTTAGAGATGTACAAAACAGAATGCACCCGGCTGCTATCAGACACATCCACATATAAGTTATTAAAAAAGGATCCCACTGAGGAATTTAAATCAGAATTGAGGGAATTACTGGAAGCGGCCGAGGACAAAAAATGGATTAATACAGAAACTAAGAGATTACTGATGAGAACGACACCAAGGACTCCTGTGTTTTATGTGATCCCCAAGATACATAAGGATGCACTGAGGCCCCCAGGCAGACCCATCATCTCTGCAAGGGGATCTTTATGTGAACCGGCAGCAGCCTTTATAGATATGTATCTGCAACCATGTATCATGGAGACTTTCACGCACCTTAAAGACACCGACACTTTTACGCACTCTAGACACTTTCTCTACTATGCCTGATGAGATTGTACTTGCCAGCATTGATGTGGTAGGGCTTTACACCTGCATACCACACGATGCTGGCATTGAGGCTGTAGGCAAACTCATTATTGGTAACAGTCATTATACAGGTCCGAATGTATGTTTTATTATTGACCTTTTAAGATTCATTTTGACTCACAATTATTTTATGTATGATGGTAGATTTTATATCCAGACATCGGGCTGCGCAATGGGATCTTGTGCAGCCCCGGTATATGCCAATGCATACATGTATTTGGTAGAGCAAGAACTCTTCTTTGCACAGTCCGAGATTACACAACAGATTTTTCATTACCATCTTTATATTGACGATATCTTGAAGAGGTGATTAAAGCACATAATGAATCACAATGCCCAGCGAAGCTGACTCTGACTATGAGTAAAAACGATATAAACTTTCTGGATGTTAATATCTCATGTACAGACCACAAGTTGCATACAAAATTGTTTTCCAAACCCACAGACCGCAATACATTGCTCAAATATGACAGCTTTCATCCCAGATCCACGATCAGGGGATTACCATACTCCCAGTTCATTCGAGTATGTAGAATTAATAGCAATAGTATTGAGAGAGATAAGCAACTTGATGTCATGGTCAATAAATTTGTGTAAAGGGGGTATCCCATCCGTGAATTACTCATGGCAAGGCGTAAGGCATGTGCAATAGAAAGGTCGGTTTTATTACAAGACAAGGTCGATATAGCCAACCCTCAACAAAAAGAGATGTTACCCTGGGTAAACCAGTTTGACTCTAGAAGTAGTCATACCACCAAGAGGGCAAAAGCTTTATGGCCAATAATAACAATGACCCACAGCTATCGGTCTTAAAAAATACCAAACTAGTCCCCAGTTATGCTAGGGGCCCAAATTTGAGGGACCTGCTTGTCAAAACGGACATTACAGGCATGCAACCACCTAAAACGCTTTTTCTATCTAAAAGGGGTGGGTGTTACAAATGCTCAGGCTGTGTAACATGTAGCTATATGATCGCGGGTCATAAATTTGCACATCCCCAGACAGGAAAAATGTTGGATATTAGATATCCGTTAACATGTTCATCACGATTTGTCATTTACTTGCTTTCCTGTCCGTGCGGGCTACACTACGTCGGAAAAACGAAACGACAATTTAAAGAAAGGATGGCCCAGCATAGAGGGGCCATTAGAGCAGCAATTACTGAAGGGAAAAGTGAACAAGCGGTGGCGTGACATTTCTTGATGCTCAAACACTCTATGGCCACGCTGAGATATAGGATAATAGACCAGGTCCCCCCTGATCTAAGAGGAGGTGACAGGGACAGGCTGCTATTGCAGTTAGAATGCAAATGGATACATCGGTTAAATACTGTCAGTCCAAACGGTCTAAATGAGTCAATAAATTTTAGCTGTTTTTTATAGGTATAACATCATTAATATGGACACATGTGGGGGATAGAAACCACATTGGATACGTGCTGACTTAACCTGTAACATTGCATCATGCCATTACTGAAATAGGGAGTAATATACTAGTTGTGCAATAAAGTAGGAGTTGTAGGTTCCATACCATTTGATGCATTTGAAATTGCACAAAATATCATTCAACATATATTTTTTATTAGATTTGTTTATGTAGCACTTAGCACTTTACACATCATATTTATTACACAAGTTTGGAAAAGTGTATTTATTCACCTTGTCATAATGAGATTGATTTTCACTAGATGGCGATAATGAGTCACGGATGTTTTAACTTCTGTTCACTGTCTATTATATTAATGTTGTTTTTATCAAGAATGTATTAGTATATAGATGACAAGCTGGTTTGTAATGATTTTCATTGGTTTTAAGGTTTCAGAGCGATGTGAGGTTTGTAGCCGCATCACTATGGAAACCGATGCAGCTCCGTCGTTGTGGGCCGGCGCGCGTCACTTCCGGCGTGACGTCACAGCCGAGACCGGAAGTGGGGCGGAAGACGCTGGGACACACGATGGGAGGCAGCAATGAACACCTGGGGACCTGTAAGTTGTTATACTTGTTGTATTTAAGCACTGTTGTTTGCACTATGTGTGTTGTGTGTCCTGATGTCGGGGGGCAGTACCCCGAAACGTTGAATAAAGCACCTTAATTTCTTCACCGGATTGACAGTCCAGGAGTGACTCTATTATTGGGAGATTATATATATATATATATATATATATATATGTGCTTTACACATATAAGCCAAAAAAAGTGTCCTCAGTCCAATATTTCTAGTAAATAGCAAGTGCCTCATAAAATGGGGCCATTATATCTTATTTAATCAGCTATTGGTTTTACATTAGTAAATTATTTGTAAACAATAAGAAAAATACAGATATTTACAGTATGTCAGTTATTCTATACAAAGTGAGTGCTAAATCACATTATTATTAACATATATTATGAAATAGATCTTTTAACCATAAACAAGATATATACATGAACCAAATGTATTCAACTACAGGTGATGTGGGTGAGTTATACACAATTTCTGCAGCGGGGTACACTGTGATTCCACAGGGAATTATATTGGGGTGTAGAAGTGGATCTTGAAACGAGGCACCAACAGGCTAAAAGCTTTGACTGTTCCCAGGATGCATACCGCCACCTCCTCTATATCCCCGCCTCCAGGCACTGGAGCTCAGTTTGTAAGTTGGTGCCTGCAGTGCAGGCAGCTAATAGGGAGGGCTGCGCTAGGCAGCCCTGAAAAGAGCTTTTTTTGAAGAAAGAAGACTTCAAGGGCCGCAGCACAGGCACTTAGGAGTGCTATATGTCAAACTGACATATCAAGCTGCGGCTCCCTCACCTCCCCCAGCAGCGCTGAATACTCCCGCGGCCTGGTTGCTGGGTACTTACAGCGGGGGGCTCCGGTCACTTCAAGGGCACACACACTCGCCACCACTCTCCTGGATTGCATTGCCGCATGTCTAGGGAGGAGGTAAGAGAGTTCCGTAGGCGGGACCCACTGAAATCGCTATCCGGCGCGGTCTATGGGATGCGGACCGCACGCTCTGGCATGGACACTGTGGCCGTGTCGCATCAGCAATACCTGAGGTTTGCTATTGGCAATCTACATTTTCAATTCCAGGCGTTACCTTTTGGTCTGACCACGGCTCCACAAATTTTCACCAAGGTCATGACGGCTCTCCTCCGCCGTCAGGGCATCAGGCTCCTGCCGTATCTGGACGACTTGTTGATCCTGGCGAACTCACCAGAGGTTCTCCTTCGTCATCTGGAACTGACGGTCCAATTCCTACAAGCCCACGGATGGCTCATCAACTGGAAGAAATCCTCCCTGGTCCCTGCTCAGAGCATGGTGCACCTGGAGGCATTGTTGGACACCCACAACCAGCGGTTGTTTATGTCTCTGGAGAAGGTCTTGAAACTTCAGGACAAAATAAGACACTTCCTATCCTGCCCACGTGTGGCGATACACTCGGCGATGCAAGTACTGGGTCTCATGGTGTTGACTTTCGTCATGGTAGAGTACGCTCAATTTCACTCCCGCCCTCTCCAGAGGTTGATTCTTTCCAAATGGGATGGCCTGCCTCACCGGATCAGGACTCACATAATCTACTTAATTCTGGAGGTTCACCTGTCACTGACCTGGTGGCTACAGGGTCAGCAATTGAGCAGGGGTCATCCCTTCTGGATCTCCAACTGGTTCCTTCTGACGATAGATGCCAGTCTGCGGGGTTGGGGTGCGGTGTTGGAGCAACACTCTCTTCAGGGTCGGTGGACCAGGGAGGAATCTCTCCTCCTGATAAACATTCTGGAATTGCGGGCAGTGTTCAATGCATTGACACTAGCCCTGCCTCTGGTACAGAACAGGCCTGTTTAAGTACAGTCAGACAACGCCACCACAGTGGCGTACATAAATCATCAAGGCGGCACTCGAAGCCACATGGCAATGAGGGAAGTGTCAAGGATACTTCAATGGGTGGAACGCCATCTGCCAGCCATTTCAGCAGGGTTCATTCCTGGCATCCTCAACTGGGAAGCGGACTTCCTCAGTCGTCAGGACGTACACACTGAAGAATGGAGCCTTCATCCAAAAGTCTTTCAACTTCTAGTGGACAAGTGGGGCCTACCAGATGTAGACTTGATGGCGTCTCGACACAATCACAAGGTTCTGGTCTTCAGAGCAAGGACAAGGGATCCTCAAGCAGCATTTGTGGATGCGCTGGCGATTCCATGGAACTTTTGGCTGTCGTATGTGTTCCCTCCGGTTTCACTCCTGCCCAGGGTAATAAGGAAGATCAAGCAAGAAGGAGGAATACTACTTATAATCGCTCCAGCGTGGCCCAGATGGCATTGGTTCTCAGACCTGCAGGGTCTCTTGATATAGCATCCTCTTCTACTTCCGCAGCGCCCAGAAGTCCTCATTCAGGGCCCTTGTGTCTACTAGGATTTGGCCTGGCTGGCTTTGACAGCATGGCTCTTGAAGCTTCAGTACTGAGGGCCAAAGGTTTTTCTGAGGCGGTCATTCAGACTATGTTGAAGGCCCGTAAACCAGCTTCTGCTCGGATTTATCATAGGGTCTCGAATTCTCACTTTGCCTGGTGTGCGACTAACAATTATGATGCAGACAAGTTCAGTACTGCCAAACTTTTGGCTTTCTTGCAACAGGGCCTGGACTTAGGCCTTCGTCTGGCCTCCCTCAAGGTTCATATTTCTACCTTGTCAATATGGTTTCAGAGAAAAATTGCGACCCTGCCTGATGTTCATACATTCACTCAGGATGTTTTGCGGATTCAACCTCCCTATGTCCCTCCTGTGGCTTTTTGGGATTTGTCGGTTGTTCTAGATGCCTTACAAGAGTCTCAGTTTGAACCTCTTGAGTCTGTGGACCTTAAGTGGCTTACTCTTAAGGTCTTGTTTTTACTGGCTATTGCCTTTGCTAGACGGGTTCCAGATTTGGGTGCCTTGTCCTGTCGGTCACCCTTTCTGATTTTTCACCGTGACCGGGCGGTTCTTAGAACTCGCCCTGGTTATCTGCCTAAGGTGGTGTCGTCTTTCCACCTTAACCAAGAGATTGTGGTTCCGGCCTTTACCTCTCCAGGTTTATCCTCCAAAGAGTGGTCTTTGGATGTGGTACGGGATCTCCGTATTTATGTGAAGAGAACGGCTTTGCTTAGGATATCTGACGCTCTCTTTGTTCTTTCTGGTTTTCACAAATGTGGCTGGCCTGCTAACAAGCAGACCTTGGCCAGATGGATTAGAATGGTGATTGCACATGCTTATGTGCAGGCTGGCATTCCAGCTCCTGCTACCATCAAAGCCCATTCTACTCGATCTGTTGGACCTTCTTGGGCGGCCCACCGTGGTGCGACCCTTGAACAATTGTGCAAGGTGGCTACGTGGTTCTCAGTGAAAACGTTCATAAGGTTCTATGCCTTCGATATTTCCGCCTCCCAGGATGCCTCCTTTGGACGCCGGGTTCTTGTGCCCGCTACAGTGCGTCCCCTCCCATGAGGAACTGCTTTAGGACATCCCCGATGTAATTCCCTGTGGAATCAGTGTACCCCACTGCAGAAAAGGAGATTTATGGTAAGAACTTACCTTTGTTAAATCTCTTTCTGCGAGGTACACTGGATTCCACAGGGTGCCCACCCTGACGCACTTAACTTCTTTGGGTTTGTGTGGCATTAGCTGCTGGTACCTTCTCCTGTCGTGAGAATGTGGTTGTCTGTGGCTACTAACTGTTGTAGTCTCTCTTACCTGCTACTGCATTGGACTGGTTAACAAATCTGAGCTCCAGCGCCTGGAGGCGAGGATATAGAGGAGGCGGTGCTATCCATCCTGGGAACAGTAAAAGAAGCCTGTTGGTGCCTCGGATCAAGACCCAACTCTACACCCCAATGTTATTCCCTGTGGAATCCAGTGTACCGCACAGAAAGAGATTTAACAAAGGTAAGTTCTTACCATAAATCTCCTTTTATACTTGTGACTGAAACAGAATAGCTTTCTTGTGAGCTTCTCACATAGACTGAGTTCTGTGAGGGTGTGTCAGTGGAATTGTTGGCACCATGCATAGTTGTGCAAACATATAAATACACCTGATTTCAGACAGACCTTTAGCACCAGGGAGAGGTCTAGTGCAACTGTGTACTGATAATGACAATGGTTATGAAACCTAGCCAGAGGAGCTGAGATTGGGAAGAGTGAGTACTTACTACCCAGGCCTGGGCTAGCTGGAGGAGTCTTTTGGTGGCCTTGGCTAGCTGCTGCGTGGAACATCGTCCCACTTTGCAGCACTTAGCACAATATTTTTTCAAATTATTGGGGGAGTGGGTATGGTCATGCCTCCCTATTTGGTCACGTCCCCAGTACTTGGGCCCTCATTGCCTCTGGAAAGCCCTAATTCTAATGTACATATAGGGCATTCCTGCTGCAGATGTGCATACAACTCTGCATATGGGAACACTGAGGGAGTGATTCAGAGGTGGACGCAGCAGAGCAGCTTTTGTGACTTTTGTCGGAGCCGCTACTGCAAAATTATGCTAATATTGCAGCCAATGGGCTGGCAATTGAGATGCCCATTGGCTGCAGGTCTGATCTGCCATAGTACGCACAAAGACGTATCATCGAGTGGATATTAGCCTCACCATCGGTTTTCTGAGCAATCCTATGGTTGCTCAGAATGTCTAATAAAATTTGGCTGCCGGGGTAAATGGAACTGCCCAGGAACTCCTATCGGAATTAAATGGATCTGTGGTGGTGACCATTGGGATGCATACACAGGGCATGTGCAGAAGAAAAACATTGGGCGCTTGCATCTGAAGTCTCTCCTCCATCCACATCTGAATCACCTGCTTAGTTACTTGCATGCAGAGCTAGAGTAAATACTGCCAACTTGACTCCAGTTCCTATGTGGCGTCCACATGCAGTCTGCAATTCCATACAGTGGTGTGCGGTAAGCTGTATAGCCAATTAGAGTGAAGAAGTTGCCCATGGCCACCAATCAGCTTCTCTGTATAATTTTATAGTATACAAATTATAAATGTTACTTCATAGCTGATTTGTTGTCATGGGCAACTTCTCCACTGGCTTATTTCTCCACTCTTTTCACTGCTTAGTACATCTCCCCCTGAATGCAGTTGTCTGCCCATTGATACATCACTTACTGAATGATCTACTACATATAGAAAATTCCTTCTCTAAAGGTGGGTACACACTATTAGATATATCTGCAGATCAATTGATCTGCAGATATATCTATGTACGGATCGGGCAGTGTGCTGTGCATACACACAGCCCGATCCGTCGGGGGACTGACGTCATGAACTGGGCGGGCGGGCACTCGCGCCCGCCCAGTTCACCTGTCAATCACCGCCGGCCGCCGCAGCATGTGTACGGGTGGTCGGACGACCGCCCCGTACACACACAGCGACGCGCCAATATATCGTTAGATATATTGGCTGTCGGCTGTGCTGCGCGGCCGACGCGATACGTCTGTGAACGACGGAGTTCACAGACGTATCGCCCGTACACACTGGCCGACGGTCCCGCGATGTATCGGCCGTTCAAGAGAACGGTCGATACATCGACCAGTGTGTACGGGCCTTAAGACATAGCAAGTTAATAAAGATCTGATATTTGTTCATGCTAGTTACCAGCCTGTCAAAATGATGGAAAAACATAACTATTGTCAGCGCTGGTGGCTGTGCACGCCCAAAGGGCGCAACAATTGAATTGCTCTGTAGGGCACCATCAAGTTGCCACAGGTGCGTAAAAATACCTGAATTCCCCCATAGAGGTGAGGAGCAGCGCTAGCCTTCTATTATATAGGATTGTGTAGATTAATCGTAACAATAATGACACATGAGCTTTACATATTGTTAAACATTTTATTCCATTTAATGAATTTTACTGAACTTGCATGCATTTTGAATTTCCTCTATTTAGTCTAATTATTGCCAAAACTTTTCTGAGAAGTGCCCAAATTTCAACACAAAGCCCTGCACAGAACCCAAATGCAGTACAGTCTCACTGACAGGATATAACTAGTGAGAATCCCTTTGAATTGTATCCAAGGCAACAGCACAGCATGTAAAGGAGGATTTTCTAAAAGCTCCTCGAGTGATAACCATATTTTGATCTATTCATCCAAAAGGAAGTAGCAGATGAAAGAAGCTATCCTTCGTTGGCATGGCTCACCCTGGCACCATCCCTAACACAGACCTTTCTCTCACACCAGGTACCATGGAAGTTTATGGGTTACAAGTGCGTAAGATGTTGACAAATCGGAATCAAATAGGATACACTGGCATACATATATTGTTATGAGTTATAAACTGTTTCAGTTAGATAATATAGAAATACAATTCCTTCCAAAACTATGTAGGTCACATATTACTTATCAAAAATTATTTATTCAGACTCCCAACAGTGAGCAAAGTTGACAGACATTCCAATATATAATTAAAGCAGGTAATGCAGTGAAACTTGAATGCACTAAGCCTTTAATTCAGAGCTTTGAACGTTTATGCAGTTTTATTTAATTTCCAATAAATATAGCTGACAACATATAAATTAAAACCATTAACACATTTTGTTAGTTATGGATAAAAATCTATAACACCAATATATAGGAATTATTGTATTTAAGCTGTTTCATTTTCATACACGTGATGAATAACACATTAAAGAAAACAGTATAATTGTATATAGGCATTATTAATTGATAAAGAGGACAAGCTAATTCCCTGGAACAATTCTAAAAGGTCTGAATATTAAGAGAGAGGATTTTTGAGTAAAAAGAAAGGATTAAAGCAATGCTACCTCCAGGTCTACTAGCAACCTATACATTTTGGAGGGTCGCCCCTCTGTCAATCTACATTTATAATTAACACTATTATTATTAACAAAAAGATATTTACTTGAATCACTAACTAAAAAAATGAACACATAAAAAGCAGAAAAGAAATACAATCCTCAATATGCTCTCACAATATTGCCCCAGTCTATGCCCTACAGTAGTGCCCCAGTCTACAATATGCCACCACAATGGTGCCACCAGAATATACTCCTATAGTAGTGCCCCAGCCACAATATACCCCTACAGTTGTGCTTCTGCCCCAATATGCCAATACACTTGTTCCCCAACCACAAAATTCCCCACAGTATTGCCTCAACCACAATATACCCCCTTGATCACACAAACACTTGTCCGTCATTGGACCATGTCTGTGACTGTCTTTGATTGGCCTCCTGGCAATGTGCTCCTCTATGTAATTTTTAATGAGTACTGCGCACAGTGAACCCCTTTAAATATTGAGCTCTGATCAGCTGCATGGGTCATATGGCACAAACTGGCTAATGTACAGTACAGTTAGATACAAATTTACCCTAGTGCTGTAAACTATGGGTCACTTCAAAGGGTATACCAGAAATTATATATTTTTTTAAATGCTGGGCATGTTAAAGATAGGCTATGCTGGCCAGCTGCAGCACAAAATGGTAATTTAGTTTTGCTCACTGTAGCTGAATTTGCTCCTATATCTAAATGTTCCACTTCCAATGCCCACCACATTCAGTTAGAATAAAAGCCCATGATACAATGTCACATGTCACCACACAGCAAGATGTTTTATGCAAAGGAAAACTCACAAGATTTAGTATTCCAATTTATGATTATAAACCCATCTAGTGACATGTTAAGTAATGTACACACAATGTAACATGCCAATGTTACATGCCAAGCAAGATGTAACTATATATTACACTTGATACACATCATGATAATTAATAATATGCCAAGAATTATGTTCTGTAAAATGCAAGATTCCTTTTACTGTAAAATTCTGAAACCGAGAAAGTGATTTATAGTGTAGGAGGACAGATTAGAAACATAAGGAGCAGATGTATGGAGCAGATTTATGCATAGAAGGTAATTAACATTAAATATGTAGAATTGCGGCTTTAAGTGTGAATCACTAACAAAAATAAACAAGAAATTATTTTATTATTTTCCCTAATCTTGCACTGTGGTCCCAAAAATAAATAGGTACATAGCACGGCAATTTTAAATATTTTTGACACACAATTTATAAAAAATATAAAGTGATATACAGTACAACGCTATTACTTTACATCTGGGTTTACACCCAGCTGTGCAACTGTACATGCACAGCTATTGTTCCACTCATGCTGAATACAAAATCAATACAATGGGGCATATTCAATTAGCCGCGGGGTTATCAGATTCAATTAGATTTGGATTATCCTGCGTGTGTGCTGAACCTCGTAGTTCATGAAAATGTAGGAAAACTGCAAAATTGGGGGTTCATGCATGGGGAATTCCCACCTTCAGGTTTGGGAAAAAGGCTACTACTGTACATTTAATTTAATAGTCTTTCCCAGCGCTGCGGTGCATGGATTTTAGATGGGAATTAGCTGCAGCTAATTGAATATGCCCAAACCACTGGTGTATTTATAATGGGTGCAGTGTGTGCAGTAAACATGGGCCCCAGGGGTACTGGGGGAGGTTCACAATGCACACCCTGCACACATTATTTTTAATAATCACCCTCCAGTGTCCCGCGGCGCAGCTGCAGAAATCAGTGGGAAAATGGCCCAAACAAACATAAATAATCAGGTGCGTTATCAATAGAAAAAAAAAGAAGTGGGTTTATCAGCGCTGGCTGATCATAAATTAAAAAATATCAACACATTTAATATATACCAATGTGATTTTTAATATGTTTATATATTAAATGTGTTGATATTTTTAACAAGCCTTTCAGATTGTAATTCAATTTTTGTAATAAGCAGCCAGCGCTGGTAAATCCACTTCTTTTTTTCCCAGCAAATGAAAGCAAGTTCTTTGGATAGACAGACAGACAGACAGACAGACAGACAGACAGACAGACAGACAGACAGACAGATAGATAGATAGATAGATAGATAGATAGATAGATAGATAGATAGATAGATAGATAGATAGATAGATAGATAGAAATAACCATGAGGGGGCACTGCAATAACTTCTAATGTTTATGTCTATTTGCAAAACGTTAAGTAAGGTCAAGAGCTGTTGTTAGAGATGTTATATTGTAGCTTATGTCTTTAATTAAATATCTTAACAGACATCTGTTACGATACACATGGGTCTGTTTTAAGTGAGGATTATTATTACCACTACACTCCACATCACTTCCATTTGCTGTTTAATGAAATTCATGGACATCCCTTAAACTCACTAAAGAGGTGACACTGGTTTGAACTGTGTCCTTTGCAATGTAAATATCATGGATATAGAATAATCAGCTGCCAATCACAATGATGTCAGAGGATAAATCTCTTTGATTGTTTATCATTCATAGTGCCTGTACTGCATTTAAATATACTGTACAAGCAATCATGGCTCCATATGGTGAGACAATTTAATGTTATAGATTGTTTTATAATTAGTTGTCAATGATAATATTCTTTTGTAGAACAGCTGTTATGATTTAAAGCTACATAGACTTTAATATCACAGATTATGGTGATATTATTTTTTCAATTTGTTACGCCCAGGTTTAGTGTCAGATTTGCTGTAAAACATATTAGTGTAATTACTAAAAGGACATTGAAAATATCAGGATACAGTAGTTTAAGGCCACTAATATTTGGGAAAACTGAATTTCTATATTTCTAATAGCCATGTGTATACATATTTATTCTCCTAAAATGATTAGGATTTTATGTCACTAAACATGGATAAGACTTACTGTATGTGAATGTGGGCATACAGTAGTTAAAATGAATGTGGAGTTGAATGCAAGTCAGTTGTAATTACTTGTTGTACTGAGCTAAATGTGTATATTTGCCCATCTGCAGAGTTTTGGCCTGCCCGCCCCATCTGTACATTTGGTTTGATACCCATTATCATCACTGTGCACTTGCAAGCAATACAATATTCTCAGTCACATACAGATGGAGCCACGCTAATCTCCGTCTGTGCCTGTGCGGACCTGTGGGAGCATATGGGGCGCATATCCGTCGAGGACGCGCACGCGTCCCATTCAAAGGGAATGGGGGTATCTGTGTACGCTCAGCGGCGGGATTGTGATGTAGCCACACTCAATGAGCCTGGCTCCATATATATATCCCAGTCTGCATCTGTTTTTTCAGGGCCAGCACCGTCCGCCCTTAAATCTCTGATATCATGACATCATGCCTATTGCTCAGTGCTGCCAGCACTAGGGAGTAGAATACTGTGTGCAGCTGACAGCCCCACTTGCTGCAGGGTGTGTACCTGGAGCGATCCTTGCATGCGTTAACGATAACGCCCAAATGGACAATCATATAAAAATTTGGATCGCACCTCCAGTGTGTAGAATTTAATAAACTACAATGCGAAAGCCCTCACTGACTGACTGACTGACTGACTGACTGACTGACTCATTACTAATTCTCTTACTTCCCAATATGTTAGGAACATTAAATTTAACATACAGTAGGTATTTGGCATGTGGAAAATAGGGAAACAACGAAATTCAAATTTTATTAAACTTCCCCTAAGGAGATGAAAAGGGGGTTGACATAATGACATCATTACCGATGCGTGGCTTGCATTGCATGAACTATAACGCCCAAACGTACAATCTGATCAAAATTTGGATTGCACCTCCAGTGTGTAGAATTTCATTAATTACATAAATTGGCCTGTCACTTTTTACCATATCGGCTATGAGTGCTCCTCAGGTAATGCCAAGAACCATGAATTAATATTCACTTACATTAAGACATCTCAAATTTACATCTCTATAGATTTACCACATTTTTAATGCTTATTTATATTTACAACCGTGAAAATCAGAAACTCCTGTGCGAAGAACGGGTAGAATAGCTGGTATATAATATGAACCAGATGGTTCATATTGGCATTATACAAAAGTGCAGCAGTATATACTTCGTTACTCTATCTATCTATCTATCTATCTATCTATCTATCTATCTATCTATCTATCTATCTATCTATCTATCTATCTATCTATCCTTAAAGAAAATATTCAAATTTTTTCTTCTTCTATACAACTAGTAATATAAAAACCTTTTTTTTCAGAACATTGTATGCAAAAAATACAACTGGCAACAAAAGTCAGGCAAAGATCAGTAAAACATTTTTAAAACTTAATATACTGCACTAACCCTTTTGTCCTCTATGTTCTTACTCATGGTCCAAACATACCATGCCAAATCTGACATTCCCTAGAGAGCTAATCTTTATTTTGAATCATGCCAGACCCTAGTCCAACTTAAACCCTCTGCTTACAAACACAAACAGGTCAATACGACAATAGATCTTATTCTTGAAGGCATCAGACCACACCAATTTTTACTATATTTTAAAAACCTAATTAACAGTATATAAATTTAGTATATACCTGTGCACAGGAAACGTGAGAATATTAAAACTAGAAATGTGCACAAAGTCTCATGTTTTGATTTTGTTTTTTGTTCTAATTTCATCATTGGGTTTTGGTTTTGCAAAATCACATTTAAGTGTTTTGGGTAGAGAATTTGGATTTATTGAAAATGGCTAAAGACAGCTAAAATCATGACATTTTTGCAATCTAAAACCCAAAATTTGGTTTTAAAATCTAAATACCGAACCGAGGGAAGATCAGAACTGCATCTCATTTCGGTTTGGATCTGGGTTAGGATTTCAAAAGAACTGAACCAAATATCTCTAATTAAAACTCCTTGCAAATACAGAATCTCTTGGGTGCTCAAGGCCAGTAATGCTAATCGAATCTCTGTAATGGAGATAGTCTTTATTACTTCTAAAATCAGGATACACTATAGTCCATAATTTATGGCAATTGTACAATGAACGGCAGTGACCATCCTATGTATGCAGTAAATTGCAGATACAGGGTCTAATTCAAGGTTGATTGCTAAAGCAAAATCTTCCTTTAATGGGCAAAACCATGTGCATTGCAGGGGTGTGTGTGGGGGTGGCAGATATAACATGTGCAGAGATAGTCAGATTTGGGTTGGTTATATTGTTTCTGTGCAGGGTAAATGGCTGCTTATTTTTACACTGCAATTTAGATTTCAGTTTGAACACACCCCACCCAAATCCAACTCTCTCTGCACATGTTATATCTGCCCCACCTGCAGTGCACGTGGTTTTGCCCATTAGAGGAAGATTTTGCTTTTGCAATCAACCTTGAATTAGGCCTACAGTACCTTACTGTTTAAACATAGATCAATTGCTGTTTGCACCATTTAGACTAGTCTAATGTGATGAACAGGTCCCTGGTCCACCAAAAGACCAAAATATCAAATAGAGCCTAAAGTAGTGCTAGTAGTGGAAGCTGTACTTGGTGTAGTACTCACCAGCACTCATACTGTACAATGGGCTCCCCTTTTACGGGCCACCTGCCAGAGCCGGCCTTAGGCATAGGCAATCTAGGCAAATGCATCGGGCATTTGGTATGCTTAGGGGCACCAGCAGCTTCTGCTGATTAAAATGATATGTGGCATGCCTATATTCTGTGTGTGAATGCGGCTGTACCTGCATGCGAAATGCTACGTTGCAGTGTATTCCTGGAAATCACCGTAATGTAGCATTTCATATGCAGATACAGCCACAGTCACAAACAGAATATAGGCATGCAACATATAATTTTAATCAGCAGAAGCTGCTTGTGCATTCTAGCCACATAGTAATGCAAATAATATGATGCATTTTCATAAACAAAAGGCACCCGACATTAGCAGAGCTGCCAGCTGACTCATGCCAGGCATCTCCTGCAGAACTAGCGGCGGTGCTAAGGGGCACCAGACAAAATCTTGCCTAGGGCATCATATTGGTTAGGGCCGGCTCTGCCACCTGCCCCCCCCCCCCCCCCCCTCCCCAACCTGAGCACACCGGCATCAGTAGCTTTTCCTCTTATGCAGCAGCAGAACAATGCAGCCAGAATGCGAGCAGGACAGTAAGCAGTGCAGGCAGAGACACAGGAGTATCAGGTTTCATGAGCTACCTATGGAGCTTTCCAACCAGAGGAGAGATAGGAGGGTGGAGAGAGCAGTAAGTGACACAGGGATCCCAGCTTCTCCTCCCTGCCAGGGTGTCTGGGTCCTGTCTAACCTATTATCTAATGAGGGTCTAGCAAGAGACCTCCTGAGTCCAGTCCCAGTGTGTAAGTAGTACAGAGGCTGCTGCTATTGTTGCATGTGACAAGATAAATTATAGATTTGACTTTCTTGTTTAAGTTGTATTTGTCCCACTACAAGAATATTGTATAAAATAGTTGTCTTTAAATAAGATTGATCTATAAACAGTACCCAGGCATTATTAAACTATTACTTTAAATCTAATATATACCATTGGTTTCAATTCAATATACACAATATGAACATCTCAACATAACCCATTCCAGGAGGGACAAAATGCACTGTACCTGGATTTCCTTCTAAAAATATGATTGCAATCACCTGTGTTGAAACACCTTTCTCATCAATTAAATAGTTCAACACAGGTGACACCAATCATATATTAAAAGAGAAGTCCAGGTAGAGATGATTTGGTCCCTCCTGGAATGGGTCATGTTGGTAGGTATGAACAATCTACTCTACCCACCTTCCGAAGGGGCTGTGGAGATGTGCCCTGTGTCCCAGGGCACATCAGCACTGCAGGGTGCGGGGGATCTGTGTCCCCTGCAGAGCGCAAGGGTGGACAGCGCTGGGGCAGCTTGTCTGTCCCCAGCGCTGGGTGTACAGCAGCGGCGGGTGTCTAGTGCAGGGATCAGACGTTTCCCTGCACCAGGCTGTCGGCGGCGGCGGGTAGCGGCGCGGCAGCGGCGCTTTAAACTTGGCGCCATTCTGGCCGCCAATCAAAAGCGCCGCCCACGGCTTTTCAAATCCGGCGTCGTCCGCGAGCCAATCGCGGCTCGCGGGGTGCTGGCCAATTGGAGGCGGACGCGGCGAGCCAATCGGCGCTCGCCGCGTCATGGGCCCCGCCCCGGCGTCTGACATCAGACGCCGGGCGGGAACCAAAGAAGAGGACCGCGCGTGGGAGCGCGAGAGCAGAAGATGCCAGGCTGGAGCCGAAGACGGAGGGAACGCGGAAGACCGCTGAAGAGCTCGGGTGGCCAGAAGACTCCAGGCTCGGGAAAGAAGATGTCTTGCGACGGCTGGACGCGGCGAAGCGACGGCGGCGCCGCTGGTCAGGACGGGCCAGCGGCAGAAGAGCCCATCCAGGATTGAGAAGCACTGTAGTGGTGGGAAGCAATAGAGCTGTGCAGTTTCCCTCTGCAGCCTTCTCCACCAAGGTAGGCCCTTGTAAGGTGCCCCCCCCTCCCATTCCTCCCTAGACCCTTGGGTGATCGGGCATTAGGCCCGTGGGCATAGTCAGGCCCTTCCGGCCTGTGGGCACAAAGTCGGGCCCTCCCGGCCCGTGGGCATTTCTGGTCGGGCCCTCTTGGCCCGTGGCACTGTCGGGCGGGCATTAGGCCCGAGGGCACATAGTGGGCACTAGGCCCGTAAGGATAGTCAGGCCACCAGCCTGTGGCACCAATTAGGTGGGCATTAGGCCCGAGGGGCATATCAGGCAATAGGCCTGTGGGGCATTAGAGGGCATTAGGCCCTAGTGTATGTTGGCCAATTAAATTAATATAAGGTGACGCTGGGTACTAGGCCCAGGTCACCCAATGTGCTCAAATCGGGGGCGCTAGGCCCAATAAATAAGCGGTTCCCCCGAAGGTGAATAAAGGTGGCACTGGGCACTAGGCCCAGTCCACCCCAAGGTGTTTAGGCAGCCCCTGGAAAGAAAGTACGGGAGGTGGGTGAGCTGTGCGGCCCCCACTACCTGGTGTTCTGATTCAGGTACTTAAAGGGACAGCACCGTGGTAGTTGCTTGCGCTGTGGATTGTGATTGGATATGTTGTTACCGTGCAGGGCAAAGTGTGAGCTTGTTAAGTTTGTGTTTAGTTTTGTTGCACCACACCCACAGAGCTAGTTTGAGGGCTCTGCCGTTGTAGTTAGTATAGGGGTGTGACACTAGGTTAAAGTTAGGCCCTGCACGGCTGTTTGCTTGTTTGTTTGCCTCCTTACAGGGAGCTGTAAGAGATGAAGACGTTCGCAGTGTGAAACTGACGGTGAGTAGCATCTGTGTACGTTTGTCCCTTGTCTGTCCCCATTGTGTGCATATAGAATCAATCTCCCACTGTGTGCAGCAGATGAAAAATCCATGGTAAAAAATATACATACATATGAAAGTGTCATAGAACCTTTAATACATATTACACACGTGTGTGCCATAGGTGCTGACAAATAAATCAATAAGTGTGGATTATAACCACACAGAAAAAGAGCGTTGCAAATTTTAACAATAAAAACTATTTAATATAAAAATACAAATGCTCTAAGGTCAGCAGTACATGAAAAACTGTATGTGGGATGTGATATAGGAAATTTCCCCATACGTCACACGTATGTATATTTGGTGGTGATACACAAATCATGAATAATGACATCCTGAATAAATCATAAATTCAGGCTTCATATACAGGAAGTAGCAGCACAGGGAATCCTTCTAGGAGCAGCAAATTCCTAACAACAGGAGGCACTTTAAGTATGATCCACCACTTAAGTATAATTAGTCAGTGATGCGCACACTGTAGAAATCATAATAGTGGTGGCATATTGAAACTGCAACAGGAACATTTCACTCCTAGATACAAAGGTATCAATATCAGACATAAGGTAACTAGCATTGCTACAGATATTGCAACATTGTTTAGACACTGGAGACAGTGAAGAAACACAATAATTACAGTGGCTAAGCTTTTTAAATTCACTTTATTATGTTTTTACAATTTATTCACGTGCACCATATTTCGCCTATGTTTTAAAGACTTCAATAAAAGCTACATTTTAGATTAGTGGTCATCTATCATGACAGATACTTGACTTTATGAAAATAATACAGTCCGTGTGTGCCCAATATAGGGAATTCTTTCTCTTTTTTTCTTTTTTTGACTTCCTATGGCTGAGGCTTTGTGCCAGTGATGACCTTTCACCCAAACGGTGAAGGTCGCCGTCACCCCTGGGGTATCCCCTTTTCCGGTGGAAGAAGGGTTGATACCCCCCTTAAGGTAGACTATTTTCTCCTCAGCTCGTTCGTCTGTCAGCTCCGAGAGGGAATCGCCGACTGAAGATTGCCAGGTCCGTTGAAGGCTCCGGTACCTGAAGGTGAGAGAGAGCGGCACCTGGTGAGTACCGAAACTACACCTGCACGGCAGCAGGCACCACCACACGCATTGCCGCCCTCTTACATTTTGGCGTAGTCGGCAGGATCAGGACCGCGGACACGATGTGGAACGTCCCCAAGAAGACCTCCCTGTGGACGGATCCGGAACAGACCCACCCCCGGATGTGTGCGGACCAGAGCGACTGGGTGACGGTGTCTGGGGCAGACCACCTGAAGATGGTGCAGCGGTCGGTCCAGCGTGGAAAGGAAGAGCGCCGGGAGAAGGGGCGCAAGAAAGCCGCCGTGACACCCTGCAAGAAATGTACTTGGCGAGAGACATCCCCAAAGAAGGTGGTCCAGGAAGCGGACCGAAGACGTCAGAAGGGCCAAGCAAAGAAAGAGTCCTGGTGTTTGCTCTGCGGAAATTCCGAGCATGAGCATAACAGTTGTCCCTGGGATGAAGAGTTGAGCCAAGACGAGGTTGACTCCTGGTGTGAAAGCTGTGGAGATCCCCGACATCAGCTCCTGGAGTGTCCATGGACGGAAGGCAGGACAGACTACGAAGCCACGGTGAAGCAGCTGACGGAGTCTCATCAGCAACTTTGGGACCTGGTGGCTGCAGAGCCCGTGTGCGCGCTCTGCGAGGCTAGGGGACATGAGCCTCCCGATTGTCCGTGGAGTGAAGACCGGATGATTGCGGATGGTCGTGCCCACAGATGGGAGGAGGAAACCAGAGAAATGGAACGGAAGGGCCTGCTTGAAGTTAGTTCGCAGGTGCCCATTTCCACTGAGCCGGAACCAACGGGCGAAGATCCCTCAGTGAAGGAGGTGGCCAAGGAACCCGTCTTGGTGAAGGTGGCAGCAACCCTCCCTTGTTGGAAGTGTCAGCGACCAGGACATGCGGCCAGTGAGTGCCCCTGAGAAGATGCCGCAGACCTACTCTGTCCCAAGAAAGCGACCCCAGTAACGAAGGATCCTTTCCCGCATCAGGCGGCGGTGGACGACTGGGAGGAGAAGAAACCACGCTGTGAAGAAAGGCGTGAAGACCCAGTGAGGAGGATGTCCGGAATCTCCCCGTGTTGGAACCGTCCACGACCAGGACGTGCGGAACAGGTGTGTCCTGGGTACCTAGAGATGCCAGCGGAAGCGAAGGAGTACGCTGAGGAATTAGAGATGCCAGCGGAAGAGAAGTACGCTGAGGGATTAGAGATACCAGCGGAAGAGAAGTACGCTGAGGAATTAGAGGCGCCAGCGGAAGGGACTAAGTACGCCGAGGAGGAAAATAATCCCCTAGTCCAGGTATCAGAGGAGGACTCGGACTACGGTGAAATGTCCACCGATGAATCCCTCCAAGAACAGATGGAGGACGACTCTGGCAACGGGAGTGCCGACGAGGGTGACTGGCAGGATCGGGTGGAGTCGTGCTCCCAGTTGATTGCCTTCCGTGAAGGGGAGGAGATAGTCCTGTAGCAAGGATACCTGCCGGAAGTGACGAGTTGGACCGACGTACGGGGAGAGGATCGTGATGCTGTGGGAGGACCCGTTCCAGAGGAAGACATAGGACCTTTGGAGATGCCCTACGAGGAAATGCGACAGATGGTGGTTGTTGCCCGGGAGGAAACGGATGCCCCGGAGGATTCCGCTGTTGGGTGGTGGTCGGTACCACACCCTGAAGACAGGGACGATGCCCCAGACGATATGGGAGGTCAAGATTGGGTGACTGTTGTCCCCGTGGAGGAAGATTCCCCTTGGTGGCCAACGTCGAGCGACCGTGAGGAGGTGCCACTCCCCCAGAGGATCCGCCGATGGAGGTCAGGACGTAAGAAGAGGAACCCGGAGCTGGAGGAGGAAGGATGTGGGTTCACAGTCTGTCCGTGCTGGGCCATCGAATACAACCTCGCCGGAGGGACCTCGGAATTCCCTGACCCGCGGACAATGGACGTCGTGGAGACCTTTGTAGGGACTACAAAGGAAAAAGGGGGGGGGGAAGTGGAGATGTGCCCTGTGTCCCAGGGCACATCAGCACTGCAGGGTGCAGGGGATCTGTGTCCCCTGCAGAGCGCAAGGGTGGACAGCGCTGGGGCAGCTTGTCTATGCCCAGCGCTGGGTGTACAGCAGCGGCGGGTGTCTGGTGCAGGGATCAGATGTTTCCCTGCACCAGGCTGTCAGCAGCGGCGGGTAGCGTCGTGGTAGCGGCGGTTTAAACTTGGCGCCATTCTGGGCGCCAATCAAAAGCGCCGCCCGCGGCTTTTCAAATCGGGCGCCGGCCAATCGGAGGCGGACGCGGCGAGCCAATCGGTGCTCGCCGCGTCATGGGCCCCGCCCCAGGCGTCTGACGTCAGACGCCGGGCGGGAACCAAAAAAGAGGACCGCGCGCGGGAGCGCGAGAGCAGAAGACGCCAGGCGGGAGCCGAAGACAGAGGGCACGCGGAAGAGCGCTGAAGAGCTCGGGTGGCCGCGGAAGAGGCCAGAAGACTCCAGGCTCGGGAAAGAAGATGTCCAGCGGCGACTGGACGAGCCAGCGGCAGAAGAGCCAATCCAGGATTGA